>NC_136434.1:233347657-234016824 GCF_052849685.1 Lactuca virosa | reverse complement strand
TTACTGTAGTTTAGAAATATATTAATTAAATAGTAATAATAATAATTATGATAGAATTTAATACCCAATATGAATAGATAAATATAAAGAAAAAAAATACTCATCTCATAGGACATCATTTGAGGTAATATGTTTTCTACAAAAAATATATATTTAAATTTAAGTGAAATGCATGTTTCATACCATTCATATCTTATGTTTGTTAGTGATACCATCTTATCTCACCTACAGATTTAAGTATTAATTTCTAAAGTTGATGCTCATTTATGTACAAATGAGATTAATAAATCCAAACTTTTTTCTAAACGAAAAATATATTAAAAAAAAACCTCACATCAAGACGATGCAAGAGAAGAAGCACAAAACATGAAAAGGAAACACAAGAAAAATTACAAACAAAGAAAATGACCTAGATTCCAAACTCTCGAGTTTATTAAATGATCATCTATGTTTGCATCAAATCAAAGTTATGTATTTCATTCCACTAATAAAAAATAATAATGCATATGTGAGTCATTCTCAAACCTCTAAACACCTTTCATTCTCTCCTTTAGGCTAATAACAAATTCTTTTATTTTGATGAATAATTTATTTTAATAGGAATAAGCCAAAAAAATGAAAACAAAATAAAACTTAGTATTTTATCTCTTACTGATTTTTTGATAATTATATCTCTAACCTTCATTTGAAATAAATCGCTCTATATGGCCTTAAAATAACTAAACCTTATCTTTTGATGTGTTATTTAGATTTATAACTCCCTGTAACCCACATATAACTTTTGAATCACCAATCTATTTAAAATGTCATCTTCGAGGAACTCAAGGTCAACTCTTTAGGCCATTTGATTCTTTTCAACCTTTAAGTAATCTTTCAAATTTATTAGTTTTCTATAAACAATCCCATACAATTTATGACCTCCTTTCATTTTGGCAACAAACTAAACATCAATAGATGCCCTCAATTTAAAAGAAAACCAGAATAATATTCGATTAGATACTTGTTTCCCTTTCCTTCCATTTCTTCAAGATACTTCCTTACACAGTTCAGACTGCCGAAAATAAGTCATCCAACAAAGTCTACAAATCTTCCCTCATTTAAAAGACCAACCCTGATTGATTTAAACATGATATCAAGACCAATTCACTTATCATCTCAAAATTAAGAAATTACAGCTTAGGAAAACCATTATTTACAAATAATAAAAATACAAAACAAAAAAATCCATAGATCCAAAATTAGTAAACAAAGAAAGCTAACAATTGTTCAGCAATAACATCACATAATTTATAACACAGAATACAAACAAAACAGCCAATAACTTTCTTCCAAAAGCATGCTAATCGGCATCATCATCATTGATGCAAAAATCTTCAGGTACCCTGTGTATCTTGAAAATCACTTTAGTCGTATTGATTGGCAACATTAATCAGATGATCTTCCCGTCTACTTTCAGTCAACATAAAACCTTATGTCACTTGTTCACCACACTGACCTGGAAACATTAGAATCATAAAAACCCATGAAGAAAAAATGATTCAGAAAAAAAATAAGTGAAAGCGAATTGAAATGGAGCAATGGAATGAAATAAACGTCACTAACCCTTTGTAACTTGTTAACCTTCAAACACCCAAACAACTTCACTTATCTATCGAGAATATTACAATATACATACTATACTGATTTCAACCCTAAAACAGATCTGAAAAAAGAACATGGAGTTGAGATTGCTTATAAAAACATTTACCTTATAATGCCTAAACAAAAACCCTATGTTCATGATTCTTAAACAACAAATACTTCTTCACCCCTGAACCGAAAAACACTTCTCTGACCCTGGAAATTGACAAATAAAACATCAGGTAGAATGGGACACCTTGAATCGACATTAAAGATTTTATAATGGGTTAGCTGCATCATCTTGATTCTTGACATATAGATTCACGTAGGCATTTCAGCAAACACCCGGTGTGCTAGAATAAAAAAATACACATGAGCTAGGTCTTTTCCCTTAAACACACAAAAACGAAAAACAAACACCCATACCCATAAAACAAAGAATTATACAAATTACTCGTAATTCCTTCGTTGTTCCTCCTCCTTCTACAACTTACTCGTAATTCCTTCGTTGACCAAAATGGCCATGCCTAAGTTGTGCAAACTATACCTGTAAATCCAAATAAAACCTAAATCAAATAGAGATAAAACTGATGTTTCTGGTGTCCACATTTAGATCCAAATCCATGAAATCGATACACATAAATAGTTAAAAACAGATGTGTAGATAGTGAAGGTTCAGAGAGAGAGAGAGAGAGAGAGAGAGAGAGAGAGAGAGAGAGAGAGAGACCTTGGTGGTACTCATTTTGATTTTTCAGATTGAAGATGTTTTGGGGTTTACAGATCGATAAAGGTATCGTTTGAGGGACAATTTTCTTCCTAGAACTTCTCACCAAATTCAAAATCACCCAATCTGGCCTCTGCTTAAACTTTCTATCTTTTATCTCCTTCCGTGTTTGATCCCCCTTGTTGCGTATGTGTTTGTACAAACATTCCATAGGAGTATCTCTTAGATGCGGTTATTGGTGCTGAGATTAGGGTTTGGGAGAGAAAAGAAAGGTTTAAATTCAACTAACAAAGTAACCGAAAAAAAAACTAAAATCAAAAGAGTTGATCTATACCTCTATCTTCATCTTCCATCTCACGCTAACCAGTTTAAGATCTGTTTCTTCCTCAAAAACTCATCTGCTGCTACAAAAAAAACTCAACATCGAAGAATTAACTAAATATATAAGATTGAAATTTTAACAACAAATAGATCACGAAGATTTGGAGAGCATCTGAAGGTGAAAGATCTGGAAGTTCATGGGGTGTGATGCCTTTCGCTAACATCTCGAGATGAGTTTCTTGAGAACGATGAAAGTTTCTTGTTGGGGGAAGAATTAGTGTTGAATGAAGAGAGACTGAGAGACGCCTTTTGGGTTCATTGTGATTTCTAAAAAATTTGAATTGACCGCCTAATTAGAGCCATGAGGTCCATCTGTGTGAGTGTGTGGGATGTAATTTAGACCATTGGATTGATAATGGAGGGCAAGATCTTATACCCTTGTTTTTTTAAGACATTGTCTTAAAAATGGTGGGACCCTCAACTATATATCCTTTATAAGATGGTATATATATAGAGGTAGGTTCAAATGTTTCTCACATCTATTGTGTGCTAGAATGCACCAATATGAATTTAGTATTAATTATATGTATATTAAATGTTATCCATACTTATAACTCTTTTTTATGGAAACTAATTAAATTCGTCATTAATGTCAACAATTTTCGGAATGAATTCATATCTAGAAGAATGAGAGTGTATTTCAGCAGAATGAGAGTGTATTCTACTAGAATACACTCTCGTTTTTCATATTCAATGCAACTTTGTTGTATTTTAAGTGAGTGAGTCCTGAAATAAAATACGAACTCATATATAAAACCCTAGACGCGAATTCATTCTGAAAGAATGTTATTGCTGACATTAATGACAGATTTAATTAATTTCCATAAAAAGAGAATTATAATTATGGATATCATTTAATATACATATAATTATGGAAATAATTTAATATCTATATTTATTTAATTAAATAATTATTTAATTTACTAAATTTCTATTGGTGCATTTTAGCACATAATAAATGTAAGAAACAAAATAACCCAACCCTATATATATATATATATATATATATATATATATATATATATATATATATATATATATACAGAGAGAGAGAGAGATTGGTTCAAATATTCTAACTAATTATTGTGTGGATGTAAGAATAATTATGGACCAATAATTTCAAAAACCTAGATAAAGGTAAAATTGTAATCTTAGATATTAATTAATTTTGATAAATTTAAATCAATTAATTTCCCTTTAAATAAGAATCGGTTTCATATCTTTAACCCTAAATCTCGTTCGGCCGCAACTAAAGATTGCCTTCTTCACCATCATGAGAACATACGAAGACCACCAGCCGTCTTTTTGGTTCTTGTGATTTCTACAGCAACATTAAGGCTCTTGTAAGTATTTTTCAATATGCTAGATTATAAATTATATCCTAATTGTTTTTTTTTCATAAGATTGATGGGTTGTTGTAACATCATTGTGTGTATATGCGCCACCACTTCTATTTTGCTTCTTACATTGTTCAAATAAGTTACCGTGAATGAATATGTAAAATTATTAATTTGAATAAGAACATATTTTGTTAATATCAATTTTTTTTCTAATTTGGAACTAGAGCTTTTGATTAAGTTTAGGTGCTTTCTATTTATATTTCTTATTTTTTTTTGTTACATTCATTTATAACTTAATTTCACAATCTTTATGTGTATTAATAATGAATTGGGTCGTTGTTAAAAGTTTATTTGTAACATCCCAAAAATCATGACCAAAAATTTCTTTTTAAAACATTAATAAAATCATGAGTATCAATTCATTTCATCCATAAACAAAGGTTTATATATATCAAATCAGAGTATCATCTCAAAACATGTTCTTTTTATCAGAGTAAAACATCACAGGCCAAACTTCTTGGTGTGTGTCATGCGATCATCTCGAGCTCTTCCCTCCGCTACCGGAAGTACCTGAAACCAAAACTGAAAACCGTAAGCACGAAGCTTAGTGAGTTCCCCAACCTACCACATACCACGCAAGCATGACCACATACACATAACCACATACTGGTCCCCTGCCCGCTGGATCAGGCCGTGCCCGACATCAGGCCCCGCCTGTCTCTGGGCCTCGCCCGCTATACACATACATACAATCAAATAGCATACTAGCGCATCAGGAAAACATACTCTACTGTACTCCTGTACTAGGCCTCGCCTATCTTGGGCCCCGCCCCTGGTCTTCTACTGATGAGTTATGGAACCTCGTCCACACTCCTGCTGTTAGTGAGATACGGGCCCCCGCCCACACTTACTTCACTCCTATCACGGGCCTCGCCCCTACTCTGCTAATATTGAGATATGAAACCCCATCCATACTCAGCTAGTGATGAGATACGGGACCTCGCCCACACTCACATCCCTACGAGGCACATACAAGTATCACAAAGACAACAAGTATAATCTAACATGCACCTATAAATCTTCCTCGGGCTTGCCTCGGCATCGGACGCTAGTCCGAAACATACTACCATATAAACGTACTTCGGGCTTACCCCGACATCGGACCGTAACCCGGAACATATACAATAAATGCTAGGGCTAACCCCCGGGTCTTCCTACGATACATAAACATAATGGGCCGACATTGTGGCCGTAGACCCATGCACACAGTGAGGAGACTCACCTCGCACTGCTGAAGACCACCTGAACACTTCTGACTGCTAACCGGCAACTCCTGAATTGTTGATCCTTCGGCTCCCCGAACTATCAATACCCAAAATAACACTTAGACCACAATACCCTCAAAAGTCAAACCAGGTCAAAGTCAACGGTCAAATTCAACGCTCCGAGTTGACTCAACTCGCCGAGTCCTACAATCCACACATAACTCTGGACTTTGATCCTACACGTCGAGTCTTCCTTGATCTCGTCGAGTTCACATTCAAACATGTCGGGATCCATTTAAAACTGACTCGCCTAGTTCAACTTTGAACTCGTTGAGTCCATCTTCATAAGTTAGGGAATTTGCCTTGGACTCGCCGAGTTCATTCCTTGAACTCGTCGAGTACGATGATCTTCAAGTCCATAATGAACCCAACTGGATGAGTCGTATACCACCTCAACACACACCTGCTATCAGAAGGGTTTTGGGCAGAAAACGGTCTGACTCGCCGAGTCCTAAAAGCAACTCGTTGAGTCCTCCTAAGTCCAATTCTATTCAGACGATTTCAGTCGAGCACAAAGCATCCAGGACCCAGATCTAACCTTCTAGGGTCGAAATAACACGCAAAGCCTCTGCCTTTACATCCATGCATGGCCCTTTTTGCTCAAAAGGCCATAACAACCTCTTAAACCTTGCATGGGGAGTTATAATGGAATAAAGCTTGCACCTTTATGCCTTAACCACCCTAAATACTTCCAGATCTGAAGGGATCTTGCTTGGGGACGTCCAAATCCACAAAGCAACCACTCTTGGACCAAAATCTTCATAAAAGGGGAAAAGAATAGATCTAATGAACTAATGATCAAGTTAGAGACTTGATTACCAGAAAATGATGAGATTGAGAAGCTA
This sequence comes from Lactuca virosa, assembly GCF_052849685.1. Classification (NCBI taxonomy): domain Eukaryota; kingdom Viridiplantae; phylum Streptophyta; class Magnoliopsida; order Asterales; family Asteraceae; genus Lactuca; species Lactuca virosa. The sequence goes on along the minus strand of NC_136434.1, from coordinate 234,010,589 downwards.
CTTCTGGATCCACAAGCCTTTCCTTGAGTCTTCAAGTTTCCTCTTCTTCTTCTTGACTTCAAGAACACACAATACTCTAAAAAATGGCTCACAAGCATTAGGGTTTCGAGATCTAGGGTTCTGGTCTTGGAGGCTGGACAAGAGACCAGGAGAAGGGGAATAAGATCCTTAAATAGGGTACCAAGTCCCGAATTTAGGGTTTTCTAAACCCAGACCAACTCGCCGAGTCGGTCCCCCGACTCGTCGAGTAGGTCACTTAACCCGCGGCCCAAAACGCTCTCCTACTCGTCGAGTCATCCCATCAACTCGACGAGTCGCTTCCTGATTTTGAGGTTTTTCTGTCATTTCTAGGTCTTCTGAATTCGGGGTGTTACATTATTGCTAAACAAAAACTGAAGTAATTGTTTTTTTGTTACTTATATTCTTATAACATATCAAGATTTTTCTATTTTTCCTGAATTCATGTGTTGTAAATGAATTTGACAAAAAAATGATGTTTATATTGTCGATATATGTTGCATGACAAGTGTTTGTGGAAATGTCTAAAAAAGAATTTGGTGGTTAAATTCTTGAAGAACACAAAAAGAATTCTAACTTTCTTCTTTGTGTTACATCGGTTCTGACCATGTGGTGAAGAATGGAAAGTAAGACAACAATATTCGTTGAAGAATCGAACGTAAGGAAACAATATTCGTTCAAAATGGATTAACATTTTTTTTCCGTCAGAATGATTAACAACAATATTCTATCATAATATATTAGTCTTTTACTTAGATTTCAATGTTTTTATTTGATTTTTAACCATTCTTAGTTTTATTCTAAAAGAATAAATGTAATTGTTAACCATTATTATTTAGGCTGTGTTTGGCGTGCCACATCAAGCTGATAAGCTAACTTATTTTTCGAGCTTTTTTATGTTGTCGTGTTTGGCAAGCCAAAAAGTAGCTTATAAGCTAGCTTTTTTAAAAGCCACTTAGACTAGCTTTTTAGGAGCTTTTTTAAAATTTCCCAAATATACCCATTAATTATCTATAGAAACACATTCTCTTAAATGTCCTTTATGTAATTTTATATCATTCAGCTACTTTTACCAAACACTATTTTTTTATCATTTAGCTTTTCAGCTATCAGTTAGCTTTTTATTTAACAACTAGATTTTCAGCTATCAGCTAGCTTTTCAGTTAACAGCTAGCTTTTCAGCTAGTACGCCAAACATAGCCTTATATTCTTTCAGAATGAATGCCATTTGTGTATGTTCATAGTTGTATTTGTTAAGAATGAATGTAATTACTGATTTTATGACATTAAAATTCATTTTTGTATTCATTAAAAGTTATTTATCTTGATAATATATGTTTATAGTATTCTGTCATAATTTAATGTTAATTGACTAAAAAATCATATTTATGAGAACTTGAGAACTAAAGCTGACGCAAATATGCTAGCATATATATATATATAAAGACATCACAGACATACTACATTACACCGTTACATATTTCCAATAAGAAACAACATATAGTTATGCTTTGATTCTTTATGTCAAATAGATATTTTCCAAAAGAAAATTTGATTTTGTTAGCAATTTAGTACGTATATTCTTCTTCTATATGTAGCAATTAACAGTGCATAACGTAACCCTTGATTTTTATTATCAAAACTTCACAATCCAAGATTTTTCTTAATGTATAATGTGCAGATAATCAATATATGAAAGACATACCACTGCTTTGAAGGACATAATCGTGGATTCGAAGCCGTCTCTCCCTCAATTATATTGTCGGGGTTTGGAGGTGGAAAGGGTTTTAAGAAAGTTGTGGATTTGAAACGGCCAGAAATTAACCCTAATCTACAAATTTGACGGAGAAGACGAACCACTGTACTGCAAGTTGTGGTGTTCCGATGTGGATGTCGTCTTCTTTTCGCCCCTCTCTGACTGCATATTTCTGTCTCAACTCCACTACATCTTCCTTTCTTGACTCCTCTGTATTGGTGCAATCGATTGGAATAACAACAACTCATCAGACAGTGATTTGAAGTAATGGAAGCGGTACAAGGTCCACCGATGTGGATGAACATTAAGTTATTCTTCTAGAAGGTCAGGAATATAAAGGTTGACCGCAATGGTTGGGATCGATAGATGCAGAAAAAAACTAGGAACAACATCAATGTTCAGTTTATACACAAAAGAAAGGGAAGAGGTTTCCCTCCTTTGATCGAAATCATCTTTGACGGTGTACATAGCAACTCAAAGAATAGAGGATAAAGAGGAAACAGAAGATAGAATGGGAAAGCATGGAAGAGGCTACAGATTTTTGAGGCCGATCGTTTGAAGATAAAGAGGGGAGAAGACTAGCTTTAGAAAGTTAATGAATTACCATAATTAAATATGCAAAGATTACTATAATACCCTTACATGATTTATTTAATGATCTATTATTTCCTCAATTCTCATTGGTGCATACATGCACACAATACTTACTAGAAACATTTGAACCTAGCTCTCTCTCTCTCTATATATATATATATATATATATATATATATATATATATATATATATATATATATATATATATATATATATATGTATACACTGTCACATGGACTGTGTCCACAGTCCATATGACTACTGATTCATATATTTGAATGCATGCATATTTATGAGAACCTTTTTCAAGAAAAAAATCATCAAATCTTTTTTTAAGTCTTGTTATTACTTAGACGATGCATTTCGTTAGTATTAGTCGTTTAGGTTTTGAAAAATTATAAGCATATTAGTAGTTCCCAAGCTCTACCAAATCTTTTAGTTCTCAGATGAACTTTTGTGTGTACCGGCAACAACCACATATTTCTCGTTTTTCGTACTAACGCTTCAGCGTACTGCTAACAATAGGATGTGACTAATCATAAATGATTATACATATATGTTTGTTCACAAATTGAGTAATCATATATGATTATGGTGGTTGGTGACAGAAGAGGTGGTGGTGGTACAGGTGTTGGATGTGGCAATGCTAAGGTTGGTTAGTGGCAGATGTGGTGGTAGTGGTGGTGGCGGTGATGGTTGTGGTGGTGGGGGAGGTGACGGGGGAAAAAGGAACGGGCGGTGCTAAATAATCATTTATAATTACAATTCTTTTGCCGTGTAGGTACGTCCGAGTGCTAGAGCGGCAAATGAGAAATATGTAGCTGATGTTGAATCAAAATATCTTTTTTTTTGGAATCTCAGAGGAACCTATATATATATATACATATATATATATATATATATATATATATATATATATATATATATATATATATATGCTTACGTTATTTTGTTTTTACTAATTATTGTGTGCCAGAATGCACGGATCTGGACCACCGGATGGAATAGAATCAAAGGTCATGATCTGAGGGTCTATGATATTATAATAGGGTAACATGTACCATATAATCACACAAATTTCAGCATAAGATCATTTTAGTCAATTAACCCATATTAAAATAGGAAATTTTCGGATTTTTAGGAATAATTAGTTCCTTTATTTTTAAAAATCTGAATATTTTGAATTAATTCAAATTTAAAAATCCGATTTTATTATGTCCGAATGACAGAATTCCAACCATAAACTAGTAAAGATATTTTCAATTTTATTCTTACAGAATACATTTCGAATGCAAATATTTTTGATAATTAACCTGATTTAAGAATTCTACATATTATTCATATACATCCGAGTTGGAATGAGGGTCTATGAACTACTTCTTAATATACATCCGAAAATAAATACCAATTCATACATATTCTTGCCTTATACATTTTAATATAGTTATACATATTCTAACAGAATATCATAAAAAATGAATAAAATTCTTAAAAAATAGCATTCTTAAATATACAATTATTGAACAAATACACTTGATCTTCTTCAATGGTCCAGATAATCCACTTGATTCCAACTATTCTTCGCAAATATACTTGTTGAACTCGATTCCAAATCTTTCTCTTGTATGATCAATATTGAATTCCTTCTCCATGCCATTCTAAAAGAATAAGATGCATTACTCGTTAGTATTACCAATTAAGCAAATATACTTGTTGTTAACAAACATTCTCATAGTCATTCTAAAAGAATGCATTTATAGAAATAAATTATGTCAGAATACATTACAGAATGCACTTAAATCATAGTCTTTTCTTCTATATGTACAAACATTCTAAAGCATCTATAAATGTATTCTATCAGAATTACTAGCAACACATGTTTTATGTAATATTTAGATTCTCATATAATGAATAACTGTTTGCATATCAATTTCTTGAGAATATAAATATTTTTAATTCACTACTTAAAGTCTAAAGTAGAATTTCTACCATATCAATTTTGCATATCTGGCAAAATGAACGGGCGTTTGCATGAAATATTTCTAATTCACTACTTATGTTGATTTGGAATTCGAGATTCTATTATGTCAGAATTGGAATTTGAGATTCCATTATGAAAGAATGTTGTAAGATGCGTATATAACAAAAAATGGTTAAAAAAGTATCAAAATCTAACAAAAAAAATTCAAACTTCCTATATACTGTTGGATAAAGTGTCTAAGTCCATAACTATATTTGGTATGTAGTTGACCCGACTTGGCATGGTCCATTTGGGTTGCATGACATCACAACAATTGGATAGACAAAATGAGAAAAAAGGACACTTATGATTTATTAATATATTATAAGTTGTAATATATTAATATGAAATCATATTATTTAATTAGTATTGATCAAGAATTAATTTGGAATTAATTTTGTGATCAAAAGGAGACTATTTAAATGTATGAGGATTGATTGTGTAAATCATTCATTCTTATATAATGGGCTTATGATCCATGGTTCATAAGATTGGGCTAAAACCCATAGGGTGCTCCATGGAGGTTAAAACCCATGGATCATGGAGTAAGTGAAAGGTCATGCACATTAGGGTTTTCATGGTGTAACCCTAATTGCATGACACTATATAAGGAGCCTCATATGGAGCAAAATCGGCACTTAGACTAAAAGGAGAGGGATAGCCGAATTTATGATACAAGTGTTCTATTCTCAAGTTATTCCAAGAGTTTTGGTGTTGTGTGAAACATTTGAGGCATCACACTTGCAGTGCTAGGCTCACAAGGTCTTAAGGAATCAAGCAACAATAAAAGGTATGTTATTCTACTGGTTTTATATTACATATACCTCATAATATGCTAGATATGATGAAACCTTGGAAAAATCAATATTTGCATGTATAATAGAGAAAACATAGATCCAAGGTTTCTAGGGTTGCATGTACACCATATGAGTGTTAGAATGCTCAAAACCCAACACATACTTGGTTCTTCAAATAAAGCTTATAATAGGTTGTGATTACTTCTGATTAATGTAGCTGTAAAAACGACTTTATGTAATTAGATGAAATAAATAAAATGATATCCATAGAGCCCAAATTACCATTTTAAATTCTGACAGAATGCATACCATATTGTACAGTTAAATAACACCATTAACCAAGTTAAAGTTCTCTTTGGGATTCTTCAAGATTTTGAACATCAAATTCTTTTTCAGCATTTTCACAAACACCTGTTGTGCAGCATATATAGATAACGTATAATCAAAGCTCAATTATAAAGAAACAAAGATAATTTAATTTGAACAAATATACATCACCTAATGTATAGTCTGTAACATGTATAATGCAAAGCAATAAAAAACTTAAGGGAAAACAATAAAAACTTCTAACATGTATGATGCAAAAAAATAAAAACTTTGATTGAAAGTTAATGCAAAAACAATAACCCACAAAAAATCACATTGAATGTAACCATTACAGAGTCCAATTGAAATTCCAATGGTAATGGGCATGGCATGTATCCAGAACATTATTATCAAACATGTTAACCCACAAAAATCTTATATACTCTAATAATCAATTGATTTGAAAAGGAAAGAATTTAAAAAATAAAAAATATCTTACATGGTAAAAGTTTAGAAATGAGAAACGGGGATGATTCAACTCAATAAAAAAGACAATAGATCAATATGATTGCCGAATGAAGGAGATAGACGTCAAGTTGAAGAATTAATCGTTGTCGAGTGAATGGAAAATCTGGCAATGAGCCAACGATCGCTATGTGGAAGAAAGGGCCACATGGATCATGGTGTGGTTTGATAGGGTGGGCAACAACCGATGGTGGAGGAATGAGGCCGTCGATGCTTGTGGCTGTTGTTGGGTGGAGATCGTCGAATGCAAATAGGAGGACGGTGCTAGAAATCAATAAAAAAATGTGAAAAGGGGGAGAATAGTGATCGGTAATGGTGGAGTAGGGTTTTTAAGATGTAGAATGACGGGTTTTAAGGAGACCTGGTCCAATTTTCCATATAAAAAGATGCATATATTACTATTATACCCTTAAATGGTTATTTAATGATTTATTATTTCTTAAATTTTCATTGGTGCATATATGCACACAATAGTTGCTAGAAACATTTGAACCTAGTTCTCTCTCTCTCTCTCTCTCTTTATATATATATATATATATATATATATATATATATATATATATATATATATATATATATATATATATATATATATATATATATATATATATATAAGTTCAGGTTCATTTGAGACCATGCTAATTTTGTGAGATCGTGAGACCAAATCTAAAAATAATTATAAAATGAAAAATAAAAGGAAAAATCCAAAAATTCTTTTTTTAATTATTATTTTCGGAACTTTAATTACCTAAAAAAAAAAAAAAATTTACCATTTTTTTGGAAAAATACATGAAATATTCTAATAGAATATTACACTGTATATATTCTAATATGATTTTTAGAATGTTCGAATATTCTACTAGATTTGTCAGATATGTAAAATATTCTAATATTCTACTAGAATATGTAAAAAAATGTATTTTTTTTGAAAAATATAAATTCCGAAAATAATTTTTGAAAATTTTTTTTTCCGAAAATTTTCAATTATTTTGCATTTTAAAAATGTTTTTTTATCTACCAAATGAGTGGCTAGGACTGCGTCTCACGGTCTCACAAAATTAAGTCGTCTCACATTAACCTAACCCTATATATATATATATATATATATATATATATATATATATATATATATATATATATATATATATATATATATATATATATATATATATATATATATATATATATATTCATGGACTCGACGAGTCTGTTCTTGCACTCCGCGAGTCTGATGAACAGACAGCATGCTGTTCGAGTTTGTTTGGCCGGAATTGGGTTAGGATCATTACCTGTAACTGTTATCAATCATTTAAACTGTTTTTTATGATATGGTAATGATTATCCTAATCTAATTACAAGGTAATTGTCATAATTTCAAGAATTGAATTAATATGATTATGCTAATGTCTTGAACTTTGATGATATGAATTGTCTTGCTTCTATGAGTTTGAATATGATCATGCTTGCTTTTTTGATGATTATGATCAATTAAATCCATGATGCATATGTTTTAATGGAGTCCAGAACTTGTCCTCAAGTTATGGATACCAAAAGTATTTTTCCTTTGAAGAGCCATTAATAAAACTCATAGGTTATAAAATGAAGAGGCTTCATTTTATGAGCCATTAAACTCATTAGTTATAGAAATGAAAGGTTTTGAATAGTTTCAAAACTTGCCCTCAAGTTTTGGAATTTGTAAAGCCACTTAGAAAACTTTAATTCCAAATCCCTAGAATTTTAAAAGGTTAAAATTCAACCCTTATACTTTATAATATTATAAGTTAATAATATATATATATATATATATATATATATAAGATCAAGTCAGTCTTACCGTTAGTAGGCCTCATTCACGAAGTCGGTCTATAAGGGGGGTATAAGGTTGTTGCCTATAAAATGACAGCTTAATGGGTGTCCACTCTCACCCACCGCTTCCTTGACTGGTGGAGGGTCGTTAGCCGAACGGGTAGGACAAAGACTATAATTCTCATTAAAAGTATAATGATAAATATAAAGTAACTAAACCTTTATTAATTCCCAATCTTATTTACTTTAGGAAAATGTGAAATAGGTGCTAACCCATGAAATTACACTTTGCACCTTGATAAGTCGTTAGTGGAGCGTGTGTGGTTAACCGGCACGCTAACTTGGACTTAACAAGAGTGGCAAAGGGTGGCTTAAGGTTTATCATAGATCGATGGAGCCTGTATGGCTAACCGGCACATCGATTATGTGATAAAATTAAGAGTACCACGTTAATTTTCAATGTTATTCACACCTTGTTTTGTGATCCTCGGCATCCCGGTCACAAACTTGAAGGGCACAATCGAGATTTAAACATCCCATTGAACCGTTGAATGAATTTCAAAAGATCTAGGAGTTTCAATCCAATTAAAACTTAATAATTTATTTTGTTTTTCATGGTGGAAATTGGTAGATCGTCATTTACCTACCTTCAAATATTTTGTAGCTTGGATTATGGCATCCCTCTTCCAAGTTATAAGATATTGTGTTGGGTCCTAGCCTTAATATTTCATTTGGGTGACTTATTAAGGATTCCTTATCTAATAAAAACTTGTCTTTCTTTCTTTTCAGATGTCTTCCAACACTGCCACTGGCTCAAACCCTACAGGCTCCTTTTCCCTCATGAACTTGTGTGGGAAAGTCACTTTTGATGGAACTAATTTCAATGATTGGATTAGGAACATCAGGATGATTACTCGCTATGAGGGCAAGGAGTATGTCCTTGATAAGGAACTGAAGGTTATTGATGAGTCGTCTGCTACTCCTGAGGAGATTGATGAGTACACTACCCATGAGAAAGATGCCACTAAGGTATCTTGCATCATGTTGGCTACCATGTCAGCAGAACCCCAGAAATCCTATGAAGATTTCTACCCTTTTGAGATGAACGAAGACTTGATGGAAATGTACCATCAGAGTGCTCGTCAAGATAGGTATGAAATCATCCCTTCCATGATAACAACCAAGATGAAGGATGGTGAACCCATCACCGGCCACTTGCAGAAAATGCAAAGGTTTGTGGACCGGTTGCTAAAGCTAAAATGGACTTTCCTGAGGAGATGGCTATTGATATCATTCTACACTCCTTACCTCCAAGTTATGATCAGTTCCGCATGACTTATCATATGAACATAGAGGAGGTCACACTTAGCAAACTTCAAGGACTTTTGAGGACCTGTTAGGGTACAAAGTTTTCCATGAATGACTTTGTAATGTTTGACTTTTGAAAAACCCACTTGCATGTGGTGCATTAGCCTTTTGACTCATGATATAGAAAGTGAGAGAGAGACATGTAAACACCTCTATATAAGGTGAGTTTATGATGGGTTTTGAGCATTCTAACACTCCTATGGTGTACATGCAACCCTAGAAACCTTGGATCTATGTTTGACTAAGATACATGCAAATAATTATTTTTCCAAGGTTCTTATCCTAACTAGCATGGCATGGGGTACTTGAATCAAATAAAACTAGTAGAATTACTTACCTTGTAGTAGTAGTTGATTGCTTGGAGTTTGAGAGCCTAGCACCAATAATGTGGATGCCTCAAATGGAAGTCACAAATCACCACAAACTTGGAAACTTGAGAGAATATTCACAAACTTCTTGAAATCGGCCCTCTTAGTTTACACACATCAACTAGTGTCATTTCAAGAACCAAAGCCTCCTTTATATAGTGTGGTGGATTAGGGTTACATTCATGTAAACCCTAATACCCATGTCTTTTCATTTCCATGAGATCCATGGGTTAAAGCTCCATGGAGTATCCATGGACTTTCCATGCAAGCCTAGCCCATTCCAAATAAGCATTAGCCCACACTATATAAATACAAGAGCCCATATTTAATTAGTCATACTTTTGATCTCTAAATTAATTCTAGATTAATTATAGTCATACTTTTGATCATAACTTATACTATTCTCAAACGATTATCCATAAATTGTTCGGGTGAAGTGCAACCCAAATGGACCATGCCGGATCGGGTCAAGTACATACCAAATATAGTTATGGACTTAGACACTATATCCAACAGTCTCCCACTTGGATAAGTCTAATAACTATAGTTGCAAGTATGACTTCAGGAACCGATCAGCAATCGTAGCTCTTTAAACTCTGTTGAACTATGAAGCGCCATTTTAGATAAGTGATCATATAATCCTCTATTCTAGATATCAGCCGGACAAATACATGGAACATGGTCTTGCTTATTGTCCAACATTTATTTCCCGATTTCCGATTTGTTTGACATAGAACTTAACTGAACACATCAATTTAGTTCTGACACAAGGCCCGTATAGATCTATAGACACAAGGCCCGCTCTCCCTCCAGGAGACTCTGATTACAAAACGCGACCTAACAAGTATATTGGTAAGCCGTGAAATAGTGGTTTCACATTATTGTTATCTTGTTCTTGTTATCGTATGTTCCTTCTGTTCAAGTTATCGTATGTTCCTCCATGTACTAGTTATAGTATGTTCCTCCCTGTACTAGTTATAGTATGTTCCTCCCTGTACTAGTTATAGTATGTTCCTCCCTGTACTAGTTATAGTATGAACTGAACCTCTAAACTATACCTATTATAGTTTACTAGTATGTTTACTTGAACTGTTACTGATTTGAAGAAAATACTTAATTATCTACTGAGTTAAGCATGTACTTTTAAGAATGAAGTTTTACAAACAACAAACTAATATCTTTCAAAGAAAAGTTTTTGAATTGTTTTAATCACTTACAAAGGCATAAGAGATCCTTTAATGTGATGGTTATCACAGTTAAATATTATCACAATAACATTGTGTTCAACTTGTATTCCCCCCCCCCTTTAAAAGCATTTAAAACATTTAAAAGATTGATTATAGGGGTATGAGCTCACCTTATGTGGGTGATTCAATTGAAGACTTGAGTAAGGATGAGAAGTTCCACGAGTGAAGTCCCGAGGCACAAATGAGTCCTAAATGACATATATTGATACATATATGTATATAATTAGTGTCTATAACAACTAATCATGCAAGGGAAACAACCTTAGGGACTAGGAAACACTTGTAATGAAGTGTTTCAATCACATAAGATTGTATGAAAGGAGTTTACGGCCACACAAGGGTGTGTTCACGGCCAAGGATTGTTTACGGCCAAGAATGCTTAAGTGTTTACGACCAAAGATTGGTCTAAGAAGGGTTTACGGCCCTAGCAAGATCATTTGAAGGGTTTATGGCCATAACATGATCCTATAAAGGGTTTATGGCCCATATGATGGGTTTACGGCCGTAAGCCCTTCAAGATCTTGAAGATCTTGAAGATGGTGATGAAAGGTGATGAATCAAGGTTAGAACAAAGGGGTTGTCATGTCACACCCCCGAACCAGACGGCGGAAACGTCCGAGGGCTCGCGTGACTCAAATTGAATATCATCACAATGATTACACATGAAACACAACATAAACTTCACCATGCATTAATACATTACAATTGACATTGTTCACATCAAGTACATTGTCTAAATATTACATATCCATAGCATAAATTGTTTGAGAGTTTTCAAAACATAACATCCTAACATACTTGATATTACTCTTCAGCTTACCTGTTACCTGAGAATACAAGTTATTTTGAAAACATCAACATATGGAATGTTGGTGAGTTCATAAGCAGGGTTGTTATAAAAATGTTTTGTGTAGTTTATGAAACATAGAAAATCCGATATTTTCTTATAAGACAATTGTTTATACCAAAGTGTGAAGATCCATAAGTTTGTGCATGAATGATTTCAAAACGTGTATAAATGAGAAGTTTTTCATTATAGTTATTGAAAGTACAAGTGAAGGGTGTTGATTTCCTCGAAAAACCCGATGTTTTCCGATAATATAATATAATTGTTTCAAACTGTTATACCGTCACAACGAATGATTATGGTTTTCCTTGATTACTCGGATAGTATTGGATTCATTTATTTATGTGAGTCGTTATAACCATGCATGATAATGACTAGTTCGTCTGTCTTGGCATTCTAGCGGACGCCGGAATTGATCTTAAGATTTTGTCACCCTAGACTGGCCGAGTCTAACTGTAGCGAACAGCTGAGGTGTGGGGGAGTCACCCCCGTATAGATCTATACACAAACTCTCGCTCTCCCTCCAGGAAACTTTGATTATAAGTACAGACTACGAACGACACTTAGAGGTGTCGCCCGTTATTACTCACTTAATCCAAACGAAATTGATTACCATTGATTAACAACCTGTATTTGTTTACTTGAATTGAAGGTAAGCCTAACAAACGAGGAGAAGAGGATTACAAAGTCCTGCTAATTACGTGTGTTATTTAAGGCTGTTGGTTATACGAATGACGCGTTGGCCCATTTCACATTTGATTTAATTGGACCTTACTAGCAATGCTAATGGGCCACTTAGGCCCAATAGCACATAGAAGCCATTGAGGGTCCCTTAAACATGTAAATGGGGTCACAGGAGGCCCAATAGACATGTGTTATTATTGTTAGGCGCAAAAGTCATGTCAATGGGCCACGAAGGCCCAATAAGCATGATTAGGATCTTTCAAGCCCAACTATTTGAATATTTACTTGTTTTAGGTATAGTATAATTGTCGGAAGTTTGATTGAACAATTGTTAAATTCGCAACGGCACGAAACTTGTTGATTGTTTATAACGATATTTGAAAATATATGTATATTCTTCATTCTATTTTCATAAGTTGTAATTTGGTATTTTTGACCCAAATATCTTAATAATAAAATAATTGACTCAAAATATTGGTTTGACCCATTCAACCATTTTTCTAATAAAATTGACAATTTTAGTCTCTTAAAAAAGACATTTTAGACCCTTATACCATTTTCTTGACATTTTTGACCCATAGACTTGCTTAAGTAATGTTTTTAGCTCAAAATTTATTCTTTGGCAGTTTCAGCCCCTTCAGTAGGGAGTTTTTCGGTTAAAGTCCATGTTTTTCGCAACTTTTACTATTTTGGCCCAAATTCCAAAAACTTTACATTTTTGATCCTTTTTGGGAAAAAAATCATTTTAACCCCTGAAATAGTTTTGCTTACCCCTTTTTCCCCCTGTTTTGAGAGTTGTACCATTTTAGTCCCTTGAAAATCATATTTTCGCAATTTTTGGGCCTATGGGCCGAAAAGCCCAAAAATTGGCCCATTAAGCTACAAATTACATATCTAGTCCTTTGAAGAGCATAATATTCATAAAAACATTTATTTTAACTGTTTTGACTCTTTTGGTCCTTAAGAAAACCGTGAATGACAATTGTTTAACCCAACTTTTGTTTATTTGACAAATATAGTCCAAAAATGAGTTTTATGTTGCAATATATTTATTATAACCTTAGAGGGTAATTTTTCTTGACTTGTTTAGTGTAATATGTCTTAGATCATGTTTATTTTCCTTCTTGTGCCATAGATCTCGAGATTTCTTTCCTTTTTGTTACATATTTACCACATAAACACATAAAATCACACATACATACATGAAATCACACATAACATACACATACACATAGATCTACACATTTTACTTGTATTCTCTCCCATAAAACTTATGAAAACCGAAAATAGAGGGGTATGAACTCACCTTTTCTTGTTGTTTTCGATTTGAAGAAGAAAGGGAAGAGGTTGATGCTATTTTTCGGCCCTAGCAAGCTTTCTTGGGTTGATTTCAAACTTAAGAAGCTTCTAAGGAGTAGATCACGAAAATTGTGTGAGTTAGGAAGAAGTTTTGATGAAATAAAGAGACTAGGTTATGGATCTAAACAATAACTTACCAATGATGATGATGATTGTGGAATAACCTTCTTGAAAAGCCCTAATTCTCGAAAATTTTGAAGGAGAAGTGAAGAAGTTGTTGTGAGTTCTTGAGAGAAGCTTAAGTGAATTGTGTGTGTATGTTTTTCCTTTGGCCGAGAGATAAGAAGGAGAGAATGAGAAGAGAGAGAGGTGAAAGGATGGATTGCATTGAGATTTGTGATGGTGCATGGAAGTCCATAATGTAATAAGGAGGTGGCTAACCCTCCTTATTTCATTAATTTCTATTTTTTTTTGTTTTCCTCTTGGGCCGAGAAAGAGAGAAGAGAAAAGAGGATTTGGGCCTTTTGTGCTTAAGTCTCCTAATGTGAAGCCCAAGTTAATGGTTTTCGGCCCAATGGGCCCTTAAGAGGTTTTACGGCCCAATTTGGGTATTTTATTTCATTCTAGGCCCATTATGGCCCAAAATGTTAAAATAAATGAAAGTGGGTCCAATTAGAGCCTATTTAAGAGTTCTAAGCCCAAAATAGTCAAAATTGGAAGCATATTGGTCCATTGGGCCCAATAAGAAAATCCTAGTCCAAAATGGACTTAAACCGAGATTTTTAGGGTTTCCAATTTTTTTTGACTATTTGAATGTTTGTATAGAGTATTTGATGGAATTTTATGGTCATTGAATAAGCACCATACATGTTTTCAAGTTTTAACTACAATGTTATCTTTATTAAGGGTTTTACAAAGGATCAGAATTCCCAGTTGTGACATGTTATGCATGAACAAGTAAAGGATGAGATGCTTACGTTTTGGGAGTGAAATGAGAGCTTTCACTTGATGATACTTGAGAGAGAAAGGGTAGTTCACGGTCAAGAGGAGAAGAAGTGAAGGAAAATGGAAAAATCTCATATATATGCTAAAGGTTCACGGCTAGAAGAGTGTTCACGGCCGTGAACATGGTTTATGACCGTGAACCTCAAGTGTTGGATTTTCTGGTTTGGGTGCAGCCTTCTGATCTCATACTAATACTTCAACACACTCAATCCTTAAGTGTACTAGGCTTAGAACTCATTAGAATGACCCTTAACAAGGCTAAAAGGCAATAGAAACGAGTCTGACTTTTGGTTGATTGGATTGACTTACAAGGTAGAAATTTTCGGTTTGTCACATCATCCCCCCGTTAGATGGAATTTTGTCCCGAAATTAGCTTTCTTAGCAGTACTCCTGGGGTTGTGCTTCTTTGAATGGCAGAATACTCACTCGTAGACCTGGGCAAATTTGCCGTGACGCTCATGATAAGATTCATACTTGGTCCATCTATCATCACCTCGTGTATACAAGTCACATATAATTAAGCTTAATAAAACGGTCGGATGTGCGACTCTGCCCCAGGTCCACAACCAAACAAGGAATAGGAGATAGGGCGGAAACACACATACTAAATTTGCATAATCATAATTATATACCACCCTCGCGTATATACTTAATAGTGATAGGTGGGTTGTATTCATCCTTAGCCTCTGTGCTTGAACTTGATCTGTTGGACGAGTGGTAGTTCGGGAAGGTCTGCTGAGTATACGGTGGCAAGGTTTCGGAGGGCAAGGTACTCCTCGCATGAGTACTTCGGGGTTTAGAAGACAAGAGACCATATTGAGGTATAGGTCAGGTTGTCGTTACTAATGACGAGGGTTTCATTAATTTGACGGTTAAGGCGATGGAATTTCGAAACACATGAACTTGGTATGGTGAGGACCACGCCAATCCATGACGAATGATGACAACGGACTTTTTACAGAAACAAATGTTAGGCCGATTTGAAAGAAACGTTTGTTATACGATGGTGTATCTCTAGTTTGCTCGACAATGTATTCTGTGTAGACTTTATAGTGCTTTAAGTTTTCTCCTTGATATTACCAATGTCACGTATCGTACCGCGATAAACGAGTACATACAGTGAAAGTGTTTTGATAACTAGTGTCGATACTCTATATTATGATCCTCCTCGGTACCTCTATGATCGCCTAGAATATACAAGTTATGTATAATTAAGATGAATAAGACGGTCGACTGAGTGACTATGCCCTAATTACACAACCAAACAAGGATCAGGAAATGAAGCGAATCACTCACTCTAAGTCTGCAAAATTTTAGCTATGCACAACCCTGATGTACATACTAAGCTATCATAGCTCACTTGTACGAATCCTTAGTTCTCTTATGGATGTTGTGACTTGTTCAGACGAGTGAGTTATTATAATTACTTTTAAATGGTCGCTGGTGATTCCGGGGTAGTTTCTCCTGCGGTGATCATCAGAATTCATCCATCCGCGCCTGAGTTCTTCGTTATCGGGCAGTCCCTTTTGTAGTGTCCTGTCTCGCCACAGCCATAGCAGGCTTGCTTTACTTGAACTCCGGGGACTTGGGAGATTGGTTGTGCCGGTGCCCTGAATTAACGGACAATGTGCCCCCTTCCTGCGGCAGTTCATGCACTGCATTTCCCGGCATACTCCGGTGTGGTGGTAGTTAGACTTTCTACACTTCGGAAGGGTTCCAGCATATTGACTAACCGGTGTTGGAGTGGCAGGTGTTGTGGCAGCGTGTACGGTAAACATGTAACGCCCCAATTCTCAGGTATTGAATTAATATAAGAATTTTCTTGTTTTCAAGGTCTACTCGACGAGTTGGTTTCCTTACTCGTCGAGTAGCAACGGGTTGTTCCGCGTGTTTTAGTATCCTACTCGCAGAGTCCAGTAGGGGACTCGACGAGTAGGAGCTGGCGGATGAAACCCTAAATTTTGGGGTTTTGCATACTATTTAAGGATCACTTATCCCACTTAGCCACTCTTACTGCTCCCCTCGAATTCAAAAACCCTAATTCGTGTTGTTCTCTATATTGGTGTGCTTCTTAGCTTGGAAATGGGATTTTGGTGAGGAAAGGTTTGAAGACCAAGAAGCTTTGAACAAGGAACAACTGGGGATCTGAAGTCTACCTCAGTTTATCACCATTTGGAGGTATCAAGTCATCACCTTGAGCTTCTTCTAGTTGAACCCCCTTTCTATATTGAGTTTTGGGACCATTTTGGGCATTTGGTGTTGCATTTCGAGTGATGAACCAAGATCTGAAGTTGCAACTTCAGATCTAGGCTCATCTTGGCCCTTATCATCATAAAGTCTCAGTCTTTAGCATGTTGGTGAAGCTCTTTTGCCTAGAACCCCTTCCTTAGCTTGTTTTAGGTCATTATCACCTTGCATGCACGTAAAGTTTGCAACTTTACGTGATAAACATGCCTTGGGAAGCTGGATCTACAATATGGAGCCTTAGCATGGCTTAAAAAGCATCTGTATGGATGAAGAATTGAAGAGACTCGGTGAGTCGCAAGGTCGACTCAGCGATTCATATGAAGATGGTCATGAACTCGACGAGTTGATGAACAACTCGGCGAGTCCGATGAAGTTTTCCTTGGGCTCGGCGAGTCAGTCGAATGACTCGGCGAGTCGGCTAGGGTTTTTCCCAACCTTTGGATACACATGAACTCGACGAGTTATGGGGAAACTCGACGAGTTAACCAAGGATTTCACGACTTCTCGAGTTCAGGAAGGACTCGACGAGTCGGTGAACTACACTCGACGAGTCGAGTCAACATGGACTGTTGACTTTGACTCTGGACTTTGACTTTGACCAATGGTTGACCAGTTGACCTCTGGGGCATTTTTGTAATTTGGAAATTTATGGAAAAAGGGTTTTATGGTAACTATAGGTGGTGGAGTTCGTGTTGGCGATTCGAGAGTTTGAGCCCATCATTTTCAGTGTGACATTGTGAGGTGAGTTATCCTCACTATACTCAAGGGGCTAAGGCACCAAGGCTGGCCCTTTGAATTGTTATTGGTTATGTTATGCTGGTATGATCTGTTAGATCGGTATCCTAGAAGGTAGGATGACATTATATGACATGTGGTATGACCTGTTAGTTCGGTATCCTAGAGGGTAGCATAATATTATGTGGTATGCGGTACGATCTGTTAGATCAGTTGTTGTCTATAGACTGTTATGTGATTATTTGTTATATGTGCAGATGTTTGTTTGGTGGTTGAGGCTTATCTGCTTTGTGAGAAAGCCAATAGACCTGGGCATTCCAACCTGTTGGTTTTGGGCCGTGAGTATTCCATCCCGATGATGACTGGACTCATAGAATGAGGCATTCCAACCTGTTGGTTGTGGGCCTGGGGTATTCCATCCTGAGGGTGATTGGACCCATAGTATGTTGGCATTCCAATCGGATGATTGAGGGCCTGGGGTATTCCAACCCGATGGTTGACTGGACCTGTAATAGGCTGTTTATGATTATATGTGTATTGTTGCGGGTATGGGTATTTTGGGGGAACTCACTAAGCTTTCGGGCTTACACTTTCAGTTTATTGTTTCAGGTACCTCAGGGGATCGCAGAATGGCGAAGGCATGATCGTACAACTCCTCATGTTTTGTTTATGTTTCTGGGAAAACTCTGATATTATACATTTTGAAAACAGAGATGTAATGAGTTTTAATGGGTTGAAATGTTTTTAAAAGTTTTAAATTGGCTTAATTTTATGGGTGTTACAAGTTGGAATCAGAGCCTTGGTTTGAGTGAATTGGAGGAACACACGTGTGAATCCAGTCTCAAATCAAGGAAAGGATTTTAAAATGATTTTTAGATGGTTTTCAAAATAAGTAAAGGAGGATGCAGAGTGTACGATCATCCGGAGCCAGTAAGTAGACCCCGAAATACCATACAGTTATTTTATTATGTGATATGTTAGAACAACATGTTAGTGCTAGGTTAGGGATCTTCATGAATTGCTTGATAGATATGCTTGATTACGTGATGCCTGCTAGCCTAGGGTTTCCTTTATATGAGATTGACATCATTACTGTATTTGCTTAGTGTATGCATCACGATTATACATAATTAAGATCTTATAGCCTGAGAATGTTTGATTTGGCCTTATGTTCTGTTCTTGTTTGATTGGGAGCTTAGGGTAGGATTGGATATTCGAAAGTCTATAGGGTCCAGCATTATGTATGGCTAGCATACACTAGTGGTTTAGGGTTGGTGGAAGTTTCATGGATGGATGGGTTGTGTGAGACCGGTAGGTCAGTTGTGAGACAGTTAACCTTCCTCTAGGAGTGAGGTTGAGCGACCACCAGGTGTGTGTATAGCGTTAGGGTGTTGTGGTGATACTTGAGACAAATATGGGTAGGTGTGGAAGGTAGTAGGGGCCCATACTACTGAAAGCACAGGACCCATATGCGTAGCAAGGGAGTCACAACTCCTAGGGTTTAGTCGGGAGTTGGTTCCCGGTTATTTATGTGGATTGGCTGATATCTTCCTGTTATGTTTCGGTATGGTGGTTACGAGGCGTTTCACGATTGGATCCGGATCAGGATCAGGACAGGGTGATCAGGAGGCCCCAGCGGCACCTGAGATTATCGGCCAGAAGGGGCCAGTGTTGACAGAGGATCGGGTCAGGGAGATCATCCGCAAGGAGGTGGTCGAGATTGTCTGGGGTCAGATTCCGGAGTTGTTTGGGACTATTAAGTCCGCTATGATGGAGTACTTTGATGACAGATATGCAGCCCTTGCTGAGATGGCTGCCGATGCAGCTACCGTGGCTGTAACAGCAGTAGGAGGGGGAGGAGCCAGTCGGGGCTTCCAGTACCGGGACTTCGATAACACGAAGCCCCTGACTTTTGATGGTACTCAGGATCCCATTGTAGCCATGAGGTGGATTTCAAATGTGGAGGGGTGTTTCTTTACATGTTCATGTCCTACTGACCATAAGGTCAGATGTGCCCTGAACCTGCTGAGCTCCGGGGCAAAGGACTGGTGGAGATTGATGACTGGGTCGTATACGGATGACCAAAGAGCTACTGTTACTTGGTAGCAGTTCAGGGACATGTTCCGTGCTCGCTAGATTCCGCGGGTCGAGCGTGAGCGGTTATCTCAGAAGTTTTTGGAGCTGAGACAGGGTACTAAGACGGTGACGGAAATCACCCGTATGTTTACTTAGAGGGCGATGTTTTGCCCGGAGTTTGCCTTGGAGCAGGCTCAGATGACATGCTATTTGAGCATGCTCAAGACTAACATCCGTAAGTTTGTTGCCACTCAGAGATGCGATATTCTACTGGAGCTATAGGAGGCTGCGAGGCGGCGTGAGTTAGAGCTTGAGCTGCAGTTGAGGGAGCAGCGGGAGGCCCCGACACAGTCGCAGCCGGCGTCGAAGCGGTCCAAGACCGCTGATACCAGGACTAGGGGACAGCCAGGCCGCACTTGTGTGAAGTGCGGGAAGGCTCATTCAGGGACGTGCCAAGCAGGGAGTGGGTGCCACCGATGTGGCAAGCAGGGCCATCTGGCTAGGGATTGCAGGTCGCCGACTCCGACTTCCGGAGTCAGGCTTTGCTATCATTGTGAGCAGGTGGGCCATATGAAGGCCCAGTGTCCTCTACTAGCCGCCAAGCCGGCGCAGGCCCCAACACCGACTACTTTGAGGATCACAGATGGGAGACCAGTCAGGGCAGAGCCTCCGAAGGCTCAGGGTCGTGCCTTCCAGCTTACAGCCGAGGAGGCCAGGGCAGAACCAGATGTGGTTGCTGGTATGTTTCTATTATTACTCCCATTTGTTATATCTGTTGTATGCTTATCTGTTATACATGTGATTAGGTACGTTTTTAGTAAACTCCTTACCCCAATTGGTGTTATTTGACTCGGGGGCGAGTCGGACGTTTGTATCTCAGACTTTCAGTAGGGAGTTCAGAATGCCAATAGGTGAGCTAGAGTGTCTGTTGCGAGTCTCCATCGCCAACGAACACAAGATTTCTGCTTCTTCGGTCTACCGAGGATGTGAGTTGGAGATTTTCGGGGCATCCTTTCCGATAGACTTGATACCGATTCCCATGGGGGAGGTGTGCGTGATTGTAGGGATGGATTGGCTTAGTCGGTTCGGTGCTATGATAGATTTTGAGGGCCAGCGGGTGGTAGTTCGCACCCCGAGTGGGGGAGAACTGATCCTATATGGAGAGGGTACCAGAGTGGGATCGGGGTTCTGTTCAGCAGCCAGGGCTCGACAGTATATTCAGCACGGGTGTGCGGGTTATCTAGCATATGTGGTGGATACGCGGGTCAGGGATCAGATTTCAGTTTCAGAGGTTCCGGTGGTTAGGGAGTTTGCCGACGTGTTCCTGGAGGAGTTGCCAAGGATACCTCCGGAGAGGCAGGTCGAGTTCCGAATCGACCTGGTACCAGCTGCGGCTCCTATCGCCAAGGCGCCGTACCGATTGCCGCCACCCGAGATACATGAACTGTCTTCACAGCTGCAAGAACTGCTGGGCAAGCAGTTCATTTGACCTAGCAGTTCTCCATGGGGAGCACCGATCCTCTTCGTCAGGAAGAAGAACGGCTCGCACCAGATGTGCATTGATTATAGGGAGTTGAAAAAGTTGACGGTGAAGAGCCGTTATCCACTCCCGAGGATAGATGATCGCTTTGATCAGTTGCAGGGGGCATCTTGGTTCTCCAAGATAGATTTGAGGTCGGGATATCATCAAGTCCGGTTTAGAGAGGAGGACGTGGAGAAGACCGCGTTTCGGACTCGTTATGGTCATTACGAGTTCGTGGTGATTCCGTTTGGGCTCACCAATGCGCCGGCAGTATTTACGGACCTGATGAATCGGGTCTGCAGACCGATGCTGGATCGCTCGGTCATCGTGCTTATTGATGATATCTTGGTGTATTCCAGGACTCGAGAGCAGCACGAGGAGCATCTCAGGGAGTTGTTGGGAGTTCTGAGACGACAGCGGCTATACGCCAAGTTCTCGAAGTGCGAGTTTTGGTTATGAGAGGTACAGTTCCTTGGGCACCTCGTTAACCAGGATGGGATTTTGGTCGACCCAGCCAAAATCAAGGCAGCCATGCAGTGGGAGGTTCCAAAATCTCCCTCAGATATCATGAGTTTTCTGGGATTGGCAGGGTACTAACGGAGATTCATATAGGATTTCTCCAAGATTGCAGTACCCCTCACTCGTCTGACGAGTAAGGGGGTGGATTTCCGGTGGGGCCCTGAGCAACAGAGGGCGTTTGAGACCCTCTGTCAGCGGTTATGTGAGGCTCCAGTTTTGACACTCCCAGAGGGAGTTGAGGATTTCGTGGTGTTCTGTGATGCATCCATCACAGGTTTAGGGGCAGTCCTCATGCAGAGGGGACGGGTGATAGCTTGTGCATCGTTGCAGTTGAAGCCGCATGAGACGAGATACCCTACGCATGATTTAGAGCTGGGGGCGGTGGTGTTCACTCTCAAGATATGGAGACATTACCTTTATGGGGTCCGTTGTATCATTTACACAGATCACAAGAGCCTGAGACATATCATGGATCAGCCGAATCTGAACATGAGGCAGCGTAGGTGGCTGGATGTAGTTAAGGACTATGATTGTGAGATCCTTTACCACCCCTGTAAAGAGAATGTGGTGGGGGACGCTCTGAGCTGCAAGTCAGCTGGGATTCTCACCCCAGCGATATGTATGAAGATAGCAGTGGATTCCCTGCTTGTGAGTTTGATCAGAGATGCTCAGGTGGAGGGTATGGGACCAGATAATTGGAAACTGGAGAGGATCAGGGGCGAGAACGCTCGATTTGTGCAGGATAGCCGGGGGCTGTTGACCCGATGCGGTCGAGAATGGTTTCCGATGACTGGTGGGGTCAGACAGACGGTCATGGAGGAGGCTCATAAGTCTCACTTCTCTATTCACCCGGGGGCCACCAAGATGTATCGGGATTTGAGTTTAAGCTACTGGTGGCCGTGCATGAAGCGAGAAATCGCTTGGTACGTTGAGAGGTGCTTGACCTGTAGGATGGTCAAGGCCGAGCATCAGAGGCCGCATGGAAAACTGCAACCCCTATAGATTCCCATGTGGAAATGGGAACAGATCACGATGGATTTTATTACCAAGCTGCCGAGAACGGCGAAGGGGTTTGATTCTATATGGGTCATCGTGGATCGATTGACCAAGAGTGCCTATTTCTTGGCCATACGGGAGAGTTCATCGGCCGAGAAGTTGGCCAACATATATGTCCGCGAGATCGTTACTCTCCATGGGGTTCCGGTCTCCATTGTCTCCGACCAGGATGTTAGATTTACCTCCCGCTTCTAGCAGAAGTTCCACGAGGAACTGGGCACACGGTTGCACTTCAGCACAACATTTCACCCCCAGACAGACGGTCAGAGCAAGCGGACTATTCAGACCCTCGAGGACATGTTGAGGGCGTGTGTCATTGACTTCGGTGGGAGCTGGGATTCCCACCTACCGCTTGCGGAGTTCG
Source organism: Lactuca virosa (assembly GCF_052849685.1). Classification (NCBI taxonomy): domain Eukaryota; kingdom Viridiplantae; phylum Streptophyta; class Magnoliopsida; order Asterales; family Asteraceae; genus Lactuca; species Lactuca virosa. The sequence goes on along the minus strand of NC_136434.1, from coordinate 233,987,429 downwards.
CCTACAACAACAACTATCATTCCAGCATTGGCGCCCCGCCTTTCGAGCTGTTGTATGGACGGAGATGTCGCACCCAAGTTTGTTGGGGTGAGGTCAGACGCAGGGTGATGGGACAGACAGAGGTATTCTTGCAGACTACCGAGAAGATTCAGCAGATTAGGCAGAGATTGCAGACCGCCCAGAGTCGACAAAAGAGTTACGCTGACAGACACCGATCTGAGTTGGAGTTTTAGGTGGGCGATATGGTATTCCTGAAAGTCTCACCCTGGAAGGGTGTGATCCGCTTCAGGAAGAGGGGGGAATTGGGTCTCCGTTACATCGGCCCGTTCAGGATCATTGCCAGGGTTTGCAAGGTGGCTTACAGGCTAGAGCTACTAGAGGAGCTTAGTCGGATCCACGACACTTTTCACGTTTCGCAATTGCAAAAATGTATTATGCATCAGGAGACGGTAGTACCGTTGGATGATATTCAGGTCGATGAGTGCCTGAATTATGTGGAGAGACCCGTGGCCATTCTGGAGAGGAAGAGGAAGGTGCTGCGGAACAAGGAGATACCTTTGGTAAAGGTACAGTGGGAGCATCGGAGAGGATCCGAGTGGACTTGGGAGCCAGAGGCAGAGATGTGGGAGCACTATCCGGAGCTGTTCGCCACGGCAGACTTTGAGGACGAAGTCTAGTTCAAGTGGGGGAGAATTGTAACGCCCCGATTCTCAGGTATTGAATTAATATAAGAATTTTCTTGTTTTCAAGGTCTACTCGATGAATTGGTTTCCCTACTCGTCGAGTAGCAGCGGGTTGGTCCGCGTGTTTAATAACCTACTCGTCGAGTCCAGTAAAGGACTCGACGAGTAGGAGCTGACGGATGAAACCCTAAATTTCAGGGTTTTGCATCCTATTTAAGGATCACTTATCCCCTTTAGCCTCTCTTACTGCTCCCCTCGAATTCAGAAACCCTAATTCATGTTGTTCTCTATATTGGTGTGCTTCTTAGCTTGGAAGAGGGATTTTGGTGAGGAAAGGTTTGAAGACCATGAAGCTTTGAACAAGGAACATCTGGGGATCTGAAGTCTACCTCAGTTTATCACCATTTGGAGGTATCAAGTCATCACCTTGAGCATCTTCTAGTTGAACCCCCCTTTCTATATTGAGTTTGGGACCATTTTGGGCATTTGGTGTTGCATTTCGAGTGATGAAGCAAGATCTGAAGTTTCAACTTCAGATCTAGGCTCATTTTGGCCCTTATCATCATAAAGTCTCAGTTTTTAGCATGTTGGTGAAGCTCTATTGCCTAGAACCCCTTCTTTAGCTTGTTTTAGGTCATTATCACCTTGCATGCATGTAAAGTTTGCAACTTTACGTGATAAACATGCCTTGGGAAGCTGGATCTACAATATGGAGCCTTAGCATGGCTTAAAAAGCATCTGTATGGATGAAAGATTGAAGGGACTCGGCGAGTCGCAAGGTCGACTCGGCGAGTCATATGAAGATGGTCATGAACTCGACGAGTTGATGAACAACTCGGCGAGTCCGATGAAGTTTGCCTTGGGCTCGGCGAGTCAGTCGAATGACTCGGCGAGTCGGCTAGGGTTTTTCCCAACCTTTGGACACACATGAACTCGGCGAGTTATGGAGAAACTCGACGAGTCAACCAAGGATTTCATGACTTCTCGAGTTCAGGAAGGACTCGACGAGTCAGTGAACTACACTCGACGAGTCGGTTCAACACAGACTGTTGACTTTGACTGTGGACTTTGACTTTGACCAAGGGTTGACCAGTTGACCTCTGCGGGCATTTTGGTAATTTGGAAATTTATGGAAAAAGGGTTTTATGGTAACTAAATGTGGTGGAGTTCGTGTTGGTGATTCGAGAGTTTGAGCCTATCATTTTCAGTGCGACATTGTGAGGTGAGTTATCCTCACTATACTCAAGGGTCTAAGGCACCAAGTCCGGCCCTCTGAATTGTTATTGGTTATGTTATGCTGGTATGATCTGTTAGATCGGTATCCTAGAGGGTAGGATGACATTATCTGACATGTGGTATGACCTGTTAGTTCGGTATCCTAGAGGGTAGGATAATATTATGTGGTATGCGGTACGATCCGTTAGATCAGTTGTTGTCTATAGACTGTTATGTGATTATCTGTTATATATGCACATGTTTGTTTGGTGGTTGAGGCTTATCTTCTTTGTGTGAAAGCCAATAGACCTAGGCATTCCAACCTGTTGGTTGTGGGCCGTGAGTATTCCATCCCGAGGATGACTGGACTCATAGTATGGGGGCATTCCAACCTGTTGGTTGTGGGCCTGGGGTATTCCATCCCGTGGATGATTGGACCCATAGTATGTTAACATTCCAACCGGATGGTTGAGGGCCTGGGGTATTCCAACCCGATGGTTGACTGGACCCATAATATGTTGTTTATGATTATATGTGTATTGTTGCGGGTATGGGTATTTTGGGGGAACTCACTAATCTTTCGGGATTACAGGTTCAGTTTATTGTTTCAGGTATCTCAGGGGATAGCGGCAAAGCGAAGGCATGATCGTACAGCTCCTAATGTTTTGTTTATGTTTCTGGGAAATCTCTGATATTATACATTTTGAAAACAGAGATGTAATGATTTTTAATGGGTGGAAATGTTTTTAAAAGTTTAAATTGGCTCAATTTTATGGGTATTACAAAACACTTGTTGTTCCTGCAGGGGTTCCTGTATCGTTTGTTTCTTCCTCTTGTTCCCTGACTTTTGTTTATAATCCCCTCCCTTTGTTGGCTCGGGAACGAGGACTACCACGCCATGGTGAACTCCATGGTCAATGAGTCGCTGGGCCAAGCGTTTGGTGCTATCAAAGGTAGTTGGGTTAGAAGACATTATATCCCCTTGAATCGGGGTAGTTAAACCCCATATGTACCTTTCTATATTCTTACTCTCCGGGGTAACCATCCCGGGGCACAGTTCTGCCAGGTCACTAAACCTGTCGGTGTAGGCCACTATGTCTGAGCCGACCATGGTATGCTCCCATAGCTCTTGCTCTAGCTTTTGAACATCGCCCCTAGGGCAGTATTCTTCCAACATCATCTCTTTTAGGTTCTCCCAAACTATAGAGTTAGTCACTGATAGGGTTTGGGTTTGCAGTTCATGAAGTCTTTATATGAACACTCCCGTGGGTGTCCCCCATTTCCATTAAAGGATTTGGGTTTGCAGTTCATGAAGTCTTTATATGAACACTGCTCCCTTCTGGGCACAGACAGATTTCGAAGACCGAATCTGTTTTCTCAAACCATCGCATCAGAGCAATGACTCCCCCATTTCCATTAAAGGATTTGGGTTTGCAGTTCATGAAGTCTTTATATGAACACTCCCGTGGGTGTCCATGGGTAACCTCGGGGTTAGTTAGGTGGGTACCGCTACCAGCTCCACTGGTACCACTTGCGTGAATGTGAGTTAGAGCAGTTGTTACTGCGGCTGTTACTGTTGCTTGGAGGGCAGCAGTATCAAATTGTGGTGGTGGATTCTTTGTTTTGTTATTGACTACCCGCCTTACAGGTCTACCGCGAGGCATCATTTGCTAAAAAGAATACAAAGATGAGACAGAAATAAGTCTATAGCAGTGCTTATAAGCTGAAAGCTGAATGACAAAGTTATCCTAGTTCTGAGTGTATATGGCTCTGACTTTCGTAGGGTTCTAAAAAATAATTCATAAAGGGAGTCTATATAAAATAAAATTTATGAATCAGAAGTGGCTATCCTCGAATGAATATCTGTGAATTGAATAACTGATACTAGTTGTACGAAAACGAAATAATCCTAACACATAATGTGAGCAGTGTATTCACTAGCTCACTAAGTCAAGTAAGGTTATTATTTATTAGTGTGACGCATAAGACGTTTGGTTTCTTCGGCTGATCCCTCCTTGGAAAACTCCTCATGAATCTATTCTAGTTCCTCCTTGACTCCTCTGCTGAGTACTTATGATGGAGTTGTTACATCTATCTGGGTTTGTCATGCGAGAATGGAAGTGTCTAAAGAATCTATGAGGTTAAGTGTAACTTTATGGGGTGATCCTTACCGGGTCCTCCTATAATTGTGCAATGTATACAAGTTGTATATAATTTAAGATTAAATAGACCTTCAAATAAGTGATCCTACTCCAAAACTACAACCAAACAAGGAACAGGAAGTAGAGCATAGATCAGAAATTCTAGGTCTATAAAATCTCAATTATATAAAACTCCGGAATTATAGACCTACCAGAAGGGTCTTTTAAATTCTCACATAAGTTATTTATAGTGCCTAATATACTCCTATAGTATTTTAATGTAATGAACTTGGTATGTTTTAAACTTGTTGTTGGCTTATATTATCATAAACTACTCCTATAGTATTTTAACTTTATGTTCTGATCTAGAAATCCCTTGAATAGAGTTAGGTAAGTTTTAAGACTGTTGCAACATCACATCACTCCCAAACACATATCGGTCACATCTCAAATGAATATAGTTGATCAGGCTATATTGATCCCATATATGATTACATAACTGTCCAGGTTTGACCGAAGTGTCCAACCTTTAAATACTTCTGTTCTGTTCTTCTTGTGATACTTGTTCTAGTATGTATATATGTATAAGCATGTATGTATACTTTTATAAAATATTGTTATATTTTTAAAATATACTTTTAGTCAGAGCACTTAGGCCCCATTGCATTTATAGTTGTATATCTTTTATAGGTTGATATACTTAGTTCACTATAAACAATGCTCTGATACCAATCTGTCACACCCCCAAACCGGAACGGCGGAAACGTTCGGGGGCGCAGGACGTCATGTTTAGTATCATAAGACATGCATCATAGTAATCAAAGTAACAAACAACCATTGCATTAGTATTAAAGTGTTTACAATGTATTTGATTTGCAAAAGATTGACTCCAAAGTAAATAACAAAACAAGACATGAAGCAATATGCTCCATCTTCTGAATCCCAGCGTGCGTACCTGTCTACTATTTTCCTGAGAATACAAGTTATTTTGAAAGAGTAGATCAGCATTTAAATTGGCGAGTTCATAAGTATTTTAGTGATGAAAATTAAGTTCTTTAGAAAAAGTTCGCCTGTTCCTCCAGAAAATCCTATATTTTCTGGTGTGATGAATGATAAGTAAAAATGACTCTACAATCCCTTCTATGAGTACTAAATGGATACAAATTGTATAAAACCCAGAGTAAACAGAAAATTGATTGTGTGAATCTGCCCTAAGCCCACAACCAAACAAGGAACAGGAAATGAGGCGGAAGTCACACATCCCATTGTTTGTTAGATCTTCATTGTATATAACCCTGGCATATTCATTTGTTACTCATGGAGTTAACTGTAATAGTTCCTTTATATTTGATGAAAACATTCTTTAAGAAAAACCTATATTTCCTTTAGTAAAAATGGTAACCACTATAGTTCCTTCTATAATCACTTAGTTTATACTAGTTATATACAATCTAATATCGAACGGATGGTTAGTTATGTGAATTTGCCCTAAGCCCACAACCAAACAAGGAACAGGAAGTAAGGCGGAAGTCACACATTCAACTGCCTATCAGATATTAATTATATATAACCCTGATGTATAAACTAAGGTATTATAGAATTAACCACTAAAGGTCCTTTAAGTTATAATGGTTTAATAAAATGATTTAAACCCTTTTATAGATAAGTTTCTAGTTTAGCCAACTTAATGTTCTATCTGAAAAGTATGTTTTTGTACTAGAAAACGGTATATTGAATTTGTATGCTATGACCTGACCCATACCTGATACTCCTTATGATTACTTGGTGTATACGGAATATATATATATATATATATATATATATATATATATATATATATATATATATATATATATATATATATATATATATATATAGCTAAGATCGAATAGATAGTAGATTGTGTGAATCTGCTCTAAGCCCACAACCAAATAAGGAATAGGAAGTAAAGCGGAAAGCACACATCCTACTGTCTGCCGGACCCGATTAATATATATCCCTGATGTATCTACCGAGGAATCATAAAGTTAGCATAATAGGCCCCCTTTTAACTGAATGTACTAAGACTCGACTGTTCTGTTTGTCTTTTGATATGATGTAAGTTTTCTCAAGTTTAAGACTGTCTTTACTAGAAAATAGTTTGCATTACCTTTTATGTGAGAAGATCACTATATGAATGTAATGGGAAAATGAAAGTATACAGTAGTATTGTATAAAATAACTACTGGAGCACTAACTACCTTAAAACCAATAAGTTTAATTAAGGTTAAAATGTGATGTGGTTATAACCATGCTGATTGACAAGTGTTTAACACGACGACCTGCTAGCATCGAAACTGATGTGACATTTGTCACCCCTTGGCCTGCCAGCCAAACTGTAGCGAACAGTCGGGATGCGGGATTGTTAGTCTCGTATAGATCTATACACACAATTCCCACTCTCCCTCCAGGAGACTCTGGTTACAAAACGTGACCTAACAAGTATATTGCTAAGCCGTGAAGTAGTGGTTGCACATTATTGTTATCTTGTTCTTGTTATCGTATGTTCCTTCTGTTCTAGTTATCGTATGTTCCTCCCTGTACTAGTTGTAGTATGTTCCTCCCTGTAATAGTTATAGTATGTTCCTCCCTGTACTAGTTATAGTATGTTCCTCCCTGTACTAGTAATAGTATGTTCCTCCCTGTAGTAGTTATAATATGTTCCTCCCTGTACTAGTTATAGTATGAACTGAACCCTTAAACTATACCTATTATAGTTTACTAGTATGTTTACTTGAACTGTTACTGATTTGAAGAAAAGACTCAATTATCTACTGAGTTAAGCATGTACTTTTAAGAATGAAGTTTTACAAACAACAAACTAATATCTTTCAAAGAAAAGTTTTTGAATTGTTTTAATCACTTACAAAGGCATAAGAGATCCTTTAATGTGATGGTTATCACAGTTAAATATTAACACAATAACATTGTGTTCAACTTGTATTCCCCCCCCCCCCCCCCCCTTAAAAGCATTTAAAACATTTAAAAGATTGATTATAGGGGTATGAACTCACTGTTGGGTTTTGAGCATTCTAACACTCCTATGGTGTACATGCAACCCTATAAACCTTGGATCTATGTTTTCTCTATTATACATGCAAATATTAACTATTCCATGGTTTCATCCTAACTAGCATATTATGAAGCACCTATACTACAAAGTTCTAGTTAGATGACATACATTTTGATGTAGCTTGATGTCTTTAAGCTTTAAGAGCTTAGCCCCAATAGTGTGGAAGCCTTAAATGGAATCACAAATCACCAAAACACCTTGGAAGAACTTGAGAGAATATGTATGCACACTAAAATCGGCCCACTCTTATTTTCACACACTTGTACCAATTTTGTGAGCCAAGGACCCCTTTATATATTATGGAGGATTAGGGTTACATCCATGTAAACCCTAATACCCATGACCTTTCATTTACATAGGATCCATGGGTTAAAAGCTCCACGGACCATCCATGAAAGCTTAGCCCAACCTAAATGAACTTGGCCCATTCCATATATATAAGAGTCCATATTTAATTAGTTCTTTTTGATCACTTAATTAATTCTAAATTAATTCTTGATCAATACTAATTAAATAATATGATTCCATATTAATATATTAGAACTTATAATATATTAATATAAATCATAAATATACTATTCTCAAAAGACTATCCATATAAATTGTGCCGGTGAAGTGCAACCCAAATGGACCATGCCGGGTCGGGTCAAGTACATACCAAATATAGTTATGGACTTAGACATTAATCCAACACTCACCTTATGTGGGTGATTCAATTGAAGACTCGAGTAAGGATGAGAAGTTCCACGAATGAACTCCCGAGGCACAAATGAGTCCTAAATGACATATATTGATACATATATGTATATAATTAGTGTCTATAACAACTAATAATGCAAGGGAAACAACCTTAGGGACTAGGAAACACTTGTAATGAAGTGTTACAATCACATAAGATTGTATGAAAAGAGTTTACGGCCACACAAGGGTGTGTTCACGACCAACGAGTGTTTACGGCCAAGAATGCTTAACTGTTTACGGACAAAGCTTGGTCTACGGAGGGTTTACGGCCCTAGCAAGATCACTTGAAGGGTTTACGGCCATAACATGATTCTATGAAGGGTTTATGGCCCTTATGAAGGGTTTACGGCCGTAAACCCTTCAAGATCTTGAAGATCTTGAAGATGGTGATGAAAGATGATGAATCAAGGCTAGAACAAAGGGGTTGTTAAGCATGAACAAGTAAAGGATGAGATGCTTACATTTTGGGAGTGAAATGAGAGCTTTCACTTGATGATACTTGAGAGAGAAAGGGTAGTTCACGGCCGTGAACCTCAAGTGTTGGATTTTCTGGTTCGAGTGCAGCCTTCTGATCTCGTGCTAATACTTCAACACACTCAATCCTTAAGTCTACTAGGCTTAGAACTCATTAGAATGACCCTTAACAAGGCTAAAAGGCAATAGAAATGAGTCTGACTATTGGTTGATTGGATTGACTTACAAGGCAGAAATTTTCGGGTTGTCACACTTGGCATGTATCCAGAACATTATTATCAAACATGTTAACCCACAAAAAATCTTATATACTCTAATAATCAATTGATTTGAAAAGGAAAGAATTTAAAATATAAAAAATGTCTTACATGGTAAAAGTTTAGAAACGAGAAACGGGGACGATTCAACTCAATCAAAAAGGACAATATATCAATATGAGTGCCGACTGAAGGAGAGAGATGTCAAGTTGAAGAATTAATCGTTGTCGAGTGAATGGAAAATATGGCAACGAGCCAACGACCGCTGTATGGAAGAAAGGGCCGCATGGATCATGGTGTCGTTTGATAGGGTGTGCAACAACCGATGGTGGAGGAATAAGGCCGTCGATGCTTGTGGCTGCTGTTGGGTGGAGATCGTCGGATGCAAATAGGAGGACGGTGTTAGAAATCAGGAAAAAAATGTGAAAAGGGGGAGAATCGTGATCGGTAATGGTGGAGTAGGGTTTTTAAGATGTAGAATGATGGGTTTCAAGGAGAACTGGTCCAATTTTCCATATAAAAAGATGCATATATTACTATTATACCCTTAAATTATTTATTTAATGATTTATTATTTCTTAAATTCTCATTGGTGCATACATGCACACAATAGTTGCTAGAAACATTTGAATCTAGTTCTCTCTCTCTCTCTCTCTTTGTATATATATATATATATATATATATATATATATATATATATATATATATATATATATATATATATATATATATATATATATATATATATATATGTTCAGGTTCATTTGAGACCATGCTAATTTTGTGAGACCGTGAGATCAAATCTAAAAATAATTTTAAAATGCAAAATAGAAGAAAAAATCCAAAAATTCTTTTTTTAATTATTTGTTTCGGAACTTTAAGTACCTAAAGAAAATAAAAAAAAATTACCGTTTTTTTTGAAAAATACGTGAAATATTCTAATAGAATATTATACTGTAAATATTCAAATGTGATTTTTGGAATGTTAGAATATTCTATTAGATTTGTCAGATATGTAGAATATTCTAATATTCTACTAGAATATGTAAACAAAGGTTTTTTTTATTATTTTTTATTATTTTGGTATTTTTTTTTATTTTTTTTGGGAAAATATAAATTCCGAAAATAATATTTGAATTTTTTTTCGAAAGATTTCAATTATTTTGTATTTTAAAAATGTTTTTTTATCTACCAAATGAGTGGCTAGGATTGCGTCTCACGGTCTAATAAAATTAAGCCGTCTCACATGAACCTAACCCTATATATATATATATATATATATATATATATATATATATATATATATATATATATATATATATATATATATATATATATATATCTTTATCTTTACTATATTATTAAACATATTGACTGTTTCTTGAAAATTAAGAGGTACAATACCTATTACCTAATGTACAGTAATATTAAGCTTATAATCACATTGTATACATATGCACTGTATTATGTATTAGTGTCGGGTTCGTGTCATGTCGTGTCAAGACATTAAACGGGTTGAAAGGGCTTGACCCTAACCCGACCCGTTTAATTATCGTGTCGTGTCGTGTCAACCCGTTTACTTTCGTGTCGGTTTCGTGTCGGGTTTCGGGTTAAGGTTTAGACCTTATAAATATGTTGTGTCATCTCGGGTTGAAATATTTTAAAGGTTGGAAAGTAGGAGTTGTAGAGGCAAAATAGAAAAAGTGAAACATTGGAGTTATGAGATGGAACGACAAAATTTATAGTAAGTTTAAAAGTAAAAATGAAAAGAGCTAAAGTTGGGGAGCAAAAGGGATAGGTGGTGAGGATGACTAAAATTAAGTAACTTTGAAAAGTTGAATATTACTTCTAATTCTTGAGTTTGGCCTACTACAAGTCTATACCATATAATATATTTATAAAAATATGAAATTTATTATAAATAATATATAATTAAACGGGTCATATTCGAGTCATCTTCGAGTCGAAAGTCTTGACCCTAACCCTACCCGTTTAATTATCGTGTCGTGTCGTGTCAACCCGTTTACATAAACGTGTCGAAATCTCTGACCCTAACCCGCTAATTTCGTGTCGGGTTCGTCTCGGGTTCTCGTGTCGTGTCATGTTTTGCCAGGTCTATGTATTACCTTATGTCTTTGATGTTACCCTAATCCTCTCTACATGCAACAACATACGCCATCAGAATCAAAAGGAAATTGAACCCCTCTTCTTTGTGTCTCCTCGCTTCAGAATCGATCGATACTCACCAAAAAATTGCAGTGTCTCCTTTTCTCAATCGACTCCCTGGAAGTCCACTAACCATTCACAGCCCAAACACCTTCATGGATCACATCTGTATGTGCCGTATCCCAGCAATAGAAGGAAATCGAACCCCTCTTCTTTGCGTCTCCTTCCTCATCGCTTCAGAATCGATCGATACTCACCAAAAAATCGCAGTGTCTCCTTTTCTCAATCGATCACTATCCTTTTCCCTTTTCTTCTCAAAATCGATTGTAAGTTCTAAGTTTCGATCGGCAGAAGTCAAGAAATGCTCCGATAGATCACCAAAACCTTCAGTGTTTGATTCCGATTGCACGCTTCTTCTCTCTCCCTCTCTTGAAATCGATTGCAGAAGTCAAGAAATGCTCCAATCGATCACCAAAAACCAGTTAATCTGACGATGGTGACCATTTTTTTGATCTCACTACAGGACGATTTTGAAGTCAATTAGACCATGGGTGATAGTCAGTACTCTTTCTCTCTAACAACTTTCAGGTATAATCTACATGCTAATTTTCATCAACCTCACTCTTCCATCTCAATAAAATCGATCCTTCTTCCACTCTTAGAAAGACATTTCTATCTGTGTCGTTACAGATCGCCAAGAAGAGATTGAATGTGCGCTGTTCTTAGGATGATTGCCATCGTTGACGGCTCTGAACCCCTACAAGACATTAATAAAACACCACAGTGCATGCGTACAAAAGAAATTTATGTATAATAATCGCTTTCTATTCCTGTTTTAGGGTTTACCTGGTCCGATTTCTTGTGGCTAACTCGCGACATCAAATATATCGGCTCCAAAACCATATTTTGTAGGTCTATTTCACCCAGATTTATTTTGATTATAACTTTTTTAGTACTTATTTTACTTGAATGTTGTTATTGGTAGAGGTGACGGAGAAATCCGGGGAATACAAGCAAAAATATATCATCGTCCTCCATCAAGTAGATCGGCGCAGAGCTACGACAGGAAGTATACATGTGAGTTTCGTTTTACCACCTCTCTGTTTTTTTTGGTCTTCCTATGTTTTTTGGTTTGCGTTGATTCCTCTTTGTGTCGAATCATGTGTTTGTTTTTCTAATTTTTGTTTCAACAGATAATAAACGAAGTATGTAGATAAGTAATTTATCTTGAATTTTGAATTGGATTTGGATTCTCATTCCGACTTTGAGCTTGAATTTGATGAATCTAAGTTCAAATGCAATTTCATCAACCTATCTTGAATCAAATGAGTAGAAATCGGGCTCAAAGTACTACTCTCAATTAGATCACTTTGAATTCCAACATCACGTTTCATCATCATCATCAACCTCGCCTCGATCTTATTGTCTTTAGCCCGATTTTCATCTGTTTTGTCATTAAAATGTTATAAAAAAAACAATAAAGTTAGCAAATAGATGTTGGAGAACAAGAGATGATTTTTATGTTATTGCTTGGGTAATTAAAAAATGACCATTTTGCTCTTCAGGTTGAACTTAAGGAAGTTCCCCTGCACCAGTTTGCACATGAAATGGAGTTATTGAACCATTGTAAAAAAGTCACAATAAAAAGGTGTGATGTTTGTTTCCCCTTATTCTATCTTAACCTGGTAAAAGAGTTACGAGCTTCTTCCTTTAACTTTTCTGTTTTTGACCGCGATTCCATATGATTAACTTATTTTTTTTTCTTATTATGCATCTAAAAATCTATATATAGTGTTCCTGATGTGCTATGTAAAAGCTTGGATTATGATGCTTAAATACATGGGATTGGATTGATCTATTGTATTCGGTAAGGTTCTATTTATTTTTGTTTTCTTTAATGGCAAATTCATTTTCTCATCCCCGTCATTGTTCTTGGTTGAATTATTGGGAAACAACATGATAGTCAATTAATTGCCACTGTTCATCCATAGCTAATGCTGATTCCTTTGATTCTCCTTTTTAGGGATTTAGAAAGGCCGATGAAATTGGATTTACAAACTTCACATGTAAGTATTGTTTGGTTCCCAATTTACAGAAAGTATTGATCATTAAAGAAAGCTTCTTTTTTTTTTATAGAATGAATTGGCAACTTTGGAGCAGCAAAATTCAGATGATAAGATGTTGAAGTTGGTAGATGATCAAAAGGTTTATTTAATTCTTCTTTTTAAGTCTTGGGTGTTATGATAAGGGTTCTGGTTTTGGTATCGATTTCAAGATCTATGAACACACATTGTTCTTTTGGTTTTACTTTTATAATAGATTCGACTACAAAGTTTCCTCAGAGTTACAAATTGACCTCAGGTATGTTATGCCAATGCCATTTTAAGTTTTTACCCTCTTTGTCTTTATGGTTGATTACTGGATGAAATATTCACGTCTACACACTTTTTTTTCTGTTAAGCTGTCATTTTCTCATGGACTTGCAGGTATACTTCCATTTCCCCTCTATTTTCAAAATATATATACACAATCATAGTTATTGCCAATATTATTCTATAATTACTTGAAAAATGATTATCAAAGCATATGTTGAGATTTATTAGAATAGTGGGAAATAGTGGGAATTGTATTACGACATGGATTGATTATTAAACCACTGTGTATCAAGTAATATTATTGTGTTTAGAATTATCAATAAAATATAATAGTTTTGATTTTTATTTGACTATGTTCCATCCGTTATTAAATGCAGCTTATATTTGTTTTTAATGAAAACATAAACATACTTATAATTTTAAAAAAGAAAAATGACAATACATTTTAATTTTTAATTGAAAACAACATGTTTTCAATTTTAACCTAAAACAAAATCATATATTTACTTTTAAATTAAAATAACAAACTTTTTACTTTTTTTTTATCAAAAGAACAAATTATTTTTATTTTTATTTTTTTTACTTAAAAGAAACAAACTTTTAATTTTAACCCATAAAACAACGATATTTCTTTTAAACACAAAATAACATTAGCTTTTTATTTTTATCCAAAAACAACAAACTAAATTACAGTTATATTTTTAATGGTTCATGATATTTGTCGACTCATTACATTTTCTTGGAAATATAATGTGTTTCCATAAGAAAACTAACCTCCAAAAAGAATTATTCATCGAAATAAATTAACGTCAGTTTTGCAATTTCTAAAACTGAAATTAATTAACTTTGGGTATAATTAAGAATATAAGTCGATAACACATTTAAGTTGGACAAAACATCGACATAAGCAGGCCCTTACGACAGCTGAAACCCTGAGTGTCCTTTGATGAAGAATGAGCAAAAGAAATGTCATTTTAAATACTCTCGACAATTCAATGAAACCATGTCATAAGGAAAACACTCATATCCTTTGGTCCGAATGAGAAATAATGGTATAGAGGTGGACATATGAGGCAATAAGATGGATAACAGGCGGATGGTCCCGTATAACTCAAAGTTTTTAACGATGTTTAGCTGTCATCTAAATGTTGAGGTCTGCTCGAGTATAACCTCAAGAAACCAATTTTTGATAAAAATATTCGCACCCGTCGCTTGGCGCGGGTAAACGGCTAGTATATATATATATATATATATATATATATATATATATATATATATATATATATATATATATATATATATATATATATATATATATATATATAATTAGGTTATTTTGTTTTTACTAACTATTGTGTGCCATAATGCACAGATCTGGACCAACGGATGAAATTAATCAATAGACATGATTTGAGAGTGTATGATATTACAATGGGCTAACATCTACCATATAATCACACAAATTTTAGAAAAAGGGTATTTTGGACAATTAACTACATTTATAAAAGGAAATTTTCGGATTTTTAGGGATAATTAATTCTCCTAATTTTAAAAATCTGATTTTTTTTAATTAATTCAATTTCAATTCTAATGTAATTTGTAAACATAACCGATTTTATTCTGTCAGAATATTTTTTTGTTAGAATGATGTTCTTTCTGAATTTTATTCTATTAGAATATTATTGAAGAATAACAAAATTCTTGAATCCGAGGTTGAAAAATAACAGCATTCTAATATATTATTATACATCCGAACTTATACATTCTAATATAATTATACATATTCTAATAGAATATCAACAAAAATGAATAAAATTCTTAAAAAATAACAACATTCTTAAACTGTGAGTATGATCAAACTTTGTTCATTCTTCAAGTTATTACTATTAGGTCTTCAACACATTCTTCCAGACATTCCTATCACAAATACAACAAAAACTAATAATGGTTAAAAACATGTTACTTGCAATTAACTAACACTTTATATATTCTGGTAGAATACATAGAATATGACAGAATACATAGAATACATTCTGGCAGAATACATCGATTTTATTCTGGCAGAATACATTCTAACAGAATACATACAATACATTCAAAAGTATCATATTTACTGCTAATATAACTTTAGATTCCAAATTAATCACATTTTTAAACAATTACATAAAACATATGTTGGTAATAATTCTAACAGAATGCATACCACAAGGTTAAATTCTTTAGATTCTCTTTCAGGCATTTCAACAAACACTTGTTAGGCATTATCATCAAACAAGCCAAAATTCATCTAAAACAATTAATAAAGTTAGAATAATAATGTGGGTGCTAGTGTGTGTATCAACAAAGACTATAACATAATTAAAGAATGTAAGATAGAATTAAAGAATCAAAAGTAGACATAGTGATGGTATCTGTCGCACCCCCAAACCAAAACGGCGGAAACGTTCTGGGGCGGAGGACATCATGTACAGTATCACAACAATGCATAATAGTAAAACAAGCAACAACATCCTCCATGGCATTAATAACATAATTTTAATACAAGTGTGTTCTACAGTTTATAAGAAACCAAAATATGAATCAAAATAAGAGATGAGTCCTGAACGTGCTCCATCTTCTCAAAACCTAGTCATCGGTACCTGTCTACTGGTGACCTGAGAATACAAGTTATTTTGAAAGCGTAGATCAGCATTAAAGCTGGTGAGTTCATAAGTATTTTAGTTTCATTGCTTGTATAAGTTTGAAGAATGTAGTTGTAAATGTTTGATGTAAAAGTTTGTAAGTGTTTGATGTAAATGTTTGTAAGTGTTTGATGTAAATGTTTGTAACTTCCTAGAAAATCCTATATTTTCTACTAACGTAGCCTTCTACCAAGACCCAACTGTTCTTTATGTTTGTTCTTTTGTAAAAGTGTGTGTTATCCCCAAAGTATGACTATCATTACCAAAATATAGTTTTCATTACCGTTTATGTTAGAAGATCACAAAGTGAATGAAATGGGAAAAATAAATATGTACTGTAGTTTTATCTAGTTAACTACCAATGTACTAACTACCTTAAACATGTTTGTTTAATTAATGTAAAATGTGATAAGATTGTAACCTTTCTTGATTGACTAGTAAAACACGACGATCAAAGATGTCGAAATGGTATGACATTCGTTACCCGTAGACCTGCAGGTCCCATTGTAGCTAGCAACAAGGTGTTGGACGGTTAGTCCCGTATAGATCTATACATAAATTCACGCTCTCCCTCAAGGAGACTTTGGTTACAAAACGTGACATAGCAGTATATGTCGAGCCATGAAGTAGTATCTCACATTAATGTTATAGTATTCTTGTATATGTATAGTATATGCTAGTGGTGTGTATGCTCTCTCTGTCTAGTATGTAGTATGTTCTCTCTGTCTAGTATGTAGTATGTTCTATCTGTTTCTCTTTATAGTGATTATTGTTTCTCGTTATAGTATGTACTGTTTCTCGTTATAGTATGTTTGAACTGACTCCTGTATGAAACGACTCTTGTATGTTTCATTGTTCTAGAAATAGTAGTAGTGACTTCCTAAACTATACCTATTATAGTTTACTAGAAATGTTGTTTGTATGAATGAACATGTTTGTACACCTTTGCTACCCAAAGGTATTGAACTGAACTAAGAACTTTTATATCTATATACATACACATAATATATAACTAAGATTCAAACGACCTTCGGACAAACAACCGATACCCTAAGTCCACAACCAAACAACGAACATGAAGTAAGGCGAGTTATCAGTCCTTAGTCCTTTCAATCCTACATATATAACTATATATATAGACATGATTTTTGACAAAATATAAGTTTAAAAGAGTTTGATAAAGAATTTTGCATATAAAAGAGTTTATTTAACAATTTGAAGCAGTTTGTTTGATAACACAGTTTTGAAATATAAGGAATCCACATGTTTGATAGTTATTAATCACATGTGATTGATATAATAACTATAATTTTTCTACTTGTATTCTCCCCCATAAAAGCATTTAAAATCATTTAAAATATAAGTTAAGGGGTTTGAACTCACCTTTAGTGAGTGGTTCGAATGTAAGATCGATAAAGGATGCTAAGTGTCAAGTGAAGCCTTGAGCACAATGGATCCTAATAATCATATAATGACACATATATGTATATAATTAGTGTTTAAGCAACTAATCATGATAGAGATTCACCTTAGGAACTAGGAAACAGTTATATGAAAGTGTTGCAATAACAAAGGATTGCATCTAAGGGGTTTACGACGACATAAGTGTATTTACGGCCAAGGAGTATACGGTCAAGGTGTATACGGTCAAGGTGTTTATGGCCAAAGGGTTTACGGCCAAGGAGATTACGACCGTACACTCAAGGAAGAAACATGCAAAAAAGGTGTTTCACGGCCCTATCTAGCATCCAACAAGTGCCTTCAATTCTAGGCTCGAGCATAAGGGAGTTTAAGGTCTAAAACATGCACCAAACAAGGGTTTACGGCCAAGGGAGATGCTCATGGCCGTAAACTCTTGGAGTTCAAGCATTTGATGATGATTCAAGACTAGAATCAAGAGTTTAACAAGCCTAACTAGGAGATAGAATTATACTCACGTTTTTGAAGCTTGAGAGGGGGTTCACGGTCCAAGAACTTAGTAGGTGTTCTTGGTGAAAATGAAGAACACTTGAAGATCTAACCAAAAGAAGAATTTCATGGATGAAAATCATATATCTTCACTAGATAGAGAAGAATATCAACATTAAAAATGGAAAGATTACTTACAAGATTGAAGATCAAGTGAAAGTTCTTGATGATACTTGAGATAAAAATCGAGTTCTTGAGTGAGATGTGTGCGAAATGAATAAAAGTGAAGGAATCTCACACATCTGGGCATGAGTTTACGGCCACCTTGAGTTTACGGCCGTACACTCATGTTTACGGCCGTAAACTCCTCTTGATGGAGTTTTTGGCCAATTTGAAAAGTGATGAGTTTAGGGAACTCATTTCTAAACCCTAACTTTGAAGGTACAAGGTTTAGAACACTCGAACTGACTCTAAACAATGCTAGAAGATAGCAGAAACGAGTCTGACTTTGATTGAAGTGAACGGTTGTACAAGATAGAAATTTCGGTTTGTCACATCATCCCCCCGTTAGAGAGAATTTCGTCGCGAAATTAGAGTTTAAACAATTAAGATATTACAAATAACTAAGCGAAAAGATGAGGATATTTCAGTTTCATTTGATCCTCGCGCTCCCAAGTGAATTCAGGTCCTTGCTAGGCATTCCAACGAACCTTCACTATCGGGATACGACTTTGCTTCGTTTGCTTGACCTCTCGGTCCATGATCTGTACTGTTTCCTCCACGAAGTTGAGGCTCTAGTCGAGTGGGATTACAAGAGTCTCGTCGGACATACACTTTTTCAAGTTCGAGACGTGGAAAGTAGAATGTACGCTACTGAGTTCGCGAGGTAGTTTGAGTTTGTAAGCTACAGGGGGCCGATTCTAGCGAGAATCTCGAAAGGCCCTACGTATCTTGGATTTAGCTTTCCACGCTTTCCGAAGCGTATTAAGCCCTTCCAGGGTGAGACCTTCAATAGAACACGGTCGCCCACCTGGAATTCCAAAGGTTTCCTTCTCTTGTCTGCGTAGCTTTTCTGTCGGTCTCTAGAGGCTTTCAATCGCTCACGAATTTAAACGATCTTCTCTGTCGTTTCCCTAATGATCTCTGGACCTGTGAGAGTGTTGTCAGGAACTCGTCCTTTAGCTAACTGAGTGTCGCCCACCTTAGCCCAGCACAGAGGGGATCTGCACTTACAGCCATAGAGGGTTTCAAATGGAGCAACCTTTATGCTCGTGTGATAGCTATTATTGTAGGAGAACTCGACAAGGGGTAAATGAGTATCCCATGCCCTCCCAAAGTTTATCACGAAGGCTCACAACATATCTTCCAAAGTTTGAATAGTACTCTCACTTTGTCCGTCGGTTTGCGGATGGTAGGCTGTACTCATGTCCAACCTAGTTCCTAGGGGACCCTAAAGCGAATGCCAGAACCTTGAAGTGAATCTACTATCTCTATCAGAGATAATGGATATGGGAACACCATGCAGTCGTACGATCTCCCTAATGTATGTTCTTGTTATTTTCTCCATCTTGTCAGTTTCTTTGATAGGCAGGAAGTGTGCGGACTTGGTTAACCTATCTACGATCACCCAAATGGTATCGAGACCACCCGTTGTCTTGGGCAACTTGGTTATGAAGTCCACGTGATCTGCTCCCACTTTCATTCAGGTATGTTCAGTTGCTGAAGTAATCCTGATGGTTTCTGGTATTCGACCTTAACCTTAGCGCAAGTAAGGCATTTACTCACGAAGGTTAAGGTCCAGATAACTTTTTAAGATCCAAATACATCTTATCTGAACCTGGGTGGACGGAGTAGCGAGTGTTGTGCGCTTCGGTCATGACCAAGCCTCTGAGACCACCGTGCTTCGGTGTCCAGATCCGATCCATGAGATATAAAGCTCTGCCACCCTTGACTTCCAAATTTTTATCCATCCCTCTCAGGGATTCATTCGCCACATTTTCAAGTTGTTAGAAATATATTAATATCTGATTACCACAAATAAAAGGCTCAGATACCTAGTTACTGGGTGACAGATATATATATTTAATCAGATAAGATGCGGAAAAATAAGAATGCGGAATAAATAAATACTAGAAAGCTATAAATGACTGAAAGCTATAAATGAAATAAATGACAGTATTTAAATGACATAAAGTTGTAATAAAATATATAAATATAGATATAGTAGGTGGGTTTTGAACTGGACTTGTGGAACGACTGGTCTATAAAGTACGTTTGTCAAATAAATGACTGAACGGCTTAGGGTTGGACTGGATCTTAATAGACTGTGTCTCTATTTGTTCAATGTTCAATCAGGTATAAGTAACATAAAATTTATTCAAAATTCTGTTACTCAATTGTTTATACAGTAAGACAAATACACTGGTTTTTATGTAATTGTATTTAAGGTATTTCTGGTTGTTTTGAAAGGTTGTTGTTGGTAAGGTAGGTATGTTGTCTTGGTTGATTTGGGTATAGGTATTGGTTGATTTGATGTTGGTATGGGTTGTTTTGGATGTTGGTATCGGTTGTTTTGGGTGTTGGTATCGGTTGTTTTGAAAGTTGGTATTGGTTGTTTTGATGTGAGAGAGGTGTTTGGTGGTGATTGGTGTAGTAAACAAAGGTGGTATAGGCTTTGTTTGATGGGTTGAATGTGAGGAAGATGATGAATAGTGTTTGTGTTCTTGAGTTGTTCTTGAAGAAGAGGTTGTTCTTGAAGCTTGTTGGTCTTGGCTTTGGCTTTCTTCTTCTGGAGTGAAAGAGTTACAGAATATTACAATGAAAACTCTTTAAACACTCTCTAACACACACAATACACTCACATACATCCACACACACACATACTCACATATGCTCTCTCTCTCTCTCTCTCTCTTTTTGGTGTATTTACCCACAACACTCCCACACTTTGGTGATTTTATTCACACTTTGGTGTTTTTCTCTACTATTCTCTTCTTGCATGCATCTATATATATATGCACAAATACTCCAGGCAACTCTCATTTGTTTAAGGGAAAGTAAACATTGTTGAGGAGTGAAAGATGGAAAGAAGTTGGAAGCATGCAAGTGGGTTTTCTTCTTTTGTGCTGTCTTTGCTTTCTTTCCTCACAGCACATACACATATACACTATGCATGTGCATGTATATATATTCAAAAGTAATTTCTAGGTGGTATGTATGCTGGAAGTGATGATGAAGCTGTGAGTTTAGAAAGAAAGAAGAAACACATGTGATGGAGACTTTTGCTTTTGTGTTTTCTTGTTTCTTCCTTCATATGTATATATATACGATACATGTATATATATCTATATATATATATATATATATATATATATATACATATACACACAATATACATATATATATAATATATTCGTGGGTATTTCTTGCATGGATGAGTTTTACGCGGGTGTGGGCGCGGGCCGCGGGTCGGTCGCGTGCATGGCTGCTTCTTGCGATCTGAATAGCTGAAGTAAAAATTCGATGTACGCGGGTATGGGCGCGGGTCGCGGGTATGGGTGCGGGCCGTGGGTAGGTCGCGTCTTGTGTTCTGAATAGCTGAAGTGAAAATCTCGATCTACGCGGGTATGGGCGCGGGCCGCGGGTCGGTCGCTGGACCTGATCAGTTTTGTGCGGTTTGTAATGCGGGCCGCGGGCTGGTCGCGGGACCTGAATGGGTTTGGTTCTGAATTTTGGATTTGATCCATGATATCCGCGGGTATGCGAGTCGAGTCGGGTTCGTGAATCATCTTGCTTTGGTTTGATTCGTTTTTGATCTTTGTATTCGGTTTTGCAAGTGGTTTGAGTTGCATGACTTGAGTCTTGAGATTCTTATCTTCATGCGGTTTGAGACTTGTCGAGTTGTGAACTTACGTCTTTGCGTTTTTGTCATTCACGTGTTTTCGTATATACCGTTTTGATTACGTATTGATACAACCTGAAATAACTGATAATATTTGTTAGATAACATCAAAACAGTTCGTCTTATTTCAGTGATAATCACATAAAAAAAACATTTTCCAACAATTTCCCCCTATGTGATCATTGATGAAATAAGGACAAATATTATCACATTAACAGTTTTAATCTTGAAGATTTGGGATAATTGTTTTTGTCAAAGATAAGATATATATAAAACATAGTGATCGTTTTGAAAGCTTGTGACTTTGTTTAACATATCTTATGTAAAAGATTTTCAGAAATTTGTTTCCGAATCAAAGTCTCGGGTTCGGTTATCAAAGGGTAGCCATATATGTATCTAAAGAGATTTCTTAAGATTTTATAGCATTATTTCTGACGACAAGTGGTTTAACAGGTCGATTCAGATGAACGCTTATTGGTATAGCTCACACTTCACTTGGGTGTTTGGTTGTTCTGGCAGCAGAACAGGTTAATGATCACTAAAAATGAGTGATATCTCTCTCTGACGACTCACACTCATATTGGAGGTGTTCAGCTGTGCTTTTCCTATAAGTCACTTAGTCTTATTATTAGATAATCAATCACATAAGACTGGTTTCGGCATTACTCAGCGGGTTTCTTCATTCATGCCATTAAAGTTCACTCTCTCTCCGTCGGGAAATACATGTAGAGGGGTTTAGCAATTTTCATAGTGCAGTTTGCAACTAAGATTCTTCAGTGATGAAGGCTACAGTATCCCGGGAAATCCATTGTTGTTGCAGCTTCTTCTTTGATAGTATCCTGTTTGTTGATCAATATCGATTTATTGTAAAAAGATATTTTGTTTTAGCATTGAGAATTTGCTACATTTGAGACCTTTTTAAGAGTATTTGACTTGAGTGATTGAGCTATCTTCTTTTGTCAAAAATGGTTAAAACAAATCATGAATTTTATGATTTTTGTTTTGTTTGGTATTTCTTCGGTGAACCATATTTTTGATTTGTCTTTGAGGATTGGATGTTGATAGATCTTTGTTTCTCCTTTGGTTTTCTTGTAAGGATATGTTGTCTTTGCTTGATGGATCATGGGATCGCAAGTCTTCATTTTTGGTTGGCATTTATCTGGGTAGGGAAAGGTGGCATAAAAGACAGTTTGTCTAGTATGTAAGAAATGAATGTATCGTCCCTGGTCATTTTGATATCTAAGCAAAAATGAGACCGTGACAAGGTATAATCGGTTATACCTTATAAGCAATAGCGACACACCTGAGCTCACAAGAAATGATTTTCACAATGATTTAGATCGACGAGGCACAAATTCTCACATGCGTTTTTGTTTTCATCTGAACCTCCTAACCTTATGTCCCTTGATTGTTTAAAATCGTCAATATTGAAATAAAATCGAAGGAAATAAAGTTATATACATTATGAAAAGTAGGATATTTGAACCTTCACTCCAATTGAGAATCAATATGACTTAAAATCTTTATCGAGCATAAGCATTTGAAAATTAAGTCAAGAGAAGATTAATCACAAGGTTCTATAAAAGCTTATTATGGCAAGTCTTTTATTAATTTTTTTTTTGAAGATTTGTTTTTCTGAATGTTTTTGGAAATATTGGTTATTTGAATGTTTTTGGTATTTTTTTAAAGGAGAGCAATTTTCAATTGTTTTTGAATTTTCCTTTTGAATGAAAGTAAACACACTTTTGTACAAACAAAAAGTAAAAGTTTAAGGATATATGTTATCTGGATTTAACATTCCTAGACGGCCTAGGAAGTATTGAAACTTTGTTTCATCGAGGGCCTTAGTGAAGACATCGGCAATTTGATCTTCGGTGTTGATGAAGTGCAATTCGATATGACCCTTTTGAATGTTGTCTTTGATGAAATGATATCGAATGTCGATGTGCTTTGTCATGGAATGGTGAACGGGATTGTGAGAAATGGCAATTGCACTGGTTGAGTCACAAAATATGGGAATTTGTGAAATTTTGAAGCCATAGTCTCGCAGTTGAGTTTGCATCCATATGACTTGCGAACAACAGCTGGCGGCAGCGACGTATTCAACTTCTGCTGTTGATGTGGATACACAAGTCTGTTTCTTTGAAGTCCAACTCACTAGTCTACCTCCTAGGAATTGACAGCTACCAGATGTACTCTTTCTATCTAACTTGCATCCTCCATAGTCTGAGTCGGTGAAAGTGTTCAGCTGAAAATCGGATTTAGCTGGATACCAAAGGCCAAGTTTGGGAGTGCCTTTTAGGTATTTGAAGATGCGTTTCACAGCAACTACATGGGATTCCATAGGATTTGCTTGGTATCGGGCACAGACACATGTAGAAAACATGATGTCAGGTCTGCTGGCAGTGAGGTATAAGAGTGATCCGATCATTCCACGATATCTTTTCTGATCAACAGGTTTGCCATTTAAGTCTGCATCGATTTTGTATCCAAAAGCCATTGGGGTTTTTGCGGTATTGGATTTGTCCATTGAAAAGCGAGTGAGTAGGTTTTTGACATAATTCTCTTGGTTGATGAAAATGCCATCAGTTGACTGTTTGATTTGAAGTCCGAGAAAAGTAGTCATCTCCCCAATCATGCTCATTTCAAATTTGCTCTTCATTAGATCTGCAAACTTAATACTCAAATATTCATCAGTAGAACCGAAAATAATGTCATCAACATATATTTGTACGATTAAAAGATGTTTATTATAGATTTTACGAAAGAGGGTTTGATCGATTGAACCTCTTTTAAAACCAGATTCTTCGAGAAAGGTTGTCAATGTGGCATACCAGGCTCGGGGTGCTTGTTTCAAGCCATAGACAGCTTTCTGCAATTTGAAGCTGTGATCAGGAAATTTGGGATCTTCGAAACCTGGTGGTTGTTGGATGTATACATCGCGATCTAACTCTCCATGTAGGAATGCACATTTAACATCCATTTGGAATACTTTGAAGTTCTTATGTGCAACATATGCAAGAAAGATGAGAATTGCTTCAATTCTGGCAACTGGAGCATATGTTTCATCGTAGTCGATTCCTTCTTGTTGTGAATATCCTTTGACTACGAGACGTGCCTTGTTTCGACAAACGATTCCTTGATCGTCAGTTTTGTTTCTGAATACCCATCTTGAACCTATAACAGAAACATCGGGTGGGGTAGGGACAAGATTCCATACGTCATTTCTTTCAAATTCTTCTAGCTCTTCTTGCATAGCTTTTACCCAGTCTGGATCTTTGAGAGCAGAATGTATGGTTTTGGGTTCAGTCATGGATAAGAAGGCTCCAAATAAACAATCATTAGAAGTTGCGGCTCTAGTTTGGATGCCTGAGTTTGGATCTCCGATGATTTGGTCAGTTGGGTGGTTTCTGGTCCATTTTATTAAGCGATTCTCTTCCGCTATAATAATTGGAATTTCAGTATCCCATTGTTTTTTTCCGGGAGTTTCGTCTTGGAATAGGTTTGAAGGTTCCCCCATAAATGATGCATCGGGATTGTTTTGGATATTTGGGGATGGGGTATTTAAAGGAGGATTTGGTGTTTGTTCCAATGAAGAAGTATGTGTAGGTGGTTCCCCCTCGAATTGATCTGCATCATTTCGGTTTGTTTGTGGAGTTCCTTCAGTGGTAGTTCCTGTAGAATCAATAGAAGTAGTTAGAAGTTCAGAATTGTAAGCGGTTTTGGGTTGTTCAAAAAGTAAATCAAGATCGATTTCAATATCTCTGTCAGGAGAAGGTGTTTGTTGAATTGGATTTTGAAAAATATTATCGATCATTTTTGAACCAAAATGTTCACGATCCAATTTCCTGACATAAAATTCATCGAAATGAACATCGGTACTTTCTTCAATTACTCTGGTACGTTTGTTCAGTACTCGATAAGCAGCTGAGGAAAACGAGTAACCAAGGAAAATTCCTTCTTCCGACCTTGATTCAAATTTTGAAAGGTGATCTTTATTGTTCTTTATGAAGCATCGACAACCAAAAATATGGAAAAATTTGATGTTTGGTTTTCGGTTGTTAATGACTTCATATGGTGTTTTATGAAGATGTTTATGGATTAAGGAACGATTTTGAGTGTAGCAAGCTGTGGCTATTGCTTCTGCCCAGAAGTATTGTGGCAGATCAGCGAAGATAAGCATTGATCTTGCAGCTTCACATAGAGTTCTGTTCCTTCTTTCGACAATGCCGTTCTGTTGTGGAGTGTATGGGGCTGAGAAGTTATGTTCAATTCCTTTGTTTTTGAGAAATGAATCTAGAGTCTTGTTTTTGAACTCTAAACCATTATCACTTCGGATTCTTCGAACAGGTCGTTTGAGCTTCAGTTCGATTTGTTTGATGAAGTTGATCATTTCTTCAGGTGCTTCTGATTTTAGTCTTAAGAAAAAGACCCAAGTAAAGCGCGAGAAGCCATTAACGACAACAAGAATGTACTTCTTCCCTTGTATGGTTTGGGTTTTGGCAGGGCCACAAAGGTCTATGTGCAGTAATTCTAGTGGTTCGGATACACTAGATTCTGAGATGCTTTTGTGAGTTGATTTGGAAAGTTTTCCTTTTTCACATGCGGCACAAAGAGTTTCATTATCAAGCTTTAGAAGTGGCAGTCCTCTAACAAGATCATCGCCGATCAGTTTGTTGATGTACCCAAAGTTTAGATGGGAAAGGCGGCGGTGCCATAACCAACTGATATCTGCTGGGGCTTTTGATAGCAGACATATATCGGGTTTACCATAGATAAGATCCATGTCAAGTGGATACATATTTCCGACACGGTAAGAATCAACAATGATTTCTTTGGTTTTGGCGTCCATGATCAAGCTTCTTTGTTTGGTGAATAGGACTTCAAGATTGTTATTACACAGTTGAGAAACACTTATGAGGTTGTGTTTCAGGTCATCGACATAGGCAACTTTCTTTATGGTGAAGTTACCATTTGTTATATTTCCATAACCTTTGATTTTTGCCGTCATGTTGTTGCCGAAGGTAACATCTTGATTTGTTTGGGTGGGTTTGAAGTCACGCAGGTAGTTTCGGTTTCCTGTCATATGCTTGGAGCAACCACTATCAATATACCATGTATCATCATTGGGTTCTCCAACATTAAATACCTACAATTAGACAGAAGGTTTAGGTACCCAAATCTGAATGGGTCCTGGTTTGTTAGTTGTTGTTATTTTGGGTGTTTTGCTTAATGAATTTCTTATAGCATTTGACTTCACATTTCTATAAGAGTTTGGTTTATTAGGATGGAATGGTTGACGTTTGATTTTATTTATCAAGTTTTCCCAAAATGTGATTTGTTTTTGAAAACCTGTGGGTTTATAAAATCTGTGATTTGGTGAACGATATCCTAGATGTGAAGATTTGTTTGAAAAGTTCTGTTCATATCTGGGATGTGATTGGCGGTTGTGAAAAGCTTTTTGAAGATGATGGTTTGGAACTTTCTGATTTGGTTGTTTTTTAAAGTTCCTTGAATGGTTAAAGGTGATCTCTTGAAAGCGATTTTCAAAAGGTTTTTGAAAAGGTTTTGGTTTTTGTTTGGAAACCTGTTTTTGAGGTATGAGGTAAGGTTGAACTGGTTTCTTTGGTTTGTTTTCAAAAAATGTTGGTTTGTTAAGTGGGGTTATGGTTGCTTCATTGGTATGTTTGATTTGGTTTGTTGAAGAACTAGCAGAGTTTGTTTCAGATTTTACAACTCTTTTGATAGACTTTTTGGAAACAGTGAAAGCAGTGTCATCTGGGCTACAATTGATAACTGTTTCGTCATCTGAATCTTCCTCATTAGCAGATGTGAAAAGATCTGGAAGAGTGGATTCAGAGTTTTCACAAATTGTCATGTTTTCTTGTTTAGCTAGTTCATTTTCAAAGGATTCTCTTCCAATTCCTGGTCTGTAATTCGTATCAATTTTGCCAGTTCCTAAGGTGTTTGCCTTGGTGAAAATATCATCACTTAGCTTTCTGGCAATTTTGATAGAATCCATGTTCCATACCAATCTTTTGTTTTCTGTTTCAAGAAAATTGATTTGTTTAAAGGAATCAGTCAGTTTTTCATTTAAAGCATTGTATTTTTCGGTTGATTCTTGAAGGTTTTTTTTCAACTGAAGGATTTCCATTTCTAAAACATCTTTTGTTTCAGAAGAAATGACTGACTGATTTTTTTGTTCCAAATCCCTTTTCTGAATTAGGGTTTGATTTAATTGTTCCAAGACGTGATTATAATCTTCTGATTTTCTTTCAACGTCTCTTTCCAATTTGTTCTTTATCCTTGTTGATTCTCCAAATTTGAGTTGCAAGGTTTGTAACTCAGATTTGCAAATATCGGAATTGATCATTGTGTCATGATATTTTTTGAGATCAGCTTCTAGACTTTTCTCAATCTTGGTTATATGGGACTCAAAAATTGATTTCGAAAGACCAAGTTCAGAGATCATAGACCATACCTGTTCTATGACGTTTGGAGCTCTTGAAGGTCTATCAACACCAACTACGAAACATAAGTTTGATTGTGTTGGTTCATTGTCAGCTTCGTCTTCAGAAGTTGGCCAGTATTCCACGTTTGGTTCATGGATTGCCATCAATGCTCTTTGCTTATCTTGATTTTCCTGTTTCTTTAATTCATCGGCTTTTTGAGCGTAGTATGCTGAGTCTTTGACTTTGGTTTTGTTTTTGGCTCGGCATTCTCTGGCATAGTGATTAGTTCCTTTGCAGTTGTGACAAATGATCACTTCTTCATCACTGTCATCCTTTTGACTTTTAATCGGAAGTCTTTCAGGAGCTTGAGTTTGGATTTGTTGGGAAGATTGGGAAGGGTTCTGTTGGAATCCAAAATTTTGGTTGTTTTGAAAGCCATTGTTTTGATTAGTGTAACCTTGATTTTGGAATCCTCTGTTTTGGTTTTGAAAACTGTTGTTTTGGTTATTGTTATGATGACTTGAGTTGGGATTGTTTTGAAATCCCTGGTTTTGAAAACCTTGGTTTGAATTGTTTTGGAAGGAAGGTCTTTGAAAATTTTGACCAAAATAAGGTCTTGGTTGAAAACCTGAGTTGTTTTGAACAGGTTGAGGTCTTGGTTGAAATCCAGAATTATTTTGTCCATATGATGGTCGGTTTTGAAAATTTGGTTTAAAATTCGATTGACCGTGATTTGGAATAAATCTCTGGAGATTTGTGTTTGCTACCAAAGCACACAGTTGTTGGTAGTCTGCTTCATCATTTAAATCAGATTGATCAAAAGAATTGTTCAAAAAGGGTTGGTTTTGAAAAGATGTCTGATTAAAATGATTGAAGTTTTGTTCATTAAAAGGTGTTTGGTTTTGAGAAGATGTGGAAACGAGAGCAAGTGGTCCTCCAAAAGCTGTAGTGGTTGGTGGGTCAATCGAGGATTCATACGATTGAAGTTCTCCATACAAATTGTATAAATTTTCAGTATGAATGGCTGGATTTCCCTGAATGACGAGTTTAACCATCTTCCAGCTTTCGTAAAGATTGTTTAGAAACTTGAGATTTATCTCGTGCTGTGTCTTTTTGATGCCCAAATTGTTCATTTTTACCATGATAAAATTGAACCTATCATGAGCATCATGGATGGTTTCTGATGAAAGCATCTTGAAATTATTGAATTCATTTAAAACAGATGTTCTTTTGTTTCCAATAATTCTTTGATTTCCACAAAAACGATTTTTTAAATTTTCCCAGATTTGATTTGCAGTCAACAGTATTATGTCATCCATTTGACTTAGAATACTGTGGGGAATTCCAGACACAAGTTCCTTTTTGGCTTGGAGTTGCAACTTTTTTTCGGTTTCAGCAAGAGTGGCTTGATTTGTAGCAAGAGTAGCCATATTTTCTGGAGTAACATATGTTCCTTCTACACAATTCCAGACATTTTCATTTATAGAGTTGAGATGAAGATTCATACGGCCAACCCACAAATTATACTCTTCAGGAATAAGTATGGGTGCCCGTGAACCAGATCCCAAGTTGTTAGCAATAGAAACAGAGTTCATGTTGGAGTAATTAGTAGAAGACATAATAATTTTTTTGTTTTTGAAAGGATTTTGAACAAGTGATATTAAAATGAAAATTTCAAAGAAACGCTAATGGAAGGTTTTAAAAAAAACGCTAACCAAAGGTTTTCGACAAAAATTTCAAAGTAAATCACGCAAGCTCTGATACCAATTGTTAAAAATATATTAATATCTGATTACCACAAATAAAAGGCTCGGATACCTAGTTACTGGGTGACAGATATATATATATTTAATCAGATAAGATGCGGAAAAATAAGAATGCGGAATAAATAAATACTAGAAAGCTATAAATGACTGAAAGCTATAAATGAAATAAATGACAGTATTTAAATGACATAAAGCTGTAATAAAATATATAAATATAGATATAGTAGGTGGGTTTTGAACTGGACTTGTGGAACGACTGGTCTATAAAGTACGTTTGTCAAATAAATGACTGAACGGCTTAGGGTTGGACTGGATCTTAATAGACTGTGTCTCTATTTGTTCAATGTTCAATCAGGTATAAGTAACATAAAATTTATTCAAAATTCTGTTACTCAATTGTTTATACAGTAAGACAAATACACTGGTTTTTATGTAATTGTATTTAAGGTATTTCTGGTTGTTTTGAAAGGTTGTTGTTGGTAAGGTAGGTATGTTGTCTTGGTTGATTTGGGTATAGGTATTGGTTGATTTGATGTTGGTATGGGTTGTTTTGGGTGTTGGTATCGGTTGTTTTGGGTGTTGGTATCGGTTGTTTTGAAAGTTGGTATTGGTTGTTTTGATGTGAGAGAGGTGTTTGGTGGTGATTGGTGTAGTAAACAAAGGTGGTATAGGCTTTGTTTGATGGGTTGAATGTGAGGAAGATGATGAATAGTGTTTGTGTTCTTGAGTTGTTCTTGAAGAAGAGGTTGTTCTTGAAGCTTGTTGGTCTTGGCTTTGGCTTTCTTCTTCTGGAGTGAAAGAGTTACAGAATATTACAATGAAAACTCTTTAAACACTCTCTAACACACACAATACACTCACATACATCCACACACACACATACTCACATATGCTCTCTCTCTCTCTCTCTCTCTCTCTCTCTCTCTCTCTTTTTGGTGTATTTACCCACAACACTCCCACACTTTGGTGATTTTATTCACACTTTGGTGTTTTTCTCTACTACTCTCTTCTTGCATGCATCTATATATATATATGCACAAATACTCTAGGCAACTCTCATTTGTTTAAGGGAAAGTAAACATTGTTGAGGAGTGAAAGCTGGAAAGAAGTTGGAAGCATGCAAGTGGGTTTTCTTCTTTTGTGCTGTCTTTGCTTTCTTTCCTCACAGCACATACACATATACACTATGCATGTGCATGTATATATATTCAAAAGTAATTTCTAGGTGGTATGTATGCTGGAAGTGATGATGAAGCTGTGAGTTTAGAAAGAAAGAAGAAACACATGTGATGGAGAATTTTGCTTTTGTGTTTTCTTGTTTCTTCCTTCATATGTATATATATACGATACATGTATATATATGTATATATATATATATATATATATATATATATATATATATACATATACACACAATATACATATATATAATATATATTCGTGGGTATTTCTTGCATGGATGAGTTTTATGCGGGTGTGGGCGCGGGCCGCGGGTCGGTCGCGTGCATGGCTGCTTCTTGCGATCTGAATAGCTGAAGTAAAAATTCGATGTACGCGGGTATGGGCGCGGGTCGCGGGTATGGGTGCGGGCCGTGGGTAGGTCGCGTCTTGCGTTCTGAATAGCTGAAGTGAAAATCTCGATCTACGCGGGTATGGGCGCGGGCCGCGGGTCGGTCGCTGGACCTGATCAGTTTTGTGCGGTTTGTAATGCGGGCCGCGGGCTGGTCGCGGGACCTGAATGGTTTTGGTTCTGAATTTTGGATTTGATCCATGATATCCGTGGGTATGCGACTCGAGTCGGGTTCGTGAATCATCTTGCTTTGGTTTGATTCGTTTTTGATCTTTGTATTCGGTTTTGCAAGTGGTTTGAGTTGCATGACTTGAGTCTTGAGATTCTTATCTTCATGCGGTTTGAGACTTGTCGAGTTGTGAACTTACGTCTTTGCGTTTTTGTCATTCACGTGTTTTCGTATATACCGTTTTGATTATGTATTGATACAACCTGCAATAACTGATAATATTTGTTAGATAACATCAAAACAGTTCGTCTTATTTCAGTGATGGTCACATAAAAAAAACATTTTCCAACACAAGTTTCAAGGCTTCTAGCTGAGCCTCCTTAATTTGTGTGGACAAGTGTGAATGGGTAGTCATAGTCAAAGATTTGACTCTACGACCGGAATATTCTTTCCGAATTAGGGCATCAACTACTACGTTGGCCTTGCCTGGATGATAACGAATTTCGCCTTCGTAGTCACTAAGTAGCTCAACCCACCGTCGTTGTCTCATATTGAGCTCCTTCTGGTCGAAAATGTGTTGTAGGCTTTTATGGTCTGTAAAGATAGTGCTTTTCGTATCGTATAGGTAGTGTCTCCAGATTTTCAGAGCAAACACTACTGCTCCTAACTTAAGATCATGTGTGGTGTAGTTGACCTCGTGTGTCTTCAGCTGTCTTGAGGCATAGGCGATGACCTTACCTCGTTGCATCAGAACACAGCCGAGCCCCTGCTTGGATGTATCGCAATAAACCACGAAGTCTTCTATCCCTTCGGGGAGGGACAGTATCGGTGCGGTGAATAAGGCTCACTTTAGCGTTTGGAACGCTTTCTCTTGCTTCTCTTCCCAGTCAAAGGCCACGCCCTTATGGGTCAATGTTGTAAGCGGTTTCGCAATCCGAGAGAAGTTTTGAATGAACCTGCGATAGTAGCCAACGAGGCCTAGAAATTGACGAATTTCTTTAGACGTCTTCGGTGTTGACCAGTTCTCAATGGCTTTGATTTTGGAAGGGTCCACGTTTATTCCCTCTTCGCTAGCCACGTGCCCTAATAATTCGACTCTTCGGATCCAAAATTCGCATTTAGAGAACTTCGCATAAAGTTTCTCTGATCGCAGTGTTTCTAAGACCTGACATAGATGTTGAATGTGCTCTTCCTTACTACGAGAGTAGATAAGTATGTCATCGATGAATACAATGACAAACTAATCTAAGTAAGGACGGCACACCCTATTCATTAAGTCCATGAATACTGCGGGCGCATTGGTCAATCTGAACGGCATCACTACAAACTCGTAGTGTCCATAACGAGTTCGGAAGGCTGTCTTCGGAACATCCTCCCCTAGCACTCGTAACTGGTGATACCCGGATCTCAGGTCAATCTTTGAAAAGAAATTCGCCCCTTGCAGTTGGTCGAACAAGTCGTCTATGCGAGGCAGAGGGTAACGATTCTTGACGGTAAGTTTGTTCAGCTCTCTGTAGTCGATGCATATATGGAACAATCCGTCTTTCTTCTTGACGAACAAGACCGGTGCTCCCCAAGGTGAGAAGCTTGGTCTAATAAAGCCCTTGCTGAGCAATTTGTTAAGTTGACTGGATAGCTCCTGCATCTCAGCTGGTGCTAGACGATAGGGCGATTTGGCTACTGGGGTAGCCCCTGGAACTAAGTCGATTCTGAACTCGACTTGACGCTGTGGAGGTAATCCTGGGAGTTCTTCTGGAAAGATGTCGGGAAAGTCGCGTACCACTGGGATGTTCTTTATGTCCTTCGTCGCTTGGCTCACATCGACGACATGAGCAAGGAATGTGCGATATTCCTTTCGCAAGTACTTCTGGGCTTGTATGCTCGAGATGATGCGAAGGTTCATGTCGGGTTTCTCGCCGTAGATAACTAGAGTTTCGTTAGACGGCAGATTAAGACGAACAGCCTTTTCGTAACACATGATGTCGGCACGATGAGAACTCAACTAATCCATGCCGATTATGATGTTGAAACTTTTAATTGAGATCGGCATGAAGTCGATTGTAAATGAATGGCTATCTAGTGTTAGTGTACATCCTATGTATATGCAGCTAGTGCTCTCTGTCTATCCGTTAGCCATTTCTACAGTGAACGGTTCTTTAAGTGTATGTGGCTTTTGTTTAAGTAAGTGAGCAAATTTCTGATTCACGAAACTCTTCTCCGCTCCACTATCAAACAGTATGCATGCATAAGAGTTATCGCGGAGAAACGTACCAGTGAACACTGTAGGGTCGGCAACAGCTTCCTCGTGGCCTATAGCCAAAACTCTAGCCGCTCAGCCGACATTTCCTGCCTTTGGGCAGTTCTTTTTGTAGTGGCCCACCTCGCCACATCCGTAGCAAGTCTGGCCCACACCAGCGTCGGGGATTTGAGTGATTGGCCTTGCCGGAGCTTTGCAGAAACGGGCAGTGTGCCCCTTCCTGTTGCAGTTAGCGTACTGCATTTCCTGGCAGGGTCCGTTGTGGTGGAAGCTACATTTGTTGCACTTAGGCAAGCTTCCCGCATACTGCTTCACTGGTGCATCCGCGGTAGGTGCTATCGCAGCATGAACATCCACGACCTGCTGCTTTTTGGCAGCTTTCTGCGCAACGTTCTTCTTCTTGTCATCCCAGAACTTCCGCTTGTTGACAACGGCTTTGGAGGGTTCTGAGATGGATAGGGTTGTTGTTGTTGACGGGGTACGGACCCCATGGTCAATGAGCCGCTGCGCCAATCGCTTGGCACTATCGAAGGTAGTGGGGTTTGAAGCTAGTACATTCCCCTGAAATGGAGGCACCAGCCCCCATATATACCTTTCCACCTTCTTTGCTTCAGAAGGGACCATTCCCGGACATAGCGCTACCAGATCGCTGAATCTGGCAGTGTAGGAGACTATGTCGGAGCCCTTCATGGTTAGGCTCCATAGTTCCTGCTCCAGTTTCTGAACTTCGCCCCTCGGGCAGTATTCCTCGATCATGAGCTCTTTAAGAGCTTCCCAGCCCATATCATTTGCCACTATAAGAGTTAGTGACTTGACATTTCTATTCCACCATGTCAGGGATCGGTCCGCGAAGGTGCAGGCGGCAAATTTTACTTTGCTCCCTTCCTGACAGGAACAGATCTCGAAGATCAATTCCATCTTCTCGAACCATTGCGAGAGGGAAATGATTCCGCCAGACCCATTGAAGTTCCTGGGTTTGCAGCTGGTGAAGTCCTTGTACGAGCACTCTCTAGAGCACACTGGAGCTTCAACTATAGTGGGAGGCACATTAGTTCCACTCCCGCTAGTACCGGTAATGGTTAATTGTGCTAAGGCTGCCATAACAGCCGTATTCACCGCAACTTGGATTGCTGTCGGATTGTATTGAGGAGGAGGAGGTGGAGTTTGATTCGGAGTTATTGGAGGATTGCGTCTCGCTGATCGACGGGGAGGCATCTTGTAGCTATAAGATCACAAAGATGAAGATATTGGTAAGAATTCAAATAGAGAGAATGATGAGAGTGACTCACAGACAAACTCTCCATAGCCCAACAACATAGATGAAAGTATGATTGAATAGTGATCTAGTACTAGAAAGATGAAAGCATTTGGATATCAATTTCCATTGGATTAAATATCTGTCAATAATACTGGTATTAAAGATGTAACAAGTTCAGGAAAATGACCTAGGAGTAGGTCTTACATCAACCATGAAAGAAAATTTTGACAGCATGAAGACCTAATAGACTGAAAGTTCAAGGTGTTAAGATAAACAGGAAATTACAGGGAAAAGTGATACTTAGAGCATAGATAAGAAGGCTATTCCATTAATCAAAAGAAAGGATGAGCAGAGCATCGCCTACTGGCGATGGGCACCCCTTGGGCGAACCCTTAAGTCAGCCAGCTGATGCTCCATATCAAGAAGGCGTCGCTCGTACACTCGCTGGCGTACGCGGTGCTCTATGACTTTTGCTTGAGTCACAGCTAGTTCTTGGAGCAGAGACTCATTGTCTCTTGCAACTCTCTCACGAGCATCTTCCAGACAACGAATGCGGACAATATTGACTCCCGCATTGGCATCAACCTGCATGATTCGGTTGAGGGCTGTCCTACCCTGTATTTCGTTACGAGCAACCCTACGGACCAGAATAGGCAGGACTCTGTCCGTTGAGCCTCTTTCGCTCAGGTTGTAGACGCTTCGGTCTCCATTGTATGGCATGGGTTGATCCTGTTCCTGATTCCATGTTTCCAAACTTTCCACCCACAGAGGCGTCGGGCCTTGAAAAGTCGGACGAGGGTTAGGATTTGGGTTTGGAGCTACCAGGGGTAGGTCATTGACTTCTGGGTCGGAGTCCGAATCCTCCGGGAAGTTCTGTACGAAGTCATCATCCAATGGAATTTCAGGTTCCTCTTTTGGCTCATCATCGAGCCATCCACCGTTACCTTGGTTGGGAAAGTACTGATCTCCGGGGATATGGAATCCAGCCATGTTATCTACGCGAGAATAGGGGTAAAAGAAATAATTAATAGACGACTAATTAAGATAATTATAAGATGATCCTTACCAGTTACTCCAACATTTGCGTAGTGCATACCAGTCATATGTAACCAGAACAGGATAAACCTTCGAATAAGTGAGCCTACCTCTAAGTCCACAACCAAACAAGGAACAGGAAGTAAAGCAAAGATCACAGATTCTAAGTCTATGACACCCTAGTCACATATAACCTTAACGTATCCACTCAATAACTATTTACATACTAATAAAGATCTTTTTAGTTTGCACATAAATAATTTATAGTAACACAAAATACTCCTATAGTATTTTAGGTTTATGTTCTGTTCTAATGTTTTCATTGTAGTAGTGTTGGTAAGTTTTTAGACTTGCTGCAAGACGACAACTAATCCTAGGCACATGCTAATCACTTCTCGGAGAGATATAGTTGACCAGGCTATATCACTCCCAGATCTGATTATATGTCCCCAAGCCCAATTGTGATGTCCAATAATCGCAATACTTTTGTTCTGTCCTAGTGACACTGATTTTAGTATGAATGCAGGTGTGTAGACTTTGGTTAAATATTTTATTATTTAAAAGTATAAACTCTTGATCAGAGTATTTTAATCCCGTTGTGTTTATAGTTGTATATCTTTTATGGGTTGATATACTCAATTCACTCTAAACAATGCTCTGATACCAATCTGTCGCACCCCTAAACCAAAACGGCGGAAACCTTCGGGGGCGGAGGACGTCATGTACAGTATCACAACAATGCATAATAGTAAAACAAGCAACAACATCCTCCATTGCATTAATAACATAATTTTAATACAAATGTGTTCTGCAGTTTATAAGACAACAAAATATGAATCAAAATAAGAGATGAGTCCTGAACGTGCTCCATCTTCTCAAAAGCTGGTCATCGGTACCTGTCTACTGGTGACCTGAGAATACAAGTTATTTTGAAAGCGTAGATCAGCATTAAAGCTGGTGAGTTCATAAGTATTTTAGTTTCATTGCTTGTATAAGTTTGAAAAATGTAGTTGTAAATGTTTGATGTAAAAGTTTGTAAGTGTTTGATGTAAATGTTTGTAAGTGTTTGATGTAAATGTTTGTAACTTCCTAGAAAATCCTATATTTTCTACTAACGTAGCCTTCTACCAAGACCCAACTGTTCTTTATGTTTGTTCTTTTGTAAAAGTGTGCGTTATCCCCAAAGTATGACTATCATTACCAAAATATAGTTTTCATTACCGTTTATGTTAGAAGATCACAAAGTGAATGAAATGGGAAAAATAAATATGTAATGTAGTTTTATCTAGTTAACTACCAATGTACTAACTACCTTAAACATGTTTGTTTAATTAATGTAAAATGTGATAAGATTGTAACCATTCTTGATTGACTAGTAAAACACGACGATCAAAGATGTCGAAATGGTATGACATTCGTTACCCGTAGACCTGCAGGTCCCACTATAGCTAGCAACAAGGTGTTGGACGGTTAGTCCCGTATAGATCTATACATAAATTCACGCTCTCCCTCCAGGAGACTCTGGTTACAAAACGTGACACAACAGTATATGCTGAGCCATGAAGTAGTATCTCACATTAATGTTATAGTATTCTTGTATATGTATAGTATGTGCTAGTGGTGTGTATGCTCTCTCTGTCTAGTATGTAGTATGTTCTATTTGTCTAGTATGTAGTATGTTCTATCTGTTTCTCTTTATAGTGAGTATTGTTTCTCGTTATAGTATGTATTGTTTCTCGTTATAGTATGTTTGAACTGACTTCTGTATGAACTGACTCTTGTATGTTTCATTGTTCTAGAAATAGTAGTAGTGACTTCCTAAACTATACCTATTATAGTTTACTAGAAATGTTGTTTGTATGAATGAACATGTTTGTACACCTTTGCTACCCAAAGGTATTGAACTGAACTAAGAACTTTTATATCTATATACATACACATAATATATAACTAAGATTCAAACGACCTTCGGAGAAACAACCGATACCCTAAGTCCACAACCAAACAAGGAACAGGAAGTAAGGCGAGTTATCAGTCGTAAGTCCTTTCAATCCTACTTATATAACTATATATATATATATATATATATATATATATATATATATATATATATATATATATATATATATATATATATATATATATATATATAGACATGATTTTTGATAAAATATAAGTTTAAAAGAGTTTGATAAAGAGTTTTGCATATAAAATAGTTTATAAAATGATTTGGAACAGTTTGTTTGATACCACAGTTTTGAAATATAAGGAATCCACTTGTTTGATAGTTATTAATCACATGTGATTGATAATAACTATAATTTTTCTACATGTATTCTCCCCCATAAAAGCATTTAAAATCATTTAAAATATAACTTAAGGGGTATGAACTCACCTGTAGTGAGTGGTTCGAATGTAAGATCGATAAAGGATGCTAAGTGTCAAGTGAAGCCTCGAGCAGAACGGATCCTAATAAGCATATAATGACACATATATGTATATAATTTGTGTTTAAGCAACTAATCATGATAGAGATTCACCTTAGGAACTAGGAAACACTTATATGAAAGTGTTACAATCACAAAGGATTGCATCTAAGGGGTTTACGGCCACACAAGGGTGTTTACGGCCAAGGAGTATACGGTCATGGTGTATACGGTCAAGGTGTTTACGGCCAAAGGGGTTACGGCCAAGGAGATTACGACCGTACACTCAAGGAAGAAACATGCAAAAGAGGTGTTTCACGGCCCTATCTAGCATCCAACAAGTGCCTTCAATTCTAGGCTCGAGCATAAGGGAGTTTAAAGGCCAAAACATGCACCAAACAAGGGTTTACGGCCAAGGGAGATGCTCATGGCCGTAAACTCTTGGAGTTCAAGCATTTGATGATGATTCAAGACTAGAATCAACAGTTTAACAAGCCTAACTAGGAGATAGTAATATACTCACGTTTTTGAAGCTTGAGAGGGGGTTCACGGTCCAAGAACTTAGTAGGTGTTCTTGGTGAAAATGAAGAACACTTGAAGATCTAACCAAAAGAAGAACTTCATGGATGAAAATCATGTATCTTCACTAGATAGAAAAGAATATCAACTTTAAAAATGGAAAGATTACTTACATGATTGAAGATTATATGAAAGTTCTTGATGATACTTGAGAGAAAACTCGAGTTCTTGAGTGAGAAGTGTGAGAAATGAATAAAAGCGAAGGAATCTCACACATATGGGCATGAGTTTACAGCCACCTTGAGTTTACGGCCGTACACTCATGTTTACGGCCGTAAACTCCTCTTGATGGAGTTTTTGGCAAATTTGAAAAGTGATGAGTGTAGGGAACTCATTTCTAAACCCTAACTTTGAAGGTACAAGGTTTAGAACACTCGAACTGACTCTAAACAATGCTTGACGATAGTAGAAACGAGTCTGACTTTGATTGAATTAAACGGTTGTACAAGATAGAAATTTCGGGTTGTCACAGTATCTTCAAAAAGTATAATTTGAATCATCATCCAAAACATAGCAATATCAACAATACCATAAGCAACAATATTTACATTAATAGATGAAGGAACAAAACAATCATTAAATCAAGAATATAACAATAATTTAATACTCATATTTAATTACTATAATTTCAATCATTGTTCTATAATACGCATACCATCATATAACTTTAATTATGAGGCTTCAATTGTTTTTCTATAATTCGCATTCCAAATTAATCTGTTTCATATAACTGTAATAGCAATATATGAATCTGTTTCTATAAAATTAATATAACTAACAAGTTTCTTTCAATAATCGACACAACTTTTACACATTTTGTAGTTAAAACTTAAAAAGCTAATGATTTGACCATCAAAAGTCAAAATTCATATATAAGCACATTACAAAACATGAAGATAAAGTAATTTAATTTATATGAATGGGGGTATAATATTGCAAAATTACCTCGAAGAACAGCACCACAGTTTCGGCACTGGTAAACAGAGTACTCGGGAAGCTCAGGAAGAAGATTTTCACATTTAGGGCAGCGAACCAATCTTATTGATGAACCTTCTTCTTCCATTTTTTGTCCGATAAACATTAACAGACCCACATCAAATTCACCGAACATTGAGTTAAATTACAAGAAACCCACATAAAAGACTTGTTCAAAATCTATCGTAATCAACAACAAAAAAAAAGTAATATAATATCTGAAGATTGAATCTTTCTCGTGGGGTTTTAAATTATGGAAGCCTGTGAAGAAAGAACAGACAAATAAAACAAAAAAGTTGGTGTTCTTGAATTGAGACTGAGTGGGTGAAAAGTGAGTGTTGATGAGCTGATGGTGGGGATCGTATTCATAAACATCAAAAAGTGAATGCTCAGAAATCGATTAGCATTTTATTCTCAAAAGAAATTCGATTGAAAAAATTGAAAATTGAATTTAAAATTAGAAATTGAGTTGAAAACATCCCAGGGCCAAGATGTTGGTGTACGGCAGCGGCTGTGGA
The DNA here is from genome assembly GCF_052849685.1 of Lactuca virosa. Classification (NCBI taxonomy): domain Eukaryota; kingdom Viridiplantae; phylum Streptophyta; class Magnoliopsida; order Asterales; family Asteraceae; genus Lactuca; species Lactuca virosa. Next base: position 233,946,770 of record NC_136434.1, on the reverse strand, counting down.
GCTATTTCGACAATGGTTGATCGAGCCGACAGTAGAGGGGGAGGAGGAATAAGAGGCAGCGACGAGATACTGAACGGCGTCGATGGTTTATAGGTTTTAAAACTGATTTCACAAATTTAAATGGAAATCAAAGATGTAGATTTGAATAAATATATTAACATAAATATTGGTTCAAAATCAAACCAAGTTACCGAGTTTATAGGATTGTATAGTAAATTCAATTAATTGATTTTATAAGCCATTTACCAAATTACCCTTATTGATTTAAAAAATAATTTAATATTTTGCTAATTTGTGATTGGTGCATACATGCACACAATAATTGTAAAAAAGATTTGAACATATCTCTCTCTCTCTCTCTCTCTCTATATATATATATATATATATATATATATATATATATATATATATATATATATATATATATATATATATATATATATATATATATATAAGGAAAAGTGAATATACATTACAGCCACACCTAAGCTTAGGTACTAAACCTCATGGAAATACGTTGTTTTACTATATAAAGATTGCGGTTAGGAGATTCACGATTAAAAATTAAAGATGTAGATTCAAGATCAACGCAATAGTTTTGATAAGGAAGCAAGAATATTGATTATCTTAGATATTCGTGACAGTGGAAAAAACTAATGTTCACTGGGGTGAATTAATAAACGATAATGGAGGAAAGAAATGTTATCGAGGATGATATATTTACGAAGTGAAAACCAAATCGAGAATATTTACTAAGCTAAAACAACATATTTTATAGCTTTAGGTCCTAAGCTTAGGTGAGGCTGTAATGTATATTCTTTATCCCCATATATATATATATATATATATATATATATATATATATATATATATATATATATATATATATATATATATATATATGAGGTGCACTCAATTTTACATGTACCACCTTTAAAAACAACAAAGTTTTGATAAAAATAAACCGAAATCACCTTATTATCATTTTCTTCCTAGTTTCACGTATGGTTAGTTTATTTATGAATCGTAGTTGAATATGGACACTATAAACTAAAGACAGCTAAATTAACAAAAATTATTAATGTGAACCTACTAAAAGTCTCTTGTGGGAAAGTGACAGACGATGGACGTTGATATAACAAAAACGATTTATTTTTTAAATCTAATGTAAACCATTAACGTGAAATAACACCAAAACAAAATCAAATTGATAGATATACAATTAATAAAATGATTAATATAACATTAGCAAAACCAAATGAAAAGCAACTTGGTTCTCCAGATGAACGAATAAGCGTTTTATCTAGTGTGTTTGGCAAAATTATAAGGTAGCGGGTAGCATATAGTATGTGGTGGGTACAGGGGCTGAACACGACCAATAAAATTAGGGGGGACAAAATGAAAACTCCAAAAATAAGGAGCATATATATTTATAATTTAATTATATTGTCGATGTGGATTATAATATGAGTTGATTTTTTAGTCCATTTATCACTTAGCTTTTTGTTTGATAAAACTGTATATTTCGTTTTAGAAAATATATAAATATGATGCTTATGGAATATGAATAAACGCATATATCACGTCATAACAAATATTTCATTGTTTTAGATTCATTTTCATAAATAAAATAATAATAAAGTGAAATGATTAAATATAAATATATCATATTGATTAATATCATAAAGGAAAATACCTATTTGACATCACATTGAACAGTAATAAAAAACAAAAGCTTCTAGACTTCTAGGCTTCAACATTGACACCACATCGAATAGGAAAAACAACTAAGAGTCTTTCATAGAGCATATTGGTTCACAGTATCACATATTATAAAAACTTAGTTAAAGAGCACAACTAGAGATTGATGCTACAACTAGAGATTGATGATGTTAAAGATAGTAATGAACATATAGAGAGACCTCAGAACATACATATGATCTCAGAAACAAGATGGGTGACGAAGAGCAAGAAAATTCCAGTAGTAACTGCCGTCGATTCTAACTCAGCGACCATTGATTGGAGAGGTGCGGTTAGAGTTTTAAAAATTTTACTGTTTAGGTTTCTTTCATATATTTTTCTGCTTTATAAAAGAATAGATTAAGTTGGAGTTGTGGGCTTTTGTTTATTAGAAGAGTCTAATTTTTTATATTTATCTTGATATTTTTATTGTCCGTTAGTTTTGATATCAAGTATTTTAGTAGTAGCTCCATATATTTTTCTGTTTGAAATTGTGTCCAGATTTTTTCTAAAATCAATAACCAAACTCTTTGAGATATTAGGAAATAGGCAGGGGGATGGCCTCTCGTGACCCCTAAAGGGATCCGTCCCTGGACGGGTACCTGATAGTTGGTAGCGTTTTATTAAGTATTACGTGAGGTAACTTTTAGATTTGAAACATTTTATTTAAAAAAAATGCTAAAAACTTGTAATGTCAAATGTGATTACTTGTTCAAAATGAAACATTTTATTTAAACACTCCGCACCAAACACGCACATTCAAATTATATAAACGTTTTTATCCATCATGTAGTTTTCACAAAACACATCTAAAATACGATAGGCCTGAATCTAAATTGCCATGTCTATATTCATTTTGTATATCTTCATCGTACATTACATATCACCCAAAATAGAGTAAAGAGTAAATTGTAAAAATCGTCTCTATAATTTGGTCGAATTCTCAATTTTATGATTAAATTTAAAATTTGTTAGGTGACATCTCTATTGTTGGTGAATATTTCATTGCAGGTCTTTCTTCCATATAAAAAACAAATTACTTTTTTTTTCATTTTCTTTTAACATTTTATTAGTATTGTTACTATTTTATATATATATATATATATATATATATATATATATATATATATATATATATATATATATATATATATATATATATATATGAGAAAATTGCAAAAATAGTCCCTGTGATATGTATTGATTTGGGGTTTTAGTCCAAACTCCGATTTTTTTGGCTTCGTGGTCGTTTTGAGTTAGTCTCATTGCAGATTTGGTCCCTTCGGAAACTAAAATGACTTTAATACCCTTGGGTATTTATTTTCTATTTCTAAATTAATTATTTTAAGTTTTAATAATTATTTATTCACTTTAATAATTAAAAAATGAAAAGGCCCTCTCTCTCTCTCTCTCTCTCTCTCTCTTTTTGACACACACATACACACACCTGGTCTTCTTCTTTTTCTTCTTCAGTAAAACCTGCAACCCCATTAACACCGGAAGTCGTCTCAGCCTTTGCCACCACCAGCGACAACCGCTCACACACACACACACAAGACAACCTCTATACACTTGACTATTTCCTCCTTTACCAATAATATTCTTTGAAAATTTAACCAAATCATTATTAACCAGAATATAAATTCATATAAATATAAAGAGGTGAAATAAACATGATGGAAATAGTGGAAGGAACAAATCGGGCTTGAAGTTCATTGATGCTGCTACTGTTGGATTTTAGTATACTACAACATCCTATGATGCACATACAACCCTAAATGCGTTGGATCTATGTTTTGTCTAATTATACATGCAATATTGTTTCCAAAGCATTAAGCGTACAACTAGCATACAATTGACATAAACATCATAGAAATGAGTTATAAAATTACCTCATTGTTGTAACTTGTAGTTTTGGCCTTTAAGAACTTAGCACCAATAGTATGAATGCCTCAAATGGTTCACAACACACCTTTGGACAAAAGATGACTTTTGAGAGAATATTCTTACACCAAAATCGGCTCAATGATCTCCGAGAACACTAGGGTGCAATTTTGGATGCTAAGGGGCTTCTTATATAGTGTGGCAAGATTAGGGTTGCATCCATGCAAACCCTAATACCCATGACCTTTCATATTACTTAGGATCCATGGGTTAAACCTCCATAGACTATCTATGGAATACCATATTGTTTTAGCCCGTCCTAAATAACCATTGACCCACACTATAAGAATCATTGATTTACTTAATCAGTCCCCGTATATTTAATTAGTCTCTTTTTATCACTAAATTAATTCCAAATTAATTCTTGATCAACACTAATGAAATCTTATGATTTCATATTAATATATTAGAACTTATAATATATTAATAAATCATAAATAACCTCTTCTCAAAAGTCCATCCTATCAAATTGTCCTAGTGATATGCAACCCAAATGGACCATGCTACTCTCGGGTCAAGTACATACCAATTATAGTTATGGGCTTAGACACCTAATCCAACAGTCTCCCACTTGGGTAAGTCTAATAACTATTATTGTAAGTACGACTCCAAAATCCCGACTAGCAATCGTAGCTCTTAAAAGCCGCTGTGGAACTCTGAACTAGTCAATGACGCGTCCATTAGATAAGGGATCATATATCCCTCCATTCTACAAGATATCATATGGACTGAGACATGGATTTTAATCATTCTCTCTGTCCATCTGTTGTTTCCCGATTTCCGATTTATGACGACTGCCAAATTGAACAAATCAAATCAATCTAGGCTTGGCCAAGCACTTAGGGTTTTCATCACTAAATCATCTAGGGGCCCACATATATCGCTTTTATCCCTCTAAGGGTAAAAGGAATGGATAAACTTCGACTCAAATGCTCGCTTGTACTTACTCATCAAATCACACACAATAATATGTTTTATAACACCAAGTCACTGGTGTATTTACATATGTTAATGTGCAACCGACTTCTAAACTACAACTCACGTGTCTTGGTTTCAAGAATATACGATATTATCGTCTCACAATCACTCGTGATAAAATCCATGAAGTGATTCAGATGAGCGTGGGTTTAATCCAATACTCGAATCTTATTCTAGAAGTACTCATCAACACTGCAAAACAAACTTGTGATATGCCTAAAAACCTTTAGACAAATCCACGGACCCATTCATGACAGTCTTGCCTCAGTACCTACTTCCAATGTATGATCGACTGTGGATGGTTTGAATAACCTAGTTATTCGGGAAGTCAAAACATGCAAAGTGAAAGATAAGAATAATTGAATCCAATATGGTCTCAGAACTTGTGAATGTAAATAAAACACCTTTTATTTAATCACCATATTAATTACACATTACTCATTGTGTAATGTTTCAAATAATCAACTTAATACTTGAATTAAAACAATAGTTATCCCATGCTCCAAGCATGGACACTGTGTTTACCTATGGTCCTTTCTTTTTGAAATAGATCATTTGACAACATTTCAGTGATGCTCATTTCACAATTCCAAATCCTTACCGTAAATGTAAGAAAACCAAAATCTTGCCATTTACTATAATCTGTTAGATTCAAAACTTACATGCAATGAGACTTTTGTGATGACTATGCACAAAAGTCACAGAGACTTTGAAACAGACATTACAAAAAGACATGATACTTGACCAGTCTTTTGCTATAATGTTTCTATTTTCCATGTTCTCACAATTCGAACTATGAAGAGGGATGCCATAATCATAATCGAATTTGAGAACGCAATTAACATTTCCATATATAGAATTTCCTTATGTTAAATCACTCTAACATAACATTCATGTATATTCTTGACTAAATTTGATTAAAATCTCAATCTAAGCTTTTATAATTGGAATGAAGTATAATTTCCTCTCCCTTAATTATAGCAAAACAACTTTTCAAACCCTACAACTTTGCGAATTGAAACTTTTGTTTTCTATTATTAACATTGCTAACTTGCAACACTTACCATAATAATCATGCTCCCACTGGCATAATAATTATTATCTTACTAGCATAACACTTATGCTCCCACTAGCTTTGACATGTACACAGAAATAAGCTGCACTTCTAGAAATCAATACTTGTTGACTTTTTTACCAATGTTCAGATTTCTGATACAAGATGCTTCGATAAGACTTTATCTAGGCTTCTCAAACTCATACACCTTTCCTTAGATAGCTCACATGTGTGTCTAAACAATTTTAGTACTTACAGCAATAAGTCTCAAATGTTTAGACCTTTGCCATTTCTCGTAATTCGAACTATGAAGAGGGATGCCGTAATTATAATCGAATTTGAGAAATGCAAATATCACAATTGCTAACTATTTAAAATCTACTTAGTGAAAGCGTTTCCTCACAATCATTTTTATGAAGCGGAGAGAAACCTTATGACACTTAGATTTTATGGTGTATGTGTTCCTATCCATGTAAATTTGTCATAACCATAATCACAAGATAAGTTTAGTGACAAATCCAAACTCATATGGACTAAACTTTTTCAATCTTAATTTCTTGCCACCAGGTAGCACAAGGGCCTTCCATTGCTTCCAAGTTGTTATGAAAACAATTGAGAACTCATAGAACTCACATGCATATTCAACTTCAACTGGAATGGGCATAGAAACAAGAATATGTCAACACGATAGGTTACAAACCTCAAGTCGTGTGCTAGTGATTAACAATAGGTTTACTCTTGATTAGTTCTTGAAAACTTTTCAAGATCTTTAAGACTCCCACTGACCTCTTGACATATATGTTTCTCTTTGTCAAGAACCATTACTTGACAACAAATATTCAAGAGTTAGTGTGGTTTCTTATCAAGATAAACACGTCATACAATTGGTCTTAGTTGATTTTTGTCCTATCCAAGACATCACAACTTACCAATTTCATATGTACAAGAGTAGAAAGCATTTTACTCTACATTTGATATGTGTTATAAACCTTTCTTAAGATTATCTAACTCAAGGCTCGATCTTGGAGTGTTACCCTAAGACTCGATTTTGGAACGAAATATGATTCACCTTTTTGATTTAACCATTTCAACAATACACAATTCCTCTGCTTAGCCATACAAATGTACTAAGATGTCCTCAGATGATCAATTGTGATATGGTTTCATAATCACTAAGATAATCATAAAACACGATACTCAAGTACTCTCCCATCTTTTCAGATTGGAGAAACTTTTATCTTTCTGCCTAATTTGATTCTTTTTATTCGTTCTGCCATACATTGAAACTTTGTCAATGGTTCAGAATTACACTTAATCTTCTAAGTATAACCATATTTACTAAGCTTTAGTAAATCATAACAAATAGACTTATCGTTCTTTGTGGTGGACCTGATTAGCGCACAATCAAGTGTACCCGATCCCCCAGTCCTTCACTTGACTCACATATACATGTGAACAAGGAATTAGTCTTAATTTCCCAAAGATGAAGGTTCTCATTCATCACACAATACAAGTTGTATGATTCCAAGTTTCTATCCAATTGAAACTTGGGTGATGAGAATCTTTCCTTATTTGGTAAATTATCACACTACCACAAACGAAAGAATCAAATCCATTTTCCAATATTGCTATCAATGGAAACATATAAAAAACAATTTTCATAAATGCCATTGTAATGAATCTTAAAATAAAAATAAATAAAATCAAAAATTTTCTTTTATTTATAAAACTGCGGAAAAACTTTTCCTTACAATTCAATTACAAATAAAAACTATGTTGTTATCTATTCCTAAGCAATCTATCACAACTCTTAAGCAACAGCTCAAAATTCTGATCACCGAACCATGCGATCGAAATCCATCTCTTCGCGATCAGAATTAGCTTAGTATTCCTTTAAGTTTCCTTTCTTTTCTTCAATTCTACAAAACATCAAAATGTAATTACATTACATCATGTATTAAGAATCGCCAAATAGGAACTTAATAGAGTTAGATATTGGACTTACTTGAAGTAGAGTCAAACTTTTTTGACTTTACCATCCTTATGATCTTTCAGGTAAATATGACAGCTTCGCAACCAATGACCCTTCTCTTGACAATAGAAACATATGGACTCTTTGGGAATGGTACACGTGACTATCTCAGACTTAGCCTTTCTCTTTACCATTTGGTCAAACGACTTGACCATGGCTGATCCCTTTCCATTGGGAGGAGAAAGTTTTTCTGGACTTTCAATGTTCCCATTGTCAATGTCCATGGAAGGTTGAGGAGTAGATCTTCCAATCAAGTTTGCTTTACCATTGCACCAAATCATTGCTCATTCAGCAGCAACAAGCAAATAGGTAAGATCGATAAGGGTCATGTCGTGGTCTGTCATATAGTAGTCCTTAATGAACCCGCTATATGACTCAGGAAATGATTGAAGAACCTAGTCAATAGCCAACTTCCTCAAGACTTCGACCCCAACTCTCCCAACCTGTCAATATGTAACTTCATCTCCAAGACAAGTGCTCACACAGACCTTCCATCTTGGTGTTTGCTAGCCAATAGGGCTTTGAGTGACTCTGAACTTTTCTAGTCGTTGAACTTATGGGTTAGGGAGAACTATTGGAGGAGGTGGAGGAAGTGAAGTATGATTTTCAGTCCCATTAATGCACGATAAAGGGATTAATCTATCACCTTGATCGCCATGTGGGATGTAATCTTCATTAGGAAAGCTTTTTACAAAAGGATAAGGAAGACCATAGTTGTCAAAACTAGACATCTATGAGGGAGAAATTCAAGTTAATTAATTTAAGTCCTTAATATAACACCCAACTGAAATATTAAGGCTAGGACCCAACACAATATTTTACAATTCGGAAGAGGGATGTCGTAATCCAATTGCAAAATATTTGAAGGTAGGTAAATGACGATTTATCAATTTCTACCATGAAAAAGGAAATTGATTATTAAGTTTTAATTGGATTGAAATTCCTAGATACTTTGAGATTCATTGAACTTTTCAATGGCATGTTTAAATCTCGATTGTGCCCTTCAGGTTTGTGACTAGGATGTCGAGTATCACAGACAAGGTGTGAATAACTATGTAAATTAGCTTGGTACACTGAATGTTACAGATCACCTAATCAATGTGCCGGTTAACCACAGACGCTCCATTGATATATGATTAACATAAAGCTACCCTTTTCCACGCACTGTCATTCCCAGATTAATGTGTCGGTTAACCACACACGCTCCACTGACGACTTAACAAGGTGCAAAGTGCAATTTCATGGGCTAGCACCAAATTCAAATTTTTCCTAAAGTAACTAAGATTGGGAATTTAATAAAGTTTAGTTACTTTATAATTATCATTATACTTATAGTGAGAATTAGTGTCCTATCCTACCCGTTCGGCTAACGACCCTCCACTAGTCAAGGAAGCGGTGGGTGAGAGTGGAAACCCATTAAACTGCCAATTTATAGGCAGTAACCTTATACCCCCTTATAGACTGGCTTCGTGAATGAGGCCTACTAACGGTAAGACTGACTTACTCTTATACATATATAAGTATTAAATAGTATAAGGGTTGAATTTTAACTTTTAAAATTCTAGGGTTTGGAATTAAAGTTTCAAAAGTGTGAATTTACAAATTCCAAAACTTGAGGGCAAGTTTTGAGCTTTTCAAAAACTTTTGGTTTCCATAACTTATGAGTTGAATGTGGTTTTTATGAAAAACTTTTCATTTTCCGTAACTTGAGGACAAGTTATGGAAGAGTTTAAAACCATTTAAAAAATGAGACTTTTCATTTTCTATAACCTATGAGTTTTAGTGATCTTTTAAAAGAAAGACTCTTCATTTTCCATAACTTGAGGACAAGTTATGGAGTTCATAAAATGCATTTAGATCATAATTTTAACTAACAAAAAATTATCTAATAATTTTCATATGATCTCATTAAACTCATAAGTCAAGATAATTCATATCAACAATTTTCAAGAAATTAGTATATCATATAAACTAAAGCAAATCTTGAAACTATGACAATTATCTATTAATTGGATGAGCATAATCATTACCATATAAAATAAACAAATTTTATGATTCAAAAAACAGTTTGGGGTAATGATCCTATCCATTTCTGGCCAAAAACTCGAAAAACTGCATCCAGATTGCCCAACTCGCCGAGTTGGCACTTTAAGTCATGGACTCGTCGAGTTCATGTACGGACTCGTCGAATCCACTGTCCAAAGTGCAGATTTTCAGTTTTTCCAACTCTGAACAATTGGCTATGCATCAAATATAATAGAAAACAACATATGGCTCTGATACCACTGTTGGATTTTAGTATACTATAACATCCTATGGTACACATCAAACCCTAAATGCCTTGGATCTATGTTTTGTCTAATTATACATGCAATATTGTTTCCAACGCATTAAGCCTACAACTAGCATACAATTGACATAAACATCACAGAAATGAGTTATAGAATTATCTCTTTGTTGTAGCTTGTAGTTTTGTCCTTTAAGAACTTAACACTAATAGTGTGAATGCCTCAAATGGTTCATCCATTCTTACACCAAAATCGGCTCAATGATCTCCAAGAACACTAGGGTGTAATTTTGGATGCTAAGGGGCTTCTTATATAGTTTGGCAAGAATAGGGTTACATCCATGCAAACCTTAATGCCCATGACCTTTCATATTACTTAGGATCCATGGGTTAAACCTCCATTGACTATCCATGGACTACCATATTGGTTTAGCCCATCCTAAATAACCATTGGCCCACACTATAAGAATCATTGATTTACTTAATCTGTCCCCGTATATTAAATTAGTATCTTTGGATCACTAAATTAATTCCAAATTAATTCTTGATCAATACTAATTAAATCTTATGATTTCATATTAATATATTAGAACTTATAATATATTAATAAATGATAAATAACCTCTTCTCAAAAGTCCATCCTATCAAATTGTCCTTGTGATATGCAACCCAAATGGACCATGCTACTCTCGGGTCAAGTGCATACCAATTATAGTTATGGACTTAGACACATAATCTAACAGCTACAATTTTTTGATATTTAAAAAATCTTCAACTTCTCGAGTATTTTTCATGAAGACCATTGAGTTCATCAGGTAAGCTTGTCTACAACTACACTATCACCCAAATCCGAGTTTGTAATCTGTAACAAATTTCTAGAGGGCAACAACATAGAAATGATGGGGTGGTGGTGGTTATTCATAATGATCGGGATGGTGTTGATGAAACCACCATTAATAATTTCAGTTGCTAAAATATATTCCATAGATAATCTTCGAAAAATAAAGCAAAATCCCTTTAGCTGCTAGCTGAATCATGAGAGGAAGAAGATAATGGAAATTGAGATTATGATTCCAGCTTTATAAGTGAAGCCTCAATATTTCTAAATGATAATTGAGATTCTGATTTCCATTAAACCTTAATCAACCATAAATCTACTCCTCAGATTTATTGGATTTGATAAAACTTTTGCTTATGCAGGGTTTGGAAGAAAGCAAGAAGCAGGAGAAGCATGATTCAATCCCCATTAAAAAACCCTACCTGATGCCCTCATTGATCCTCCCTTCCACCCCTAATTTCATTTTGCAAATCGGGTCAGATCCTTTCCTTACCGTTACCTGATTCATCAGAGGAAGAAGATGGGAGTTCCACTGTTCATCGTCCTCTTTGTAAACCACACCTTCATATGTTCTTGATTCTCTTTTTACCAGCCATAGATAAAAGATGGAAACACTGTGGGTTGGAGAAGAAGATGGAATGGAGGTGGACTTTTTTTCTTTACAGAGAGAGAGAGGGAGGGAGAGAGAGAAAGAGAGAGAGAGAGAGAGAGAGAGATAAGGTGGGCCCCTTCTTAATTTATTAATTATAAAATAAATATATTAGTATTAGATTTAAAAAGAAATGAAAGAAAAATGAAAAATAAATAACCGAAGGGTATTACAGTCAATTCACTATTCAGAGGGACCAAAATCACAACGAAACTAGCTCAAAAGGATCACAAAGCCAAAAAAAGGACTAGGTTTGGAATAAAACCCCAAAAAATTGCATACTACAGGGACCATTTTTGCAATTTTGACTCTCTCTCTCTCTCTGTGTGTGTATATATATATATATATATATATATATATATATATATATATATATATATATATATATATATCATTAAAAGAAAACGGAAAAAACAAACATTAAATAATTTTATTGGAAGACTGATAATTATCTGGGTTATTGTTTTAATTTGTTTATTCGAAAAAAAAACATCAAAAAAATCATTATATAATTTAAACGAACAAAACTTAAGATAAACAACATTAAATAATATATTCAAATAAAACGTCAAAATATTAATAGATTTTTAAACCTCGGAAACAAAGATAAATAGATAAAGCAATAAATAAATAATATTAAAATGATTTTATATAATTTAGATAATTGATTTAAAAAAAATAAATATAAATTTATAAATAATCTATATTAATTCTATTAAAATAAAGAATATATATATATATATATATATATATATATATATATATATATATATATATATATATATATTGTATTAATAATAGTAAATTGTTAGAAGAAAATGAAAAAAAAGAAAGAAAATAAAATTTTGTCTTTTTTATATGGAGCAAGGATCTATAGTGCAATATTCATAAACTACAGGGATGTAACCTATAAAATTTTAAACTTCGGGATAAAAAATGAGCATTCAACCATACCACAGAGTTCACTTATGTAATTTATTCTTAAGTAAAATAAAAAATCACCGTTGCATTAATAGGTTTATTTTAGTTTGGTATGTTTTAGAGTTTCCATACAAAAGATTCCATCAAGACGAGGGAAACAAGTGTGAGTTTTGGAATAAGGAAAAGTAACTAATACTTTTTTGGGATGACATAAAAGGGTAACATATTATTGGATTTGTACACATTTAGTCATTGACTTTTTTTTGTTCACATTTTTCCCTTGAACTTGTTTTGGTATGTAAATTAAATCCTTATTAGTGGTTGATGTCGGTTAAGTCGGTTATTTTGTGTTTTACAGGATTTTAAGAAAAATCAAATTATTTACGTGGCAATTACGTGGAATTACCTTCTTCCACCCTCATTTACGAAGAACCCTCATTTAGAAAGAACAACAGTTAGGGTTTCATTTTTACCGTCTGTTCTCGGTCAGTACGTCATTACTCACCCTTCCCTTCTCTCAAAACACCACTCTAATTCCATGGATGAAAATCAAGCTTCTCCAAAATTCGATATACAGTATAGTGGTAATTTTGTGCAAAATCCATTAGTGTATTTTGCTCCAGAAGTACTAAGAATGAATGAAGATGAAAACGATTTTTTTCTCTGATTTCATCAAATATGTTGTAAAGCTTATCGATTTTTAGTGCAAGCATGTGTTTTTCTATATACTTGAAGTGAGATTGAGTGAGGGGCTTCAAAGAATACAAAATGAATGTAACTACTCTGATTCTTTAGGTTGAAAATGCTCACATACATGTGGATGTGTATATTGACCACGGTAATAAACATATATTTGAGTGGATTGAGAAAGAAGAACCAGAAAATGAAGAACCTGAGTATTCATAAGAAGATGTTGACTCTGTTTTGGAAGAGGATGAGAACTGTGAACATGAAGAGGATGACTCTGTTTTATCAAGCAAAAGAATCTTCAAAAGAACCTACAATGATAACTTTTTGAACAAGTTACGTCTAGTAGTTGTTGCAGATGAAGATGAAGACGACAATGAACTTCCAGTTGTCTACCTTAGGCATGACGCTACTCAAGAATGAAGGAAGATGAAGCCTGAACTAGGTATGAGATTCGGTTCTCCAACTGAACTTAAGTCTCCTATCAGTAACTATGCAGTAGCACATGGGTATGACTTATATTATGAGAATAGTGACCAGGATAGTGTCATACCGCTGACCGAGGCGGCAGAACATGCTGGGCCGTGCGACTAAGTTCATGGATCACAGGTAAACTGAATATATAGCACAAGTACAACAATCGAAAACATATCATTTGTATCCCATCTTTAATTTTGAATAAAGGGTTCTTATAGATAATAGTAATACATGAATTGCCTTAACAGATAGGCAAACATAATTTTGAGGGTCAACAAAAATTTGGTGAGAGTCATAGGTTTTCTGCTAACAACAGTATGATGCTTTTAAAAAGTCTAAAAAGTATTTTCTTTGTAAGTGTAACCATACTGAGAACAGAGTTTGTAAATAAGCCATGAAAACTGAAATGTACCTTTGCATAAGTAAATTCATACTTAAAATAGTTTTGAAAACACCCACGTCCATGGTTTTGTAGTAAAAGATAGAGATTCTAGTTAATGGTCATAGTGAGTCCTATAACCAAGCTATGTGACTACATGTACCTCCCTACGTTGCTTCATTATACGTCGTAGTAACAATAATAGACACTTATCACCCGCTTTGATTCATCGGTCGAGGTTATAACTAAAAACCGCAGGTGGGGATGTCAACCCCATATAGATCTATACATATGTATCTCGCTTCGAAGATTAACAATTATAATAGTGTAGGTATGCTAATTGTTTAGACTCAACTAATGAATATAGTCTCACTAAAAACCTCATAACTAAGGTAGGTGAAAAGCTCTTTGCCCTAACTTATAAGTGGATAAGCTGTTAGGCATAATGAATTTGTATAGAGTTTTTAAAAGCCAAGCACAATTGGTATGCATGTATAGTATAAGGAACTAGCTTTTATAACTAAGTATGTTTCTTGTATAAACATTGTACATATACATGTATAGTTAAAGTTCTTAGGAATACCACAAAGTTTTATGATAGGCATTTTATGACACACAATGTCACATAAAATCATAGGGTTTTGTAGTAAAAGGGCATATGGTATTTTAATAGTGGTATTATTCTAACAACATAACATATTAAAGTATTGAAGTTTAAAACTAGTTTATGTACTTATAACATATAAGTGTCAAACCAATGTTTTATAAACTAGTATAGTTTTTACATAAAATAATAATATTTGATGTGTATTTTTGTATAAATTAATACCATTTAGCACATGTATTCTCCCCCAAAACATATAAAAATATAAAAGATGGGCCGTAACTGTAACGCCCAGATTTCCCACACCAGGTATACCCCAAAATAAATTCCATAATTATAAAAATTTTACAAAACATTTTTGGTATACACTGGCACACTGGAGCACAAGAAGCTATCACAAGGATCATGATGGCAACAAGCACAGGATCGAGCCGAGTGCTAGAATTTTTAACCTGCAAAAGATTTACAAACAAACAATGTAAGCCTCACGGCTTAGTGAATAACAGCTACAATAACAGAAACACATAATCCAAATAACAAATAATCCATTTTGCATAATAATCCCATGCTTAGTAAAGCACTATGCCCAAACCTGTCAAATGATACTATCTCCAATCTGAGATAAATATAACCAAATATATATGTATCAGTATTTCATCTCCAATCCGAGATGAATATAAACCAATATAAAAATAATTTATTATAACCAATTTAACTAATCAAGTATCATATCTCCAATCCGAGATAACATATTCAAATAATTATATCATCCTGAGGTATCATATAATGTCATAATAATCCCTAATACACACATATACCAAAATGTACAGGTACCAACAACAGCGGATGTTAGAGTAGTGTTACTCACCTGATCACTTGGTTGATACACTGTTGGATTTAGTGTCTAATCCCATAACTATAACTAGTATGTACTTGACCCAAGAGTAGCATGGTCCATTTGGGTTGCATGGCACCGGAACAATTTGTAAGGATGGAATTTTGAGAAGAGGATATTTATGATGTATTAATATATTATAAGTTCTAATATATTAATATCAAATCATATTATTCAATTAGTATTGATCAAGAATTAATTTGGAATTAATTTTGTGATCAAAAGAGACTAATTAAATATATGGGGATTGATTGAGTAAATCATTCATTCTTATGAAGTGGGCTTATGATCCATAGTTCTTTTTGTTGGGCTAAGCACATGTGCTGGCCCATGGATACTACATGGAGGTTAAAACCCATGCAGCATAAGGAATGTGCAAAGTCATGTACATTAGGGTTTGCATGGTGTAACCATAGTTGTGTCACACTATATAAGAAGCCTCATGGCTAGCAAAATCGGCACTTAAGTGATATATAAGAGGGCTAGCCGATTTTGTGTGTGCAAGACAATCTCCTCTCAAGTCCTCCATTGTTGGTGGTGTTGTGTTAAGCATTTTAGGGGTCACATTTGGGGTGCTAGGCTCTTAAAGGTTCAAGGAATCAAGCTACAAGAAAAGGAATGTCTTTTATCTAGATTTTTGTTATACAAGTACCTATGTTTGTATGCTAGATAGGACAATGCTTTGGAAAATCATTTTGCATGTATAATTAATGAAAACATAGATCCAAAGAATTTAGGGTTGTTTGTGCACCTTAAGGTTGTTTCGCCGAGTAGGTGCTCCAGGGGGTAAAATCTCGATATTTAGCAAGTAATTGGATTAGGATCATTATCCCAAACTGTTTTTTGAACTATGAAACTTGTTTTTTCATAATGTAATGATCATGCTTGTCCAATTAAAAGATAATTGTCAAAGTTTTAAGATTTATATTAGTTTATACGATTTCTTGAAAATTGTTGATGTGAATTATCTTTGCTTATGAGTTTTGTCTAGGTCATAGAAATTGTTTGACACTTCTTGTTAGTTTAATTGTTGATCTAAATGCCTTTAATGGATTCCATAACTTGTCCTCAAGTTATGGAAAACCAAAAGTCTTTTCCTTAAAAGTCATTAAAACTCATAAGTTATAGAAATGAAAAGTTTTTGAAAAGTTCAAAACTTGCCCTCAAGTTTTGGAATTTGTAAAGTCTCACTTTTGAATACTTTAGTTCCAAACCTTAGAATTTTAAAATTTAAAATTCAACTATACTATTATAATATTAAAAGTTAATACTTATATATATATATATATATATATATATATATATATATATATATATATATATATATATATATATATATATATAAGAGTAAGTCAGTCTTACTGTTAGTAGGCCTCATTCACGAAGCCAGTCTATAAGGGGGGGTATAAGATTACTGCCTATAAAATGGCAGTTTAATGGGTGTCCACTCTCACCCACCGCTTCCTTGACTGGTGGAGGGTCGTTAGCCGAACGGATATGATAGGACACTAATTCTCCCTTCATTAAAAGTATAATGATAAATTTAAAGTAACTATACTTTTATTAAATACCCAATCTTAGTTACTTTAGGAAAGATGTGAATATGGTGCTATCCCATGAAATTGCACTTTGCACCTTGTTAAGTCGTTAGTGGAGCGTGTTTGGTTAACCGGCACAGTAACCTGGGATTGACAGTGCGTGGAAAAGGGTAGCTTGATGTTAATCATAGATTAATGGACCGTGTGTGGTTAACCGGCACATTGATTAAGTGGATGTAACATTAAGTTTACCAAGCTAATTTGCATGGTTATTCACACATTGTTTGTGATTCTCGGCATCCCAGTCACAAACTTGAAGGGCACAATCGAGATTCAAACATGTCATTGAAAAATTCAATGAATCTCAAAGGATCTAAGAATTTCAATTCATTTAAGACCTAATGTTCAATTTCGTTTTTCAATGGTGGAAATTGGTAAATCGTCATTTACCTACCTTCAAATATTTTACAATTGGATTACGACATCCCTTTTCCGAATTGTAAAATATTGTGTTGGGTCCTAGCCTTAATATATTCATTTTGGGTGTTATATTAAGGACTTAAATCAACTAACTTGAATTTCTCCCTTGTAGATGTCTAGTTCAGACAACTATGGTCTTTCCAAATCTTTTGGAACAAGCTTTCCTAATGAAGATGATATCCCACATGGCGATCAAGGTGAAAGATTAATCCCTTCGTCGTGCATTAATGGGAATGGAAATCATACTTCACTTCCTCCACCTCCTCCAATTATTCTCCCTAACCCACTATATCGAAGGCTTTAAACGTTCAAGATCACAAAAGCCATATTGGCTAGTAAACACAAAGATTGAAAGTCTATATGTGCTCATGTCTTGGACATGAAGCTGCATATTGACAGGCTGAGAATGTTGGGTGTCGTTTTCCCAAGGAAGTTGGTTATTTACTGGGTTCTTCAGTCACTTCCCGAGTCATATAGTGAGTTTGTTAAAGACTACTATGTGACAGATTATGACATGACCCTAATTGATCTTACCTATTTGCTAATTGCTGCCGAATCAGCAATGATTTGGCGCAATGGTCAAGCAAATCTAATTGGAAGATCTGCCTCTCAAGCTGGCATGGGCAATGACATGGACATCCCATAAATGATTCCTTCTCCTAAAGGAAAGGAATCGACCATGGTCAAAAGTTTTGATCATAAGAGAAAGGCCAATTCTGAGTTTGTTCCAAGTGCCATACCAAATGAACCTGTGTGTTTCTATTGCCAAGGAAATGAACATTTGAAGCGAAGCTGCCCTGACTACCTGAGAACTTTAGTCAGATTGTATGGTTCTGCTTCAGGTAAGTCTACTCTCTAACTCTATTAAGTTCCTAATTGTTGATTCTTAATACATGATGTGACAAGGTTGCATTTTGACGTTTTGTAGGATCATGCAAAAGGAAGGAAGCTTAAAGGAGAGCATGTTGAATCTGATCGCGAAGAGATAGATTTCGATTGCATGGTTCGAAGATCGGATTCTTGAGCTGCTGCTTAGGAGTTATGATAGATTGCTTAGAAATTTGTAATAACATAGTTTTCATTTGCATTGTAAGGAAAAGTTTTTCCGCACTTTATAAATAAATAATTTTTTTTATTATTTTATATTATATCTCCTTGCAATGGCATTAGTGAAAATTGATGTTTGTATGTTTCTATGTTAGCAATATGAATTTGATTCTTTTGTTTGTGGAAGTGTCGAGAATTTGCCAAATAAGGAAAGATTCTCATAACCCAAGTTTCAGTTGGATAGAAACTTGGAATCATGAAACTTGTATTGTGTGATGAATGAGAACCTTCATCTTTGGGAAATTAAGACTAATTCCTTGTTCATATGTATATGTGAGTCAAATAAAGGACTAGGGGATTGGGTAAAATGGGTGTGCGCTGGTCAGGTCCACCACAAAGAACGATAAGACTATTCGTCATGATTTACTAAAGTTTAGTAAATATGGTTATGCTTACAAGTTTAAGTATAATTATGAACATTGGAAAAGTTTCAATGTATGGCAGAACGAATGAGAAGAATCAAATTAGGCAGAAAGATAAAAGTTTCGCCAATCTGAAAAGATGGGAGAGTACTTTAGTATCGTGTTTTATGATCATCTTAATCATTATGGAAAACCATATCACAATTGATCCTTTAAGGATATCTTAGTGCATTTGTATGGCTAAAAAGAGGAATCATGAATTGTTGAAATGGTTAAATCAAGAAGATGAGTCATACTTCATTCCAAAACAAGTCTTAGAGTCACACTCCAAGATTGTAACTTGAGTGACATAATCTTAAGAAAGGTTTATAACACTTGTCAAATGTAGAGTAAAATGATTTCCACTCTTATACATTTGAAATTGGTTAGTTGTGATATCTTGGATAAGACAGAGACCAGCTAACACAATTGTGTCAAGTGTTTTTCTTGATAAAAACCGCACTGACTCTTGAATATTTGTTGTCAAGTAATGGTTCTTGACAAAGAGAATCTTATATGTCAAGAGGTCAGTGGGAGTCTTAAAGATCTTGAAAAGGTTCAAGAACTAATCATGATTAAACCTGTTGTTAATCACTAGCACAAGACTTGAGGTTTCTAACCTATCGTGTTGACATATTCTTGTTTTTGTGCCATTCAAGTTGATTGACTGTGCATGTGAGCTCTATGAGTTCTCAATTGTTTGCATAACAACCTGGAAGCAATGGCATGCCCTTGTGCTGCCGGGTGGCAAGAAATTAAGATTGACTCAGTTCAATCCATATGAGTTTGGATTTGTCACCAACCTTGTCTTGTGATTATGGTTTTGACAAATTCTCGTGGATAGAACACATACACCATAAAAATCTAAGTGTCATAAGGTTTCTCTCCGCTTCATGAGAATGATTGTGAGGAAACGCTTTCACTAAGTAGATTTTAAGGAAATAGTAATTGTGATATTTGCATTTCTCAAATTCGATTATGATTACGACATCCCTCTTCATAGTTCGATTTGTGAGAAATGGCAAAAGGGTCTAAACATTTGAGACTTATTGATGTAAGTTCTTAAATTGTTTAAACACACATGTGAGCTATCTAAGGAAAGGTGTATGAGTTTGAGAAAGCCTAGATAAAGTCTTATCGAAGCGCCTGAAATCAGAAATCTGAACTTTGGTAATCAAAGTTAATAAGTATTGATTTCTAGAAGTCCAGTTGATTTCTGGGTACATGTCAAATCTGGTGGAGCATAAGTGTTATGCTAGTAAGATAATAATTATTATGCTAGTGCGAGAATAATTATTATGGTATGTGTTGCAAGTTAGCAATGTTAATTATAGAAAACAAAAGTTTCAATTTGCAAAGTTGCAGGGTTTGAAAAGTAGTTTTGCTATAATTAAGGGAGAGGAAATTATACTTCATTCCAATTCTAAAAGCTTAGATTGAGACTTTAATCAAATTTAGTCAAGTATATATATGAATGTTATGTTGGAATGGTTCAACATAAGGAAATTCTATATATGGAAATGATGATTGTGTTCTCAAAATTCGATTATGATTACGGCATCCCTTTTCATATTTCTAATTGTGAGAACATGGCAAATGGAAACATTATAGCAAAAGACTAGTCAAGTATCATGTCTTTATGTGAGACATTATGAATTGTATCCCATATGCTTCGGGTATAGTATCGATTGCATATGCTATAATATTTATGTGTTCTGAATTTTCCAAATGCCTAGGGCATTAAGAGGGAAAAGGGACCAGAACTGGATATGACTAAAATGGTTAAGCAATTGTCGAGGGCAATCTGAGGTTTACCAAAATTTGGTTGCTCATGGACAGTTGAAAGTATAGTGTTAATTTTGGAAGGACCATATTGACATATTCTTAAAAAAGGCAACTTTTGTTCAGAAGTGATAGTCAAATGGGAATATGGAAATGTTTCCATTAGTGGAAGTTATTCATTAAATCTGTGTAAGATTAGAAAACTTAATGCAAGAAGGATGCTCAAAGGAATATACGTTGAATGTGAGACTTCGTTTCCATGGAATTGCTCTCCATTGGAATACTTTGTAATGTTTGTTGCTAAGTCTCTGTGACTTTTGTGCATAGTTATTACAAGGGGATCATAGCATATAAGTTTAGAATCTAACAGATTACAGTAAATGGCAATAATTTGGTATTCTTATGGTAAGGATTTGGAATTGTGAAATGAGCATCATTGAAATGTTGTCAATTGATCTATTTCACAAAGAAAGGACCATAGGCAAACATAGTGTGCATGCTTGGAGCATAGGATAACTATTGTTTTAATTCAAGTATTAAGTTTATTATTCGAAACATTATACAATTAATAATGAGTAATCAATATGGTGATTAAATAAAAGGTGTTTTATTTACACTCAAAAGTTTTGGGGCCATATAGGATTAGTATTATTCTTGTGTTTCACTTTGCATGTTTTGACTTCCCGAATAACTAGGTTATTCAAACCATCCACAGTCGATCATACTTTGGAAGTAGGTATTGAGGCAAGACTGTCATCAATGGGTCTGTAGGTTGTCTAAAGGCGTTTAGACATAACACAAGTTTGCTTGCAGTGTTCATGAGTACTTCTGGAATACGATTCGAGTATTGGATTCAAACGACGCTCATCTAATCACTTCATGGATTTTGTCACGAGTGATTGTGAGACGATAATATCTTATATTCTTGAAACCAAGACATGTGAGTTGTAATTTACAAGTCGGTTGCACATTGACATATGCAAACGCACAAATAAGTTGGTGTTATAAAACATATCGTTGTGTGTGATTTGATGAGTAAGTACAAGCGAGCATTTGAGTCGAGGTTTATCCATTCCTTTTACCCTTATAGGGATAAAAGCGATATCTGTGGGCCCCTCGATGATTTAATGATGACACCCTAAGTGCTTGGCCAAGCCTGGACTAATTTGATTTGTTCAATTAGTCGTTCGTCATAAATCGGAAATCGGGAAACAACAGATGGACAGCGAGAATGATTATAATCCATGTCTCAGTCCATATGATATCTAGAATGGAGGAATATATGATCCCTTATCTAATGAACGTGCCATTGACTAGGTCAGAGTTCGACATCGGCTTTTAAGAGCTACGATTGATAGTCGGGATTTTGGAGTCGTACTTGCAATACTAGTTATTAGACTTATCCAAGTGGGAGACTGTTATATTTAGTGTCTAAGCCCATAAATATAATTGGTATGTACTTGACCCGAGAGTAGCATGGTCCATTTGGGTTGCATGGCACCGGAACAATTTGTAAGGATGGACTTTTGAGTAGAGGATATTTATGATTTATTAATATATTATAAGTTCTAATATATTAATATGAAATCATATTATTTAATTAGTATTGATCAAGAATTAATTTGGAATTAATTTTGTGATCAAAAGAGACTAATTAAATATATGGGGATTGATTGTGTAAATCATTCATTCTTATGAAGTGGGCTTATGATCCATAGTTCTTTATGTTGGGCTAAACCCATGTGGTGACCCATGGATACTCCATGGAGGTTAAAACCCATGGAGCATAAGGAATGAGGAAAGTCATGCACATTAGGGTTTGCATGGTGTAACCCTAGTTGTGTCATACTATATAAGAAGCCTCATGGCTACCAAAATCGGCACTTAAGTGATATACAAGAGGGCTAGCCGATTTTGTGTGTGCAAGACAATCTCTTCTCAAGTCCTCCATTGTTGGTGGTGTTGTGTGAAGCGTTTGAGGCATCACATTTGGGGTGCTAGGCTCTTAAAGGTTCAAGGAATCAAGCTACAAGAAAAGGTATGTCTTCTATCTATATTTTTGTTATACAAGTACCTATGTTTGTATGCTAGATAGGACAATGCTTTGGAAAATCATTTTGCATGTATAATTAGTGAAAACATAGATCCAAAGCATTTAGGGTTGTATGTGAACCTTAAGGTTGTTAGGATGCTCAAAACCCTTCATACACTACTTCGGTCTTTGACCTCTACAGCTTTCCCGTCGGTCACAAACCGGTACCTAACCAACAATTTCCAAGTTCCTTAGAACCCATTATAACTTACCCTTAACTACACCCCGTGACTATTTGTCACTAAGCTCATTAAATACAATAATATCTCAATACTAGGCTTAACCCCATAATCCAATAACCAAATCTACCATATCGGGACATTTCAGTAGATTAGGGTTTATAACACTAATAGTCCCAACTAATTATCTTACCGTGAGATTTACTTACAAATCTCACAAACAGGTCCGTAACAACACCATATCACGGATACAAGTATATGTACATAACATATACGTAAATCTATCCAATCCTAACAATAATGTTGTATAAGACAATAATAACGGGGTAAATTATACCTCCACGGTCTCATAACTCGGCCTGTATCTCACGTATATTGTCACACCCCAAAACCGGAACGGCGGAAACGTTCGGGGGTGGAGGACGTCATATGTAGTATCACAACAGTTGAATAATAGTAATCAAAGCAACGACATTCTTTAGTATAAATGTAAAAGTGTTTACATCGATTTCAAAACATTACATGTTGTTATAGTATAATAGAATCAAAAGATAAGACGAGAAACTACAGCTCCGTCTTCATGAACTCCGGTGCGAATACCTGTCTTAATATATTCCTGAGAATACAAGTATTTTGAAAGCGAGTATCAGCTATAAAGCTGGTGAGTGCATAAGATTTAGTTTAAAGTAAGAAACTTCTTTGACAATTGAACAAGTTTGAAAGATTGACAAGAAAACCCTATGTTTCCTTAAAGTAAAGTGATACCGAACCAATTCCCTCTATAATCATTTAGTTTATACTAATTACATATAATCAATACGAGACGGATAGTCGGTTGTGTGATTCGGCCGTACCCCCACATCCAAACAAGGAAAAGGAAAGTAAAACTGAGTTCACACATTCTCCAATCTATCTGGTCTTCATTATATATAATCTTACGTATAAACTAAAGGATTATAGTTATAATTAAAAGTAATCTATGTTATACTGATTCTGACTAAGTGATGAATTAATGTCCATGAAAACTTAGCTTATACACGTTATGATATAATCAAGATTTGGCGGATAATAAATTGTGGGGTTCTACCCTAGTTTCACATCCAAACAAGGAAAAGAAACTAAGTTAGAAATCTCACATTCTATTGTCTACCAGATCTTCGTTATATATAACTAGGGAATGTATAAGCGAGGAGATCATGACATTAACCTTCTTACGAATCCTTTATAATGTACCAGAATACCTAGTAGATGTTACTAGAATACCTAGAAAATGTTACCATTGAACCTAGGAAATCCCATATTCCCTAACTGTTATTGAACTGTGGTTTTATCCCCTAAAACCGTTCTACTGAAGGTTGGCGTACTGTGATATGGAATAGTTAGATTTAACTTTCCAAAAGTGCGACTTAGCAAATGTATAAATATACTATGGAATAGTATACTTAGTTTTATATCTCATAAAACCATTCTTTGTATTGGATATTATGCTATGTAATAGCAAGTTCAGTCTCAGTTCATAGTATAATAGATATACTATGAAAAGACTATAGTATGATCATTGTGTTCCTCTGAATTGTTCTTTGAATACTCTTTGAAAAGACTATCCTGTGACTCACTTAGTACATACTTATTATACATAATCATAAACGGACGGACAATTGATTGTGCGATCATGTCGTACCCCCACATCCAAACAAGGAAAAGGAAAACAAAACAGAGTTCACACATTCAACCGTCTATCAGTTTCTCATTGTACACAACTTTTGTGTAGATAATAGGCAATCACAGAAACTACTACTTATGTTCCTTTTATGTTTGGTTTTTGGTACTATGCGCGCGTACCCACCATGAAGGGTGTCGTGGTACAATGCTCGCATACCCATGTTAAACGAAGGTACAGTACCGTGCCCGGGTACCCCTTTTATATCTGGTTTTTGGTACAATGAAGGATGTACCTTTTTGAGTTCCTTATATTTAGTTCGTATTAATGTTCGTACTTTCTGAATAGATAACACTAACAAGTATTAGATCTCTATGTATTGCTATGACTTCAATAATCTACCAAGTGATAAGCATTGACTCTCTAAACTATACCCCTTATAGTTTACTATTAAGTTCTCTGTAACTGACTGATCCTGAAAGAATACCCTTGCTACCCAAGGTATTGAACTGACTTCTCCTGAAAGAATACCCTTGCTACCCAAGGTATTGAACTGACTTCTAGAACTTTTATATCTACATACATATACATAATATATAACTAATATTTAAACGAAATTCGGACAAACAACCATACTCTAAGTCCACATCCAAACAAGGAAAAGGAAATAAAGTTAGTAGTCAGTCCTAAGTCCTTTAAACACTACTTATATAACTATATCTATATAGGCATTAATTATATAGAAATATAAGTTAAAAGATTTTATAAAACATTTAAAAGCATTTCCTAATATTTAAAAGAGTTTACTAACCATTTAAAAGCATTTTTCCAATATTCAAAAGAGTTTATTTATATTTCAAAGCATTTTGATGACTTGATGTCATTTACAACATTTAAAGAGTTTTATTTTTAATAAACACAATTTCTTGTGTTTAGACTTGTATTCCCCCCTTAAAACAGTGAAAAGTGATAAAATGTAGGGGTATGATAAACACGTGATTCATGTTGATTTCATGTTGTTTTCAAGGTGATTAACATGTGATTCAAGCATATATCAAGCTAAGGAAAGAGTTCTTACGATATAGAAGCTTGCTAGGGTGATTAAGGTCCAAAAACACTAGTGTGTGTTCTTGGTGTTCTTGGTGAAATGAAGAACACTTGAAGATATATCAAAATGGAGTGATTTCATGGATGAAATCAATGGATAAAGCTAGTTAAGAAGGTGTATCAACTAATCAAGGGATATAACACTTACATATATGAAGATCTAGGATGAAAACTCGATGATACTTGAGAGGATTTGAAGAGATTTCGGCCAAGGAAAGGAAAGAATGAAAGAAAATGAAGGAAATGATACTTAAGGGTGGAGTTTACGGACACCTTGAGTTTACGGCCGTAAAGTCTTGGTATCTTGGCCGTAAACTCCTCTTGATCGAGTTTAAGGCTTGATCTTTGTACTGTGGCTTTAGCAGATACTTCCTAACACTCATTCCTTGAATGTATTGGGCTTAGAACACTCAAACAGACTCTAAACAGTGCTAAAAGATAGCAGAAGTGAGTCTGACTTTGGGTTGATTGGACTGGCTTTTAAAGCAAAAATTTTCGGGTTGTCACATATATCGTTTAACTCCACCGGTTTAATATCAAGTAAACGACTCCCGGGCAGCATCTCCACTCAACTGTGTCAAAATCCTCCAAATGACACCAAAACACCCGTTTTTATACTCTTCAAGCTCTCACTTCGTGAGCATTATAAGCTCACGTCGTGAGCAGTGTCCAGACACGTTCCTGTCAAGCGTCGTACTCTCCCGCCACGTGTCTCGTCGATTCATCGCATCTCACGTCGTGAGAATCACATACCCACGTCGTGAGAGTCAAATGTCACGTCGTGACAATCATGATTCACGTCGTGGTGGTCAAAGGTTGACCTTTGACTTGGCTTCCGTTGACTTTCTCATAATAGCATCCTACTTTCATCTCAACTTCAAATAGCCATAACTTTCTCATACGGACTCCGTTTTCAGCAAACTTTATATCCACGGAAATCGTCATCATACGTACTAAAATATTCTTCAATAAAATTTTAATAATTAATATTTCTAAAAATTAACCCTTTCTAGGGTTATCTCACATAGCACTTTCATAATATCTATATTTCACAAAATAACAACTGGTACGAAAAAACCGGGTGTCAGAGTAACACTCACCTTATAGTGTGGTTGCCGAGTTTTTCAAATATTTGACGCGGGGAACCGAGATATGTCGCTTTGAACCCGAACCCCTGGCAATAGTTAAGTTTCGTAGGAAATTTTAATATAAATTAATATGTGGAGGCTTGTTTGGTAATTTAACCAAATGATAGGGCCTATTTACTAATTTAATTAAACTAAATCGGACTAAAATACAAAAATGGGACAAAATGGTTTATTTAAATTCTAGGTTTGAGTTTAGGATTTTTTTTTGCAAATAAATCTCAAGGGAGGGGTGTAATTTAAATAAATCAAATGGTTGTTTGTTGACATGGTCTTAATTTGTAAGGGATTTTCATATAGGCGTGGGTTTTGAACATTTTTAATGGAGTTTGAAAGGTTTGGACCAGGATTGTAAGGAATTTCGAACTAGGGGGTGTTTTTTGATATATTAAAATAAAGTTTGGAATAGGAGATGATAACCTCTTGTTCTTTGTTGTTCATGCACAACTCCAAAAAAAAGAGAAATCGAGTTCTGGCTTTTTGCGATTGACACCAAAAAAAAAGAAATATTGAAGGGGTGATAGAGGGACTTACATTGGTGGTGATGAAGATCGGAGGTGGTTGTGCACGGTGGTAGAAGGTGGCAGTGGGTGTGCTTGGTGGTGGCAGGAGGAGTCCGACCATTCTTTCTGCCATGTTTTCTGCCTTACTCCGGTGGTAGATTGTCGTGGGGGGAGTGAGGGGATGGTGGAGAACCTTTCAAAGCAGCAATTACAGTAGCAGCACCGACTGGTGTTGGTGTTTCTTGATGGTGGCAGTAGGAATTCTGGCAACCTCTTGCTGCCATTTCCTGGCTTCGTTTGGCAGTTGGTCGATGGAAAGGAGAGAGAGAGGAAGGAATGGACTGTAATGGAGGTGGTGTTAGGTGGTTTTCCAATAAAAAAATGATACAAGGGTGGTTTATGGTGGTGGATTAAAGTGGTGATATTGGTGGTCGGTGGTGGAGTTATAAGAACCAAGAGAGATAGAGAGACTTAGAGCTTAAGAGTTGGAAATGTTGTGATAAATGAAGTAGGAGAGGCTCTCTTTTATAGCCAAGAGGTACACACACATGATTGTACACCATACTCTTACAACTAGGTGGAGGTAGTGTTAGGTAGTTTCCCAATCAAAACAAGAAGATACAAGGGTGGTTTATGGTAGTGGATTAAAGTGGTGATATTGGTGGTGGATTAAAGTGGTGATATTGGTGGTGGGTGGTGTAGTTATAAGAACCAAGATAGAGAGACTTAGATATTAAGAGTTGGAAATGTTGTGATAAATGAAGTAGGAGAGGCTCTCTTATATACCCATGAGGGACACATACATGCTTATACACCATACTCTTACAATGAGGTCTACACTTCTTCTCTACATGCTTATACTAGTTGGTTGAGAGTACACAACCAATATGGCTAAAGAAAACATGGGGGAGGGGGATGAGAGAATTGTCTTGTCATTTTTGTCTAGTAGGGTTAGGTAGGCCCCACATTGGTGTCGCACTCTCCTTAATTGCCCAAAACCATCTTATTTTGGTGCATCGAGATCCCAACATCAAGATATTTTTTTGAAAGTGCCGTTGGATAGAGAGGACTTTAAGGATTTCAAAACCTAAACGGATTAATTTTTCGACGTATAGAACTCTGAGAAATCGCGTTTGAAGTGTCACGTCTAAATGACCCAAATGCTCGATTTTTCGACTTTTGCAAATATTTTCACTAAAAATATTTGAATTATGAAATTTAAATATTACACCATAGCCTGAGTCCAAAAGCACTCTCGGAGTTTACATTAGAGGTGTGCAAGTGCCTCAACGGATCGATCCGGTTTTAGCAGTTTAAAAAAAATCAGTGTTTTACTAGTTGTTTTCTTATAAATGTCGTATCTTTTGCATACGAACTCCGTTTTGGACATTCTTTATATTTTTTTAAACAGGGGAACGTGTACTATGAGATTTAAATTTTTGCTTCGCTCATAACTGTTTAATACAAATTTTTAGTTTTTCGGACGCATTAACTAGGGTTGCAGTTTGAGCTGTTTGATTCGGTTGTCAGTTTACACATTTGGAAGTAAGATATCATCTAGTATCTTATAATAGTTGAAATGAACTCATTTATTTTACATAAGATGCATTAAAACTCAATGAGTCAAATTACAAATATATTTACCAATGAATTAACCGTTCACAGTTTTTGACCTAAATTTCAGGATATCACAAATAGGTTGCTTGTAAAGTGTTGTAAAAGAAAAACACCACAATGCCCTCTAGACTATGGGCTTCCAGCATGAAAGATGAGAAAACATTTCAAATAAAGCCCCTTAGAGAAGACCATAGTTCCTCAAGGGCATTCAAACATGGTTGAAGTGTTACCTACAAGTGGATTCGGAAATAGTTTTTCACTTATTTATAGGAGTCCCCTAAAATGAGTTCGAGGAAGATGAAATCCATGGTATCCAAGTTATTCAACATAAATGTTAGTGGTTGACAACAAAGGAATGCAAAAAGATTTGCATTGTGTGAAATTGAGGGTGATTTGAAGGATCATTATTCTAAGCTGTAGGAATATGGGGCTGAAACTAAAACGGCCAACCCAGGATCTCATGTGAAACTCTATGTGTAACCCCAAAGTAATTCTATTGTGGTGTTTGAAAGGTTTTATGTGAGTTTTAAAGGAGTGGTTGATGGCTTGTTAGATGGGTGTAGGAAGGTTATTAGGATAAATGGATGCTTTCTGAAGGGCATATGTAAAGGGGGGCTCCTCTCAATAGTAGGCACGAATGACAACAATAACATATACCCAATAGCTTGGGCCGTAGTAAATGTTGAGAACAGGAGTTCATGGAAGTGGTTCTTGGACAATCTAATAGAAGACATAGATGAAGGGGGAAATGGTAATGGAATCACATTGATGTCAGAAGGATACAAGGTACATATTTTATTTAACATTATTGCTACAAATTACCTTTTACACATACTAACATTCCAAATAAATGCTAGGCACATCCTTTCTAACTTCCATAAAAAGTTTAAGGGTGAGTGCTACATAAAACCTTTTTGGAGGGCTATAAAGGCAACTACAATTCATAAATTTGAACTTACAATGGAAGAAATAAAGAGCCATGATATAGGGGCATATGATTATCTCATTAAAAGGGATCCCAACTGCTGGTCAAAGGCTTTTTTTTAGGTGGGAATGGGATGGGATGCAATGGAAAATGGAGTTTCTGAGAGCTACAATGTTGTTATCGATGAAGCTAGAAAGAAGCCACTGATCACTATGTTAGAGGACATAAGGGTGTTTGTGATGGAGAGATTGTACATACGGAAAGGGAAAGGATTGGGTTGGGATTTGGCAATTTGGCAATTTGTCCGACTATCAGAAAGAAGCTTGGTGAACTAAAGAAGTTGAGAGGGTTAGTGACCATACATGTTTTACTTAGTTTTTGTACATGTAAGTGTTAACTAACTTTTTGTAATGGCAGATTCTGGGCTCCATATGTTAGTGGATACAAACAATTTGAAGTTGTGCAAGGTAATGAAAGTTATGGTGTTGACTTGGAGAATATAGAATGTGGATGTATAGGTTGGCAATTAACAGGAATTCCATGTGTACATGCCATATGTTCCATATCTTCTTTGAATCTTGAATTATTGGAATATTTTGTAGAGTGGTTTACTAAAACTACATTTCTCAGGGTCTATGAGTACAGTACACATCCACTGAATGATAGTACCTTGTGGTCCCACATGCCTAATGTTTACCAGATACTACCTCCTATTATGTAACGCCCGTGTTTCGGGGCTGAGCATTAGTGTGGAAATATAATAGTCAGGTCAACCATTGTAACCTATTTTGAAGTAATAAAAATGAATTATTTGAGTATTATGTGAATTATGTGAATTTATGTGCTTTATACTTATTTATAAAGGTATAATAAATAAAGGATAAAAATAAGCGTCAAAAATAAAGTGTTAGATAAACCCGATGTCTATACATGAAGTGGTAGTAGTCGTGACAAGGATTCCAGACATATAAAGCACGCCGAAATCCGAGTTATAACGAAGATTTATGACCTGTCGAAGTTTCGCGACAGAACCAACACGACACTGCGCGACGTAAATAGCGAATTTACGATAGAGAGATTTTTAGCCTTATCAATCTAAACGAAAGTCTTAGAATACATTAAACCGAGAGCGTACATAAAAAGAACGCCCAAATCTGACTTCGTATGAGGAAGTTATGATTTTTCTAAGTTTCAGATCCGCAGTGCACAGGCCGGAGTTCGAATATTAGATCGAGCGACTTTTGGCCGACACAACCTAAACGAGAATCGAAGATCTCATTGATAGTAGCGTAACGATAAAAAGACAGACAAAAACGGACGTCGAATGAAGAAGTTATGAATATTTAACAGACTAATCCTGTCCCGGACTGTTAAAAATATAACTTTAAAAATAAATTCACAATTAGCCGACGGAGTCTAAATGAAAGTTGTAGAGTACGATCCCGCCTACGTGTGGATAATAAGAAAGTCGAAAACGGCGCTCGTATGCGAGAGTTATGAATTTTTGAAGTCCAGACTCGGATTTGTGAAGTTGACGACGTGGCCGAATCCTAGCCGATGCTTGCTGATCACGGTGATCGCTTCGGATGACAACACATCACACCTCGAATGCCCAGCGTAGCCAAGGAACGCCTAGCGTCTGAGTACGCCCCGCATCTGAGCTCGGTTACGCCCAGCGAACTCGCATTGCTTGGACCGAAGAGCGCCACGATGATCCACCGAGAGTCCGACACATATGGTACGAGCTTCGCCTCTACGCCCCGCGTCCGAAGGATTACGCCCAGCGTAATCCGAGGACCACGACCTATAAATAAGATGCGAAGCCAGCTCCAAAATCACACCATTCCACCTTCTTTCTCTCACTACTTTCTCTCTCTAACTTCCCTAACCCTCCCCCCCCCCCTAAAGCCTAGGGTACCCCCTAGCACCCAAAGGAAGCCCCGATGCTCCCGAAGGCCCCGAGAAAAAAAGCCTTTCGGCTGGGAAATACTGCTCCAGCAAAGCCCGGTTTCGAGAAAAAACCCGCTGTAAGTGAGCTACGCCTACCGAATTTTTGATATAGCTTTTAATTAAATATAGTAATGATATTAGGACCTTATAATAATTATTTGGGCTATTATTATGGATTAGATAATTGTCGTTATAATATATTTTTAACCACTCGTGATACGGGGAATCCGGTTTGAAGGGCCGCTTGGGTTGCTGGATTTCAGAAGTGCTATATGCCAAAATGGTCATACCATCTGGTGTTTCATGTCTGGCCCCTGTCTGTACATAGTGGGTGAAGAGTATTGTTTAACGCTTATATGATAGTAATAATAGCTAGACTATTAATTAGTCCTTGTGAATATTAGACTAAACTCTAGTGGTAATGATACTAGGTTTTGTGAAAGGAATCGTTTTAAGATTAACGAAGTGTTGTCCGAGTGCAGAGTCACCAGCTTCACAGGTGAGTGCATAGTTACTTTCATGTTACACATAGATATGAAGTATTTTATATAAATTACGTGCTATGTGTGCATATTATCTGAATACTTGATGTCTATGTTGGATGAATGATTTTATACATGTTTTAAATGATTTAAACTGTATATGTATTTTATATCTACAAACATGTTGGGGTTAAATGTGGGTAGATGTAATAAGACGATGTGTGATAAAATGATGACGAGCCTCGATGTTGACGATGTTTCCAGTCATCTAGCAGAGTATAGATGACGACCACAGACTCTTCTAGACAGTACAGTGGAACGGTAGCAGGCTCGCAACCTGTAGGTGTTTGTGAACGATGTGTTCACCGGTGTACTCCATCCCCCTCATGGTTGCCTTAAGGACATTTATTGTTGAGGAACCCCCTTGGTAGTAGTGTCTATCCCGATGATGATCCTTAGGCTAGGTCCCTTATGATAGGTGTTTTAGGGACGTAATTTGAGGATAACGGGAACGGGTAATCGGGTTATTGTTGGTTGATGAAATTAATAAACTTATTTATTGTGGGATGAAAACCCTATGTGCTCACCAGGCTCCCAAGCCTAACCCACTAAGTTTCTTGTATTACAGGTAGTGGCACACGAGCATAGATATGATGTTTGGGATGAGGGATTACTGATTATAGGCCTATAGATATGAATAAATGTTTTAAGGCTTATATTATACTGTTTATGCTTTTGATCTGTATCGAACATGACATCCCGTGGTTTTTAATGAAATACATTTCTTTGGAAATGCTTTGATAAATATTTATCATATTTATTTTGGGAACAAATTCCGCAACACTTTTATTTAAAATGTTACTCTGATTTTTTAACAAAGCATAAAAAAAATCGGTCTTTTCTTGACGTGAAAATGGGGATGTCCAAGTTGGTATCAGAGCATTAGTTTAAGCGAACTAGGAATTTGTAGGATTTCTAGACTTAAAGTTAGAATGCTAAGCAATGATTGTCAGGTGAGTGTCTACTATATTTTACACACGAGCACTAGTTTATTTTAGGAATTATGCCTAAAATGCTTTTATGTGCTAAATGTTTTATGCCTGATATGCTATTATTTGTTCGGATCTATGGTCTGTTGCCGACCGGATCTGGAAACCTTATGTGTTTAGGATTCTAAACGTAAGATTACGATATTATAACTAACATGTAAGCGTTTCGGAGTGATAAGGACGATTTAAACGTCTATCGAAAATAAAGATCTAAATTCACCTTATTCGGTGTATAGATCAAGATGGTAAGAACCCGAAGTGGAGTTGGGAACACAAATGGAAACATGAATCAACCGCCTCAACCTCCCGTGATTGAGCAAATACCCGTTGTGGTAGCCGCTCATGAGCCAATCACGATGGTCGGAGTATAAGCGATGATCCAGATGATGTTGGATCGTTAAATGGAGGAAAAAAGGCGTTTACTTCAACGGAACCAAGAAGAACTTACGGTGCCTGTTGAACATCCCGAGTTGAATGATAGGCAGTCGGAAGGAGGGAACTACAGTGGGACTGTTGGTCAAGATAACCCACCGATAGTTAGAGAAAATAACCAAGATGGAAGTAATGACAAGTATAGGTGGATGTATAAGAATTTCTTGGGCGCGGAACCACCAAGTCTCTCAGGAAGCCCAAAGCATGTTGTGATTATGGATTGGATCTCCGAAATGGAGATGGTGTTTGAGATCTGCGACTGTAGCAACAAACAGAAGATTGTCTTTGCAGTTAGACAACTAAAGACCGGAGTCTTGAGCTGGTGGAAGTTACTGGAAGATGCGATGCCACGAGGAGAAGCCTTGAAGATGTCTTGGGAATCATTCCTGGACCAGTTAAAGATGCAGTACTGCTCAGAGATAGATTTGATTGATCTGAACAATGAGTTCCAGAACTTGAAAAAGGGAAGAATGAGCATTGATGACTACGCTGCTGCTTTTACCCAGAGGATGAAGTTATTTCCATACTTGGTGCCAACCGAACTCTCCAAAATTGAGAAGTTCGCAAACGGACTGCCAGCTGACTTTGGCCCAACAGTCAAGATGGCAACTACTCTGAAAGCAGTTGTTCGAGCAGCTAAGAATGTGGAGACCCAGCTGAAGGAAATGGGTCTGGAGAGGGCCGAGGTTGGTGAAAAGAGGAAGTTCGATGGATCTTCAAGGTCTAACAAGAAAAGTAAATTCTCGAAGTCTGGTTCGAAAGGAGGAGGAGCCGAAGCGAAGTGGTGTGAAAGTGCAAGAAGAAGCACTCTGGGAAATGTGAAGGAGAAGTCACTTGTTTTAAGTGTGGAAAGCCCGGGCACTATGCCAACGAGTGCACGTTCAATAAGAAGGTCTATTATGGGTGCAACGAGGATGGGCACATGTCACACCCCCAAACCAAGGATGGCGGAAACGTCCGGGGGTGGAGGACTTCATGTATAGTATCATAACAACAATTGTAATAGTAATTGAAGCAAACACAACCAAAATATATATAATTGAAAAAGTGACATCATTGTATGAATTACATGTTTACGAATCAATTACAATATGTTGACAAAATATGAAATAGTAGACGCCTTAGCGCCCCATCCTCAAAAGCACTTGGTTACCTGTTTAATGATTTCCTGAGAATACAAGTTGTTTGAAAAAGTGTCAACACAAAGGTTGGTGAGTTCATAAGCTTTTGTTTGGTATTATTAAAAGCCTTTCGTTTGTAAAAGTAGTATTTGTGTTAGAAAATCCAATATTTTCCTTAGTGTGTAAATGTAGTCTTAAAACCCAAAGACCGAAATGTACAAGTAATTTGTCATATTTATAGTAAAAAAATGCAAGTTTAAATCGACATAAACTCGTTAAATTTTAATGAAGTTCCCGTAAATTCCAATGTTTATTAATACTTTATGTGAGTTTATTATAACCATACTATGACCAAGGTTGCCTAAAACGACGTTCTTCAGGCGTCGGAAATGTTATGACATTTGTCACCCCAGACCTATCGGTCTAACTGTTGCATGCAGTTTAGGTGTGGGTTTGTCAAACCCAATATAGATCTATACACAACTATCACGCTCTCCCTCAAGGAGACTCTGGTTACAATACATGACTTAATGGTAATTTGAAGTAAATGTCTCACAAAGTCATTAACGGAATTACTTGTTATGAAAACTTGGTACCGTATGGCCGTACCTTGCTTAATGAAAATATCCTTTGATTAAATGTACCCTTTTTAAATGTATGTGTTATGTAATGTATCATAAACTATACCTATTATAGTTTATCAACCAAGGGTAGTACGTAGTAATGTATGCAAACTATATTCAAAATAGTTTATTAAATGTTTGAATATATCGGTTGTACTTTGATTATAATCACTTGTTATTCTTTATATTTTATATGTCCAAATCCATTTGTAAACTGATGTGTGTCTAAATATTAAGATAAAATGTCATATATTGCAATAACATATAATCACATAAAGATATACACGTTGCTCAACATGTTACAAGGTGAAATGAAATTGACAGCAACTTTTCGTTGAATACAGTTTCTGTTACTGTTCTTAGAAAATTTATAGAAAAATCATCAAAGCTCTAAATCCAAATCCGCAAATTCTGAGAGTTTGGAATATGAGTCTAGTTTGTTTGTAAATTTTATCATGATTTTTAGTGATCTCTAACAGAGGTGAAAATGTTCATAATCACAGACTGGTCCGGGTTTGCCTCTGAAATGACAGGCAGTTTTGTAAAACTCACCATAAATTGTAGAAAAATCATATGGAGATGTGTAAGTAGCCATTTTAAAGCTAAGAGTTTGAGCTACTTGCACCTGGAACAGTTTTGAAAACTAAAATATTTAAGTTGACCAAAACAGTCTGTGATCGAAGTTCATCTTTTCTGATGTAATCTGATAGAAAAAGTTTAATTGTGTTCTTCATGATTTTACTTGTATTACCCCCTTAAAACTTAAGAAAAACATGTAAATGTAGGGGTATGAACTCACCTTATGTGGTTTCAGTAGATGAAAGTGAGAGAGAGGAAGTATTCAACCCAAGAACACTAAGAAGATGTCTTGATGATTCGAGAATCTAACACCAAATAAGATGGAATTTGTGTAAGATATCAATGATTTGAGTAGAATGGAGTGTAATAATTATATGAATGATGAAGATACTTACTAATTGAAGAAAGAAATCCCTGAAGAAAGCCTTGAAGTTCTTGAAGTTGAGAGAAAAGATGAGAGAATTTTGGAGAGTGTCCTTTGGTTGCTAAGTGTAGAATGAAAGAACTTTATGGAGAATGAGGAGAGAGGATCAATCCTCCAGCTCTTAGAACGTGGGAAGAGCTGGAGATTGGGTGTAAAGGTCCACTAAGGAGACAAGGGGTAGTGGGAAAGAGTGGCTGATCATAGAGTGAGGTGGTGGTGGTTTGCTTTTGCCATAAATTAAGGAAAAGCAAATATTCCCTCAATAATTAGTTCAACCACTAATTCTTTTAATATATTTTTATAAAAACCCTGGAGATTTATATATTTTGGGGCCTTAGTTTATAAAATAAAGTTTTGGGTGAAAATCCCACGTTAAAATAATGAAAAACGGAGTTAAAACGAAGTCGTAGTCGAAAAACCGGTAAAAAGGGGCCGTCTGCGAGACCTCTCGCATGGGCTGTCTGAGAGGCTTCTCATGCGAGGCTTCTGTCCTGAGAGGCTTCTAATGAGAGGCTTCTCATGAGAGTTTTTACCCCGTTTCAAGTGGTTTTTGACCCGGTTAAGGGTCGAGATGACCCAAATGATTACAAAAAGTTAAAGTAACTTTTGAGAGAGATTCGGGAGAGATTTGGGAGAGATTTGGGAGAGATTTCAAATAGAAAGAGATAGAGTGAAAACGATTTAGAGAGGTTTCGTTTGTGATTAATTTGAGTGTCCGGATTCACAACGCAAGGTTCATAAACCCCGTTAAACCGTGTTTTAGTGTCGTACACAATCCCGATGATTGTGAAATAGTGTTTTATCGCTTTGGTTCGTTGTTTAGCACTGTTAAGGCTAAGGAAAATCAAACACATGAACTTTCCAAATGATGATTTCTCAATAAAATAACGAATTGTATAGTGATTACAGAACGTAAACCCTAACATACAAGGGTTATTGGAGTTGACCGGTTTGACTTGTTGACTTTGTTTGACTTTGACTTGACCGAAATTTGACGGTTGTCACAGCACATCTCGAGGGACTGCCCGAAGAAGAAAGATGTGGCGAGACCCAATGTTCTACCAAAGCCGAAGGCGAGAACCATCCAAATGACGCTTGAAGCTGCAAAGGAGGCAGTATATGTCGCTTCAGGTACCTTTCTTGTAAATGGATTGCCTGCCAATATACTATTTGATTCGGGAGCCAACTACGCCTCTTTATCGCATAAATTTGGTGGGAAATTAGCATTACCTGTAGAAAAACTTGATAATGCCCTAATTGTGGAAGTTGTCGGTGGCAAGTTCGTACCTGTTACTGATCGTATTAAGAACATCGTCATCAACCTAAACAGAAATGAATTCCACGAAGAGCTGTTACCCATAGATTTAAACGGTTTCGACATCGTTTTGGGAATGGATTGGCTTAGCGCCAACGATGCCGAGATACAATGCCGAAAGAAGATAGTAAGAGTAAACCCACCTGGAAAAGAGTCATTTATGGTGTACGGGGACAAACACAGAGTGAATTTTGGAATCATTTCCCTAATGAAATCCAGAAAATGTTTGTCCAAGGGATGCACATCATACTTGGCATTCGTGATCGATGCTAAGAAGGAAAAGAAAGAGGTGCAGAGTATTCCAGTCGTGTGTGATTATCCAGAAATCTTTCTCGAAGACCTTCCCGGATTACCGCCTGATAGACAAGTGGAGTTTCGGATAGACTTGTTACCAGTAACGACGCCAATAGCAAAAGCACCATACCGATTAGCACCGACGGAGATGAACGAGCTCATGACGCAACTCCAGGATTTGTTGGACAATGGTTTCATTCGACCTAGTTCATCACCCTGGGGAGCTCCGGTGTTATTCGTGAAGAAGAAAGATGGGATCATGAGAATGTGCATAGATTACAGAGAGTAGAACAAGGCAACAGTAATGAACAAGTATCCATTGCCAAGGATTGATGACTTATTCGATCAGCTGCAAGGTTCGAGCTATTTCTCAAAGATCGATCTTAGGTCAGGATATCATCAGCTGAAGGTGAGAGAGTAGGATATCGAGAAGACTGCATTCAGAACAAGATATGGACACTATGAGTTCTTGGTTATGTCGTTTGGACTAACCAATGCTCCAGCAACATTCATGGATTTGATGATCAGGGTTTGTAAACCATTCCTCGATAAATCCGTGATAGTGTTCATAGATGACATTCTGATTTTACTCAAAGAGTCAGGTAGAGCATGGCAAACATCTGCGAGAAGTGTTGGAAGTGTTGAAGAAGGAGAAGCTTTATGTAAAATTCTCCAAATGTGATTTTTGGATCCGATAAGTCCAATCCTTGGGTCATGTGGTTAACCAAGAAGGAATAATGGTTGACCCAGCAAAGATTGAAGCTGTCATAAAGTGGGAACGACCAAAAAGTCCCACGGAGATCCGAAGCTTTCTAGGAGTAGATGGATATTACCGAAGGTTTATCCAAGGCTTTTCTTCGATAGTTGCTCCACTAACAGCTTTGACCCATAAATGAGCTACTTACACTTGGAATGAGAAGCACGAAGAAGCATTCGAGAAGCTAAAGAAGAAGTTATGTGAAGCACCGATCCTTTCTCTACCCGATGGAGTTGAAGACTTCGCGATCTATAGTGACGCATCTGGAGTCGGGTTTGGTTGTGTTCTGACCCAAAGAGAAAAGGTGATAGCATATGCATCACGACAATTGAAAGAGCAAGAAAAGATGTACCCCACTCATGATTTGTAGTTGGCAGCGATAGTCTTTTCCTTGAAGATATGGAGGCATTACCTCTATGTCACGAAGTGCAAGCTCTTCACTGATCATAAGAGTCTCCAGTATCTCTTTAATCAGAAGGAATTAAATATGAGGCAACGATGCTGGCTGGAATTACTCAAGGACTACGAATGTGAGATACTTTACCACTCTGGTAAAGCAAATGTTGTCGCTGATGCTCTAAGTCGAAAAGTCAACCTTGAAAAGAAAAGGCGAAGAGCATTGAGAATAGAAGTTGTCTTGACAATTGCGGAAAGCATCAAGAAAGCTCAAGAAGAAGTTTCAGAGAAGAATGACCGAAAAGAAGAACGTTTAGGCAAAGCGTTAGTGTTCGGAACAAACAGTCAAGGATTAAAGGTATTCCAAGATCGGATTTGGGTACCTAAGACTGGAGGAATCAGAGATCTTCTGATGGAAGAAGCTCACAAGACCATGTACTCGATTCATCCCGGTAGCACTAAAATGTATAGGGACCTAAAACCCTACTACTGGTGGCCGACGATGAAGCTCGATGTTGCAAACTATGTGGCCGAGTGCGTGACATGTGCAAGAGTTAAGGCACAACATCAGAAACTGTATGGGAGTTTAGAACCTTTACCTGTACCCATGGGTAAATCGGAAGACATCACCATGAATTTTGTGACTAAACTGCCCAGGACGAAGAACGGTCATGACATGATTTGGGTGGTCGTGGATCGTTTCACTAAGAATGCACACTTCATAGCAGCCAACGAGAGATGGTCTATGGATAAGCTCGCAAATGATTATGTGAAGGAAATTGTAAGACTTCACGGTGTTCCGCTAACAATTGTATCAGATCGTGATAGTCGTTTCACGTCAAGGTTTTCGAGGAGCTTACAAGAGGAATTGGGTACGAAGTTGTGTTTGAGTACAACTTACCATCCACAGACTGATGGTCAGATCGAAAGAACGATTCAAACACTTGAAGATATGCTGAGAGCATGTACCCTATATTTCCAAGGTAATTGGGATGAGCAGTTACCTCTGGTAGAGTTTTCCTACAACAATAGTTACCACTCGAGCATCAAGATGGCACCTTATCAAGCCTTGTATGGACAGAAGTGCCCTATTCCGTTTTGTTGGCTTGAGGCCGGAGAAAAGCAGTTTATGGGCCCCAAGATAGTCCATGAGACTGCTGAGAAGTTAAAGGTGATCAGGGAAAGGATGTTAGCAGCTCAGGATCGTCAAAAGAGCTATGTTGACAAGAAGAGACGACCGATGACCTTCGAAGTTGGATATTCGGTTTTGCTTAAAGTCTCACCGTGGAAGGGACTTATAAGATTTGGGAAACGAGGAAAGTTGAGTCCAAGGTTTATTGGACCGTTCAAAGTTCTTCATAGGATTGGGAACCAAGCTTACAAGCTCGAATTACCCGAAGAACTAGATGGTATTCATAAAACTTTCCATGTGTGATATTTGAGGAAGTTTACGGGAGAAGTTCCCGACATAATTCCAATTTCAGAGTTAAGGATGGATGAGAATAAGAGGCTAATCGAAGAGCCCGATGCAATCGTTGACCGTAAGACTAAGAAGTTATGACGCAAGATGGTCGATTTAGTGCTTGTCCGTTGGAAACATACGAATGGGCCGAATCTCACTTGGGAGACAGAGAATGACATGATGAGTCGCTATCCGCATCTGTTTGTTGACGCATGATTTCAGGACGGAATCATCCTAAGGGGGAGAGAATTGTAACGCCCGTGTTTCGGGGCTGAGCATTAGTGTGGAAATTTAATAGTTAGGTCAACCATTGTAACCTATTTTGAAGTAATAAAAATGAATTATTTGTGTATTATGTAAATTTATGTGCTTTATACTTATTTATAAAGGTATAATAAATAAAGGATAAAAATAAGCGTAAAAAAAAGTGTTAGATAAACCCGATATCTATACATGAAGTGGTAGTGGTCGTGACAAGGATTCCGGACATATAAAGAACGCCGAAATCCGAGTTATAACGAAGAAGTTATGACATGTCGAAGTTTCGTGACAGAACCGGCACGACATTGCGCGACGTAAATAGTGAATTTATGATAGAGCGATTGTTAGCCTTAGATATCTAAACGAAAGTCGTAGAATACGTTAAACCGGGAGTGTGCATAAAAAGAACGCCCAAATTTGACTTCGTATGAGGAAGTTATGATTTTTCTAAGTTTCGGATCAGCAGTGCACAACCCGGAGTTCGAATATTAGATCGAGCGACTTTTGGCCGACACAACCTAAACAAGAATCGAAGATCTCCTTGATAGTAGCATAACGATAAAAAGACAGACGAAAATGGACGTCGGATGAAGAAGTTATGAATTTTTAACGGACTAATCCTGTCCCGGACTGCTAAAAATATAACTTTAAAATAAAGTCAAAATTAGCCGACGTAGTCTAAACGAAAGTTGTAGAGTACGATCCCGCCTGCACGTGGATATAAATAACGTCGAAAATGGAGCTCGTATGCGAGAGTTATGAATTTTTAAAGTCAAGACTCGGATTTGCGAAGTTGACGACGTGGCCGAATCCTAGCCGATGCTTGCAAATCACAGTGCTCGCTTCGGATGACGACACGTCGCACCTCGGATGCCCAGCGTAGCGGAGGAACGACTATCGTCCTAGTACACCCCGCGTCCGAGCTCGGTTACGCCCAACGAACTCGCATTTCTTGGACCGAAGAGCACCACGATGATCCACCGAGAGTCCGACACGTATGGTACGAACTTCGCCTCTACACCCAGCGTAATCCGAGGACCCCGGCCTATATATAGGATGCGAAGCCAGCTCCAAAATCACACCATTCCACCTTCTTTCTCTTACTACTTTCTCTCTCTAGCTTCCCTAACCCCCCCCCCCCTCCCTAAAGCCTAGGGTACCCCCTAGCACCCGAAGGAAGCCCCAAGGCTCCCGAAGGCCCCGAGAAAAGAGCCTTTCGGCTCGGAAACGCTGCTCAAGTGAAGTCCGGTTTTCGAGAAAAAACCCGCTGTAAGTGAGCTACGCCTACCGAATTTTTAATATAGCTTTTAATTAAATATAGTAATGTTATTAGGACCTTATAATAATTATTTAGGCTATTATTATGGATTATATAAGTGTCGTTATAATATCTTTTTAACCACTCGCGATACGGGGAATCCGATTTGAAGGGTCGCTTGGGTTGCTGGATTTCAGAAGTGCTATATGCCAAAATAGTCCTACCCTCCGGTGTTTCATGTCTGGCCCCTGTCTGTACATAGTGGGTGAAGACTATTGTTTAACACTTATATGATAGTAACAATAGCTAGACTATTAATTAGTCCCGGTGAATATTAGACTAAACTCTAGTGGTAATGATACTAGGTTTTGTCAAAGGAATCGTTTTAAGATTAACGAAGTGCTGTCCGAGTGCAAAGTCACCACCTTAACAGGTGAGTGCATAGTTACATTCATCTTACACATAGATATGAAGTATTTTATATAAATTATGTGCTATGTGTGCATATTATCTGAATACTTGATGTCTATGTTGGATGAATGATTTTATACATGTCTTAAATGATTTAAACTGTATATGTATTTTATATCTACAAACATGTTGGGGTTAAATGTGGGTAGATATAATCAGACGATGTGTGATAAAATTATGACAAGCCTCGATGTTGACGATGTTTTCAGTCATCTAGCGGAGT
Source organism: Lactuca virosa (assembly GCF_052849685.1). Taxonomy (NCBI): domain Eukaryota; kingdom Viridiplantae; phylum Streptophyta; class Magnoliopsida; order Asterales; family Asteraceae; genus Lactuca; species Lactuca virosa. Next base: position 233,903,652 of record NC_136434.1, on the reverse strand, counting down.
ATAGATGACGACCACGGACTCTTCTAGACAGTCCAGTGGAACGCTAGAAGGCTCGCAACATGTAGGTGTTTGTGAACGATGTGTTCACCGGTGTACTCCATCCCCCTCATGGTTGCCTTAAGGACATTTATTGTTGAGGAACCCCCTTGGTAGTAGTGTCCATCCCGATGATGATCCCTAGGCTAGGTGTAACGCCCCATTCCTGATATGTGCTTTAACAAAGTAATTTTCATTTCTTAAGGGGTACTCGACGAGTCTGTAGCCCGACTCGTCGAGTAGAGACGGGATGATCACGCAATTTAAGTTGGCTACTCGGCGAGTCTGCCTGTCTGGATGAAGCCCTAATTTCAAGGGTTTGTACCCTATATAAACGTCATTATAGCCTCCCACCCCAGCCTCCAGCACCTTTAGAGCATTTCCCCGGTAAACCCTAGCCCCCATTGTTGAGCTTAAGTGTGTTTGTGCTAGTTTGGAGGTTTTGGAAGAGAAAGAAAGAAGGAAGATCCAAAGGAGAAGAAGAAGATCCAGAGTCTCTTGATCATCAGCCTCACATTCTGGTACTAAAGCTTGTACCTTGCTTGTTATTCCCATTTGATAGTCTTGTATGCTTAGATGTGCTTATTTTTGGGACTTTTTGGATCCAAACACGAGATTGGGACTCCTATAAGGAAATGGATCATAGATCTGAGTATATTTGAGCTGTAGGAGCTCAAAGTAGCTGCCTTTATGCACCCAAGGTCGAGTTCCAAACCCTAAGACCCCATTCTTAGCTTATTTTGATGTTCTAGCCTCATTTCTTCATGCATGCACGTAAAGTTGGAAACTTTACGTGTAAAACCAACCCCAAGAACCTAGATCTATGATTTGGAAGCACTAAAATCGATTAGAATCGACTGTATAGTAATAGCATTCTTGGGACTCGGCGAGTTGTTCTTCAACTCGGCGAGTTGTTCTTCAGACTCGACGAGTTGTTCTTACGACTCGGCGAGTCGCACACTGGATGTGTTCATATGATGAAGGAGAACTCGACGAGTTGTTCATACAACTCGGCGAGTCGGATGATGATAGACTCGATGTACATATCGAAGAGGAACTCATCGAGTCTTCGCCAAACTCGACGAGTAGAAGAAAGTAGAGGACTAGAACGGATGAAAGGGACTCGGCGAGTTGGTGGCCCAACTCGGCGAGTCCGGTCAACTGGAAGTTGACTTTGACCAGGAAGTTGACTTTGACCGGGGGTAAAATAGTCATTTCACCCTCAGTTTAGTAATCAGTATTTGATTGAGTATATTTATGGGAATTGTAGCCGGGGAGATACCGGAGCAGCAGCAGACAGTTCCCGAGTAGTTTTTTTTTCAGCATTCAGCCTACGAGGTGAGTTTCCTTCCAGTAGGAACGGATATACGGCCACAATGCCGACCCGTTTACTTAGCAGTAGTTCCGGACTTCGGTCCGATGTCGGGAGGGTCCCGAGAAGTAGATATGTATGCTTGTTGTCTTCGTGATTCATGCATGTTATGTTCGGTTATGTTATGTGCTATAGTTCCGGGCTTCGGTCCGATGCCGGGCGGGGCCCGATGTAGTGGGCGGGGCCCAAATTAGTTCCGGACTTCGGTCCGATGCCGGGCGGGGCCCAAGCTAGTTCCGGAATTCGGTCCGATGCCGGGCGGGCCCCGATGTAGTGGGCGGGGCCCAAGCTACTTCCGGACTTCGGTCCGATGCTGGGCGGGGCCCGATGTAGTGGGCGGGGCCCAAGCGAGTTCTGAACTTCGATCTGATGCCGGGCGGGGCCCGATGTAGTGGGGGGGTCCAAGCTAGTTCCGAACTTTGGTCCGATGCCGGGCGGGGCCCGATGCAGTTGGTGGGGCCCAGTATTTGCTCACATGTTGTTGTATGGTATGTGGTAGTTTGGGGGAACTCACTAAGCTTTGTGCTTACAGTTTCAGTTTTGGGTTTCAGGTACTTCCGCAAGTAAGGGGAAGAGCTCGGGATGATGGCATGGCACACACCACAACTTCAGTTTTATCCTGGGAGTTGCATTCAGATATTTTGATATGATTGATACAATATTTGTTTAACACAGGTACGTGACTTTTGAGTTACTCATTTTATGGTTCTTAGTATGTATGACACTCGATGATGTGATTTTTAGTAATATCAAAACAAAAATTTTTGGGTCGTATTTTGGGATGTTTCAAGTTGGTATCAGAGCCTTGGTTTGAGGGATTCAGGCACACTTTTGGGTATGACTGGACTCAAATTAAGGAAATGGTAAAGGATTTTCAAAAGAAAAATGTTTTCGAAAGAAATTTTTGAAAAAGAAACTTAAAAAGAAAAAGAGTTTTGAGAAAAGGAAAAGGGTGTGGTGCATGCGATCAGCCGAGCTCAAGTAAGTACTCCCAAATTACCCATACAAGTTTATGTTATGTATATCAGTTCCGGTTTCAGTAGAACAACATGCTAGAATAGGACTAAGGATCTAGGAGGATGCCTTATGTGCCTGCTATATGTGTTTCAGCTTTATGAGAATTGCATGCTAGTATTGAGTAGACAGCAGTAGGATAGCCTGTTTAGGTTATGCCTGATAGTATGAGCTTAGCATTGTATGCTAGCACAGTTCCTTGTTATGAGGATAAAATTGCTTGAGTAGCCTCCTGTGTCTGAATGTTGCTTGCTTCGTGCTTTGTGGGACTCGGAGTGATGGGAGTTAGCCATTAGGTGAATGCGTCACGTCACATGTGATCAGGGTTGAATAATCTCAGAGTGCTAGATTTGACCCTATTGCACAGCTCTTGTTTGAGTCTAACCGTTGTAGGAACGAGTCTTTTACTCGAAGGATTATCTGAGCCTCGCCACATGTGATGGTATTCAGGTGATGGCTAATTGGCATTACAAGGAGGCCTTCAGCAGCTGAGGACTGGAATGGGTGGAGTCAGAGATTTCCCTAGGGCAAGCCTAGGATGAGAGTAGCAGAGATCAGTAGCAGTAGAAGTGACTTGGTGGAGTCGAGGCAGTACTTGAGGAAAGTACGGATAGATGTGGAAGGTAGTATGGGCCCGTACTACAGAAAGCAGAGGATCCATACTTGAACCAAGGAAAGCTGAGATGAGGCCAGGAAACTGGTAGTAGTAGCGATCTCTCGAGATATATCAGTGTTTCAGACGTTTGTCATGATGTGTTTTCAGAATGGTGGTTTTACGCCCTAGACCAGCAGTCGGCAATTCAGGTGCCGGAGAGGGATCAGGATCAGGCCCGGAGGTCGGGCAGTTGGATGAGCAGACTAGGGAGTTTCTCTCTTCAGAGATTACTCGCACCATACTTGAGCAGACTCCTGTGATCTTCAGTTCGATCAAGGAGGGTATCTTAGAGCTGATGGACGAGAGGTTGAGCACCTTCCGTGCTAAGGTAGCGGCTATGATGGGGTCGCGCACACTCACCTTCAGGGAGTTCCGGGCTTGTGGAGCTCCAGACTACCATGGGGCACGGGATCCCATTGCGAGTACCAGGTGGTTGGCGGATGTCGCCAATGCGTTTCGCACCAGCAGATGTCCCGAGGAGGACAAGGTCAGACTAGCATCCTGTCTTCTGAAGGACAGGGCACGAGATTGGTGGGAGGAGGTCGGACATGTCATCGGGGATGACGCAGCGCTTGATGCCATGACTTTGGCTGATTTTTCTACCAGGTTCAGAGCCGAGTTTGCACCGGTTATTGAGGTGCAGCAGTTAGCCAGGGAGTTTCAGGATCTCATTCAGACTTCAGAGACAGTGGCGGAGATTACCGCCAAGTTCAGGGAGAGGGCTCTTCTTGTTCCTCAGTACGCAGCTCATGAGGAAATGAAGAAGGCCCGTTATCATGAGATGTTGCGGAGTGATATCCGCCAGTTTGTGAGCCGGTACAGCTGTAAGACACTGGATGATATGATTACGAGGGCTCGGGAGAGGGAGATAGATCTGGAGATGGAGAGGAAGAGGAAGCCAGAGGTGGCTTCTGGTACAGGGAGTTCGGGCAAAAAGCCCAAGGTATGAGATCACAGACCTAGAGAACAGCAGAGCCACAGTCGGTGTGGCAAGTGTAGGAGAGTGCACGATGGGGTGTGCAAGGCAGGGAGTCCCGGTTGCTTTAAGTGCGGCCGGACTGGGCATATGAGCAGAGACTGTACAGCTACTACCACCACCACAGCATCAGATCTGATTTGCTTTCATTGCAATCAGAGGGGACATAAAAAGTCCCAATGCCCGAGTTTAGCAGCAGCAGGGAAGGTGGCAGCACCTGCCCCTGCTACTTTGAGGATTACAGACGGCGGTCAGGGCCGGGGTGAGGCGCCAGTGGTGAAGAGTAGAGCTTTTCAGATGACAGTAGAAGAGGCGCTAGCGACTCCTGATGTGGTGATGGGGTCGTTCTTAGTGAACGACATTTCAGCTACAGTATTGTTTGACTCGGGGGCTACCCGATCATTTGTGTCTCTTGCGCTTAGCAAGAGGTTTAGCAGAGCTCCGGGGGAGCTGGATTGCCCACTAGAGGTTGAGATACCTGATGACAGGATCGTCAGGGTCGCGAAAGTTCATAGGGCGTGTTCGCCGCAGTTATTCGATGAGCAGTTTTCAGTGGACTTGGTTCCCATTCCCCTGCGAGGGAATATGGTTATAGTGGGTATGGATTGGATGAGCCCCAATGGGGTAGTGATTGATTGTGAGCTGCAGTTAGTGAGGGTTCGCACTCCCAGTGGGGGAGAGTTAGTGATTCAGGGCGAGAGGCCACAGCGCGGACCGATACTGTGTTCAGCAGCGAGAGCGAGGCACTACGTTCAGCAGGGTTGCGCAGGGTACTTCGCCTATGTCATAGATGCCCGGGAGAAGGGTAAGGCGACAGTTGACGATGTGCCAGTAGTACGAGAGTACCCGGACGTATTCCCAGAGGATTTGCCTGGAATACCTCCGGAGAGACAGGTCGAGTTTCGGATGGACCTGGTTCCGGGTGCGGCTCCGATAGCCAAAGCACCGTATCGGTTGGCTCCCCCAGAGATGCAGGAGTTGTCTACGTAGCTGCAGGAGCTGCTAGACAAGGGTTTCATCAGGCCGAGTAGTTCACCATGGGGAGCCCCGATCCTTTTCGTGAGGAAGAAGGATGCGACGCACCGTATGTGCATAGATTACCGGGAGTTGAACAAGGTAACGGTGAAGAACCGTTACCCACTTCCGAGGATAGATGACTTGTTTGACCAGTTTCGGGGAGCATCTCGGTTCTCCAAGATTGATCTACGGTCAGGATATCACCAGATGCGGGTCAGAGATGAAGATGTGCAGAAGACCGCTTTTAGGACCCGCTATGGTCATTATGAGTTTGTGGTGATGCCGTTCGGGCTCACCAACGCTCCAGCCGCGTTCGTGGATCTCATGAACCGCGTATGCAGACCGATGCTAGATCGGTCTGTGATAGTGTTCATTGATGACATCTTGGTTTATTCCAAGACTCAGGAGCAGCACGAGGAGCACCTGAGAGAGGTGCTAGAGACGCTGAGGAGGGAGAGACTTTACGCGAAGTTCTCCAAGTGCGAATTCTGGTTGCGCCAGGTGCAGTTCCTTGGACACCTCGTCAACCAGAAGGGTATACTAGTGGATCCGGCCAAGATAGACGCCGTGATGCAGTGGGAGGTCCCGAGATCTCCAACTGAGATTCGGACCTTCCTAGGATTAGCAGGGTACTACAGGAGATTCATTCAGGATTTCTCCAAGATAGCAGTTCCGCTCACCCGACTGACCAAGAAGTCGGTGGTGTTTTGTTAGGGGCCTGAGCAGCAGGCAACATTTGAGACCCTCAGACAGAGATTGTGCGAGACGCCGATTCTCACCCTGCCAGAAGGAGTAGATGATTTTGTAGTTTACTGTGATGCTTCGATCACAGGTATGGGAGCAGTGTTGATGCAGCGAGGGCATTTGATAGCTTACGCCTCTAGACAATTGAAGCCTCACGAGGCTAACTATCCGACACATGATTTAGAGTTGGGGGCAGTAGTGTTTGCCCTCAAGATTTGGAGACATTACCTCTATGGGGTCCGCTGTATCATTTACACGGATCACAAGAGTTTGAGGTACCTCATGGATCAGCCGAATCTGAACATGAGGCAGCGTCGATGGTTAGATGTGGTAAAGGACTACGGTTGTGAGATCCTTTATCATCCGGGCAAGGCCAACGTAGTGGCCGACGCCCTGAGCCACAAGGCGGTAGGCGCCCCGATCAGGGATATTTGTCTGAGGATGACGGTGATTACTCCATTGTTGGAGTAGATCAGAGAGGCACAGGTTGAGGGCCTGAAGGAGGAGAGACAGAAGTGTGAGAGGATTGTGGGTCGAGTAGCTTCCTTTGACTATGACAGTCGAGGATTGTTGACCCTTCATGGGAGAGTTTGGGTACCGTACTGGGGAGGAGTACGACATGTACTGATGGATGAGGCCCACAAGTCTCGGTTTTTCCATCCACCCAGGGGCGACGAAGATGTACACAGATCTTCGACCCGACTATTGGTGGCCCTGCATGAAGCGGGACGTAGCTTGGTACGTGGACAGATGTCTGACCTGCAAGAAGGTCAAGGTGGTGCATCAGAGACCCCACGGCAAGATGCAGCCCTTAGACATTCCCGTGTGGAAATGGAAGGACATCACTATGGATTTCATCACTAAGCTTCCCAGGACCGCACGTGGAGTCGATTCGATTTGGGTCATAGTGGATCAGCTGACCAAGAGCGCGCATTTTATACCGATTCAAGAGAGCATATCGGCCGAGAAGCTAGCCGATATTTATGTGCGCGAGGTAGTGGCACGGCATGGAGTGCCCGTATCAGTAGTATCAGATCGAGACGTTCGGTTCACTTCCAGGTTTTGGAAGCGATTTCATGACGAGATGGGGACTCGTCTCCATTTCAGCACTGCTTTCCACCCTCAGACAGATGGATAGAGCGAGAGAACGATTCAGACTCTCGAGGACATGCTTCGGGCATGTGTGCTAGATTTCGGTGGCAGTTGGGATACGTATCTTACGTTAGCGGAATTTTCGTATAACAACAGCTATCATGCCAATATTGACCGCCCTCCTTTCGAGATGCTTTACGGAAGGAAGTGTAGGACCCCGATTTGTTGGGGTGAGGTCGGTCAGTGAGTCATGGGGATTACAGAGGTGGTACTCAAGACCACAGAGTTGATCCAGCAGGTCCGTAGCAGACTGCAGACTGCGCAGAGTCGGCAGAAGAGTTACGCCGACAGGAGACGTTCGGATTTAGAGTTTCAGGTGGGAGATATGGTCCTCCTGAAGGTATCACCCTGGAAGGGTGTTATCAGGTTCCGAAATAGGGGCAAGCTGGGCCCCAGGTTCATTGGTCCGTTTAGGGTTTTGGCCCGCGTGGGTCGGGTCGCTTATCGGTTGGATCTTCCAGCAGAGCTTAGCCAGATCCACAACACTTTCCATGTTTCTCAGTTGAGGAAGTGTTTGTCGGACGAGAGCAGTTGTACCCTTGGAGGATATTCAGATTGATAGCGGACTGAATTATATTGAGAGACCCGTTGCGATCTTGGATCGGAAAACGAAGACCTTGAGGAACAAAGTAGTCCAGCTAGTGAAGGTGCAGTGGCAGCACCGAAAGGGTTCAGAGTGGATGTGGGAGACCGAGGAAGAGATGAGGGAGCATTATCCAGAGATATTTATAGATTCGGCAGCAGCATACTTCGAGGACGAAGTCTAAGATAAGTGGGGGAGAATTGTAACGCCCCATTCCTGATATGTGCTTTAACAAAGTAATTTTCATTTCTTAAGGGGTACTCGACGACTCTGTAGCCCGACTCGTCGAGTAGAGACGGGATGATCACGCAATTTAAGTTGGCTACTCAGCGAGTCCATATGAAAGGACTCGGCGAGTCTGCCTGTCTGGATGAAACCCTAATTTCAAGGGTTTATACCCTATATAAACTTCATTATAGCCTCCCACCCCAGCCTCTAGCACCTTTAGAGCATTTCCCCTGTAAACCCTATCCCCCATTGTTGAGCTTGAGTGTGTTTGTGCTAGTTTGGAGGTTTTGGAAGAGAAAGAAAGAAGGAAGATCCAAAGGAGAAGAAGAAGATCCAGAGTCTCTTGATCGTCAGCCTCACATTCTGGTACTAAAGCTTCTACCTTGCTTGTTATTTCCATTTGATAGTCTTGTATGCTTAGATGTGCTTCTTTTTGGGACTTTTTGGATCCAAACTCGAGATTGGGACTCCTATAAGGAAATGGATCATAGATCTGAGTATATTTGAGATGTAGGAGCTCAAAGAAGCTGCCTTTATGCACCCAAGGTTGAGTTCCAAACCCTAAGACCCCATTCTTAGCTTATTTTGATGTTATAGCCTCATTTCTTCATGCATGCACGTAAAGATGGAAACGTTATGTGTAAACCCAACCCCAAGAACCTAGATCTATGATTTGGAAGCACTGAAATCGATTAGAATCGACTGTATAGTAATAGCATGCTTGGGACTCGGCGAGTTGTTCTTCAACTCAGCGAGTTGTTCTTCAGACTCGACGAGCTGTTCTTACGACTCGGCAAGTCGCAGACTGGACGTGTTCATATGATGAAGGAGAACTCGACGAGTTGTTCATACAACTCGGCGAGTCGAATGATGATAGACTCGATGTACATATCGAAGAGGAACTCGTCGAGTCTTCGCCAAACTCGACGAGTAGAAGCAAGTAGAGGACTAGAACGGATGAAAGGGACTCGGCGAGTTGGCGGCCCAACTCGGTGAGTCCGGTCAACTGGAAGTTGACTTTGACCAGGAAGTTGACTTTGACCGGGGGTAAAATAGTCATTTCACCCTCAGTTTAGTTGTCAGTATTTGATTGAGTATATTTATGGGAATTGTAGCAGGGGAGATACCGGAGCAGCAGCAGACAGTTCCCGAGTAGTCTTTTTTTCAGCATTCAGCCTACGAGGTGAGTTTCCTTCCAGTAGGAACGGGTCTACGGCCACAATGCCGACCCCGTTTAGTTAGCAGTAGTTACGGACTTCGGTCTGATGCCGGGAGGGTCCCGAGAAGTAGATATGTATGCTTGTTGTCTTCGTGATTCATGCATGTTATGTTCGGTTATGTTATGTGCTATAGTTCCGAGCTTCGGTCCGATGTCGGGCGGGGCCCGATGTAGTGGGCGGGGCCCAAGCTAGTTCCGGACTTCGGTCCGATGCCGGGCTGGGCCCGATGTAGTGGGCGGGGCCCAAGCTAGTTCCGGACTTCTGTCCGATGTCGGGCGGGGCCCAAGCTAGTTCCGGACTTCGGTCTGATGTCAGGCGGGGCCCGATGTAGTGGGCGGGGCCCAAGCTAGTTCCGGACTTCGGTCCGATGCCGGGCGGGGCCCGATGCAGTGGGCTGGACCCTGTATTTGCTTACATGTCGTTGTATGGTATGTGGTAGTTTGGGGGGAACTCACTAAGCTTTGTGCTTACAGTTTCAGTTTTTGGTTTCAGGTACTTCCGTAAGTAAGGGGAAGAGCTCGGGATGATGGCATGGCACACACCACAACTTCAGTTTTATCCTGGGAGTTTCATTCAGATATTTTGATATGATTGATACAGTATTTGTTTGACACAGTTACGTGACTTTTGAGTTACTCATTTTATGGTTCTTAGTATGTATGACATTCGATGATGTGATTTTTAGTAATATCAAAACAAAAAATTTTGGGTCGTATTTTGGGATGTTTCACTAGGTCCCTTATGATAGCTGTTTTAGGGACGTAATGTGAGGATAACGGGAGCGGGTAATCGGGTTATTGTTGGTTGATCAAATTAATAAACTTATTTATTGTGGGTTGAAAACCCTATTTGCTCACCAGGCTCCTAAGCCTGACCCACTCAGTTTCTTGTATTACAGGTAGTGGCACACGAGCATAGATGTGATGTTTGGGATGATAGATTAAGGATTATAGGCCTGTAGATATGAATAAATGTTGTAAGGCTTATATTGTAGTGTTTATGCTTTTGATCTGTATCGAACATGACATCCCGAGGTTTTTAATGAAATACATTTCTTCGGAAATGCTTTGATAAATCTTTATCATATTTTATTTTGGGAACAAATTCCGCAATACTTTTATTTAAAATGTTACTTTGATTTTTAAACAAAGCATAAACAAAATCGGTCTTTTCCGGTCGTGAAAATAGGGATGTCACATATTAGGAGGAGGTTACTATTGGATAAGGTGTCTGAGTCCGTAACTATATTTGGTATGTACTTGACCCGACCCGGCATGGTCCATTTGGGTTGCACTTCACCGATACAATTTGTATGGATAATCTTTTGAGAATAGTATATTTATGATTTATTAATATATTATAAGTTATAATATATTAATATGAAATAATATTATTTAATTACTATTGATCAAGAATTAATTTGGAATTAATTTAGTAATCAAAAAAAGACTAATTAAATATGGACTCTTATATATATAGAATGGGCCAAAGTTCATTTAGGATGAGCTAAGCTTGCATGGATAGTCCATGGATTTTTTAACCCATGGATCCAATGGAAATGAAAGGTCATGGGTATTAGGGTTTACATGGATGTAAGCCTAATCCACCATACTATATAAAGAGGTCTTTGGCACATGAAATGGCACTAGTGTGTGAGTGAACAAGTGTGTGCCGATTTCTCTAGTGCATACTATTCTCTCAAGCTTTCCAAGTTGATTTGTTGATTTGTGATTCCACTTGAGGCATCCATATTATTGGTGCTAGGCTCTCAAGACTCCAAGCAATCAACCACAAGAAAATGTATGTTATTCTACTAAGGTTTTTATATTACCAGTACCCCATGACATGCTAGTTAGGTTGAGAACCTTGGAAAATAAATTTTGCATGTATATTAGAGAAAACATAGATCCAAGGTTTCTAGGGTTGCATGTACACCATAGGAGTGTTAGAATGCTCATAACCCATCAGTGGTATCAGAGCCTAGGCTTGCTTTCAATATACTTGATGCAAATTGCTGAAAAAAGTTGAATTTCTGCTCACTGTTCAGTGAAACTTCATCCTACTCGTCGAGTAGGTTCTTGCACTCGGCGAGTAGGAGGCCCTGTGTGCAGATTTTAGAGTTTTGCTGCTGAAATGGACTGGAATCATTACCCTAAACTGTTTTGGACTTATAAAACCTGTTTTTGGTGTGGTAATGATTATGCTAATCCATTTACAATGGTTATTGTCAAATTTTCAAGTTTTATATATGTTTATATGATTCTTGAAATTATTGATATGAATGTTCATACTTATGATTTTTAGTAGATCATAGGAATTATTTGCAAATTGTTTGTTAGTGTAATTCATGATCTAAATGCCAATTAATGGACTCCATAACTTGTCCTCAAATTATGGAATTCCAAAAGTCTTTTCTTTAAAACCATTAAAACTCATAAGGTATAGAAATGAAAAGTCTTGAATAGTCTCAAAACTTGCCCTCAAGTTTTGGAATTTGTAAAGTCTCACACACACTTTAATTCCAAACCCTAGAGTTTTAAAAGCTGAAAATTCAATCCTTATACTTTATAATATTATAAGTTAATATATATATCTATATATATATATATATATATATATATATATATATATATATATATATAAGATCAAGTCAGTCTTACCGTTAGTATGCCTCATTCATGAAGTCGGTCTATAAGGGGGTATAAGGTTGTTGCCTATAAAATGACAGCTTAATGGGTGTCCACTCTCACCCACCACTTCCTTGACTGGTGGAGGGTCGTTAGCCGAACGGGTAGGACAATGACTATAATTCTCATTAAAAGTATAATGATAAATATAAAGTAACTAAACCTTTTATAAATTCTCAATCTTAGTTACTTTAGGATAATGTGAATTTGGTGCTAACCCATGAAATTACACTTTATACCTTACCAAGTCTTTAGTGGAGCTTGTGTGGTTAACCGGCACATCAATTAGGTGATAAAGTTAAGGGTACCAAGTTAATTTACATGGTTATTCACACCTTGTTTTGTGATCCTCGGCATCCCAGTCACAAACTTGAAGGGCACAATCGAGATTTAAACATGCCATTGAAAAGTTCAATGAATCTCAAAAGAATCTAGGAATTTCAATTCATTAAAACTTAATAATTTATTTCGTTTTTCATGGTGAAAATTGGTGAATCGTCATTCACCTACCTTCAAATATTTTATAGCTTGGATTACGACATCCCTCTTCCAAGTTATAAAGTATTATGTTGGGTCCTAGCCTTAATATTACATTTGGGTGTCTTATTAAGGATTCTTTATCTAATTTGAACTTTGTCTTTCTTCTTTTCAGATGTCTTCCAACAATGCTTCAGGCTCAAACCCTACTGGCTCCTTCCCTCTCGTGAACCTTTGTGGGAGGGTCATCTTTGATGGAACTAATTTCAATGACTGGATTAGGAACATTAGAATGGTCACACGCTATGAGGACAAGGAATATGTCCTTGACAAGGACCTTAAGGAACTTGATGAGTCGTCTGCTACTCCACAGGAGGTTGCTAATTTTAGGGCACATGAGAAAGATGCCACCAAGGTAGCTTGTATTATGCTTGCCACTATGGCACCTGAACTCCAAAAGTCCTATGAGGACTTCTACCCTTTTGAGGTGCACCAGGATCTGATGGAAATGTACCATCAGAGTGCACGTCAAGAGAGGTATGAAATAATCACCTCCATGATAACAACTAAGATGAAGGATGGAGAGTCCATCACGAGCCACCTACAAAAAATGAAAAGATTTGTGGACCGTTTGCTCAAACTGAATGTGAACTTTGATATGGAGCTGGCTATTGACATTATACTGCACTCCTTACCTACCTGTTATGATGAGTTCCGCATGACCTATCATATGAATAAGGAGGAGGTCACCTTGAGTAAGCTTCAGGGACTTTTGAGGACTGCTGAAAGCAACCTCAAAGGGAAAAATGTTGTTTCTACTCCTACCACTGCCCCTGTTCTAGCAATCGGGCATGGAAAAGGGAAAAAGAGGAAGACCTCTTCAAAGGGTACCAAGGGAAAGTCTCTTGAAGGCTCCTCTTCAAGTGGAACCAAAGGTGGTTCTGCTACTCCCACTTCCAACCCAAAAGTAGCACAATGCTTCTATTGTCAGGAAAAGGGGCACTGGAAGCGAAGCTGCCCCAAGTACTTGCAGGGTATAAAGGATGGGAAGATCAAGCCCTCATTTGCAGGTATTTACACTATATTGTCTAATAACTCACCACATACTAATTCTTGGGTCCTTGATACAGGGTATGGAATTCACATTTGTTCTGATTTGCAGGGACTAAGAAGAAGTGAGGAAGTGGAGCACGGGAAGATAAACTTAATCATGGGGAATAGGAAAGCGTCACATGTCACCAAGATTGGAGTTTACTCTTTATTGCTAAGTAGTGGGTTAACATTAGATTTGAATAAATGCTGTTACTCATCTGAAATGGCGAGAAATATTATTTCTTTTCATGGCTTGTACAAACAAGGTTATAGTTTTTCATTTGATAATGAATGTGGTGCTATTAATGTTTTTTATAATGATGTGTTTTATTTTAAAGCATTACCTTGCAATGGTGTATATGAAGCTGTGAATGTTGTAGATAACTTAGGAAATAATGTGTTGCATATTAATTCTTCCACTAGTTTGGATAAGGCATCCTTGTAGCATTGTAGTCTTGGACATGTCAACAAGAAGCGCATAGGCCAACTCCAGAAGTCTGGAGTTTTGGAATCATTTGACTTAAAGTCGGATGATAGTTGCGAGTCTTGTTTACTTGGAAAAATGACAAAGTCACCCTTCACTGGAACTTGTGCAAGGGGTGAGGGTTTGTTGGATCTCATACACACATATGTGTGTGGACCCTTCAAAACCGCCACAAGGGATGCTAACCGCTTCTATGTGACTTTTACTGATTATTATAGTAGATATGTCAGAAACCTTTAAAAAGTTCAAAGATTTTAAACATGAAGTGGAGAATCAGCTGGGCAGGAACATTAAGATGCTTCGATCCGATCGAGGTGGTGAGTATCTTAGCATAGAGTTCCTTGACTATCTTAAGGAATGTAGAATTGTTTCACAATTGAGACCTCCCAGGACACCACAGCTGAATGGTGTGGCTGAGAGGCGCAATCGAACCTTGTTGGACATGGTTCATTCCATGATGAGTCGAGCTTCATTACCGATCTCATTCTGGGGGTATGCCTTAGAGAGTGCCGCCCATATCCTTAATCTAGTCCCTACTAAGAAGGTTGCCAAAAACCCTCACGAGATGTGGACTGGGAAAGTAACCACTTTAGACCACATCAAAATTTGGGTTTGCAAGGCTTTCGTGAGGCGTGAGACTCACGATAAGCTCAAACCTCGAAGTGAGCGGTGTATTTTCATCGGCTACCCACAGAAATCCTTTGGTTACCTCTTCTACTAACCTAGTGAGAATGTGGTCTTTATGGCAAGAAGAGGAGTCTTTCGTGAGAGAGAATTCATAAGCCAAGGAAATAGTGGGAGGCAAATTGACCTTGAAGAGCTTCAAGAGTCAAGTGGTGAAGGAACCTCAAACCCTAACAATCAAGCTGGGGAGGAAACTCCTGTTGAACCAACTGACGAGTCTATACCTCTAAGGCATTCCACTAGAGTTAGGAATGCACCTGAGCATTACTATTGTTTCCATATTACTTCGGAAGGTGATACATTTATCAGTGATAGTACACTGGTAAATTTGGATGAACCTAATAGCTATAGGGAAGCCATGGAAGGCCCCGAGTCTGCTAAATAGAAAGAGGCTATGGACAGCGAGATTCAGTCCATGTATGATAATCAAGTTTGGAACTTGGTTGACAATGTACTGGGTCGTAAGACAGTCGGGTGCAAATGGCTCTTCAAGAAGAAGACCGATATGGATGGGAAGGTACACACTTACAAGGCACGACTGGTCGCGAAGGGCTTCACTCAAACTCCGTGAGTTGACTATGATGAAACCTTCTCGCCAGTAACGAAGATTAAGTGTATTAGGGTTATGCTAGCCAATGTTGCATTTCATGATTATGAAATATGGCCAATGGATGTCAAAACCGCTTTCCTTAATGGAAAGTTGGCTGAGGATGTTTACATGAATCAGCTAGAGGGTTTTGTCGATGCAAAGCACCCTAATAGAGTGTGTAAACTTGAGAAATCCATTTATGGATTGAAACAAGCATCTCGCAGCTAGAATCTTTGTTTTGATGAGAAAGTCAAAGAGTTTGGTTTTTCAAGAAGCGAGGATGAGTCCTGTGTATATGTCAGAGCTAGTGGGAGTATAGTTAGCTTTTTGGTACTGTATGTGGATGACATACTACTCATAGGAAACGACATCCCAACCTTGCAGGAGGTTAAGTCCTGGCTTGGGAAGTGTTTCGCTATGAAAGACATTGGAGAAGATGCCTATATCCTAGGGATAAGGATATTGAGAGAGAGGAGTAAAAGACTAATTGGACTTAGTTAAAGCACTTACTTGGACAAGGTGTTGAAGAGGTTCAACATGCAGAATTCCAAGAAAGGTGACTTACCGATCCAGCACAATGCCAGACTGAGCAAGACTCAGAGTCCGAGTATAGAGGCTGAGCTAGCTGAGATGAGTCAATTACCATATGCCTCCGTTGTTGGCTCGATCATGTATGTTATGAATTATACTCGCCCTAATGTGGCCTTTGCTTTGACCATGGTCAACAGATATCAGGGGAACCCTGGCAAAGCCCACTGGACTGTGGTAAAGAATATTCTCCAGTACCTGCGAAGGAGTAAGTACCGGGTCTTTAAATTTGGTGGGAGTGATGACTTAAGAGTGATGGGGTACAGTGACGCTAGTTTCCAGACTGATATGGATAATTTCCGCTCTCAGTCAAGCTGGGTCTTTACCCTAAATTGAGGAGCAATTACATGGAAAAGTTCCAAGCAGGAGATAGTAGCTGATTCGACATGTGAATCAGAGTACATAGAAGCAAGTGAAGTGGCGAAGGAGGCGATATGGCTGAAGAACTTCATTGGAGACCTTCGAGCTGTACCAGCTATAAAGGAGCCTATGGAGATTTTCTGTGACAACAATAGTGTGGTGGCCTTAGCCAAGGAACCAAGAGATCATGGCAGATCCAGACACATTGATAGAAAATATCACTTCATAAGACACAAGATAGAAGAGGGACTCCTCGTGGCAAAGAGGGTATCATCAGAAGATAACCCAGCAGATCTCCTCACAAAGGGACTGACTAGGGTTAAGCATTTGCAGCATGCTAGGAGCATCGGGCTGAAGGACAATATTAGATTTAATAATTAGATAGCTATTTCTGAAAATTGTAAAATGTAATTGACATTTGGTGATTAAATAAAAGTTGTTATTTGTTTACGAGTAAAGTGTTACCATCTTGTGTCAATCATTTACTATTGTTTCAACTTTGCATGTTTTGACTTCCAGAATAATTGCTTTATTCAAACTCTCCACAGTCAATCATACTTTGGAAGTAGGTATGAATCAATATTGTCATGAATTGGGCTTGTAGATGTCTAAAGTGTTTAGACATAGCAAGTGTTGCTGCAACATTCATGAGTGCTCATAAGTTCTGAGTATTGGATTAAACCCACGCTCACTTGTATCACTTCATTGAATTTATCTCGAGTGATCGTGAGAAGGTAATATCATATAAATCTTCAAACCTAGAGATATGAGTTGTTGACTGTGAGTTGGTTGTACATTGATTGTATGAAAACGCATCAGTAACTTGATGTTATAAAACGTGCTATTGTGTATCATTCAACAAGTAGTTAGTACAAGCATATGAGTCAAAGTTTATATCTTCCTTTTAAGTCCTTGGAGGATTAAAAGCGATATCTGGGCCGCTCGATGATTTTGTTTTGACCTATGTACTGGGCCCAGTCAGAATGACACTTCATAGTTCATAGAGTTTTAAGGGCTATGATTGTTGGTCGGTTTCTGAAGTCATACTTGCAGCTATAGTTATCAGACTTATCCACGTGGTAGACTGTTGGATAAGGTGTCTAAGTCCGTAACTATATTTGGTATGTACTTGACCCGACCCGGCATGGTCCATTTGGGTTGCACTTCACCGATACAATTTGTATGGATAGTCTTTTGAGAATAGTATGTTTATGATTTATTAATATATTATAAGTTATAATATATTAATATGAAATCATATTATTTAATTAGTATTGATCAAGAATTAATTTGGAATTAATTTAGTAATCAAAAAGAGACTAATTAAATATGGACTCTTATATATATATATATATATATATATATATATATATATATATATATATATATATATATATATATATATATGTAGAATGGGCTAAAGTTCATTTCGGATGGGCTAAGCTTGCATGGATAGTCCATGGAGTTTTTAACCCATGGATCCTATGGAAATGAAAGGTCATGGGTATTAGGGTTTACATAGATGTAACCATAATCCACCATACTATATAAAAAGGTCATTGGCACATGAAATGGCACTAGTGTGTGAGTGAACAAGTATGGGCCGATTTCTCTAGTGCATACTATTCTCTCAAGGTTTCCAAGTTAATTTGGTGATTTGTGATTCCACTTGAGGCATCCACATTATTGGTGCTAGGCTCTCAAGACTCCAAGCAATCAACCACAAGAAAAGGTGTGTTATTCTACTAAGGTTTTTATATTACCAGTACCCCATAACATGCTAGTTAGGTTGAGAACCTTGGAAAATCAAATTTCCATGTATATTAGAGAAAAGATAGATCCAAGGTTTCTAGGGTTGAATTTACACCATACGAGTGTTAGAATGCTCATAACCCATCAGTTACCTGGTAGGCCATGTGTGAAAATAAAAAGAGACCAAGCAAAAAATGAACTCAGTAGGAATAGAAGGCATACTGTAAGCAGGGTAGGTGTTCAACATAGATGTACCATTTGTAATGAAATTGGACACAACAAAGCTACATGTCTAATGAGGAGTCCTTCAGAAGCAAGTCCAAGTAAACCAAGAAAAAACAGTAATGCAAAGAACTGTCCTTCACAAGCAGGTCCAAGAACTCCAGCTCCAAGTACTCCAATACATGTGAATCAAGATCTTATGGCTCAAGAGGATGTCAATCAAGAGATTGTGATTCAAGAGAATGTCCATGTGAATCAAGATCCTGTGAATAAAGTACATATCAACCAAGATCCAGTGAATCAAGTACCTGTTAACCAAATGCCTGTGAATCTTGGTATTAGAGTGCTTAAGAACCTTGGTGTTAGAAAAAGGAAGCCTTCAGAGAGAATCAACAAGATACAAATCAGGAAGCAGGTTTTTCGGAAGGATGGAAAAGGAGTTACGGAGGACAACCCAGTTACTTTCAAATGATTAGGGTTACTTGTTTTCTTTTTCTTTGGAAGTGTGTAAGAGTACACTATGTATCGTGACTTTGTTTTGAGAATTGGGCAAACTTTTGATGTAATTGACAACACTACCCTTGCTTGTAACCTAGCAACTTTTTATGGCCTTTTTGTAATGGAATCAGTTATGGTATCCTATGCTAATTGTCTTTTGTCTTTTCAATCCTTATTGGTACCAACTCATTATTTTATTAAGAATCTTGTTATAATGGGAATCATATGTCAATTGTCTACTAGGAATCATATTTGTTTCTATCGATGTGCTTGTCGTTTGGTTGTTGAAATTGCGGCCAAATTCAATCTAAATTACATTCAAATGTGTACCATGTACCATTTCATTTCATACCAACCCAACATTCAATAGAAACCATTCAATACAATCAAACTACCAAAATTCATGCATCATAACAAACTTCATTCAACTATTTTTAGATAATATTACAACTGATTTCAACCCTATAACTATGTGCTTTATTCTTCAACTCTTTAACTTCCTTTGTCAAATATGCAACATCCTCTTTAACTGATTCAAGTTCTTGTTCTAAATCTGGATTACCAATCAAAGGCTCATCAATCCATTCCCGTTAATTACACTTCTTACTTGGTTTCTTCGAAATCAAATATAAAGAGGGTAAGAAGCTCAATATCTTTATTTATTAGAAGGGAAATAAAATGTAAAGAGGAAAATATCGACATACCAAAGAATTCTTGCAAACTTTGAACTTTTTGTTAGGGTTGTCTTTAGTCTTGGATGTACATATTCGAACTGGGAGTCGACAATCACAAAGATCATATTTCTTTGCGATGGAAGCAAATGAAACTTGTGACATCTTTTTCTTCGATTTTGGGTAGGGTTGGAAAGTTTTTTTGATTGAATTCTGAGCTAGGTATCATATTATAATCGATGGAACTCAGAGATGATCCACGTAGGAGTACTTTCTTTTAATGATTGTCCACATATACAGCCATGTCAGCAAATACGGCATCAACCGGTAATAGGGATTTAATTTACACACTAAAACAAGTTCAAGGGGAAAATGTTGACAAAAAATAGTCAGGAACTAGATGTGTACAAATCCAATAATATGTTACCATTTTAAGTCATTATCCCTACTTTTTTAGATATGTTTCAATCAAAACTACGTCGTTGATTTGACAACAGTTTACATGTAAGGTTATATATATATATATATATATATATATATATATATATATATATATATATATATATATATATATATATATATATATATATATATATTGGTTCTCTCAAGATTAAAAGAAAACTAGATATGTTGAGATAGTCTTATAGCCATTTGATTATAGGATCTTAACTAAACAAATTTAAGCGGTGGTATAATTATAATTATAGTTGATTTGTTGAAGTTGACAAGGTTAGTAGGCTCGTTAGGGCTATTATCGTCAATTTAGACAACATATCAAATTGGTTACAAAGAGATGATGATGAAGGCTACGATTACACTGTAAAATCGCAAGACGTCTGTTCTCGTTCAAAATTTCACTCACGAAAACCCTTACAAAAACCCTCTTTTCATTCTTTATCGCATTAAGCTCTAGATTTCTAGTGTTATTTGCCAAAATTAAGCCGAAAAATCAATAATGTCTTTAGAAGAACATTGTAATGAAATGACGTCTTCGTTAATCAAAATGAAATGTTAGAATGCGATTATTTCTCATTTCATTGATAATGCATATTTGTTTCAAGTAGTTAACTGTAGTTTTTTTTTGCTAATAATGACGATTTTTGTTTTGATTTAGTAGTTTTTTGTCATTTTTTCTAGATTTTGATGATTTTTTTGTTTACAGTTCATCTGTTTATATTATGTTTGTTTCTGATGATTTTTGTTATAAGTAGTTGTTTATATGTTCACATATAAGAATTTCAATACAAAATCTGCTCATAAAAAGTTCAAAAAACAAAAAAAATCTCGAAGACGAATAAAGTGGGGTTATAAGGAAGATATAGTTGAAAAAGTTGATGTTCAAAGAGGATTTTGTTATGTTTTTTGTTCGTATTCTTCTATTCTTATTATGTTTATTCATAACTTATGATTTTCATTTTTATTTATAATCAAAATGATGTCATCGATTTGTATTTCTAAGTAACCAAGATGAATATGAAGATGTTTCTCGTGAAGGTAAAGAGAAAAATTCAAAGAAAAGAAATGTTAAAGGTATGTGTTGTAATCATAATTGATTTTGTGATTTTTTTTTAATGGAATGATATTTTGTACTTGTGGTTATATGCTTAACGCTAGTTCTAATCATAAACTGATTATATACATTTGTTTATGTAGGAAAGCAATCTGAATTTGAAGATGATTCTCCCCAATCTAAAGAGAAAGGGTCAAAAAATACTAATCATAACGGTATGTTTTTATAATCATTTGTGATTGTGTGAGTTAAAACCATACTTTATTAATCCTATGCATTTTTGTTTTATATTAATAACTAGTTTTGTTAATTTTTATTTCTACTAAATGCTTCTATTTGTGAAAAGGAAAGTCCATTAGTTATATAGAATAATCCAAGATTAAAAATGATAAGGGTATGCTTTTGCAATCATAAGTTTTTATGTTTCTTCGTTCGTAACTGACTATATGTATTTTTTTTCTTTTTTACTAACACTATGTATGTAAAATTATTTGTAGTTCAAAAAGATAATATTACAAAGAAGGTATCAATAGAAAGCTCAAATCAAATAAGATCATTTAAAAAAAAGGCTAAGGAAGCAGTTGAAACCTGATCAAAGAAATCTAAAAAACTAAATATTGAACAACCATGTGAGAAACTGTCAGTTAAGGGAATTAAATTAGTTTTGGAGAAGGTCAAAACCTAAGTAAGAAACGTGAACTATCTGATGAAGATGATTATGGTTTTAGGAAATGTACTAGATCTTCAAAGAAACCCAAGAGAGAAGCTAAAGTCGTTACGAAAGAGAAAAAACTTGATGTGATAAAAGAATTTCCTTCAATGAAGAACAAATGCTCACTTAAGTCATTGTTGGATGTTTATTAAGGGTTTAAGTAGAGAATAGAGGGAGTGTGTTTGGGCTATGGGATTTGGTATTATCAACCTCGTTTCCCCTATGGTCCATTGCAATTCCAGACAACTCATCCTCTCGATCCTTTGAAATCTTCTATTGGGAAATCTCGACCTCACAATCAATTCATCTCTACTCAATTTTACTCCTCAAGAGTAAAACATAGGAGAATACAACGTTCCCCTTCCATATTCTCCCTGTACAAAGGTTCCCCTTCTAATGTTGGCAATCGATCTTCTCCTACAGTCTCTGATTCTCAATCCATTACCCCAACTCCTTCGATTGATCTCAATAAGATTATCAGTTACTCTCCAAGCAACCCCGCCTCCTCTTCTTTGTAACATCCCAAAAATCAAGGTTAGAAAATTTTCACTTTTATTATATTCAAGACACCATTGTAACTTTGTCCAAACATTGAAAAGCATTTAAATAAAAACTATTATCAGAGTTCATTCCCAAAGATCACATACTGTGGAAAACACGGGTGTATGCGCTGCGATCGTCTCGAGCCCCTTTCATTTGAAAACTGCAGTACCTCAAACATAAACTTAAAACTGTAAGCACAAAGCTTAGTGAGTTCCCCCAAAATACCGCATTCCATACATATCATGCAACAATGAGATACGGGCCTCGCCCACACTCCAATAATAGTGAGATATGGGCCCCGCCCACACTTAAATAATGTGCCCCGCCCAATAGACAAACATATACAATCACATACAAGTATCACACATACAACAAGTATAACAACATGATCAGACAAGAGTCGGCCTTGGTGCCTTAGACCCACAGAACCTGGTGAGGAAACTCACCTCGAATGCAGAAGCTTCCTGAAAGAATTCCCTAGATGCTGCCCTGACGACACCTCCGAACTATCAGATCAAGATTAAAAACCAAATAAACAATTGGATTCCATTCCAAGTCCTATTAACCATACTTGGGGTAAAATGACCATTTTACCCCTGACCCAAACAAGAACCAAAGTTGAGGCCCAATGTCAATAACCAAAAAGGCCCAAAACCAAAAGGTCCACAAAGGCCCACTAATGGCCCAATTTTCGAAATTGGGCCCAATCCTATATGGGTCTTATCCTAAGCCCATATTTTCCTCGAATACAATTTAGGTTACCCAAAACACCCCCTTGGGACAAACTTGGTCAAAAGCATAAGTCAAAAGTCAAAGTCAACGCCAAAGTCAATCGGTCCTGGTGACCCAACTCGCCGAGTTCTCAGCAAACCACAGATTCGTGAAGAATCGATCCAACTCGTCAAGTTCCCTTCAACTCGTCGAGTTTTCCCCTCCTTTTCATCAGAATCGGGACAATCCAAAACCAACTCGCCGAATCTCCTATGAAATCGTCGAGTTCTTCAGTCAACAAACACACTTAATCTATTAAGCCACTTAATCAAGAAGATAATGCTTCAAATTGAAGATCTGGTCCCTTAAGGATGTAGTGATGAGTAAAGTCTCCAAATTTACTCTTATGCAAGTATTGAAGAAGCTCAAAAGCTCAACATAAACAAGAAGAAAGTATTAATGGATGCATGGATCACTTAAGGTCATAAAATTGGCACCTTTATGCCAAAAGAGCTCCCTAGGACCCTAGATCTGAAAGGATTTGTCCAAATGAGACATCCAACTCCCAACAACCACTCCATTTGAACCAAATCATGCAAAAGAACCCTAAGAAGGAGATCTATGAATTGACAAAGCAAGGTAGAGAATTTTTGCCAGAAAAGTGTCGAAAATGAAGCAAGGATTCGAGATCTAGTAGCTTCTTCTTGTATCACCAACTCTCACCAAGCTTCCCTTCCTTCCAATGGCTTTAAACACACCACAAAAGCACTTAAAATGGTTCACAACACTCAAAATGCCTTAGGGTTTCGAGATTATGGTTTTGGACAATGGTGGTTGGAAAATGAGGCCAACAATTGAGGTTTAAGTTGTTTAAATAAGGTGCAAAACCCTGAAATTAGGGTTTCCCAAACCACGTCCAACTCGTCGAGTTGGTCCCCTCCAACTCGTTGAGTTGGTCTTCAAAAACACATGCGACCAACACTTCCAACACGTCGAGTTCTTCCCCCAAACTCGACGAGTTGGCCTTTAGAAATGAGGTTTAATTTCCATAATTGACCTTCTAGATTCCGAATGTTACATTCTTCTTCCTCTGAACTTCGAGATGCCTTAAAGATTGGTTCGGATGTTAGTTTTCAGATTGAAGCTGATAATCATATCCTTGTTGAAGCCCTTGCAGGTGACATTGGTGAGATTCATTTCTCTCAATGAATATTCCGTCTTTAAACATTCGCGGCATGGGGGAAATTGTGACAACCGTCAATTTTTGGCCAAGTCAAAGTCAACTGAAGTCAACAAGTCAAACCGGTCAACTCATCTAACCCTTGTATATTAGGGTTCCCATTACGTTTCTTATTGTACAACTCGCAATCTTAATATAAAGTATCACTTAAAATTTTCACGCGTTCGGAAATTCTAAACCCTAATCAGGGAAAGTGATAAAACTACTCGGTAAAACATTATTCCTTAACCCTCGGGGGCATATAACAATCATAACAAGACTTAACGAGGTTCACAAACCTTGCGTTAGAAATCCAAGCACTCAAAAAGGTCACAAAAGAAATCTCTCCCAAATCTCTCCAAGAATATAAAATCTCTCCCAAATATCTCCAGGTATGTAAAATCTCTCCCAGATCTCTCTCTGAATGAGAAATCTCTCCAAGTATGTCAAATCTCTCCAAGTATATGAAATCTCTCCCAAATCTCTCTCTGAATGAGAAATCTCTCCAAGTGTGTGAAATCTCTCCCAAATCTCTCTCTGAATGAGAAATCTCTCCAAGTATCTGAAATCTCTCCCAAATCTCTCTCTAAATGAGAAATCTCTCCAAGTGTGTGAAATCTCTCCCAAATCTCTCTCTGAATGAGAAATCTCTCCAAGTATGTGAAATCTCTCCCAAATCTCTCTCTAAATGAGAAATCTCTCAAAGTATGTGATATCTCTCCCAAATCTCTCCATGTATGTCAAATCTCTCCAAGTATGTCAAATCTCTCCCAAATCTCTCTCGAAATCTCTCTTAACTTCTTATAATCACTCGGGGCATCCCGACCCTCGAATTAGTCGAAAACAGCTCGAAAACGGAAGTCTACGCGAAAAACAGCCTTAAGGAGTCGAACCCTCTTAAGGAGCCGAACCTTCTTAGGAACCGAACCTTGTTAGGAACCGAGCCTTCTTAGGAGCCGAAACCCCTCCTAGGACCGAAACCTTGTCAGAACCGAAACCCTCTCAGCCGAAATGGACCGAGGGTTCGGTCTATTTTGGTCCCCTGACAATTCCGAACCGAGACCTGACCTTCGGCTCTTCCCTTCCCACTTTCGGTCCGAGAGGACTGCACCTTCGGTCCGAGAGGCGACCCTACACAGTCGAACCTTACTCTCGGTTCCTCTTCTACCTTCGGTTCTAGTGCTGCTGAGACCGAGCCTTCGCGACCCTCGGCCCCAATTTCGGATTTTCGCCTCTTTGCCCGGTTTTCGACCACGACTTCATTTTAAGCCTGTTTTTAATTATTTTAACGCGAGATTTTCACCCAAACTCGTATTTTGACATATAAAACCCTAAATATTCATATTTTAATCATATTTTGAGGAAAATCATTGTCTAAGAATAAAATCTATTTGGTGAGATATTTAGGTGGAGTGTTGACTTATCCTTTGGACAAGGACACAAGCAACCTCCCCATACCTTCATAGTACAACCCCTAGTCACTATTCACCCATACCTAGTCAATCATTGTCCTTTTCCCGCTCTTTTTCAGCCATAATCTTGAACAAAAGCTTGAGATATCCTTCTCTCTCCTCCCACTTTATTCACTCTTTCTCAAGAAGAACAAACACCTCTCTTCCACTTTCTCTCTCTAAAAAATCGAGATTCAAAGGCTGGTATTGGGTTTTTCCTCCATATTTGGTAAGTATCTTCCTCCTACACTTAGATATTCTACTATCCTTCATCCAAATCATAGATTGCTTACACAAATATCGTCATATTTGTTGTTAGGTCTTCAAATTTTCAAGCATCTCCCAAGTGTTCTTGAGTTGAACACTTCTTTTCTCCATCATCCATCTACTGAAATCACTCAAGGTGAGTTCATACCCCTATCTTTTCATGTTTTTCTTAAGTTTTAAGGGGGGGAATACAAGTTAAAACACCAAAAACTTAACTAAACTCAAACAACACCTTTCATCAGAAACGTTGAGTCTTATTCACGGACTGTTTTGAATATCTTAAACTTAATATCATTCAAAACTGTTTAATATGAAAATAGTTCAGGTTCGTACCTTTAAAATGACTACTTGCACATCTCCATACAATTTTTCTACGATTTATGGTGATTTTGACAAAACTGCCTATCATTTCAGAAACGAATTCGGACCAGTCTGTGAATATGAACATTTTAACACAAGTTCAAGACTTCCAAAAATCATAATAAAAATTATGAATAAATTAGACACATTTTATTAACTCTTAGAATTTACGGATTCAGTTTTTGACTTCGTATGATTTTTCTATGATTTTTCTAAAACAGTGTAGAAAAGTCAAAATTTAGATAACAGCTTATAACTTTCATCACACTTTGTAACTTGTTGAGCAAAGTGTTAATCTTTGAGGATTTCATATTTTACATGTGTTTCTTGTTGTGGTATAATTATATATTAGCAAATAATCACTGAATTGTAAGAATTCTCCACCATTACCAATAGTACAAAACACGGCATGATACACATGATTATATTTTTGCTATAGATTCGACTTACATAGAAAAAGGTTCTTATACACCACAAAGAAACACGCTAAACTATAATAGGTATAGTTAGGTTGCATATACATTTCAAACATTTTGATAAATGATAATAGGTATAGTTTATGTCCATTTACATTACAAAAGGTTTTTATACAAAAAGGGGTACAAATACAAAGTACCGGGTTTTCATACAAAAAGGGGTACAAATACAAAGTATCGGATTCATATAAAAAGGGGTACAAATACAAAGTACCGGATTCATAAAAAAAGAGGTACAAATACAAAGTACCGGATTCATATAAAAAGGGGTACAAATACAAAGTACCGGACTTATACAAAAAGGGGTACAAATACAAAGTACCGGATTTATACAAAAAGGGGTACAAATACAAAGTACCAGGTTTACACAAAATGGTTTTTATGATATTAAAACTACATATCGTTAGAATTGTTAGTTTTCAGCTATAATTACTAAGTGTACATGTTAGAGTTATATAAAATTGAATTGAAATCGACTTAGAATTGGTGGGCCCGCCTTATCTCCTGTTCCTTGTTTGGTTGTGGACCTAGGGCAGACCCATTATATTCAACGGTTTATTTGACTTAAATTTTATATAACTTATATACGTTGAGTGATTATAGAAGGAATCTATGGTTCTTTCTAGGGTTCATTATCGCCTAACATAGAAGCATTCATTTTACACTTAACTAAGAAAATATTGGATTTTCTGGAAATCATACTCTATCGCTCTTACAAGGAAAACGGTTTCTTCCTCAAACAAAACTCTTATGAACTCACCAACTTAATTGTTGACACTTTTCAAAACTACTTGTATTCTCAGGAAATCAGTGAAACAGGAAAACATCAGCACTTTGAGGATGGGACGTTAAATCGTCAAACAGTTTATTTTGTCATCATAATGTAATTGATTTTGAAACATGTAAACATATACTATGGTGTACCCTTTTCAATTATATTTATGATGGTTGTATTTACTTTGAGCATTATTATACTCGTTGTTGTGATACTATACATGAAGTCCTCCACCCGCGGACGTTTCCGCCATCCTTGGTTTGGGGGTGTGACAGATTGGTATCAGAGCATTGTTTATAGTGAACTAAGTATATCAAACCACGTAAGATATACAAACTATAAATGCATTGAGACTAAGGTCTCTGATTTAACATTTTCAAATAACTGTACTTTTGGAAATAAATAGTTTCTTGTTAAAAGTATACATGCATACATACTAACGTCAGCATCATTCTAGAACAAAACAAAAGTTGTGATTGTTGATTGGCACAAGTAGGCT
Source organism: Lactuca virosa (assembly GCF_052849685.1). NCBI lineage: Eukaryota > Viridiplantae > Streptophyta > Magnoliopsida > Asterales > Asteraceae > Lactuca > Lactuca virosa. The sequence continues at coordinate 233,876,028 of NC_136434.1, read as the reverse complement.
TGGGGATGTATGGTCAGGTCTGGGAATGACATAGCCTGATCAACTATGTCTAACCCAGAAGTGATTAGCATATGCCCGGGAATGGTTGTGCTATTGCAACAAGTCTAAAAACTTACCAACTCTCTCTACAAACAAACATTGAAAAACATAAGTCAAACATTTAAAATACTATAGGAGTATTTTGTGCTACTATAACCAACTTATGTGAAAACTAAAGACCCCTATTAGTAGGTCTATAATGACTGAGTGCATACGCTAAGGTTATACATAATTAAAGATATTATAGACTCAAAATATATGACTATTGCTCTACTTCCTGTTCCTTGTTTGGTTGTGGACTTAGAGTAGAGTCATTTATTCGAAGGTCTATTCCATCTCAGATTGTGTATAACTGGTATGCACTATGTGATTATAGACATGACTGATAAGGATCCACCCCCTATAAGTAATTATAGGACTAGACGCCTGTTAATTATCTCTTCTACCCCTATTCTCCAGCAAGAAACATGGCAAGAGCTCAACTGCCAGGAGACCCCTATTCTCCTACCCAGGAAGAAGGTGGTTAGAACGAAGTAAGCCCCGGAGAGGACCCTGAGGAAATACTAGAGTAAGACCCAAAGACAATTCAGATGAAGATCCGGAGGAAGCGAAACCAAAAAGAAGATAAAGACAAAGAAGAGATAGGAGAAGACTCTAACGAAGAGCCCGAGGTCTACAATACACCCTCCAGTCGCCATACCCCGACGAGGTTTCCATGGTCTTACACCTCGATAAGCTGTAGATCTACAAAGACGGAGTTAGGAACAAAGTTAAAACCCTCCCCATGACATAGATGAGGCTTCCGCAACCTCAACAGAGGAGGATTAGTAGACGGAACCCTCCTCGTCATAATACGCTGCGTCATTCACTTAAGCGTACAAACACGAGCATCGGTCAGTTGAAATCATGGAGGTTGGCACTACCACCAAGATCACCTCAATTCACCTTCGTCACATGGATGGAAACCATGAGCAGATCAGAAACCACATCAAAGCCTTCAGAGGGAAGTGATCGCAACCAGATTCGAGATTTGGAGTATCGGGAACTCCACATAGCGTTAGAGAAAACGCATGGTAAAAGCAGAACATCAAATGGCAGAAGCCAGGGCAGAGGATAAGACAATGCAGACTTTCACGCCCCATGAAACATCACCCCGCCACGAGTAGTGGGTACACTACTGGCATATCACTACAGACTCAAACTCCTGGCGTGCGTTAGAAACACTGCCTCGTCCTATACATAAACTCGGCCTTACAAATGTAGAGACTACACTATTCAAGGGGCCGTGTCACCGTCAAAGTTTTTCCTTACATTAACAAAAACATATATCTATTATAAGGTCAAACTTTCCTGAACTCTATGAACTAGAGTATATCAATAAAAATTGGCATGCATTTTATTTCATTAGGAGTCTACCACATATTTCATAACAAGGTATTACAAACGATTTGCTTTTGATGACTCTAAAAGTACTTAATGTATACCTCAAGGTTACGTGTAATTAAGAGGCGATCGACTTAGAAATGGTGAGTCCGCCTTGGGTCTTGTTCCTTGTTTGGTTGTGGGTTCAGGGCAGACTCATTAAGTTCAACGGCCTATCAAACCTTAATTACACACGACTGGTATATGTCAAGTGATATTAGGAGTAGATTGTTACACCCCCGAACCAGACAGCGGAAACGTCCGGGGGCTCACGTGACTTAAATTGAATATCATCACAATGATTATACATGAAACACAACATAAACTTCACCATGCATTAATACATAACGATTGACATTGTTCATATCCAATACATTGTTTAAATATTACATATTCATAGCATCAATTGTTTGAGAGTTTTCAAAACATAACATCCTAACGTACTTGGTATTACTCTTCAGCTTACCAGTTACCTGAGAATACAAGTTATTTTGAAAACGTCAACATATAAAATGTTGTTGAGTTCATAAGCAGGGTTGTGATAAAAATGATTTGTGTAGTTTATAAAACCCAGAAAATCCGATATTTTCTGAAAAGACAATTGTTTACCAAAGTGTGAAGATCCATAAGTTGGTGCATGAATGATTTCAAAGCGTGTATAAATAGGAAGTTTTGCATTATAGTTATTGAAAAATACAAGCGAGTGGTGTTGATTTCCTCGAAAAAACCCGATGTTTTCCGATAACATAATATAATTATTTCAAATTGTTATATTGCCACAACGAGCGATTTTGATTACTCTTCCTTGATTTCTCGGATGGTATTGGATTTATTTAATTACGTGAGTCGTTATAACCATGCATAATAATGACTAGTTCGTCTGTCTTGGCATCCTAATAAACGCCGGAATTGATCTTAACATTTTGTCACCCTAGACTGGCCGAGTCTAACTGTAGCGAACAGTTGAGGTGTGGGGGAGTCACCCCCATATAGATCTATACACAAACTCTCGCTCTCCTTCCAGGAGACTTTGATTATAACTACAGACTACGAACAACACTTAGAGGTGTCGCCCGTTATTACTCACTTAATCCAAACAACATTTATTACTATTGATTAACGACCTGAATTTGTTTACTTTGATTTCAAATAAGCCTAACAAACGAGGAGAAGAGGAATATAAAGTCCTGCTAATTACGTGAGTTATTTTAGGCTGTTGGTTATACGAAGGACGCGTTGGCCCATTTCATATTTGATTTAATTTGGACCTTACTAGCAATACTAATGGGCCACCAAGGCCCAATAACACATATATGTCATTGAGGGTCCCTTAAACATGTAATTGGGTCACATGAGGCCCAATAGACATGTGTTATTATTGTTGTTGGGCCCAAAAGTCATGTCAATGGGTCACGAAGGACCAATAAGCATGATTAAGATCTTTCAAGCCCAACTATTTGAATATTTACTTGTTTTAGGTATAGTATAATGGTTGGAAGTTTGATTGAACAATTGTTAAATTCTCAACGGCACGAAACTTGTCGGTTGTTTATAACGATATTTGAAAATATATGTATATTCTTCATTCTATGTTCATAAGTTGTAATTTGGTATTCTTTTGACCCAAATATCTTAAAACCAAAATAATTGACACAAAATGTTGATTTGACCCATTCAACCCTTTTTTAATAAAAATGACAATTCTAGTCCCTTACATAAAGAATAAGACATTTTAGGCCCTTAACTCATTTTCTTGACATTTTTGGCCCATAGACTTGTTTAAATAAATGTTTTTAGCTCGAAATTTACTCTTTGACAGTTTCAGCCCTTACAGCAAAGAGTCTTTTGGTTAAAGTCCAACTTTTTCGCAACTTTTACAATTTTGGCCCAAATTCCAAAAACTTTACATTTTTTATACTTTTTGGAAAAGAAAAACATTTTAACCCTTGAAATAGTTTTGTTTACCCCTTTTACCCCCTGTTTTGAGAATTGTACCATTTCAGCCCCTTAAAAATCGTATTTTTGCAATTTTTGGGCCTATGGGCCGAAAAGCCCAAGATTTAGCCCATTAAGCAACAATTTACATTTCTAGTCCTTTAAAGAGTATAATATTCATAAAAACATTTATTTTTACTGTTTTGACTCTTTTAATCCTTAAGAAAACCGTAAATGACAAATTTCAACTCAACTTTTATTTATTTGACAAATTTAGCCCAAAAATGAGTTTTATGTTGCATTTTGTTTATTATGACTTAAGCTAGAAACTTTTCTTGACTTGTTCAATAAAAAGTATATTAGATCATGTTTGTTTCCTCTTTTTTGCTATAGATCTCGAGATTTCTTCCCTTTTTGTTACATATTTACCACATAAACACATAAAATCACACATACATACATGAAATCATACATAACATACACATACACATAGATCTACACATTTTACTTGTATTCTCCCCCATAAAACTTGTGAAAACCGAAAATAGTGGGGTATGAACTCACATTTGCTTGTTGTTTTCGATTTGAAGAAGAAAGGGAAGAGTTTGATGCTATTTTTCGGCCCTAGCAAGCTTTCTTGGGTTGATTTCGAAGTTAAGAAGCTTCTAATGTGTAGATCACGAAAATTGTGAGAGTTAGGAGGAGGTTTTGATGAAATAAAGAGACTAGGTTATGGATCTAAACAATAACTTACCAATGATGATGATTATTGTGGAATAACCTCCTTAAAGAGCTTCTAAATCTCGAAAATTTGGAAGGAGAAGTGAAAGTGTTCTTGAGAGGATTTGGAAAGAGTTGGAATGAATTTTTTGTGTGTGTGTGTCTCCTCTCGGCCGAAAATAAGAAGAGAGAGAGAGAAAGAGAAGAGAGAGAGGTGATAGGATGGTGCATGGAGACATGTGAGGTTTTGCATGGAAGACCAAAATGTAATAAGGAGGTGGCTAACCCTCCTTATTCCACTAGTTTCTATTTTTTTCCCCCTTGGGCCGAGAAAGAGAGAAGAGAAAGAAGATTTTTGGGCCTTTTTTGCTTAAGTCCATAATATGGGCCCAATTGGATGGTTTTTGGCCCATTGGCCCTTTTAGAGTAATTCACGGCCTAATATTCATCAAAGTATGAGTTTTATGGCCCATTAGGGCTAACTAGATTTGTTATGGCCCAATAAGGCCCATTAAAGATAAACTAGTCCATTTTAGGCTTATGAGGCCCAAAATGTTAAGTTTCATGCTAATGGGTCCAATTAGAGCCCCTATAAGAGTTCTAAGCCCAAAATAGTCAAATTGGAAGCTTATTGGTCCATTAGGCCCAATAAGAAAATCCTAGTCCAAAATGGACTTGAACCGGGATTTTTAGGGTTTCCAACCTTTTGTTGACTACTTGAATGTTTGTATAGAGTATTTGATGGAATTTTGTGGTCATTGAATAAGCACCATACACGTTTTCAAGTTTTAACTACAATGTTATCTTTGTTAAGGGTTTTACAAAGCATCAGAACTTCCAGTTGTGACATAGATCAGGCATGGAACAAATCACAAGATTACATTCGAGTCACTACTAAACTCATAAATTCATTCATATGGACTTTCTTTATGAATTGCATGCAATAAACTTTTAAGTCGAATATAATGCAGAAAAATCTAGTTCAGTAACAACCGACTTGTCTCTACTATTGGGAACTTACCGTCTGTTCATCTTTACAAACAATATAATGCAGCAGCACCACCACCTCCGCCACCACCTCCACAGTTTGATCCCGCAATGTTCCAAGCTGCAGTAACAGTAGCCGTGGCAGCCGTAATGTCACAAATTGGTACAAATGGTATCGGTGGTGCTGGATCTGGAGCCACAAACTCTAACCACGGGGACAGTACAGGACGTACGAGGGAATGTTCGTACAAGGACTTTACTAGTGCCAAACCCGATTCTTTCAATGGAAGCGGGGGAGTCATCAAATTGATGCAATGGTTCGAAAAGACCGAAACGGTCTTCGAAATTTGTGCATGCCCCGAAGCAAACAAGGTCAAATTTGCAACTTACACTTACTCTGGCCGGGCCCTCACTTGGTGGAAAAGCCACGTTAAGTCACTAACGCTTGCAGTGGCTAACTCGTTAAGCTGGGAGGACTTAAAGACGATGATGCTGAAGGAATATTGCCCAAGCGGCGAAGTGCAAAAGCTAGAGCAAGAACTGTGGGATCTCAAAATGACAGGCTCTGACCTTGCAACTTATACCGCCCGATTCTGTGATCTAGCACTCCTTTGTCCCGCTATGGTCACCCCGGAAGACAAAAGTTGGAGCGATACCTCTGGGGATTGTCCCCCGAAATTCAAGATAGCGTGTTGGCCTCAAGACCAACTACCTTTGAGAGTGCCAAGGAATTGGCACAACAACTCATAGACCATCGTGCCAGCCATGACACTACGACAACCACCCCTAATCAAGCAAGAGGATGGAACAACAAAAGAAAGTTCTAGGACAACAAGAAGGATCAACTAGCCCAAGACTTCACTAAGAAGCAACAAAACGTTGTTGTTCATGCTGCCACCACCCTCGCCACGCCAGCACCCATAAAACAATACGCGGGAACCCTTCCGAAATGCAACAAGTGTAACTTCCATCACACTAGGGCTTGCCGAAAGATGCATTGCAAAAATTGCAACAGAGAGGGGCACACTGTCCGTTTCTGTAAGGCACCAGCACGACCCATCAACCAGGTCCTTGGCATTGGAGTAAGCCCAGCCTGTTACAAGTGCGGCGAAATGGGACACTTTAAAAGGGACTGCCCAAGATCAAGAGATGCCGGTGATGGTGGAAGGGTGCTTGCGATCACCGCAGGAGAGACCACCCCAAAACCGCCCGTAAATATCAGTACGTGTTTCTAACATCGACGTTTAAATTTTAAATTTCTTTTTATTTCTAAAACTAACATCGATTAAAGCATATCAACCATAAACCTCGAGAACACGTCAAAACCAGAATAAGTCTTACCTTCTATATAAAAATGCAGGGTTTTTACTAGTGAATCTGTGATGGCTGGTATAAACATTATGGTTATATACCATTAAGATTCTATGGACTTAGAATGTGTGATTCCACCTCATTTCCTGTTCCTTGTCTGGTTGTGGGCCTAAGGCGGGGTCACCCATCCGAATGCCCTTGCAATCTTAATGATATACGACTAGTTTACATCAAGCGATTATAAAAGAACTGGTAGGACTTATAATGCAAATTTCATCACAAATTGTTGAAGCATTCGTAATACTAGTACTCACAAATTACATTATAAAATATTCATAGTGGTAATACCAAAGATAAAACAGGGAGCATAAAGGGACACATTGAATACACTATCATCCCAAAATAATAACTCCTTTTAAATTGACCCAGCTCAAGTTACAATAAGAAATTCCAAGGTCGTCATGTGACATCAGGCGGGTTGTTCCTCTCCATAATCAATTTCTTATACTGCGAAAAGTTTCCCCCATCTTTCCTCCAAATTCTTGAAGTCCCAGTCGAAACACTAATTTCGGGACAAAATTCTTTCTAACGGGGGGATGATGTGACAACCGTCAATTTTTGGCCAGGTCAAAGTCAACTGAAGTCAACAAGTCAAACCGGTCAACTCATCTAACCCTTGTATATTAGGGTTCCCATTATGTTTCTTATTGTACAACTCGCAATCTTAATATAAAGTATCACTTAGAGTTTTCACGTGTTCGGAAATTCTAAATCCTAATCAGGGAAAGTGATAAAACTACTCGGTAAAACATTATTCCTTAACCCTCGGGGGCATATAACAATCATAACAAGACGTAACGAGGTTCACAAACCTTGCGTTACAAAGCCAAACACTCAAAAAGGTCACAAAAGAAATCTCTCCCAAATCTCTCCAGGTATGTGAAATCTCTCCCAGATCTCTCTCTGAATGAGAAATCTCTCCGAGTATGTCAAATCTCTCCCAAATCTCTCTAAGTATGTGAAATCTCTCCCAAATCTCTCTCTGAATGAGAAATCTCTCCAACTGTGTGAAATCTCTCCCAAATCTCTCTCTGAATGAGAAATCTCTCCAAGTATGTGAAATCTCTCCCAAATCTCTCTCTGAATGAGAAATCTCTCTAAGTGTGTGAAATCTCTCCCAAATCTCTCTCTGAATGAGAAATCTCTCCCAAATCTCTCTCTGAATGAGAAATCTCTCCAAGTATGTGAAATCTCTCCCAAATCTCTCCAAGTATGTCAAATCTCTCCCAAATCTCTCTCGAAATCTCTCTCAACTTCTTATAATCTCTCGGGGCATCCCGACCCTCGAATTTTTCGAAAACAGCTCGAAAACGGAAGTCTACTCGAAAAACAGCCTTAAGGAGCCGAGCCCTCTTAAGGAGCCGAACCTTCTTAGGAACCGAGCCTTCTTAGGAGCTGAAACCCCTCCTAGGACCGAAACCTTGTCAGAACCGAAACCCTCTCAGCCGAAATGGACCGAGGGTTCGGTCTATTTCGGTCCCCTGACAATTCCGAACAGAGACCTGACCTTCGGCTCTTCCCTTCCCACTTTCGGTCCGAGAGGACTGCACCTTCGGTCCGAGAGGCGACCCTGCGCAGCCGAACCTTACTCTCGGTTCCTCTTCTACCTTCGATTCTAGTGCTGCTGAGACCGAGCCTTTGCGACCCTCAGCCCCAATTTCGGATTTTCGCCTCTTTGCCAAGTTTTCGACCACGACTTCATTTTAAGCCCGTTTTTAATTATTTTAACGCGGGATTTTCACTCAAACTCATATTTTGACATATAAAACCCTAAATATTCATATTTTAATCATATTTTGAGGAAAATCATTGCCTAAGAATAAAATCTATTTGGTGAGATATTTAGGTGGAGTGTTGACTTATCCTTTAGACAAGGACACAAGCAACCTCCCCATACCTTCATAGTACAACCTCTAGTCACTATTCACCCATACCTAGTCAATCATTGTCTTTTCCCGCTCTTTTTCAGCCATAATCTTGAACAAAAGCTTGAGATATCCTTCTCTCTCCTCCCACTTTATTCACTCTTTCTCAAGAAGAACAAACACCTCTCTTCCACTTTCTCTCTCTAAAAAATCGAGATTCAAAGGCTGGTATTGGGTTTTTCCTCCATATTTGGTAAGTATCTTCCTCCTACACTTAGATATTCTACTATCCTTCATCCAAATCATAGATTGCTTACACAAATATCGTCATATTTGTTGTTAGATCTTCAAATCTTCAAGCATCTCCCAAGTGTTCTTGAGTTGAACACTTCTTTTCTCCATCATCCATCTACTGAAATCACTCAAGGTGAGTTCATACCCCTATCTTTTCATGTTTTTCTTAAGTTTTAAGGGGGGGAATACAAGTTAAAACACCAAAAACTTAACTAAACTCAAACAACAGCTTTCATCAGAAAAGTTGAGTCTTATTCACGGACTGTTTTCAATATCTTAAACTTAATATCTTTCAAAACTGTTTAATTTGAAAATAGTTCAGGTTCTTACCTTTAAAATGACTACTTGCACATATCCATACGATTTTTCTACGATTTATGGTGATTTTTACAAAACTGCCTATCATTTCAGAAAAGAATTCGGACTAGTCTGTGAATATGAACATTTTAACACAAGTTAAAGACTTCCAAAAATCATAATAAAAATTATGAACAAATTAGATACATTTTATGAACTCTCAGAATTTACGGATTCAGTTTTCGACTTCGTATGATTTTTCTAAAACAGTGTAGAAAAGTCAAAATTTAGATGACAGCTTATAACTTTCATCACACTTTGTAACTTGTTGAGCAAAGTGTTAATCTTTGAGGATTTCATATTTTACATGTGTTTCTTGTTGTGGTATAATTATATATATTAGCAAATAATCACTGAATTGTAAGAATTCTCCACCATTACCAATAGTACAAAACAAGGCATGATAAACATGGTTATATTTTTGCTATACATTCGACTTACATAGAAAAGGGTTCTTATGCACCACAAACAAACACGCTAAACTATAATAGGTATAGTTATGTTGCATATACATTTCAAACATTTTGATAAATTATAATAGGTATAGTTTATGTCCATTTACATTACAAAAGGTTTTTATACAAAAAGCGGTACAAATACAAAGTACCGGGTTTTCATCCAAAAAGGGGTACAAATACAAAGTGCCGAATTCATACAAAAAGGGGTACAAATACAAAGTACCGGATTCATACAAAGAGGGGTACAAATACAAAGTACCGGATTCATACAAAAAGGGGTACAAATACAAAATACCGGACTTATACAAAAAGGGGTACAAATATAAAGTAACAGGTTTACACAAAATGGTTTTTATGATATTAAAACTACATATCGTTAGAATTGTTAGTTTTCAGCTATAATTACTAAGTGTACATGTTAGAGTTATATAAAATTGAATTGAAATCGACTTAGAATTGGTGGGCCCGCCTTATCTCCTGTTCCTTGTTTGGTTGTGGACCTAGGGCAGACCCATTATATTCAAAGGTTTATTTGACTTAAATTTTATATAACTTATATACGTTGAGTGATTATAGAAGGAATCTATGGTTCTTTCTAGGGTTCATTATCGCCTAACATAGAAGCATTCATTTTACACTTAACTAAGAAAATATTGGATTTTCTGGAAATGATACTCTATCGCTTTTACAAGGAAAACAGTTTCTTCCTCAAACAAAACTCTTATGAACTGACCAACTTAATTGTTGACACTTTTCAAAACTACTTGTATTCTCAGGAAATCAGTGAAACAGGAAAACATCAGCACTTTGAGGATGGGACGTTAAATCGTCAACAGTTTATTTTGTCATCATAATGTAATTGATTTTGAAACATGTAAACATATACTATGGTGTAACCTTTTTAATTATATTTATGATGGTTGTATTTACTTTGAGCACTATTATACTCGTTGTTGTGATACTATACATGAAGTCCTCCACCCCCGGACGTTTCCGCCATCCTTGGTTTGGGGGTGTGACAGAAATCCCAAAGTTGAATAGGTACATTGTCTTATTTGTTCACAAAAAATTGATTTTTTCTGTTTACTAGAAACTCGTATGCTTGATTCCTCCTCCATTGATTTTAGAGGCTATTGGTGTCATGCCAACCACTAATTCGATTTTGTCAACCCTACTGAAATGTCTGGTGGTATTGTTTGTAGTTGGGATACCAACTTATACTCATTCTACCACTGCATCAAATCTAGGCATTTCTTAGCTTGGATTGGGTCTTGCAAAAACTTATCTGGTTCACTTATTGTGGTTAAGACTTATGCTCTATAATTTCTCCATGACAAAAAACAACTGTTGTGTGATATTCCAGATCTCAAAAACACTATCTAACTTGGATTATATGTGGTGAATTCAATGCGGCATGTCATAGAGATGAGAGAATGAACTCCTGTTTTCTGTAAAACTACTGCTCACAACTTCAATCAATTTATCATAGGAGCTGATCTTAAGGATCTTAGGATAGGTGGCGGGACGTTTCATAGATATGTGTAATGAAGGCTCGAAACTTAGCAAGCATGATCGTTTTCTTCTATGTTCTAATTTTTTCTCCACCTTTCCTATTGCCTTAGTCACTGTTCTCCCCAGAGATTTGCGGATCATTCTCCTATAATTCTCAAAACCTCTGCCTTGGATTTTGGCCCTGCTCCATTTCGATTTTTTAACTCATGGCTGCATAAAGAATATTTTAACACCGTCTTCACATCTACTTGGTCCTCATTCTCTGGTTACGGACCTCCTGACTTTGCTTTTATATGCGAGATTAAAGCATCTGAAAAATTCACATAATAATGGAGGATTAAAACAAATAATAAGGAATTTACCAATCTAATTGTGATCAAGAATAGGATCGATGAACTAGATAAAACTGCAGAAGATAGAATTCTAATTGATAATGAACTTCAAGAACTACGAGAAGGGAAAAAAGAAATTCATCGGCTTGAACACATCAAGAGACTCGACTTAAAACAGAAATCGAGAATCAGATGGCTTACTGATGGTGATGAAAACACTAGATTCTATCACGGTTTCATGAACAATAGATCTCGGAGGGGTCAAATTCATGGTCTAACCATCAATGGTTATGTTAAAAATATACGATCTGATTACCACGAATAAAAGGCTCAGTTACCAGTTACTGGGTGACAGATATATATATTTAATGAGATTAGATGCGGAAAGATAAGAAGTGCGGAATAAATAAATACTGGAAAGCTATAAATGACTGAAAGCTATAAATGAAATAAGTGACAGTATTTAAATGACATAAAGCTGTAATAAAATATATAAATATAGATATAGTAGGTGGGTTTTGAACTGGACTTGTGGAACGACTGGTCTATAAAGTACGTTTTGTCAAATAAATGACTGAACGGCTTAAGGTTGGACTGGATCTTAATAGACTGTGTCTCTATTTGTTCAATGTTCAATCAGGTATAAGTAACATAAAATTTATTCAAAATTCTGTTACTCAATTGTTTATACAGTAAGACAAATACACTAGTTTTTATGTAATTGTATTTAAGGTATTTCTGGTTGTTTTGAAAGGTTGTTGTTGGTAAGGTAGGTATGTTGTCTTGGTTGATTTGGGTATGGGTATTGGTTGATTTGGGTGTTGGTATGGGTTGTTTTGGGTGTTGGTATTGGTTGTTTTGGGTGTTGGTATCGGTTGTTTTGGGTGTTGGTATCGGTTGTTTTGAAAGTTGGTATCGGTTGTTTTGAAAGTTGGTATTGGTTGTTTTGATGTGAGAGAGGTGTTTGGTGGTGATTGGTGTAGTAAACAAAGGTGGTATAGGCTTTGTTTGATGGGTTGAATGTGAGGAAGATGATGAATAGTGTTTGTGTACTTGAGTTGTTCTTGAAGAAGAGGTTGTTCTTGAAGCTTGTTGGTCTTGGCTTTGGCTTTCTTCTTTTGGAGTGAAAGAGTTACAGAATATTACAATGAAAACTCTTTAAACACTCTCTAACACACACAATACACTCACATACATCCACACACACACATACTCACGTATGCTCTCTCTCTCTCTCTCTCTTTTTGGTGTATTTACCCACAACACTCCCACACTTTGGTGATTTTATTCACACTTTGGTGTTTTTCTCTACTCCTCTCTTCTTGCATGCATCTATATATATATATGCACAAATACTCCAGGCAACTCTCATTTGTTTAAGGGAAAGTAAACATTGTTGAGGAGTGAAAACTGGAAAGAAGTTGGAAGCATGCAAGTGGGTTTTCTTCTTTTGTGTTGTCTTTGCTTTCTTTCCTCACAGCACATACACATATACACTATGCATGTGCATGTATATATATTCAAAAGTAATTTCTAGGTGGTATGTATGCTGGAAGTGATGATGAAGCTGTGAGTTTAGAAAGAAAGAAGAAACACATGTGATGGAGACTTTTGCTTTTGTGTTTTCTTGTTTCTTCCTTCATATGTATATATATACGATACATGTATATATATATGTATATATATATATATACATATACACACAATATACATATATATAATATATATCCGTAGGTATTTCTTGCATGGATGAGTTTTACGCGGGTGTGCGCGCGGGCCGCGGGTCGATCGCGTGCATGGCTGCTTCTTGCGATCTGAATAGCTGAAGTGAAAATCTCGATCTACGCGGGTATGGGCGCGGGTCGCGGGTATGGGTGCGGGCCGTGGGTAGGTCGCGTCTTGCGTTCTGAATAGCTGAAGTGAAAATCTCGATCTACGCGGGTATGGGCGCGGGTCGCGGGACGGTCGCTGGACTTGATCAGTTTTGTGCGGTTTGTCATGCGGGCCGCGGGCTGGTCGCGGGACCTGAATGGTTTTGGTTCTGAATTTTGGATTTGATCCATGATATCCGCGGGTATGCGAGTCGAGTCGGGTTCGTGAATCATCTTGCTTTGGTTTGATTCGTTTTTGATCTTTGTATTCGGTTTTGCAAGTGGTTTGAGTTGCATGACTTGAGTCTTGAGATTCTTATCTTCATGCGGTTTGAGACTTGTCGAGTTGTGAATTTACGTCTTTGCGTTTTTGTCATTCACGTGTTTTCGTATATACCGTTTTGATTACGTATTGATACAACCTGAAATAACTGATAATATTTGTTAGATAACATCAAAACAGTTCGTCTTATTTCAGTGATGGTCACATACAAAAACATTTTCCAACAATTTCCCCCTATGTGATCATTGATGAAATAAGGACAAATATTATCACATTAACAGTTTTAATCTTGAAGATTTGGGATAATTGTTTTTGTCAAAGATAAGATATATATAAAACATAGTGATCGTTTTGAAAGCTTGTGACTTTGTTTAACATATCTTATGTAAAAGATTTTCAGAAATTTGTTTCCGAATCAAAGTCTCGGGTTCGGTTATCAAAGGGTAGCCATATATGTATCTAAAGAGACTTCTTAAGATTTTATAGCATTATTTCTGACGACAAGTGGTTTAACAGGTCGATTCAGATGAACGCTTATTGGTATAGCTCACACTTCACTTGGGTGTTTGGTTGTTCTGGCAGCAGAACAGGTTAATGATCACTAAAAATGAGTGATATCTCTCTCTGACGACTTACACTCATATTGGAGGTGTTCAGCTATGCTTTTCCTATAAGTCACTTAGTCTTATTATTAGATAATCAATCACATAAGACTGGTTTCGGCATTACTCAGCGGGTTTCTTCATTCATGCCATTAAAGTTCACTCTCTCTCCGTCGGGAAATACATGTAGAGGGGTTTAGCAATTTTCATAGTGCAGTTTGCAACTAAGATTCTTCAGTGATGAAGGCTACAGTATCCCGGGAAATCCATTGTTGTTGCAGCTTCTTCTTTGATAGTATCATGTTTGTTGATCAATATCGATTTATTGTAAAAAGATATTTTGTTTTAGCATTGAGAATTTGCTACATTTGAGACCTTTTTAAGAGTATTTGACTTGAGTGATTGAGATATCTTCTTTTGTGAAAAAATGGTTAAAACAAATCGCGAGATTTTATGATTTTTGTTTTGAAATAACCATTTGGTTGAAAGTTTGTTTGAAAATACCAAATATAGAATATTTTTTTTGTTTTGTTTGGTATATCTTTATTGAATCCATTTGTTTTCTTGTTGATTTGTCTTTGAGGATTGGATGTTGATAGATATTTGTTTCTCCTTTGGTTTTCTTGTAAGGATATGTCGTTGTTTGCTTGATGGATCATGGGATCGCAAGTCTTCATTTTTGGTTGGCTTTTATCTAGGTAGGGATAGGTGGCATAAAAGACAGTTTGTCTAGTATGTAAGAAATGAATGTATCGTCCCTGGTCATTTTGATATCTAAGCAAAAATGAGACCGTGACAAGGTATAATTGGGTATACCTTATAAGCAATAGTAACACACCTAAGCTCACAAGAAATGATTTCCACAATGATTTAGATCGACGAGGCACAAATTCTCACATGGGTTTTTGTTTTCATCTGAACCTCCTAACCTTATGTCCCTTGATTGTTTAAAATCGTCAATAATGAAATAAAATCGAAGGAAATAAAGTTATATACATTATGAAAAGTAGGATATTTGAACCTTCACTCCAATTGAGAATCAATATGACTTAAAATCTTCATCGAGCATAAGCATCTGAAAATTAAGTCAAGAGAAGATTAATCACAAGGTTCTATAAAAGCTTATTATGGCAAGTCTTTTATTAATTTTTTTTTTGAAGATTTGTTTTTCTGAATGTTTTTGGAAATATTGCACTAGTTGAGTCACAAAATATGGGAATTTGTGAAATTTTGAAGCCATAGTCTCGCAGTTGAGTTTGCATCCATATGACTTGCGAACAACAGCTGGCGGCAGCGACGTATTCAGCTTCTGCTGTTGATGTGGATACACAAGTCTGTTTCTTTGAAGTCCAACTTACTAGTCTACCTCCTAGGAATTGACAGCTACCAGATGTACTCTTTCTATCTAACTTGCGTCCTCCATAGTCTGAGTCGGTGAAAGCGTTCAGCTGAAAATCGGATTTAGCCGGATACCAAAGGCCAAGTTTGGGAGTGCCTTTTAGGTATTTGAAGATGCGTTTCACAGCAACTACATGAGATTCCATAGGATTTGCTTGGTATCTGGCACAGACACATGTAGAAAACATGATGTCAGGTCTGCTGGCAGTGAGGTATAAGAGTGATCCGATCATTCCACGATATCTTTTCTGATCAACAGGTTTGCCATTTAAGTCTGCATCGATTTTGTATCCAAAAGCCATTGGGGTTTTTGCGGTATTGGATTTGTCCATTGAAAAGCGAGTGAGTAGGTTTTTGACATAATTCTCTTGGTTGATGAAAATGCCATCAGTTGACTGTTTGATTTGAAGTCCGAGAAAAGTAGTCATCTCCCCAATCATGCTCATTTCAAATTTGCTCTTCATTAGATCTGCAAACTTAATACTCAAATATTCATCAGTAGAACCGAAAATAATGTCATCAACATATATTTGTACGATTAAAAGATGTTTATTATAGATTTTACGAAAGAGGGTTTGATCGATTGAACCTCTTTTAAAACCAGATTCTTCGAGAAAGGTTGTCAATGTGGCATACCAGGCTCGGGGTGCTTGTTTCAAGCCATAGACAGCTTTCTGCAATTTGAAGCTGTGATCAGGAAATTTGGGATCTTCGAAACCTGGTGGTTGGTGGATGTATACATCGCGATCTAACTCTCCATGTAGGAATGCACATTTAACATCCATTTGGAATACTTTGAAGTTCTTATGTGCAGCATATGCAAGAAAGATGCGAATTGCTTCAATTCTGGCAACTGGAGCATATGTTTCATCGTAGTCGATTCCTTCTTGTTGTGAATATCCTTTGACTACGAGACGTGCCTTGTTTCGACAAACGATTCCTTGATCGTCAGTTTTGTTTCTGAATACCCATCTTGAACCTATAACAGAAACATTGGGTGGGGTAGGGACAAGATTCCATACGTCATTTCTTTCAAATTCTTTTAGCTCTTCTTGCATAGCTTTTACTCAGTCTGGATCTTTGAGAGCAGAATGTATGGTTTTGGGTTCAGTCATGGATAAGAAGGCTCCAAATAAACAATCATTAGAAGTTGCGGCTCTAGTTTGGATGCCTGAGTTTGGATCTCCGATGATTTGGTCAGTTGGGTGGTTTCTGGTCCATTTTATTAAGCGATTCTCTTCCGCTATAATAATTGGAATTTCAGTATCCCATTGTTCTTTTCCGGGAGTTTCATCTTGGAATAGGTTTGAAGGTTCCCCCATAAATGATGCATCGGGATTGTTTTGGATATTTGGGGATGAGGTATTTAAAGGAGGATTTGGTGTTTGTTCCAATGAAGAAGTATGTGTAGGTGGTTCCCCCTCGAATTGATCTGCATCATTTCGGTTTGTCTGTGGAGTTCCTTCAGTGGTTGTTCCTGTAGAATCAATAGAAGTAGTTAGAAGTTCAGAATTGTAAGCGGTTTTGGGTTGTTCAAAAAGTAAATCAAGATCGATTTCAATATCTCTGTCAGGAGAAGGTGTTTGTTGAATTGGATTTTGAAAAATATTATCGATCATTTTTGAACCAAAATGTTCACGATCCAATTTCCTGACATAAAATTCATCGAAATGAACATCGGTACTTTCTTCAATTATTCTGGTACGTTTGTTCAGTACTCGATAAGCAGCTGAGGAAAACGAGTAACCAAGGAAAATTCCTTCGTCCGACCTTGATTCAAATTTTGAAAGGTGATCTTTATTGTTCTTTATGAAGCATCGACAACCAAAAATATGGAAAAATTTGATGTTTGGTTTTCGGTTGTTAATGACTTCATATGGTGTTTTATGAAGATGTTTATGGATTAAGGAACGATTTTGAGTGTAGCAAGCTGTGGCTATTGCTTCTGCCCAGAAGTATTGTGGCAGATCAGCGAAGATAAGCATTGATCTTGCAGCTTCACATAGAGTTCTGTTCCTTCTTTCGACAATGTCGTTCTGTTGTGGAGTGTATGGGGCTGAGAAGTTATGTTCAATTCCTTTGTCTTTGAGAAATGAATCTAGAGTCTTGTTTTTGAACTCTAAACCATTATCACTTCGGATTCTTCGAACAGGTCGTTTGAGCTTCAGTTCGATTTGTTTGATGAAGTTGATCATTTCTTCAGGTGCTTCTGATTTTAGTCTTAAGAAAAAGACCCAAGTAAAGCGCAAGAAACCATCAACGACAACAAGAATATACTTCTTCCCTTGTATGGTTTGGGTTTTGGCAGGGCCACAAAGGTCTATGTGCAGTAATTCTAGTGGTTGGGATACACTAGATTCTGAGATGCTTTTGTGAGTTGATTTGGAAAGTTTTCCTTTTTCACATGCGGCACAAAGAGTTTCATTATCAAGCTTCAGAAGTGGCAGTCCTCTAACAAGATCATCGCCGATCAGTTTGTTGATGTACCCAAAGTTTAGATGGGAAAGGCGGCGGTGCCATAACCAACTGATATCTGCTGGGGCTTTTGATAGCAGACATATATCGGGTTTACCATAGATAAGATCCATGTCAAGTGGATACATATTTCCGGCACGGTAAGAATCAACAATGATTTCTTTGGTTTTGGCGTCCATGATCAAGCTTCTTTGTTTGGTGAATAGGACTTCAAGATTGTTATCACACAGTTGAGAAACACTGATGAGGTTGTGTTTCAGGTCATCGACATAGGCAACTTTCTTTATGGTGAAGTTACCATTTGTTATGTTTCCATAACCTTTGATTTTTGCCGTCATGTTGTTGCCGAAGGTAACATCTTGATTTGTTTGGGTGGGTTTGAAGTCACGCAGGTAGTTTCGGTTTCCTGTCATATGCTTGGAGCAGCCACTATCAATATACCATGTATTATCATTGGGTTCTCCAGCATTAGATACCTGTAATTTAGACAGAAGATTTAGGTACCCAAATCTGAATGGGTCCTGGTTTGTTAGTTGTTTTTATTTTGGGTTTTTTGTTTACTGAACTTCTTGTAGCATTTGACTTCATATTGCTATAAGAGTTTGGTTTATAAGGATGGAATGGTTGAGGTTTGATTTTATTTATCAAATTTTCCCAAAAAGTGATTTGTTTCTGAAAATTCGTTGGTTGATAAAATCTGTGATTTGGTGAATGATATCCTAGATGTGAATTTTTTTTTGAAAAGTTCTCTTCATATCTGGGATGTGATTGGCGGTTATGAAAAGCTTTTTGAAGATGATGGTTTGGAACTTTCTGATTTGGTCGTTTTTTAAAGTTCCTTGAATGGTTAAAGGTGATCTCTTGAAAGCGGTTTTCAAAAGGTTTTTGAAAAGGTTTTGGTTTTTGTTTGGAAACCTGTTTTTGAGGTATGAGGTAAGGTTGAACTGGTTTCTTTGGTTTGTTTTCAAAAACTTTTGGTTTGTTAAGTGGGGTTATGGTTGCTTCATTGGTATGTTTGATTTGGTTTGTTGAAGAACTAGCAGAGTTTGTTTCAGATTTTACAACTCTTTTGATAGACTTTTTGGAAATAGTGAAAGCAGTGTCATCTGGGCTACAGTTGATAACTGTTTCGTCATCTGAATCTTCCTCATTAGCAGATGTGAAAAGATCTGGAAGAGTGGATTCAGAGTTTTCACAAATTATCATGTTTTCTTGTTTAGCTAGTTCATTTTCAAAGGATTCTCTTCCAATTCCTGGTCTGTAATTCGTATCAATTTTGCCAGTTCCTAAGGTGTTTGCCTTGGTGAAAATATCATCACTTAGCTTTCTGGCAATTTTGATAGAATCCATGTTCCATACCAATCTTTTGTTTTCTGTTTCAAGAAAATTGATTTGTTTAAAGGAATCAGTCAGTTTTTCATTTAAAGCATTGTATTTTTCGGTTGATTCTTGAAGGTTTTGTTTCAACTGAAGGATTTCCATTTCTAAAACATCTTTTGTTTCAGAAGAAATGGCCGACTGAATTTTTTGTTCCAAATCCCTTTTCTGAATTAGGGTTTGATTTAATTGTTCCAAGACGTGATTATAATCTTCTGATTTTCTTTCAACGTCTCTTTCCAATTTGTTCTTTATCCTTGTTGATTCTCCAAATTTGAGTTGCAAGGTTTGTAACTCAGATTTGCAGATATCGGAATTGATCATTGTGTCATGATATTTTTTGAGATCAGCTTCTAGACTTTTCTCAATCTTGGTTATATGGGACTCAAAAATTGATTTCGAAAGACCAAGTTCAGAGATCATAGACCATACCTGTTCTATGACGTTTGGAGCTCTTGAAGGTCTATCAACACCAACTACGAAACATAAGTTTGATTGTGTTGGTTCATTGTCAACTTCGTCTTCAGAAGTTGGCCAGTATTCCACGTTTGGTTCATGGATTGCCATCAATGCTCTTTGCTTATCTTGATTTTCCTGTTTTTTTAATTCATCGGCTTTTTGAGCGTAGTATGCTGAGTCTTTGACTTTGGTTTTGTTTTTGGCTCAGCATTCTCTGGCATAGTGATTAGTTCCTTTGTAGTTGTGACAAATGATCACTTCTTCATCACTGTCATCCTTTTGACTTTTAATCGGAAGTCTTTCAGGAGCTTGAGTTTGGATTTGTTGGGAAGATTGGGAAGGGTTCTGTTGGAATCCAAAATTTTGGTTGTTTTGAAAGCCATTGTTTTGATTAGTGTAACCTTGATTTTGGAATCCTCTGTTTTGGTTTTGAAAACTGTTGTTTTGGTTATTGTTATGATGACTTGAGTTGGGATTGTTTTGAAATCCCTGGTTTTGAAAACCTTGGTTTGAATTGTTTTGGAAGGAAGGTCTTTGAAAATTTTGTCCAAAATAAGGTGTTGGTTGAAAACCTGAGTTGTTTTGAACAGGTTGAGGTCTTGGTTGAAATCCAGAATTATTTTGTCCAAATGATGGTCGGTTTTGAAAATTTGGTTTAAAATTCGATTGACCGTGATTTGGAATAAATCTCTGGAGGTTTGTGTTTGCTACCAAAGCACAAAGTTGTTGGTAGTCTGCTTCATCATTTAAATCAGATTGATCAAAAGAATTGTTCAAAAAGGGTTGGTTTTGAAAAGATGTCTGATTAAAATGATTGAAGTTTTGTTCATTAAAAGGTGTTTGGTTTTGAGAAGATGTGGAAACGAGAGCAAGTGGTCCTCCAAAAGCTGTAGTGGTTGGTGGGTCAATCGAGGATTCATACGATTGAAGTTCTCCATACAAATTGTATAGAGTTTCAGTATGAATGGCTGGATTTCCCTGAATGATGAGTTTAACCATCTTCCAGCTTTCGTAAAGATTGTTTAGAAACTTGAGATTTATCTCGTGTTGTGTCTTTTTGATGCCCAAATTGTTCATTTTTACCATGATAAAATTGAACCTATCATGAGCATCATGAATGGTTTCTGATGAAAGCATCTTGAAATTATCGAATTCATTTAAAACAGATGTTCTTTTGTTTCCAATAATTCTTTGATTTCCACAAAAACGATTTTTTAAATTCTCCCAGATTTGATTTGCAGTCAACAGCATTATGTCATCCATTTGACTTAGAATACTGTGGGGAATTCCAGACACAAGTTCCTTTTTGGCTTGGAGTTGCAGCTTTTTTTCGGTTTCAGCAAGAGTGGCTTGATTTGTAGCAAGAGTAGCCATATTTTCTGGAGTAACATATGTTCCTTCTACACAATTCCAGACATTTTCATTTATGGAGTTGAGATGAAGATTCATACGGCCAACCCACGAATTATACTCTTCAGGAATAAGTATGGGTGCCCGTGAACCAGATCCCAAGCTGTTAGCAATAGAAACAGAGTTCATGTTGGAGTAATTAGCAGAAGACATAATAATTTTTTTGGTTTTTTGAAAGGATTTTGAACAAGTGATATTAAAATGAAAATTTCAAAGAAATGCTAATGGAAGGTTTTTTTTAAAAAAACGCTAACCAAAGGTTTTCGACAAAAATTTCAAAGTAAATCACGCAAGCTCTGATACCAATTGTTAAAAATATACGATCTGATTACCACGAATAAAAGGCTCAGTTACCAGTTACTGGGTGACAGATATATATATTTAATGAGATTAGATGCGGAAAGATAAGAAGTGCGGAATAAATAAATACTGGAAAGCTATAAATGACTGAAAGCTATAAATGAAATAAATGACAGTATTTAAATGACATAAAGCTGTAATAAAATATATAAATATAGATATAGTAGGTGGGTTTTGAACTGGACTTGTGGAACGACTGGTCTATAAAGTACGTTTTGTCAAATAAATGACTGAACGGCTTAAGGTTGGACTGGATCTTAATAGACTGTGTCTCTATTTGTTCAATGTTCAATCAGGTATAAGTAACATAAAATTTATTCAAAATTCTGTTACTCAATTGTTTATACAGTAAGACAAATACACTGGTTTTTATGTAATTGTATTTAAGGTATTTCTGGTTGTTTTGAAAGGTTGTTGTTGGTAAGGTAGGTATGTTGTCTTGGTTGATTTGGGTATGGGTATTGGTTGATTTGGGTGTTGGTATGGGTTGTTTTGGGTGTTGGTATCGGTTGTTTTGGGTGTTGGTATCGGTTGTTTTGAAAGTTGGTATTGGTTGTTTTGAAAGTTGGTATTGGTTGTTTTGATGTGAGAGAGGTGTTTGGTGGTGATTGGTGTAGTAAACAAAGGTGGTATAGGCTTTGTTTGATGGGTTGAATGTGAGGAAGATGATGAATAGTGTTTGTGTTCTTCAGTTGTTCTTGAAGAAGAGGTTGTTCTTGAAGCTTGTTGGTCTTGGCTTTGGCTTTCTTCTTTTGGAGTGAAAGAGTTACAGAATATTACAATGAAAACTCTTTAAACACTCTCTAACACACACAATACACTCACATACATCCACACACACACATACTCACGTATGCTTTCTCTCTCTCTCTCTCTCTCTCTCTCTCTCTCTCTCTCTCTCTCTCTCTCTTTTTGGTGTATTTACCCACAACACTCCCACACTTTGGTGATTTTATTCACACTTTGGTGTTTTTCTCTACTCCTCTCTTCTTGCATGCATCTATATATATATATATGTATATATATATATATATATATATATATATATATATATATGTACAAATACTCCAGGCAACTCTCATTTGTTTAAGGGAAAGTAAACATTGTTGAGGAGTGAAAGCTGGAAAGAAGTTGGAAGCATGCAAGTGGGTTTTCTTCTTTTGTGTTGTCTTTGCTTTCTTTCCTCACAGCACATACACATATACACTATGCATGTGCATGTATATATATTCAAAAGTAATTTCTAGGTGGTATGTATGCTGGAAGTGATGATGAAGCTGTGAGTTTAGAAAGAAAGAAGAAACACATGTGATGGAGACTTTTGCTTTTGTGTTTTCTTGTTTCTTCCTTCATATGTATATATATACGATACATGTATATATATATATGTATATATATATATATATATATATATATATATATATACATATACACACAATATACATATATATAATATATATTCGTGGGTATTTCTTGCATGGATGAGTTTTACGCGGGTGTGCGCGCGGGCCGCGGGTCGGTCGCGTGCATGGCTGCTTCTTGCGATCTGAATAGCTGAAGTGAAAATCTCGATCTACGCGGGTATGACAGAAATCCCAAAGTTGAATAGGTACATTGTCTTATTTGTTCACAAAAAATTGATTTTTTCTGTTTACTAGAAACTCGTATGCTTGATTCCTCCTCCATTGATTTTAGAGGCTATTGGTGTCATGCCAACCACTAATTCGATTTTGTCAACCCTACTGAAATGTCTGGTGGTATTGTTTGTAGTTGGGATACCAACTTATACTCATTCTACCACTGCATCAAATCTAGGCATTTCTTAGCTTGGATTGGGTCTTGCAAAAACTTATCTGGTTCACTTATTGTGGTTAAGACTTATGCTCTATAATTTCTCCATGACAAAAAACAACTGTTGTGTGATATTCCAGATCTCAAAAACACTATCTAACTTGGATTATCTGTGGTGAATTCAATGCGGCATGTCATAGAGATGATAGAATGAACTCCTGTTTTCTGTAAAACTACTGCTCACAACTTCAATCAATTTATCATAGGAGCTGATCTTAAGGATCTTAGGATAGGTGGCGGGACGTTTCATAGATATGTGTAATGAAGGCTCGAAACTTAGCAAGCATGATCGTTTTCTTCTATGTTCTAATTTTTTCTCCACCTTTCCTATTGCCTTAGTCACTGTTCTCCCCAGAGATTTGCGGATCATTCTCCTATAATTCTCAAAACCTCTGCCTTGGATTTTGGCCCTGCTCCATTTCGATTTTTTAACTCATGGCTGCATAAAGAATATTTTAACACCGTCTTCACATCTACTTGGTCCTCATTCTCTGGTTACGGACCTCCTGACTTTGCTTTTATATGCGAGATTAAAGCATCTGAAAAATTCACATAATAATGGAGGATTAAAACAAATAATAAGGAATTTACCAATCTAATTGTGATCAAGAATAGGATCGATGAACTAGATAAAACTGCAGAAGATAGAATTCTAATTGATAATGAAATTCAAGAACTACGAGAAGGGAAAAAAGAAATTCATCGGCTTGAACACATCAAGAGACTCGACTTAAAACAGAAATCGAGAATCAGATGGCTTACTGATGGTGATGAAAACACTAGATTCTATCACGGTTTCATGAACAATAGATCTCGGAGGGGTCAAATTCATGGTCTAACCATCAATGGTTATGTTAAAAATATACGATCTGATTACCACGAATAAAAGGCTCAGTTACCAGTTACTGGGTGACAGATATATATATTTAATGAGATTAGATGCGGAAAGATAAGAAGTGCGGAATAAATAAATACTGGAAAGCTATAAATGACTGAAAGCTATAAATGAAATAAGTGACAGTATTTAAATGACATAAAGCTGTAATAAAATATATAAATATAGATATAGTAGGTGGGTTTTGAACTGGACTTGTGGAACGACTGGTCTATAAAGTACGTTTTGTCAAATAAATGACTGAACGGCTTAAGGTTGGACTGGATCTTAATAGACTGTGTCTCTATTTGTTCAATGTTCAATCAGGTATAAGTAACATAAAATTTATTCAAAATTCTGTTACTCAATTGTTTATACAGTAAGACAAATACACTGGTTTTTATGTAATTGTATTTAAGGTATTTCTGGTTGTTTTGAAAGGTTGTTGTTGGTAAGGTAGGTATGTTGTCTTGGTTGATTTGGGTATGGGTATTGGTTGATTTGGGTGTTGGTATGGGTTGTTTTGGGTGTTGGTATTGGTTGTTTTGGGTGTTGGTATCGGTTGTTTTGGGTGTTGGTATCGGTTGTTTTGAAAGTTGGTATCGGTTGTTTTGAAAGTTGGTATTGGTTGTTTTGATGTGAGAGAGGTGTTTGGTGGTGATTGGTGTAGTAAACAAAGGTGGTATAGGCTTTGTTTGATGGGTTGAATGTGAGGAAGATGATGAATAGTGTTTGTGTACTTGAGTTGTTCTTGAAGAAGAGGTTGTTCTTGAAGCTTGTTGGTCTTGGCTTTGGCTTTCTTCTTTTGGAGTGAAAGAGTTACAGAATATTACAATGAAAACTCTTTAAACACTCTCTAACACACACAATACACTCACATACATCCACACACACACATACTCACGTATGCTCTCTCTCTCTCTCTCTCTTTTTGGTGTATTTACCCACAACACTCCCACACTTTGGTGATTTTATTCACACTTTGGTGTTTTTCTCTACTCCTCCCTTCTTGCATGCATCTATATATATATATATGCACAAATACTCCAGGCAACTCTCATTTGTTTAAGGGAAAGTAAACATTGTTGAGGAGTGAAAACTGGAAAGAAGTTGGAAGCATGCAAGTGGGTTTTCTTCTTTTGTGTTGTCTTTGCTTTCTTTCCTCACAGCACATACACATATACACTATGCATGTGCATGTATATATATTCAAAAGTAATTTCTAGGTGGTATGTATGCTGGAAGTGATGATGAAGCTGTGAGTTTAGAAAGAAAGAAGAAACACATGTGATGGAGACTTTTGCTTTTGTGTTTTCTTGTTTCTTCCTTCATATGTATATATATACGATACATGTATATATATATGTATATATATATATACATATACACACAATATACATATATATAATATATATCCGTAGGTATTTCTTGCATGGATGAGTTTTACGCGGGTGTGCGCGCGGGCCGCGGGTCGATCGCGTGTATGGCTGCTTCTTGCGATCTGAATAGCTGAAGTGAAAATCTCGATCTACGCGGGTATGGGCGCGGGTCGCGGGTATGGGTGCGGGCCGTGGGTAGGTCGCGTCTTGCGTTCTGAATAGCTGAAGTGAAAATCTCGATCTACGCGGGTATGGGCGCGGGTCGCGGGACGGTCGCTGGACTTGATCAGTTTTGTGCGGTTTGTCATGCGGGCCGCGGGCTGGTCGCGGGACCTGAATGGTTTTGGTTCTGAATTTTGGATTTGATCCATGATATCCGCGGGTATGCGAGTCGAGTCGGGTTCGTGAATCATCTTGCTTTGGTTTGATTCGTTTTTGATCTTTGTATTCGGTTTTGCAAGTGGTTTGAGTTGCATGACTTGAGTCTTGAGATTCTTATCTTCATGCGGTTTGAGACTTGTCGAGTTGTGAATTTACGTCTTTGCGTTTTTGTCATTCACGTGTTTTCGTATATACCGTTTTGATTACGTATTGATACAACCTGAAATAACTGATAATATTTGTTAGATAACATCAAAACAGTTCGTCTTATTTCAGTGATGGTCACATACAAAAACATTTTCCAACAATTTCCCCCTATGTGATCATTGATGAAATAAGGACAAATATTATCACATTAACAGTTTTAATCTTGAAGATTTGGGATAATTGTTTTTGTCAAAGATAAGATATATATAAAACATAGTGATCGTTTTGAAAGCTTGTGACTTTGTTTAACATATCTTATGTAAAAGATTTTCAGAAATTTGTTTCCGAATCAAAGTCTCGGGTTCGGTTATCAAAGGGTAGCCATATATGTATCTAAAGAGACTTCTTAAGATTTTATAGCATTATTTCTGACGACAAGTGGTTTAACAGGTCGATTCAGATGAACGCTTATTGGTATAGCTCACACTTCACTTGGGTGTTTGGTTGTTCTGGCAGCAGAACAGGTTAATGATCACTAAAAATGAGTGATATCTCTCTCTGACGACTCACACTCATATTGGAGGTGTTCAGCTATGCTTTTCCTATAAGTCACTTAGTCTTATTATTAGATAATCAATCACATAAGACTGGTTTCGGCATTACTCAGCGGGTTTCTTCATTCATGCCATTAAAGTTCACTCTCTCTCCGTCGGGAAATACATGTAGAGGGGTTTAGCAATTTTCATAGTGCAGTTTGCAACTAAGATTCTTCAGTGATGAAGGCTACAGTATCCCGGGAAATCCATTGTTGTTGCAGCTTCTTCTTTGATAGTATCCTGTTTGTTGATCAATATCGATTTATTGTAAAAAGATATTTTGTTTTAGCATTGAGAATTTGCTACATTTGAGACCTTTTTAAGAGTATTTGACTTGAGTGATTGAGATATCTTCTTTTGTGAAAAAATGGTTAAAACAAATCGCGAGATTTTATGATTTTTGTTTTGAAATAACCATTTGGTTGAAAGTTTGTTTGAAAATACCAAATATAGAATATTTTTTTTGTTTTGTTTGGTATATCTTTATTGAATCCATTTGTTTTCTTGTTGATTTGTCTTTGAGGATTGGATGTTGATAGATATTTGTTTCTCCTTTGGTTTTCTTGTAAGGATATGTCGTTGTTTGCTTGATGGATCATGGGATCGCAAGTCTTCATTTTTGGTTGGCTTTTATCTAGGTAGGGATAGGTGGCATAAAAGACAGTTTGTCTAGTATGTAAGAAATGAATGTATCGTCCCTAGTCATTTTGATATCTAAGCAAAAATGAGACCGTGACAAGGTATAATTGGGTATACCTTATAAGCAATAGTAACACACCTAAGCTCACAAGAAATGATTTCCACAATGATTTAGATCGACGAGGCACAAATTCTCACATGGGTTTTTGTTTTCATCTGAACCTCCTAACCTTATGTCCCTTGATTGTTTAAAATCGTCAATAATGAAATAAAATCGAAGGAAATAAAGTTATATACATTATGAAAAGTAGGATATTTGAACCTTCACTCCAATTGAGAATCAATATGACTTAAAATCTTCATCGAGCATAAGCATCTGAAAATTAAGTCAAGAGAAGATTAATCACAAGGTTCTATAAAAGCTTATTATGGCAAGTCTTTTATTAATTTTTTTTTTGAAGATTTGTTTTTCTGAATGTTTTTGGAAATATTGGTTATTTAAATGTTTTTGGTAATTTTTAAAAGGAAAGCAATTTTCAATTGTTTTTGAATTTTCCTTTTGAATGAAAGTAAACACACTTTTGTACAAACAAAAAGTAAAAGTTTAAGGATAGATGTTATCTGGATTTAACATTCCTAGACGGCCTAGGAAGTATTGAAACTTTGTTTCATCGAGAGCCTTAGTGAAGACATCGGCAATTTGATCTTCGGTGTTGATGAAGTGCAATTCGATATGACCCTTTTGAATGTTGTCTTTGATGAAATGATATCGAATGTCGATGTGCTTTGTCATGGAATGGTGAACGGGATTGTGAGAAATGACAATTGCACTAGTTGAGTCACAAAATATGGGAATTTGTGAAATTTTGAAGTCATAGTCTCGCAGTTGAGTTTGCATCCATATGACTTGCGAACAACAGCTGGCGGCAGCGACGTATTCAGCTTCTGCTGTTGATGTGGATACACAAGTCTGTTTCTTTGAAGTCCAACTTACTAGTCTACCTCCTAGGAATTGACAGCTACCAGATGTACTCTTTCTATCTAACTTGCATCCTCCATAATCTGAGTCGGTGAAAGCGTTCAGCTGAAAATCGGATTTAGCCGGATACCAAAGGCCAAGTTTGGGAGTGCCTTTTAGGTATTTGAAGATGCGTTTCACAGCAACTACATGAGATTCCATAGGATTTGCTTGGTATCTGGCACAGACACATGTAGAAAACATGATGTCAGGTCTGCTGGCAGTGAGGTATAAGAGTGATCCGATCATTCCACGATATCTTTTCTGATCAACAGGTTTGCCATTTAAGTCTGCATCGATTTTGTATCCAAAAGCCATTGGGGTTTTTGCGGTATTGGATTTGTCCATTGAAAAGCGAGTGAGTAGGTTTTTGACATAATTCTCTTGGTTGATGAAAATGCCATCAGTTGACTGTTTGATTTGAAGTCCGAGAAAAGTAGTCATCTCCCCAATCATGCTCATTTCAAATTTGCTCTTCATTAGATCTGCAAACTTAATACTCAAATATTCATCAGTAGAACCGAAAATAATGTCATCAACATATATTTGTACGATTAAAAGATGTTTATTATAGATTTTACGAAAGAGGGTTTGATCGATTGAACCTCTTTTAAAACCAGATTCTTCGAGAAAGGTTGTCAATGTGGCATACCAGGCTCGGGGTGCTTGTTTCAAGCCATAGACAGCTTTCTGCAATTTGAAGCTGTGATCAGGAAATTTGGGATCTTCGAAACCTGGTGGTTGGTGGATGTATACATCGCGATCTAACTCTCCATGTAGGAATGCACATTTAACATCCATTTGGAATACTTTGAAGTTCTTATGTGCAGCATATGCAAGAAAGATGCGAATTGCTTCAATTCTGGCAACTGGAGCATATGTTTCATCGTAGTCGATTCCTTCTTGTTGTGAATATCCTTTGACTACGAGACGTGCCTTGTTTCGACAAACGATTCCTTGATCTTCAGTTTTGTTTCTGAATACCCATCTTGAACCTATAACAGAAACATCGGGTGGGGTAGGGACAAGATTCCATACGTCATTTCTTTCAAATTCTTTTAGCTCTTCTTGCATAGCTTTTACTCAGTCTGGATCTTTGAGAGCAGAATGTATGGTTTTGGGTTCAGTCATGGATAAGAAGGCTCCAAATAAACAATCATTAGAAGTTGCGGCTCTAGTTTGGATGCCTGAGTTTGGATCTCCGATGATTTGGTCAGTTGGGTGGTTTCTGGTCCATTTTATTAAGCGATTCTCTTCCGCTATAATAATTGGAATTTCAGTATCCCATTGTTCTTTTCCGGGAGTTTCATCTTGGAATAGGTTTGAAGGTTCCCCCATAAATGATGCATCGGGATTGTTTTGGATATTTGGGGATGAGGTATTTAAAGGAGGATTTGGTGTTTGTTCCAATGAAGAAGTATGTGTAGGTGGTTCCCCCTCGAATTGATCTGCATCATTTCGGTTTGTCTGTGGAGTTCCTTCAGTGGTTGTTCCTGTAGAATCAATAGAAGTAGTTAGAAGTTCAGAATTGTAAGCGGTTTTGGGTTGTTCAAAAAGTAAATCAAGATCGATTTCAATATCTCTGTCAGGAGAAGGTGTTTGTTGAATTGGATTTTGAAAAATATTATCGATCATTTTTGAACCAAAATGTTCACGATCCAATTTCCTGACATAAAATTCATCGAAATGAACATCGGTACTTTCTTCAATTATTCTGGTACGTTTGTTCAGTACTCGATAAGCAGCTGAGGAAAACGAGTAACCAAGGAAAATTCCTTCGTCCGACCTTGATTCAAATTTTGAAAGGTGATCTTTATTGTTCTTTATGAAGCATCGACAACCAAAAATATGGAAAAATTTGATGTTTGGTTTTCGGTTGTTAATGACTTCATATGGTGTTTTATGAAGATGTTTATGGATTAAGGAACGATTTTGAGTGTAGCAAGCTGTGGCTATTGCTTCTGCCCAGAAGTATTGTGGCAGATCAGCGAAGATAAGCATTGATCTTGCAGCTTCACATAGAGTTCTGTTCCTTCTTTCGACAATGTCGTTCTGTTGTGGAGTGTATGGGGCTGAGAAGTTATGTTCAATTCCTTTGTCTTTGAGAAATGAATCTAGAGTCTTGTTTTTGAACTCTAAACCATTATCACTTCGGATTCTTCGAACAGGTCGTTTGAGCTTCAGTTCGATTTGTTTGATGAAGTTGATCATTTCTTCAGGTGCTTCTGATTTTAGTCTTAAGAAAAAGACCCAAGTAAAGCGCAAGAAACCATCAACGACAACAAGAATATACTTCTTCCCTTGTATGGTTTGGGTTTTGGCAGGGCCACAAAGGTCTATGTGCAGTAATTCTAGTGGTTGGGATACACTAGATTCTGAGATGCTTTTGTGAGTTGATTTGGAAAGTTTTCCTTTTTCACATGCGGCACAAAGAGTTTCATTATCAAGCTTCAGAAGTGGCAGTCCTCTAACAAGATCATCGCCGATCAGTTTGTTGATGTACCCAAAGTTTAGATGGGAAAGGCGGCGGTGCCATAACCAACTGATATCTGCTGGGGCTTTTGATAGCAGACATATATCGGGTTTACCATAGATAAGATCCATGTCAAGTGGATACATATTTCCGGCACGGTAAGAATCAACAATGATTTCTTTGGTTTTGGCGTCCATGATCAAGCTTCTTTGTTTGGTGAATAGGACTTCAAGATTGTTATCACACAGTTGAGAAACACTGATGAGGTTGTGTTTCAGGTCATCGACATAGGCAACTTTCTTTATGGTGAAGTTACCATTTGTTATGTTTCCATAACCTTTGATTTTTGCCGTCATGTTGTTGCCGAAGGTAACATCTTGATTTGTTTGGGTGGGTTTGAAGTCACGCAGGTAGTTTCGGTTTCCTGTCATATGCTTGGAGCAGCCACTATCAATATACCATGTATTATCATTGGGTTCTCCAGCATTAGATACCTGTAATTTAGACAGAAGATTTAGGTACCCAAATCTGAATGGGTCCTGGTTTGTTAGTTGTTTTTATTTTGGGTTTTTTGTTTACTGAACTTCTTGTAGCATTTGACTTCATATTGCTATAAGAGTTTGGTTTATAAGGATGGAATGGTTGAGGTTTGATTTTATTTATCAAATTTTCCCAAAAAGTGATTTGTTTCTGAAAATTCGTTGGTTGATAAAATCTGTGATTTGGTGAATGATATCCTAGATGTGAATTTTTTTTTGAAAAGTTCTCTTCATATCTGGGATGTGATTGGCGGTTATGAAAAGCTTTTTGAAGATGATGGTTTGGAACTTTCTGATTTGGTCGTTTTTTAAAGTTCCTTGAATGGTTAAAGGTGATCTCTTGAAAGCGGTTTTCAAAAGGTTTTTGAAAAGGTTTTGGTTTTTGTTTGGAAACCTGTTTTTGAGGTATGAGGTAAGGTTGAACTGGTTTCTTTGGTTTGTTTTCAAAAACTTTTGGTTTGTTAAGTGGGGTTATGGTTGCTTCATTGGTATGTTTGATTTGGTTTGTTGAAGAACTAGCAGAGTTTGTTTCAGATTTTACAACTCTTTTGATAGACTTTTTGGAAATAGTGAAAGCAGTGTCATCTGGGCTACAGTTGATAACTGTTTCGTCATCTGAATCTTCCTCATTAGCAGATGTGAAAAGATCTGGAAGAGTGGATTCAGAGTTTTCACAAATTATCATGTTTTCTTGTTTAGCTAGTTCATTTTCAAAAGATTCTCTTCCAATTCCTGGTCTGTAATTCGTATCAATTTTGCCAGTTCCTAAGGTGTTTGCCTTGGTGAAAATATCATCACTTAGCTTTCTGGCAATTTTGATAGAATCCATGTTCCATACCAATCTTTTGTTTTCTGTTTCAAGAAAATTGATTTGTTTAAAGGAATCAGTCAGTTTTTCATTTAAAGCATTGTATTTTTCGGTTGATTCTTGAAGGTTTTGTTTCAACTGAAGGATTTCCATTTCTAAAACATCTTTTGTTTCAGAAGAAATGGCCGACTGAATTTTTTGTTCCAAATCCCTTTTCTGAATTAGGGTTTGATTTAATTGTTCCAAGACGTGATTATAATCTTCTGATTTTCTTTCAACGTCTCTTTCCAATTTGTTCTTTATCCTTGTTGATTCTCCAAATTTGAGTTGCAAGGTTTGTAACTCAGATTTGCAGATATCGGAATTGATCATTGTGTCATGATATTTTTTGAGATCAGCTTCTAGACTTTTCTCAATCTTGGTTATATGGGACTCAAAAATTGATTTCGAAAGACCAAGTTCAGAGATCATAGACCATACCTGTTCTATGACGTTTGGAGCTCTTGAAGGTCTATCAACACCAACTACGAAACATAAGTTTGATTGTGTTGGTTCATTGTCAACTTCGTCTTCAGAAGTTGGCCAGTATTCCACGTTTGGTTC
The DNA here is from genome assembly GCF_052849685.1 of Lactuca virosa. Classification (NCBI taxonomy): domain Eukaryota; kingdom Viridiplantae; phylum Streptophyta; class Magnoliopsida; order Asterales; family Asteraceae; genus Lactuca; species Lactuca virosa. The sequence goes on along the minus strand of NC_136434.1, from coordinate 233,843,193 downwards.
ATGGATTGCCATCAATGCTCTTTGCTTATCTTGATTTTCCTGTTTTTTTAATTCATCGGCTTTTTGAGCGTAGTATGCTGAGTCTTTGACTTTGGTTTTGTTTTTGGCTCAGCATTCTCTGGCATAGTGATTAGTTCCTTTGCAGTTGTGACAAATGATCACTTCTTCATCACTGTCATCCTTTTGACTTTTAATCGGAAGTCTTTCAGGAGCTTGAGTTTGGATTTGTTGGGAAGATTGGGAAGGGTTCTGTTGGAATCCAAAATTTTGGTTGTTTTGAAAGCCATTGTTTTGATTAGTGTAACCTTGATTTTGGAATCCTCTGTTTTGGTTTTGAAAACTGTTGTTTTGGTTATTGTTATGATGACTTGAGTTGGGATTGTTTTGAAATCCCTGGTTTTGAAAACCTTGGTTTGAATTGTTTTGGAAGGAAGGTCTTTGAAAATTTTGTCCAAAATAAGGTGTTGGTTGAAAACCTGAGTTGTTTTGAACAGGTTGAGGTCTTGGTTGAAATCCAGAATTATTTTGTCCAAATGATGGTCGGTTTTGAAAATTTGGTTTAAAATTCGATTGACTGTGATTTGGAATAAATCTCTGGAGGTTTGTGTTTGCTACCAAAGCACAAAGTTGTTGGTAGTCTGCTTCATCATTTAAATCAGATTGATCAAAAGAATTGTTCAAAAAGGGTTGGTTTTGAAAAGATGTCTGATTAAAATGATTGAAGTTTTGTTCATTAAAAGGTGTTTGGTTTTGAGAAGATGTGGAAACGAGAGCAAGTGGTCCTCCAAAAGCTGTAGTGGTTGGTGGGTCAATCGAGGATTCATACGATTGAAGTTCTCCATACAAATTGTATAGAGTTTCAGTATGAATGGCTGGATTTCCCTGAATGATGAGTTTAACCATCTTCCAGCTTTCGTAAAGATTGTTTAGAAACTTGAGATTTATCTCGTGTTGTGTCTTTTTGATGCCCAAATTGTTCATTTTTACCATGATAAAATTGAACCTATCATGAGCATCATGAATGGTTTCTGATGAAAGCATCTTGAAATTATCGAATTCATTTAAAACAGATGTTCTTTTGTTTCCAATAATTCTTTGATTTCCACAAAAACGATTTTTTAAATTCTCCCAGATTTGATTTGCAGTCAACAGCATTATGTCATCCATTTGACTTAGAATACTGTGGGGAATTCCAGACACAAGTTCCTTTTTGGCTTGGAGTTGCAGCTTTTTTTCGGTTTCAGCAAGAGTGGCTTGATTTGTAGCAAGAGTAGCCATATTTTCTGGAGTAACATATGTTCCTTCTACACAATTCCAGACATTTTCATTTATGGAGTTGAGATGAAGATTCATACGGCCAACCCACGAATTATACTCTTCAGGAATAAGTATGGGTGCCCGTGAACCAGATCCCAAGCTGTTAGCAATAGAAACAGAGTTCATGTTGGAGTAATTAGCAGAAGACATAATAATTTTTTTGGTTTTTTGAAAGGATTTTGAACAAGTGATATTAAAATGAAAATTTCAAAGAAATGCTAATGGAAGGTTTTTTTTAAAAAAACGCTAACCAAAGGTTTTCGACAAAAATTTCAAAGTAAATCACGCAAGCTCTGATACCAATTGTTAAAAATATACGATCTGATTACCACGAATAAAAGGCTCAGTTACCAGTTACTGGGTGACAGATATATATATTTAATGAGATTAGATGCGGAAAGATAAGAAGTGCGGAATAAATAAATACTGGAAAGCTATAAATGACTGAAAGCTATAAATGAAATAAATGACAGTATTTAAATGACATAAAGCTGTAATAAAATATATAAATATAGATATAGTAGGTGGGTTTTGAACTGGACTTGTGGAACGACTGGTCTATAAAGTACGTTTTGTCAAATAAATGACTGAACGGCTTAAGGTTGGACTGGATCTTAATAGACTGTGTCTCTATTTGTTCAATGTTCAATCAGGTATAAGTAACATAAAATTTATTCAAAATTCTGTTACTCAATTGTTTATACAGTAAGACAAATACACTGGTTTTTATGTAATTGTATTTAAGGTATTTCTGGTTGTTTTGAAAGGTTGTTGTTGGTAAGGTAGGTATGTTGTCTTGGTTGATTTGGGTATGGGTATTGGTTGATTTGGGTGTTGGTATGGGTTGTTTTGGGTGTTGGTATCGGTTGTTTTGGGTGTTGGTATCGGTTGTTTTGAAAGTTGGTATTGGTTGTTTTGAAAGTTGGTATTGGTTGTTTTGATGTGAGAGAGGTGTTTGGTGGTGATTGGTGTAGTAAACAAAGGTGGTATAGGCTTTGTTTGATGGGTTGAATGTGAGGAAGATGATGAATAGTGTTTGTGTTCTTGAGTTGTTCTTGAAGAAGAGGTTGTTCTTGAAGCTTGTTGGTCTTGGCTTTGGCTTTCTTCTTTTGGAGTGAAAGAGTTACAGAATATTACAATGAAAACTCTTTAAACACTCTCTAACACACACAATACACTCACATACATCCACACACACACATACTCACGTATGCTCTCTCTCTCTCTTTCTCTCTCTCTCTCTCTTTTTGGTGTATTTACCCACAACACTCCCACACTTTGGTGATTTTATTCACACTTTGGTGTTTTTCTCTACTCCTCTCTTCTTGCATGCATCTATATATATATATATATATATATATATATATATATATATATATATATATATATATATATATATATATATATATATATATATATATATATGTACAAATACTCCAGGCAACTCTCATTTGTTTAAGGGAAAGTAAACATTGTTGAGGAGTGAAAGCTGGAAAGAAGTTGGAAGCATGCAAGTGGGTTTTCTTCTTTTGTGTTGTCTTTGCTTTCTTTCCTCACAGCACATACACATATACACTATGCATGTGCATGTATATATATTCAAAAGTAATTTCTAGGTGGTATGTATGCTGGAAGTGATGATGAAGCTGTGAGTTTAGAAAGAAAGAAGAAACACATGTGATGGAGACTTTTGCTTTTGTGTTTTCTTGTTTCTTCCTTCATATGTATATATATACGATACATGTATATATATATGTATATATATATATATACATATACACACAATATACATATATATAATATATATTCGTGGGTATTTCTTGCATGGATGAGTTTTACGCGGGTGTGCGCGCGGGCCGCGGGTCGGTCGCGTGCATGGCTGCTTCTTGCGATCTGAATAGCTGAAGTGAAAATCTCGATCTACGCGGGTATGACAGAAATCCCAAAGTTGAATAGGTACATTGTCTTATTTGTTCACAAAAAATTGATTTTTTCTGTTTACTAGAAACTCGTATGCTTGATTCCTCCTCCATTGATTTTAGAGGCTATTGGTGTCATGCCAACCACTAATTCGATTTTGTCAACCCTACTGAAATGTCTGGTGGTATTGTTTGTAGTTGGGATACCAACTTATACTCATTCTACCACTGCATCAAATCTAGGCATTTCTTAGCTTGGATTGGGTCTTGCAAAAACTTATATGGTTCACTTATTGTGGTTAAGACTTATGCTCTATAATTTCTCCATGACAAAAAACAACTGTTGTGTGATATTCCAGATCTCAAAAACACTATCTAACTTGGATTATCTGTGGTGAATTCAATGCGGCATGTCATAGAGATGAGAGAATGAACTCCTGTTTTCTGTAAAACTACTGCTCACAACTTCAATCAATTTATCATAGGAGCTGATCTTAAGGATCTTAGGATAGGTGGCGGGACGTTTCATAGATATGTGTAATGAAGGCTCGAAACTTAGCAAGCATGATCGTTTTCTTCTATGTTCTAATTTTTTCTCCACCTTTCCTATTGCCTTAGTCACTGTTCTCCCCAGAGATTTGCGGATCATTCTCCTATAATTCTCAAAACCTCTGCCTTGGATTTTGGCCCTGCTCCATTTCGATTTTTTAACTCATGGCTGCATAAAGAATATTTTAACACCGTCTTCACATCTACTTGGTCCTCATTCTCTGGTTACGGACCTCCTGACTTTGCTTTTATATGCGAGATTAAAGCATCTGAAAAATTCACATAATAATGGAGGATTAAAACAAATAATAAGGAATTTACCAATCTAATTGTGATCAAGAATAGGATCGATGAACTAGATAAAACTGCAGAAGATAGAATTCTAATTGATAATGAACTTCAAGAACTACGAGAAGGGAAAAAAGAAATTCATCGGCTTGAACACATCAAGAGACTCGACTTAAAACAGAAATCGAGAATCAGATGGCTTACTGATGGTGATGAAAACACTAGATTCTATCACGGTTTCATGAACAATAGATCTCGGAGGGGTCAAATTCATGGTCTAACCATCAATGGTTATGTTAAAAATATACGATCTGATTACCACGAATAAAAGGCTCAGTTACCAGTTACTGGGTGACAGATATATATATTTAATGAGATTAGATGCGGAAAGATAAGAAGTGCGGAATAAATAAATACTGGAAAGCTATAAATGACTGAAAGCTATAAATGAAATAAGTGACAGTATTTAAATGACATAAAGCTGTAATAAAATATATAAATATAGATATAGTAGGTGGGTTTTGAACTGGACTTGTGGAACGACTGGTCTATAAAGTACGTTTTGTCAAATAAATGACTGAACGGCTTAAGGTTGGACTGGATCTTAATAGACTGTGTCTCTATTTGTTCAATGTTCAATCAGGTATAAGTAACATAAAATTTATTCAAAATTCTGTTACTCAATTGTTTATACAGTAAGACAAATACACTGGTTTTTATGTAATTGTATTTAAGGTATTTCTGGTTGTTTTGAAAGGTTGTTGTTGGTAAGGTAGGTATGTTGTCTTGGTTGATTTGGGTATGGGTATTGGTTGATTTGGGTGTTGGTATGGGTTGTTTTGGGTGTTGGTATTGGTTGTTTTGGGTGTTGGTATCGGTTGTTTTGGGTGTTGGTATCGGTTGTTTTGAAAGTTGGTATTGGTTGTTTTGATGTGAGAGAGGTGTTTGGTGGTGATTGGTGTAGTAAACAAAGGTGGTATAGGCTTTGTTTGATGGGTTGAATGTGAGGAAGATGATGAATAGTGTTTGTGTACTTGAGTTGTTCTTGAAGAAGAGGTTGTTCTTGAAGCTTGTTGGTCTTGGCTTTGGCTTTCTTCTTTTGGAGTGAAAGAGTTACAGAATATTACAATGAAAACTCTTTAAACACTCTCTAACACACACAATACACTCACATACATCCACACACACACATACTCACGTATGCTCTCTCTCTCTCTCTCTCTTTTTGGTGTATTTACCCACAACACTCCCACACTTTGGTGATTTTATTCACACTTTGGTGTTTTTCTCTACTCCTCTCTTCTTGCATGCATCTATATATATATATGCAAAAATACTCCAGGCAACTCTCATTTGTTTAAGGGAAAGTAAACATTGTTGAGGAGTGAAAACTGGAAAGAAGTTGGAAGCATGCAAGTGGGTTTTCTTCTTTTGTGTTGTCTTTGCTTTCTTTCCTCACAGCACATACACATATACACTATGCATGTGCATGTATATATATTCAAAAGTAATTTCTAGGTGGTATGTATGCTGGAAGTGATGATGAAGCTGTGAGTTTAGAAAGAAAGAAGAAACACATGTGATGGAGACTTTTGCTTTTGTGTTTTCTTGTTTCTTCCTTCATATGTATATATATACGATACATGTATATATATATGTATATATATATATATATATACATATACACACAATATACATATATATAATATATATCCGTAGGTATTTCTTGCATGGATGAGTTTTACGCGGGTGTGCGCGCGGGCCGCGGGTCGATCGCGTGCATGGCTGCTTCTTGCGATCTGAATAGCTGAAGTGAAAATCTCGATCTACGCGGGTATGGGCGCGGGTCGCGGGTATGGGTGCGGGCCGTGGGTAGGTCGCGTCTTGCGTTCTGAATAGCTGAAGTGAAAATCTCGATCTACGCGGGTATGGGCGCGGGTCGCGGGACGGTCGCTGGACTTGATCAGTTTTGTGCGGTTTGTCATGCGGGCCGCGGGCTGGTCGCGGGACCTGAATGGTTTTGGTTCTGAATTTTGGATTTGATCCATGATATCCGCGGGTATGCGAGTCGAGTCGGGTTCGTGAATCATCTTGCTTTGGTTTGATTCGTTTTTGATCTTTGTATTCGGTTTTGCAAGTGGTTTGAGTTGCATGACTTGAGTCTTGAGATTCTTATCTTCATGCGGTTTGAGACTTGTCGAGTTGTGAATTTACGTCTTTGCGTTTTTGTCATTCACGTGTTTTCGTATATACCGTTTTGATTACGTATTGATACAACCTGAAATAACTGATAATATTTGTTAGATAACATCAAAACAGTTCGTCTTATTTCAGTGATGGTCACATACAAAAACATTTTCCAACAGGTTCTTGATCCTCGGATCCATCTATGATCAATTCTGAGGTTTGGAAATTCTTCATTTCAAAATTCACCAAAAAATGGCCCATCATACCCAAGCTTGTTAACTCTCATTTCAAACGAATCACTCAAAGACCAATACTCTTCCCTTAATGCTCCATTCGATGCCCTTGAGATTCGTAACACTATCTGTGACTGTGGTTGCGACAAAGCACCTGGACCTGACGGGTCCACCTTCAAATTTCTAAAATCTCATTGGAATAGCATGGAAAATGATATTACGGCGATTATCAGGTATTTTTGAGACTTTTGGAACATTCTTACGTGATTGCAATTCCTCATTCATCACCCTTGTTCCCAAAGTGAAAGATCATCTAACCTTAAATGATTACCGCCCTATCAGTCTTATTGGCTGTTTGTACAAGATTGTAGCAAAACCTCTAACCAATTATCTCAAAACGATAATTGGATGCGTAGTAGATCTGGTGCAATATGCTTATGTCAAAGGCAGGAATATTCGGTGACCTGGTTCTACCTTGACTCTGTCATGGACCAAATGGGATTTAGTCAAAAATAGAGCTCCTGGATACATGGTTGTCTCTAATCATCCAGGGCCTCGGTATTGGTTAACGGCTCACCAACCCTTGAATTCCCTATTTCTAAAAGTGTTCGACAAGGTGATCCATTGGCCCTATTTTTTTCATAATTGTCATGGAAGGTCTCAATATCGCATTGAAAAGTGCGTGTGAGAAATCCTTATTTCAAGGTATCAAACTCCCCAAGGAGGGTCCCACCATCTCTTATTTATTTTATGCGGACAATGCCACTTTGTTGGCGAATGGAGCAGTTTTAACCTAAAGAATCTTGTTCGAATTCTAACTATTTCCAAGTCTTATCGGGTTTAAAAGCTAATTTCAACAAGTCTCGTGTATTTTGTGTATGCATTCCTATCCTTGAAGTTAAAAGATGTGCTCGTACTCTTGGTTGCATGGATGGGGTGTTCCCATTCGTCTACTTAGGGGTGCCTGTGGGCGCCAACATAAATCTCAAAAGACATTGGCTGCCTATTATTGATAGATTTCAATCGAAACTCTCTTCATGGAAGGCTAACACCCTCTCATTTGGAGGTCAACTAACTTTGTTAAAATATGTTCTTGAGAGTCTTCGTACCTACTATCTCTCCTTATTCAAGACTCCATAATGTGTCATTAACTCCCTTGAGAAAATACGCTGAAAATTTTTGTGGAGTGGAAGCGAAGACCGTCGAAAAATTCACTGGATTGTATGGGAAAAAATTATGGCATCCAAAAGTAACGGTGGCCATGGTGTTGGTTGCCTGAGAACTCAGAATTTGGCTTTACTCTCGAAGTGGTGGTGGCGTTTTAGATCAGGGGATGGTAGTCTATGGCATGATATTGTTATGAACATTTACAACCTTGCCAATAAACCTCTTGATACCTTATCTAAAAAGTCCATATCGGGTGTATGAAATAATATTTCCAAGGCCCTATCGTTGTGCTCTTCTGAACCAATAAAATTCTATGATATTTTCACCATTTGCATTGGAGATGGAAGCTCCATAATGTTCTAGAAAGAGACTTGGTTGGGCACGACCAGATTTCATGATAGATTTCCTAATCTCTATGCTCTGGAATTGAATAAATCTTGTCTCCTTGCTGATAAATGCTCATCCGTTGGTGTTACTTGGACTTGGTCCTCCAGCCGCTCCAGTCAAGATTCCAGTTTAGAGCTTTCAATCCTATCCTCATTGTTTACCGATGTTCATCTTACTGATGCTCCAGATAAACTTTGTTTCTTCGTCGCGTATAACAGACAATTCTCTGTAGGCTTGATGTGTAACTTTCTTGACTCCAAAATACATCCTTATATTGGTCCATCAATCAAGTCGATAAAAAACAATACCTCTTAAGGTATCCTGCTTCATATGTAGTACAAAGCTCGGGGGTATTCCTGTGGCAGACAAACTCCAGCACAGAGGTGTTCAAATATCATCTTCACTTTGCCCTGTATGTAATTCCTTCACTAAAACCATTGATCATCTCATGGTTGAATGTAACTTTGCTACTAAGTGTCGGCTCTGGATATTCAAATGGTGGAATGTAGATGGACCTAATGTTTCTTCGGTTGTGGAGCTTCTAGATTTTGCAGGAAAATGGGGGAATTGTCCCCAAAAGAGGTTGAAATTCATCACCATTGTTTATTGTCTAATTTGGTGTATCTGGAAGGCACACAACTACAAGATATTCAACAACTTATCCTCTTCACCTACTTCAATAGCTGATAATGTTATCTCTTTTTCATTTTCATGGTGCAAGTACAAGGGCAAACTAGGTGATTTCACGTGGTCAAGCTGGAGCATCGCTCTTTTTTCATAAAATTGTGGCGCTTTACAAAGGGTTGTTGGTTGCTCTCTTTGTTTCTCTGTTTTTTCCGTTTTTATGTACTTGTACCCTCTTGCCTATGTTTTGGTTTTTGCTAATTCATGGTGCTTTTTAATATATTTGTCGTTTCCATAAAATAAAAATCATTTAATTGATTTTTCATATTTTTCCCTCTGATTCCTAAAGTATTGTGAGCGCCATACTTTTCAATCTACATTCTACGTCGCATTCCAAGAAATTTTAAAAACCAAAAAGTGTAATCGACTAATCGTTGTCTCATTGTCTAAAAAATGGGTGGTAATTGAACTTGCCTTTTCTTTTGGGCAAACATGGACTAAAAAAATGCAAGTTTTTATTATTACTCGAAATTCCACATAACTATGATCGTTTCAATTCTCCGAATGTGTAAACTCTTGTTTACGATTTAATAAATGATATATGATAAGTATAGCAAATTCAATTTAATGGAAATTGCTAAACACATTAATTTAATGTATAAATCTTTACATTCTAAACCCTTTCCGGATGAACACATATTGTGATTTAATTATGATAACTTGTTAGTGAAGCATAACCTAGATTTACATAGAATAAATACAACAATTGTAAAGAAATGATGGTACAATGAAGGGGAAATGAAGGACGACGAACTGTGACGAGTGTAGAGCCAAGCTGTACGCACTGTATTATGTATATATGTCATCGTCTAGTTGGATTTGTCACTCCCCCTCCATAACATAATATAAAACCAAAAGCAGTTTAATTGCTATGAATTGAAAGACCTGAAATGTGCATTAGAAGAGCTTCATGAGTGGGATCCTGTATATTCTCCATAGATCATCGTCTTTAGAAATCAAAATCGCGAACCCTCGTTCCCATTCTGACAACTTATCTGAAACAGTTGAATATGGAGGTAGGCGTAAAAGGGTACATGAGCAGTATTCTATATAAAAAGCATAGAAATTAACCCTAATTTCACAAACGCTAACCAAAAATAGATTTGGTTCAATCATGACATAATTGGTGAACTATTAAACAATCATACCATCATTATTTTTGGCCGCTGTTTTGCCGACATCATATGCCGATCATCCGATCGGTCACCTGTAGCAGTTGATGGTTCTGTCCCCGTGTTTGCCTCTGGCCGTTCGTCAATCGACTATATGATCTGTCAGAAGTTGGAATTTTGGGAACGCTTCCTTCTACATCGGAATATTGTGAAGAGGGTAGTATGTGTGGTAATTGAGGAAGGGAATCTGCCGATGGTTGATTGGAAGATGGAAGCAGTAAGGAGCCGATAGCTTTTGCCGCAAGCTAAACATTCCAGCCAGCTTATGAAAGTTACTTTTCATAAGCAGAATGGGTTTTAGTTATATATAATATCATGATGTTTAGATAACACATAAAAAAATAATAGAAGACAAAAGTATTATCATAAACTGAAAGTTATATTAGAATGTATATCAAAAACACAATGTATATCTACGTCAAATTCTTTATTGTTTCTTGAATAAAGGAACCTGGTTTTTAACTTTGTTATCTCGAACGTTACAAAATATAAATACGTGACAAAAAGTATAAGTCAAGAAAGGAGACCAAATTCAAGAGCCACGTGCTTCTTCATAAGTGGGACAATGTAGCAATTATGGTGGAAGGGGTTGGGTATGGGTATTAGAAATCATAAGGCCCTATATAGATGGATAATGCTTCATGATTTTCAAAGAGTAATTTGTATTAAGATTTGATTTCACACAACACCCTTTCAATAGAGAAAAGAAATCATGCATATCGTATCTTTGTATTTTTCTCCTATGGTCTTCCTTTACATTTAGATTATGATATTAGTTATATTTAAGAAAATTAATAATTAAAAGTGATATATAGAATGGATAAAAATATAAGTAAGAAAATATTTAATTTTTCTTAATAGAAATAAGACTATCACCATAAAGATAAAACATATAATACAACTGTATTAGGTTTAAATAAACTATAAAAGGCAATTAGTAAAAGGTAAAAATTCAATACTCCCATACATGATAGAGAAGGAGTTCTAAGGAGAATATTATGCGTGTGGGTACCACGAAAACATCATAATTACTTAAATCTATAGAAATTTGATACCACGGTCTTCTTCAAGTAGAACAAGTTAAGGCAATCGGATATGGCAACATTTTTTTACGCGTAAATGATGACGTGGCAGGATTGTTCACGCATGAACACCTCCTTCCATGCCCGTAAATCTGGTGTAGATTGGTACCGGCTACGCGTTCGTACGACCAATAGGAAATCAATTCCACAAACGGTCAAAAAATTACTCGTTAACCACTTTATGAAAAAAAATTACTTTTTAACTATAAATTAAACCATATATACCAACATTTCTATACCATTTCACACCTCAAAACTATTCAATTCTCTTTCTATTCTCTCATCTTTTTCTCGAAGTATGGACCAAAATCAAAATACCCCAACCACTCCAAACACCCCCAACAACCCCAAACACTCTAAATGATCAATATCAACATCTTAACTATATGAAAATGTTAAAATCCTCAATCCAACAACAATCTCTATTTACCAACATTCCATATCAATCAAACTACTTCGAACAACAAAGACCACAAAAATTCAATCATTTCCAATTCCAAGCTTTTCTACAATTTCAACCTCAACAATTCCAAACACAGCCATCTCAAGTCTCATTATCTCAATCCCAACCTATAAACGTCAACATTGACAACGACGAACGGGTCTAAGAAACACAACCATCTAGAAGAAGGCAAACAAAAGGAAAAGCTACAAAAAACGAGGAACGACATGGAACGGAGATAGGAGGAAGCTTTATCTAAAGCTTGGATTTTTATATCGTGTGACTCGAGGACGGGCAACACGCAAACGGGAAACAGTTTTTGGCTTCGTGTTTTATCCCATTTTCACTAGCTTTTGGAAAGACAATCGGATCAAACCTATGACGCGGTAAATTGAAAATGACGTGAACTACGAGCGGCTTGCACCAAGTTTAACGACATATTTGAGAATATGAAAAATATGCATAAAAGTGGTAGCAATGATTTCAATATTTTATCAACCGTTTGCCAACTATACAAGGTTACAAACGGCGGTAAAGCATTCTGCCACCAAAAAACATAGTAAATTTGTCGTAAGGGTCCAAAATAAGTCCTTAAACCGGAGACTTTGTATTCGGAATTGACTACTGGTTCCAACAAAAGGCGAAGAACTTCTGGGTCGGATGTGGGTTTTGGTGTCGACCTAAATGAAGACTCCGACGACACCGAGGGGGAGGGTCCACCGAAAGTCCAACTTCGTCGACCAACGGGAAGGGAGAAAGGGAAAACGATGACGTCTTCAAGTGGAACAACGAGTAGTGAAGACTTACTTGCGGAAAAAATTGACAAAACTCTAAATTTTTTTACCAAAAAAGATATGAAGCAATGGAGGAAGCTCGTCGCCAAAAACTAACACTTACCGATCTTCAAATTTTAAACACAAAGCCGCAACCGGATATCGAACCGGAAAATCTAGCCGCATTTCTGAAAATCCAACAAGTTCTTGAAAAACATTGAAATTAGTTTTTAATGTTTTTAATTTTTTTTGTTTAATTTTCTATGGTTTTTAAGTCATTTAGGTTTAAATTTCTATGAGTTTTTTTTTTAATAATTTAGGCTTGAAATTTTATGTTTTTATGTTTTTTTAATAGTTTAAGTTATGTAATGTGTTTTCATGTAATGTGAAATATTTATTTATGTTTATTAATTATGTTTTTTATTTAATCTAAATATATAAAAAAAATAAAAAAATAAAAAGATAAACAATGTGGAGTTGTAACCATTTTCAAGGCATTAATGAACATATAATGAACATGTAGTGGAGATAATGTGGGGCATAAATGACATATTTTTGTAGTGAACATATAGTAACTATGCCCCATGGCCTAATTAGATAACATAGAAAACAGAAAGTTATTAGCTATTTTCTAATTTGCCTACTTGTGTGTGTGAGAGATACTTGTGTGTGTGAGAGAGAGACCCCAATATATTTGGGTATTTTAGGTTTTGAGCACCGAACTTAAAACCAAAAGAAAAGGTAAATAAATAAATAAATCAAACATTTGCTGCTTAGCTACACTTTTAATATATATATATATATATATATATATATATATATATATATATATATATATATATATATATATATATATATATATATATATATTATAGAAGTTAAGCCTTATGAACAGAAAACTTGATGGGATTCTGACAACTTTGGTCCACATATTTGCATATTTTTATATTTTGTCATTTTGTTTTTAGGGTTTTCATGCTACTCCTTCTAAGTTTTTTTTTTTTTTTTTTTTTTCATTTTCTACCCTCGGTATTGGGTTTTGGGATTTACTATATGTGTTTTGTCGGTGGATACGTGTGTTCTTCTTTTTATTCGCCGTTTTATTTGCCAATGACATCCATCCAGGTACGCTCACCAGAGATCCCCTTACTTTCTACTTCTTTCTCGATGCTTCTATCTTCAAATCTGTGCATCAACCCATTCAAAGTCACTACCGTGTCGCTCCTCCGACTTCCAACTACAACACCCCTCGAGAACATCACTCTCGTCATGACTACAATCGATTGGCCAACACATCCCTCTTCCAATCTCCACCTCTTTCGGATGCCTCTGCTCCTCCGTCCGATTATCACACATATTACCCCCTTCACAATCCTAGAGGCAGAATGAAATCAATGTTGAGAGGACGAGAAAGACGATGGATATAACAACCCGTATCCATTCCTGGTTCCTCTTCTCTCCTCTCTGTTGACCATCGCTTTTTGTGGAATTCCGTTGCCTCACTACCTCCAACAATCTCAGGTCTTGAGCCTGAAGACTTCACCCTTAGTTTTTATGATTGGCAGTGTCGTTTCCCCCATATCTACTTGCCACATCATGCTTGGTGTGTAGCCTCGATAAAACGTGCATTGCAGTTCTACTTTCAGGTAACTATTTTGATTGCTTAAAAGTCAAAATTTAATCTGTTTTTCATCAATTAGTTGTGGAATTATACTTGGGAATCTGGATTATCGATTTTTCTTATTCGTTCATATCTAGATTTTAGCGATTCAGGTTTTCTGCACTTTGATTTATATGTACTCAGGTTAGAACAATATACAACTAATAAGAAGAGCTTTTTTGTCAAATTTGTTGAATCTGATTATGCTTATTGACTCTCATCATACAACTAGAGCTACAACCACCAATGCTCCATCTCTATGACTGTTGTGGAAGATATAGTTGCACAACCTTCTTCCACTGTAAGTGCTTTATTTGGTTTTACTTATTCACGTCCATTTCTTTATTTTGTTTTACTTATTGACATCCATTTATTGAATGTATTATGAAAGTGACATATTATTATATTCAACTTTCATGGTCTTGTGGCATTATATTGTATAAACTAAGATGGATGATGGATCATTGTTTTCTGTTCTTTAGAAAAGCTATGACACGTGTTGTTTTTTGTGTTTTTTTTATATATAAATTAGTAATGTATTATTATGTATGTGTTTTTGTGGTTTTATGTACAGAAAATGTATAAAATAAAGTGTATTTTCACAAGGTTTTTAAGGCATAGACGATGTGACAACCCGAAACTTTTTCCGTTATCCTTACCCAATTTCCGTTAAAAAAATTTGGGCTTTTATTTATTTTCCGTTCACGTTAGTATTATTTTTGGTCTAGCGGAATATTCTAAGCTCAGTTCGATTGAGTTTCGTATTAAAAAAAAACGAGGTTTTCTAAGTCAAAACAAAGCATCCGGGCCAATCGACCCTTCGAGAGGAGCTTACGGCCGCAAACATAGTTTACGGCCGTAAACTCTGTTTACGACCGTAAACCCATGGACCGTAAACTCCTGATTTCGGCCGCAAACTACCCTCTTCAACCACATGTAATTCAAACACTTAGTTTTAAGTGTTTCCTAGTCCCTAAGGTGGTTTCCTTCCATAGCAAATAGTGTTATGTCCTCACCTAATGTATATATGTACTTTTACATGCTAAATAGGATATGTTTGTGTCCGAAGCTTTATTTGACACTCAGCAATTCCTAGCAACTTACACTCGAATCCCACGTCAAAACAGTGAGTTCATACCCCTACGCTTTTCCGAGTTTTTCATGTTTTCAGGGGGGGGGATACAAGCAAAAGTACAAGGAAACTTGTACTCAAGTATATTATTTTGTTTAAAATAATTATACGTTCAGTATGCTTTTAACTCAGAAAACCGTTTTACCAATCGATTAAGAAATCAACTCGTAGAAACAGTTTTCAAAACTAAAGCAAGGAACTTGTAAATCTTATCATAGAATGTGATATTTTCTAAAAGATTTATACAAAACATAAACAGGATTTTCGATGCTATTACTTGTAAGTTTGTTATTTTAGGATTGGAGACACGTCCTTGGTAACACTCCACCGGATTCGTGAGTGTAGGACTAGCCCTTATAACCAGAATCTCTTGTAGGGAGAGCGTGACTATTGTGTATAGATCTATACGGGACTGACTATCCCGCACCTCGCTGCTAGCTACAGTGGGACCGTTAGGTCTACGGGTGACAAAGTCATAAAAGGATACTGGCCCCGTTTCGTGCCATATCTAGTTTAATGTATGGTTATAAAACTCGCAACCTAGATAGTAGAGATTTACTTTTGTAATAATGAAACAAGTGAATTAACCTCAAAGTAATAACCGATTTGATTACTAGAGGGCATTAGTAATGCCCTTAGGATCTAGTTCACTACTTAATTATTAGTTTTATTTATGTAATAAAGCTAATACATCTCACCGAGAGTAAACAGGGTTTTTCAAGGAAACTACATCTAACGATACAAGTATGGTAGATACTTGTACACCTCAATTCAGAATCGATAACCAACTATCAACTTTTAAGGAAAAATATAGGATTTTCCTAGGATAACTAAATCTTTCGTAAACAGGTTGTTTAACTAATGGATAATCGAACTTCTTTCATAAGAAAATATAGGATTTTCTTGGGAAATACTTTTCAAAGGATTAAAGAAACATTTCTTTCACCTGATCTAAACGCTTATGAACTCACCAGCTTTATGCTGATATTTTAAACTGCTTGTATTCTCAGGGCATCAATAGATAGGTACTCTTGCCAACTTTTGGAGAAGACGGAACATTCTAAAGTCACGTCTTTTACTTTTGGTATATTTACTGATATGTATAAACCATGTTCTTGAACAATGTAAATACTCATATTATAATGTAATGGTTGTGTTTACTTCGCTTACTATGATACAACTGTTGTGATACTACGCATGACGTCCTCCGCCCCAGAACGTTTCCGCCATCGGTTTCGGGGTGTGACAGATTGGTATCAGAGCTATTGTTTATAGTGAACTAAGTATACCGAACCTTACATGGTATACAACTATAAACACAAAGGGGCTGAAGTGCTCTGAACTAAAAGTATACTTCTAAAATATAAGTATTTTTACAAAAAGTATACAAGTATACCTACGTACCAGAATCAGTATCATAAGTAGAACAAAACAAAAGTATTTTGGGTGTTGAACACTGCGGTTAAACCTGGGCAGTTATGTAATCATGTCTAGGGTCAATATAGCCTGATCAACTATATTTATTCGAGACATGACCAACATGTGTTTGGGAGTGACTTTGGTTTTGCAACAGGACTAAAACTTACCCAGCATCAATACAACTTAAAATACTATAGGAGTATTTTAGTCAGAGCCGAATACATTGTAGAAATTCATTCCTAGTGTTGCTACTTATTCGTTTCTTAGCGATAACTTACTTGCATTAGTAACCTTTCTTTACTTATCGCTTGGTAGAACATTTTTTTATCGGGACGAGATATATTTTGTTTCGTATATCTTGGGGATTTACCATCCTCTTCTTCCTGGTTATTTTTAGAACAAGATGCATCCTCGAAAAAGACCTATCAGAAGGAATGACGACGCTCCACCACCACCACCGCCCCCCTCAGTTCGATCCCGTTACGTTCCAAGCAGCTGTTACTGCTGCTGTGGCTGCCGCGATGACACAAGTTAATTCTGGCGGATCTGGTGGGCAGAGAGGTGGTACGCATCCCCAAAATCATGAAGGTGGTCAGGGACACCAAAAGGAGTGCTCTTATAAGGACTTTATGAACACAAAACCCACATCTTTCGATGGCAAAGGATGGGTTATTGCCCTGACTCAATGGATCGAGAAAATTGAATCCATTTTCGAAATCTGCTCTTGTTCTGAAGCTAACAAGGGGAAATTCGCCGCTTGCACTTTCGCCAACAAAGCACTGACCTGGTGGAATGGTAGGGTCCAATCCCTAACCCTGCCAGTGGCAAATGCTATGGGTTGGGAAAGTTTAAAGGAACTCATGCTAGCTGAGTACTGTCCACGGGGCGAAATGCAGAAACTGGAGCACGAACTCTGGAACCTAAGGATGAAGGAATCTGACATTGCTGCCTACACTTCTAGGTTTGAAGACCTAGCACTTCTTTGTCCTGGAATGGTCACCCCGGAAAGCAAGAAAATAGAGAGGTACATTTGGGGACTGACCCAGACGACCAAAGGGAATGTCTTGGCTGCTCGGCCAGCTACATTTGATAGCGCCAAGTGCCTGGCGCAGACTCTGATCGATCATGGAGTCGATCTCGATGAAGTGACCGCCACTCCTGAACCGGCTAAAGGGAGTGGTGAGAAGAGAAAATTCTGGAAGCAGAGAAAGGGTCAATCTTCGCAAGAGCCCTCAAAGAAACAGTAAACGGTGGCAGTCCACGCTGCTACTACCCCTGTCACTGCTCCTGCAACTCAAGCACCTACCAGTAGGTATATTGGTACCCTCCCTTGGTGCAATAAGTGCAGTTATCATCACCGCATCCCTGGTCCATGTCGTGAGATGCTCTGCAACAACTGTGGTAAAAAGGGCCACCTGGCTCGAGGCTACAGAAACCCGGTCCAAACAACCGATCAGGCCTCTGGAGCAGGTGTTGGTCAAGCCTGTTACAGGTGTGGGGAAATCGGGCATTACAAGAGGAACTGCCCCAAGGCAGCAACAACTGTCAACACCGGGAGAGTACTAGCTATGGGGCAAGAGGAGTACGTGGCTGACCCCACCGTTGTTTCGGGTACGTTCCTCCTCGACAACTCTTATGCATGCATTCTTTTCGATTCTGGTGCGGAGAGAAGTTTTATTAGCCATGCATTCAAACATCTTCTTAGGCATAAATCTCAACCACTAACTGAAACATTCACCGTCGAGATGGCTAACGGTGAGAAAGAGAGCACTAATGATATATATGTAGGCTGTACCCTCACTTTGAACGATCATTCTTTTCCCATCGACCTTATGCCAGTCTCCATAAAAAGCTTCGATGTCATCATCGGCATGGATTGGTTGAGCCCCAATCATGCTGATATTCTTTGTTACGAAAAAGCTATACGTCTCAATCTTTCCTCGGATGAAACTCTTGTAATCTACGGCGATAAACTCAGTTCAAACCTTCGCATCATTTCGTGCATCAAAGCCCAGAAACTCCTGCGGAAGGAGTGTTATGCATTCCTAGCCCACATCATTAACGAGAAGCAGGAAGTTAAAGACCTCAAGAGCATACCCGAAGTCTGCAACTTTCCCGATGTTTTTCCTGAAGATCTTCCGGGAATCCCTCCCGGACGCCAAGTCGAATTTCGCATCGACTTAGTCCCCGGAGCTACCCCCGTAGCTAAATCCCCATACCGATTAGCACCGGCAGAAATGCAGGAGTTATCCAGTCAGCTCAATGAGCTGCTCAACAAAGGATTCATCAGATCGAGTTCCTCACCCTGGGGTGCTCCGATTTTGTTTGTGAAAAAGAAAGATGGATCCTTTCGGATGTGTATCGATTACCGAGAGCTGAACAAGCTCACAGTCAAAAACCGTTACCCTCTTCCTCGAATCGACGACCTCTTCGATCAACTTCAGGGAGCCAACTACTTCTCGAAAATAGATTTAAGATCAGGGTACCATCAGCTACGAGTCCATGAGGGTGATGTTCCTAAAACAACATTTCGGACTCGATATGGTCACTACGAGTTCGTAGTTATGCCCTTCGGTCTAACCAACGCACCGGCAGTGTTCATGGACCTGATGAACCAGGTGTGCCGTCCTTTCCTGGACAAGTTCGTCATCGTATTCATCGACGATATACTTATCTATTCCATAAATGAGGAAGATCATCGACAGCACTTGAGATCGGTGGTGGAAACCCTAAGGATGGAGAAACTGTACGCGAAATTCTCCAAGTGCGAATTCTGGATTCGCAAGGTAACCTTTCTAGGTCACGTGGTAAGCGAGGAAGGCATACACGTGGAACCCTCCAAAATCAAAGCGATAGAGAACTGGTCAGCACCGAAGACGCCCACATAAATCCGTCAATTCTTGGGTCTCGCTGGCTACTATCGCAGATTTATCCAGAATTTCTCCAGAATTGCCAAACCCTTAACCACTCTGATCAAAAAGGCGTACCCTTTTGCTGGAGTGAAAAGCAAGACACTGCGTTCCAAACGTTGAAGCGGTCCCTATGCAGCGCACCTATCTTGTCTCTGCCTGAAGGAACGGAGGACTTCATTGTCTACTGTGATGCATCCAATCAGGGCCTAGGCTGTGTGCTCATGCAACGGGGAAAAGTCATTGCTTATGCCTCAAGACAGCTGAAAGCACACGAAATCAACTACACAACGCACGACCTGGAATTGGGAGCAGTGGTCTTCACATTGAAGATATGGAGATATTATCTCTACGGAACCAAGTGCACTATCTTCACTGACCATAAAAGTCTGCAGCATATCTTTGACCAGAAGGAGCTGAACATGAGACAACGGCGATGGGTTGAGCTACTCAGCGATTACGAGTGCGAAATCCGCTACCATCCCGACAAGGCCAATGTGGTGGCAGATGCCCTCAGCCGGAAGGAGTACTCAGGTCGTAGAGTGAAGGAACTGACCATGACTATCCATTCCCATTTATCCGCACAAATCAAGGAGGCTCAGCTGGAAGCCTTAAAACCAGAGAACATGCCGGGTGAAGCCTTAAGAGGAATGGAAAAGAACCTAGAAATCAAGGTAGACGGAGTCTATAATTTCATAGATCGGATCTGGACCCCAAAGTTCGGTGGTTACAGAGAGGTTGTAATGAAAGAAGCTCACAATACTAGATACTCCGTTCATCCAGGCTCGGACAAAATGTATCTCGATCTCAAGAAACTATATTGGTGGCCGAACATGAAAGCAGAAATCGCTACCTTCGTGGGCAAGTGCCTGACTTGCGCCAAGGTGAAGGTCGAATATGAGAAGACCTCGGGTCTACTCCACCAGCCGGAGATACCTGAGTGGAAGTGGGAAAGAATTACTATGGATTTTATTACCAAATTACCCAAGTCTCCGAGTGGGCATGACGCCATCTGGGTAATTGTTGACCAGCTGACTAAATCCGCCCACTTCCTGCCGATCAAGGAAAGCTTCAAAATGGAGAAGCTCACGAGAATCTACATCCGAGAGATAGTTCGACTACATGGTGTGCCTGTATCCATTATCTCCAATCGAGATAGCAGGTTCACTTCGAGGTTCTGGCAGTCACTACAGAAGGCTCTTGGAACTAAGTTGGATATCAGCACAACTTACCATCCTCAGACAGATGGGCAGAGTGAGAGAACCATCCAAACCTTGGAAGACATGTTGAGAGCATGTGTCATAGAATTCGGTGAGTCGTGGGACACTCATTTTCCCTTGGTCGAGTTTTCCTACAACAACAGTTACCACACCAGCATCAAGGCTGCGCCTTTCGAAGCTTCCTATGGCCGGAAGTGCAGATCCCCTCTGTGCTGGGCTGAGGTGGGCGACACGCAGCTAGTCAATGGGCAAGTCCCTGACAACACTCTCACTGGTCCAGAAATCATTCGCGAAACCACCGAAAAGATCGTGCAAATCCGGGAACGACTTAAGGCCTCACGAGATAGACAAAAGAGCTACGCCGATAAACGACGAAAACCCTTGGAGTTCCAGGTTGGAGACCGTGTTCTGTTGAAGGTCTTGACCTGGAAAGGCATGATACGCTTCGGAAAGCGTGGAAAGCTAAATCCAAGATACATAGGACCCTTCGAGATCCTCGCTAGGATCGGTCCTGTAGCCTACAAACTTCGTTTACTGCAAGAACTTAGCAACATTCATCCTGTCTTCCACGTTTCGAATCTTAAGAAATGCGTATCTGACGAAACCCTTACGATTCTTCTCGACGAGATTGAAATCAACGAGAATCTGAACTTCGTGGAAGAACCAATCGAAATCATGGATAGAGAGATCAAACGAACGAAACAAAGTCGCATCCCGATAGTGAAGGTTCGCTGGAATGCCAAGCGGGGCCCCGAATTCACTTGGGAGCGCGAAGATCAGATGAAACAGAAGCATCCACATCTCTTTTCTATTCCATGATTTGTATTCTATGTTCAAATTTCGGGACGAAATTCCCTCTAACGGGGGGATAATGTGACAACCCGAAACTTTTTCCGTTATCCTTACCCAATTTCCGTTAAAAAAATTTGGGCTTTTATTTATTTTCCGTTCACGTTAGTATTATTTTTGGTCTAGCGGAATATTCTAAGCTCAGTTCGATTGAGTTTCGTATTAAAAAAAAACGAGGTTTTCTAAGTCAAAGCATAGCATCCGGGCCTATCGACCCTTCGAGAGGAGCTTACGGCCGCAAACATAGTTTACGGCCGTAAACTCTGTTTACGACCGTAAACCCATGGACCGTAAACTCCTGATTTCGGCCGCAAACTCCCCTCTTCAAACACATGTAATTCAAACACTTAGTTTTAAGTGTTTCCTAGTCCCTAAGGTGGTTTCCTTCCATAGCAAATAGTGTTATGCCCTCACCTAATGTATATATGTACTTTTACATGCTAAATAGGATCCGTTTGTGTCAGAAGCTTTATTTGACACTCAGCAATTCCTAGCAACTTACACTCGAATCCCACGTCAAAACAGTGAGTTCATACCCCTACGCTTTTCCGAGTTTTTCATGCTTTCAGGGGGGGGGGGATACAAGCAAAAGTACAAGGAAACTTGTACTCAAGTATATTATTTTGTTTAAAATAGTTATATGTTCAGTATGCTTTTAACTCAGAAAACCGTTTTACCAATCGATTAAGAAATCAACTCGTAGAAACAGTTTTCAAAACTAAAGCAAGGAACTTGTAAATCTTATCATAGAATGTGATATTTTCTAAAAGATTTATACAAAACATAAACAGGATTTTTGATGTTATTACTTGTAAGTTTGTTATTTTAGGATTGGAGACACGTCCTTGGTAACACTCCACCGGATTCGTGAGTGTCGGACTAGCCCTTATAACCAGAATCTCTTGTAGGGAGAGCGTGACTATTGTGTATAGATCTATACGGGACTGACTATCCCGCACCTCGCTGCTAGCTACAGTGGGACCATTAGGTCTACGGGTGACAAAGTCATAAAAGGATACTGGTCCCGTTTCGTGCCATATCTAGTTTAATGTATGTTTATAAAACTCGCAACCTAGATAACAGAGATTTACTTTTGTAATAATGAAACAAGTTAACTAACCTCAAAGTAATAACCGATTTGATTACTAGAGGGCATTAGTAATGCCCTTAGGATCTAGTTCACTACTTAATTATTAGTTTTATTTATGTAATAAAGCTAGTACATCTCACCGAGAGTAAACAGGGTTTTTCAAGGAAACTACATCTAACGATACAAGTATGGTAGATACTTGTACACCTCATTTCAGAATCGATAACCAACTATCAACTTTTAAGGAAAAATATAGGATTTTCCTGAGATAACTAAATCTTTCGTAAACAGGTTGTTTAACTAATGGATAATCGAACTTCTTTCATAAGAAAATATAGGATTTTCTTGGGAAATACTTTTCAAAGGATTAAAGAAACATTTCTTTCACCTGATCTAAACGCTTATGAACTCACCAGCTTTATGCTGATATTTTAAACTGCTTGTATTCTCAGGGCATCAATAGACAGGTACTCTTGCCAACTTTTGGAGAAGACGGAACATTCTGAAGTCACGTCTTTTACTTTTGCTATATTTACTGATATGTATAAACCATGTTCTTGAACAATGTAAATACTCATATTATAATGTAATGGTTGTGTTTACTTCGCTTACTATGATACAACTGTTGTGATACTACGCATGACGTCCTCCACCCCGGAACGTTTCCGCCATCGGTTTCGGGGTGTGACAGACGACTTGAAACTAGTGCTGCTGATCTGTCCCTTTTTAATAAAACATTGCAGTTTAAAGTTCAGTTAATATATCCCCTGTTTGTTTTGGTTTTAACTAACATAGTTATAATTTTCCACTATTTTATAGATTATGGAGTGCTGGTGTTTGTTAATATTTATGTGCACTTAGCTAATTTGTATCAGTGTAACTCATAATAGGTTGAGATTTCATGTAATTGTGTATTAGTTTAAATTGCTTAGGGTAGATTTGTTTTTATGTTAATCTTAAACAGATTATACCTCAATTTTTGTTTATTATCATATATGTTCCACTATTATGATGTCTAGCTGTTTTTCTTGATGTTATTGATCATTGATTTCTTTTTTTTTATTTTATAAATGTCAGTGCTCCTTTCTTCTCATGCAGTGGGGTCCAAAATATATGTGTAAGTTTACATATTTAACTTCACATGTATTCATCGTTATAGATAATTTTTTGATATGCTATTAAATTTCTAAGGGTTATATATATATATATATATATATATATATATATATATATGTGTGTGTGTGTGTTTGTGTGTGTGTAATAAACTATCTGAAATTTTCTCATTCAGTCACCAAAGTTCTAATTAGGTTCAATAGAGCCCTAAACATCTAATTTTAAGTTGTTCTTTCTACATTAATGGAGGGAATTGTATATAAGAATTAATCCATCAAATCACCATAGCGGTTGTCCTACATGCAATAATATAATATGTGATGTAATTAGTTGTTTGATTTTGTCACAAGAACATCATATTACTAGAGCAGTGGCTTTTAAAGATTCTATCTAGTCATTTTGTATTTTTTAGGGAAAACTTCAATATAGTTCTTACATTTTAGCCTTATAATCGATTTAGACGTTATATCTTTTTTTTTATTCAATTAACTCCCAAAAACCGGTAATCGTATTCAATTTAACCTTTTTACAAGGTCAAAAGGTCATCAAACTTTCTAAAGTTACATTTTTGGCCCACATTTAAAAATTTATTACAAAATTGGTCTGAAACTTACACTTTTGGCCCAGATTTAAAATTTTATTGCAAATTTGTTACAAAATTTACCCTTTCGTCCAAAATTTTAGAATTTTTTTATGAATTCATCATAACTTGAGTTTTTTTTACTACTTTTTTTTCTAAATTTTTTTATCAAATATGTTTTTTTTTAGAAAATCATATTTATAAAAAAAAAACATATTTTCACATAAAAATTCTTATATTTTCTATATAAAAACGTTCTTGTATACGAAATATCTGTTTATACAAATTTAGTGGCATTCTTACCTAGGTCACATCAAGGGAAAAGTCAAAGTGTTATGTGGAGCGCTGCTAAATTATTTAGTCATCTACTTTTAACTAGTGGGTGCATAGTTACTTTCAGTTACACATAGATATCAAGTATTTAATATGTTTAATTGTGTTATGTGCTTATTAATTGTGTTCCTGATATCTATTCTAAATGAGATGAGGCTTTTATTTGAGATACTTATATATATATATATATATATATATATATATATATATATATATATATATATATATATATATATATATATAATATAATATAATGGTGAGAGACCATGCTAGAGATAAAATAGTGGTGAGATACTATATCAGAGATAATATAATAGTGATAGACCATGCCAGAGATAAAATAATGGAAAGAGACCAAGCCCGAGATAAAATAATGGTGAAAGACCATGCCCAACTGAGAGCAGTCATCTACCAAATTATTGATGACGACAACAGATTCTTCTAGAAAGTCTAGTGGAACACTAGCAGACTCGAAATTTGTAGGTGTTAATGAATCATATTATCCGGGAGTATGGATTATGTATTCATTCGAGTATTCTACCCCCTCATGGTTTTCTTACTTACATGTATTATTAAAAAATCTCTGAGGCAGTGTTATCTATTCGTTGTTACAGAGATCCTTTAGGATAGGTCCCTTAAGATTATCATTTTAGCATCGAGGAGTGAGAATAACATGAATAGGTAGTCGGGGTTCATCTATTTGATGATATATATATATATATATATATATATATATATATATATATATATATATATATATATATATATATAGACACACACACACACTTAAAACAATATAATAAAAATTATTGTGGGTTAGAACTCCTATGTGCTAAACAGGCTCACAAGCCTGTCTCATTCATTTTATTTGTATCACATGTAGCGGTACAAAGGTACGTGAATAATAATCTGAAGAGAGATTCAAAGAGATACAAGTTATTAGTATAATAATATATTATAAGGCCTGTAATTACTACATTTATGCTTATGTTTCTTGTATCTGTTATGAAATCCAAAAGTTCTTAAAAATAAATGAAAAACATTTATTCGAAAATATTTTTATGGGAAAAAATTCCGCAATTATAAATAAACTCTTTTTTAGAATAAGCATGAATAAAAATGTGTATTGATACTTTTTTTTAGTAAGGATAGACAGAGTGGTTTAGCAGACCCACTTGACAGACTTAGGTGTAGAGCTCGACATCATGAGAACACCGCTCCTTAGTGTGACATGGCAAGCAACTCACACAATCTCTTGTAGATGAGAGAGAATCAAAATAAAATATTTCTTTCTATTTTTTTACCAATAATTCAGAAAAAACTATGACAAGCAAACAATTCTTAATGATAAAATGAATATTGAGTATTTTAGAGGTGCCCACTGTGATAACTCCCCTGTGAGCAAGCACTCACGTTCATCTCTCATGGGGTCCTAAAATAATCAGTATGAATCTCACTTTGCACTTTATTGGATTAAAAATGAAGCGACAAGACTCACTTAAGGTTGACAAGGTTTTGAAGATATGAATATTCGCAAACGATGAAATGTTTGTATATATGTTTTTGAACAATCTAAATAAAACAATCTAGATATGAATACTCGCAAGCGACAAGGCTCATATATATTGTTTTAGTTATTACGTGTTGTGATTCTTTATTGAGCTGTACTTTATGTTTTTGTTGATTAATATGAGAAGAATAATATACTTCACTTTTAAGTTACCAGTAATATATACTCTAGTAAATAAATTAGCGTGTTTCCTTCACATTCAATAACCACCACCACTATAATATTTTTCAATTTTTACGTTAAATTTGCATGTTTAGGTATATATGAGCTGTATCATGTAAATGACGAGAGAGTTTGACTCTCTCCTTCCTTTGCATCTCTATTAATCGCCGCCTTTGTTTACTTTTATGACCTCCAACATCATTGACTCCGTCCACCTCCACTCACTATAAAATACCTTCTCCCTCGCATCGTCGAATATCAAATCCAACATTTCACTTAAAACCACACACAAATCTTTGTCGCAATGGAGTGTTTTACACATAACAAAACACCTTTGTTCTTTCTTGTGTTCTTAGCCACCTTAACCAACGTAGCACTCGGCCAAGGCACCCGAGTTGGCTTCTACCGAACCTCCTGCCCAAGGGTTGAAGCCATCGTGCAATCTGCTGTGGATGCAGCTAATCGGGCCAACCCAGGAGTCCCACCCGGTTTGGTTAGAATGTTTTTTCACGATTGCTTTGTTAATGGCTGTGATGCCTCTATCCTAATTACTGGTCCTGGTAGTGAGAGAACCGCTCCACCCAATTCTCTATTGAGAGGCTTCGAGATAATCGATGCTGCAAAGACGGAGCTCGAAAGGGTTTGTCCTGGGGTCGTCTCCTGTGCTGATATTCTTGCTATCGCTGCCCGTGATTCTGTGCTTCTGGTAATTAACAACTACTCAACTAGCTCAATGTTTATTTGTATTTAAACGTTTCCAAGTAGAAAACTTGTATTTATTATATTTCTTCCGATACTATGCAGGCTGGGGGAATTGCGCGTTGGGCAGTGCCATTAGGCCGTAGAGATGGATTGGTTTCACGTGCTGCTGATACTGCAAATCTTCCTGCTTTCAATGACCCGGTTAATGTCCAAATCAGGAAGTTTTCTGAAAAAGGTCTTAACACGCAAGATCTTGTAACTCTTTCTGGTAAGTTGAGCAAAAAGAACACTTCAACTATTGGAACACTCACACTAAACAAAGAAAATTAATTACTGATGTGTTTCTTGGTTTTATTGATTTCCAGGAGCACACACCATTGGGACAGCAGCGTGTGCGTTATTCAGCTATAGGCTATACAACTTCAACAACACGAATGGACCGGATCCATCTATTGACCAAGCATTTCTTCCCACACTACGAAACCTGTGCCCCAATGGAGGTGATGGTACACGGCGTGTGGCTTTGGATACGGGCAGTGAAAACAGATTTGATAATTCGTACTTTTCAAACTTGAGGAACCGGCGAGGAGTACTTGAATCTGACCAAGTGCTATGGAGCGACCCAACAACACAAAGGTTAGTGCAACGGTTTCTTGGAGTTAGGGGACTGCTTGGTTTGACGTTCAATGTTGAGTTCGCGAGATCAATGGTGAAGATGGGTAATGTTGAGGTGAAAACGGGGACTCAAGGAGAAATTCGTAGGGTTTGTAGCGCAATTAATTGATCAATGATGAATGTTCATGCGAAGTATCTAGAATTGTGATAGGCTTATAAGTTGTTAATACAAGCAATACATGTGTTAGGAGAAAAGTTTTAAAAGATAAGAATAAGAAGTAATAAACCGTACTTTTTGCATTGATTACGTCATATATTTAATTAGTTATGATAATATAACACTAAAAGTTGGCAAAGGTAAGGGACCTCATGTTTCATGTTTGAGTGATTGAGTCCCACATGCATACGCTATTTAATGTGAGACCACTAATCATTTAATGCAATGACCTTTTCATGATTTCAAACAATCATATCTATGAATTTGTATGGACTCTTAAACTAAATAAAATCTTGACTTTGTATACTTGTGTTTTTGCCCACTAGTATGTGCATCAAAACCGAGGCTACTTTTCAGTTTCAATAACATGTTCGAAGAATACAAAACTATTAGTAGGTTTATTCGTCACGGTCATAAAACATGTTTCGAAAACATAAATTAAATGATAACATAATAAAGAAAAACAAATATATTTTAAATGTCTATAGCGATATATGTTTCAGCATTCAACATACAGTCTTATCCACATCCAAAGGTGCGGAAATGCTGCCTTAAAAAGATACCTTCGATGCTTTGACAATAACGTCTTGTTTTCGAGTTTTCTTTGTAAATTCATTAAAAGATAAAAATATTAATTATTTCATATTCTCATGTTCGAAGGAAATGAAAGGAAAATTTTAAGTTTGTTAAGAGAAAATAAAAAATAAAACTTAAAATTTTCTTTTCCCTCACTTTTTTCTCAAATCCGTTCAATTTTGGAGGAAAATTTAAAAGGAAAATATTACTCTAAAATCATTTCCCTCCCCTCACTTTCCTTCAATTAATGAAACTCGAAAACACGATTTTTATTTGACATCCCTCACTTTCCCTCCGTATCCATCTATATCCCTCCTTAAGTAGAACTCGGGAACAAGGCGTAAGAGCGTGCAATGGAATAAAAGGGTTATACAATATACTCCCTCTGTATCATATTTATAGTCTATGTTTCCTTTTTGGTTTGTTCCAAAATAATAGTCTATTTTTTAAAAATAAAGATCAATTTATCAAAATATCAGTCATTATTAGTTAAACTATCATGAAATTAAAGGCAACTACCATGGAATTAAATGCAACAAAATGGTACAATTGTCATTTCATTTAATAAAGTTAATGGTAATTAATATTTTCTTAATCTGTGTGTTCTTTCTGTGGACAATAAGTCTGGGACGGAAGGAGTAGTTAATACTACTATGACTATAACTAAAATGTGTTCGCCAACCTTTTAATTTTTCAGATTCATGTGTGATAACATCTTAATTTTTTGTTCTTATTGTTCAATAACCTCTTAGTTTTTAAATGAATAAGTTGTATCTGAATAAAAAAAATGTATGTGTTCCAGAAACACCATAACTTTTCAGCAAACATTTGTCCTTCTTTTTATATTTGACACGATCGTCTCCATTTTCTCTCCTACTGTCCTTTTTGAACACTTAAAAGTTTAGATCTTAAAAAATCATATTCTTTTCAAAATTCAGATCTTAAAAGTTTAAATCCTGCAAAAAAACCCCTAATATAAAAAACAAATAATGACTTGTAATGATAATACATATTTAATAGCTAAACTTATTTTTGAATTTAACCATTAATGTAACATCCCAAAAATCACAACAAATTTAAACTTTTCAAAAACAACCCATTTACTCATTAAATGTTTACAAAACCGTTGTTCCCAAAATTATTATTTAAAATCATAGTTTCCCAGAATCCAACGACATAAAACCCAATGATGTGTATGGTCACGACTTCGCTTTGTCACGGTCCTCAGAAGTACCTGAAACAAAAGTAAAACTGTAAGACAACGCTAAGTGAGTTCCCCCAAAGTACTACCACATAAACATAAGAAACAACAACATGCATACAGAGCCTTCATCATGACTGGACCGCCTCACTGGGCCTACAACCTATCTGGACCGCTCTCTGGCCTTCGGCCTGACTGGCCCGCCTTGCAGGCCTTCAGTCTATCCGGGCCTTCTGGGTTATCTTGACCTTCATTCTATCTAGTGGTCCGCCTTAAGCCAGTAAACCATAACATATCAATGCATAACATTATCAATCAGTAACAATAAGAACAGGTAGTCCTACAAATCTAAAAGTCTAATCACATAACTAGTACCACATAACACTGCATAACAACATACAACAAATCAGGATATCTAATCCAATGGGATTTGGTGCCATCGGCCCATAAGGACACTGAGGAAAACTCACCTCACAGTCTGACGAATAGCGGAACATTACACTGCTCTGAATACCTGCTCTACACATCACCTTAAAATGATACCAAATAGAGATGAAACTCTGGATCTGAGGTGTTTCACTCTTCCAAGGTAGCCCTCTCCTCTTCTCATTCCTTCTTAAGCACCAAAAGTACCCACAAAATCTCAAGAATACTCTCAAGATGGATTAGAGTTCTAGATGGACGGAATGGCAAGTGGAGGCTCATTGTCAGAATGTTACAATTCTCCCCGCTTGTGACTAAGGTTGAATAATCTCAGAGTGATGGATTTGAACCTATTACGCAGATCTCGTATGACTCTAACCATTGTAGGGATGAGTCTCTACCTCGAAGGATTATCCAAGCTATGTTACATGAGATTATATTCATGAGGAGGTTAATTGACATTATGGGGAGTGTTGGATTAGGTGTCTAAGCCCATTACTATAATTGGTATGTACTTGAATTGATAGTAGCAATGTCCTTTTGGGTTGCCTTCAAACTTGGCAATTGAATTGGATAACTATTAGAGAGAGAAGAATGATTCGTTAATTTATTACTTGGTTAATAAATTAATTTGAAATCAAGATAAATGATTTATTAATGTATTATGGATATAATATATTAATTAGAAATCATATTGTTTAATTAATATTTAATCAGAAATTAATATGGAATTAATTTTGGGATTAAAGGAATTAATTGAAACTGCAGGGACTAAAAGTGACAATGTTCAAAAGTTGAGCATTGAGAATTCTAGAACCTCCCTTAGAGGTGGGGAACGAAATCTAGAGTGTCCTAGGGTTTCATTGGGCTCTAAGGGTGCCTTAGAAGCCTTAGGGAGGAGGTTAAGTGATTAGGGTTATCTAAGATACACCTGCCTTATCCTAAACCTTCCTTATCACCTATACAAACCCCTATAGGGTTGGATTTCGTCCCATGCACTCCAAGAAAGGCTTAGAGCCGAATTTTACACTTCCCTTCTCTCTCCATAGTAATCCTTGGTTGCTAGGTTTGTTTGTGAGCCATTAGAGGCGCGACACTTGTGGCGCTTGCTACCAAAGTTCAAGATCTTCAAGGATTTGTTTGTTATTACAATATAACTATAAAGGTATGTATCCTAATCCTAATTATATGTTAATTTCGAAAATTACATGTGCCTCCTTGGGTTTCTAGGTTTTTTGTGTTCAATGCTTGTATGTCTAATAGTGAAAACATAGATCCTCAAATTAGAGTTGCACGCACACATAGGATTGTTTGCTATGTATAAAACCCATCAGTTGTATCAGAGCGTATGGTTTTTGTTTTCAATTAGATTTGGTACAATTGATTAAACTAGACAAATTAGGGTTTATGGCTACTAAACCCTAAGGCCTTTAAATTTTTGCAAATGAGGGTTTAAGAACCCTGTTTTTCGAAAATCCTTAAGGGTTTTTCAAACCTTTTCCTTTTGCCACCTTGGAGTCGAAATCTAGGGTTTCCTAACCCTATGATTTTTGTTTTTTAGGCAAGGTTGAAAGCCTTGCCTTCCACTCCAAGCAGAAGATTTCGAAATCTAAGGAATAATTTAGTAGGTTGTTATTTTTGGTAATTATCTTGTTAATTGTTTAATTGGATAATTAAAGATATCCTTACCTAAATTTCGAAATCCATGGATAAACGATTAAATTAAGTTAATATGTTTAATTTAAATTGGTAATCCTTATTTGATTTTTAATTAATTGTTTAATTTTTGAATAATTATTAAATCAAAGGTTCTTTAAATTTTAAAATTTTATATTAAATGGTTTTAATTTTTGAAAATTTTAATAAAATTTAAAAAAAAACCCTAGTATTTTAAAAGTTTAAAATACACCCTTATACTATATATATATATATATATATATATATATATATATATATATATATATATATATATATATATAATTATAGGTTTAATATTATATATGTATAAGAAAAGTCAGTCTTACCGTTAGTAGGCCTCATTCACGAAGCTGGTCTATAAGGGGTGTTTAAGGAAGCGGCCTGTAAAATGACCACCATTGGGTATCCACTCTTACCCATCGCATCCTTGACTAGTGGAGGGTCGTTAGCCGAACGGGTAGGATAGGACACAACCTTCCATTATAAGTATAATGAAATACGAATTAACTAAACATTTTTATAAATTCCCAAATCTTAGTTACTTTAGGAAAAAGTGAATTTGATGCATTCCATGGAATGACACTTTGTAGCCTTGCCGAGACAATTAGTGAAGCGTGTGTGGTTAACCGGCACACTAAGTTGGGATTGGCATTGGTGGCAAAGGGTGACTCAATGTTTGTCATAGATCAATGGAGCATATGTGGCTAATCGGCACATTGATTAGGTGATAATGACATTGAGGGCACCACGTACATTCATATGGTTATTCACACCTTATTTGTGATCCTCGGCATCCCAGTCACAAATGAAGGGCATAATCGAGATTAAACATGCCATTGAAAATTTCAATGAATCTCAAAAGATCTAGGAGTTTCAATTCATTTAAAACTTAAACCTTCAATTTTCGTTTTTCATGGTGGAAATTGGTAAATCGTCATTTACCTACCTTTAAATGTTCTGCAATTTGGATTACAACATCCCTCTTCCAAGTTGTAGAATATTGTGTTGGGGTCCTAGCCTTAATATCTCATTTGGGTGTTTTATTGAGGACTCAATCAACTAACTTAAATTTCTCCCGTTTTGTAGATGTCAAAATCTAACAACTATGGTCTTCCCGAATACATTGGAAAATGTTTTCCACTTGAAGATGGTGTTCCACGATTGGATTGTGGAAATGGAAATAATGCTTCACTTCCTCCACCTCCTCCAATAATTCTCCCACGTGTTCGAAGACTTGAAAAAGTTCAAGGTCACTCAAGCCCTATTGGCAAGCAAACACGAAGATGGAAAGTCTGTATGTGCTCATGTCTTGGATATGAAGTTGCATATTGACAGATTGGGAATGTTGGGTGTCGAAGTCTCTAGGAAGCTGGCTGTTGACTTGGTTCTTCAATCACTTCTTGACTCATATAGTGAGTTCATTACAGAATACTATATGATGGACCACGACGTGACCCTCATTGATTTGACTTATTTGCTTGTTGTTGCTGAATCAGAAATGATCTGGCGGACTGGTCAAGCAAATTTTTCTGGTAAATCAATGTCCCAACCTTCTATGGACAATGGCAACATTGGAAGTCCAGAAAAGTTTTCCTTATGCAAGAGAAAGGCTAAGTCTGAGATAGTCCCTTGTGCCATTCCCAAAGAATCTGTGTGTTTCTACTGCCAAGAGAAGGGGCATTGGTCAAGAAGCTGCCCTGACTACCTGAGAGATCTAAGAGATGGGAGAGTCAAGATGTATGACTCTGCTTCAGGTAAATATCCACTATCTAACTCTATTAAGTTCTTTTTTAGATTCATAATACATAATGTGATAAGATTACATTTGGTGTTTTGCAGGATCAAAGAAAAAGGAAACTTAAGAGAAAGAAGTGAGCTGAATTTGGTCATGAAGAAATGGATTTCGATCGCATGATTCAAAGGTCGGATTTTTAGCTGCTACTTTAGAGTTAGGATAGATTGCTAAATAATATTTACATAGTTTTCATTTGATATCGCATTGTAAGGACAAGATTTTTCCGCAATAAAATAAATTTTGTTTTTTGTCTTATTTATGTTTCCTTGCGATGAATTTTATGAAAATTGGTGTTTGAATGTTTCTATTGTTAGCAATCTTGTGAATGGATTTGATTCTTAGTTATGTTATTTGTGGTAATGTCAGAAATTTACCAAATAAGGAATGATTCTCATCGCCTAAGTTTCAATTGGACAGAAACTTGGAATCATGCAACTGGTATTGTATGATGAATGAGAACCTTCGTATTTGGGAAATTAAGACTAATTCCTTATTCACATAAGTATGTGAGTCAAGTGAAGGACTAGGAGATCTGGTACACAATGTTGTGCACTGGTCAAGTCCGCCACAAAGAAAGATAAAATATTCGTCATAGTTTGCTAAAGTATTAGTAAATGTGATTATACTTAAAAGATTGAGTATGATTCTGAATCATTGGAAAAATTTTGATGAATAGCAGAACGAATAAGAAGAATCAATTAGGCAGAAAGATATAAGTTTCTCTAATCTGAAAAATTGGAGAAGACTTTAATATCGTGTTTTATGATTAACTTAGTGATTATATAACCGTGTCACAATTAATCCTCTAAGGACACCTTAGTACACTAGTATGGCTAAGAAGAGGAATCAGAAAATGTTGAAATGGTTAAATCAAAAAGGTGAATCATACTTTGTTCTAAAATCAAGTCTTAGAGTCGTACTCCAATATTGTGACTTGAGTGACATAATCTTAAGAAAAAGGTTGAACACACTCATCAAATGTGGAGTAGGAAAAATGTTTTTCTCTTGCACGTTTGAAATTGGTAATTTGTGATGTCTTGGATAAGACAAAGACCAACTAAGACCAATGTGTGTAGTGTTTGTCTTGATAAGAATCTGCACTAAATCTTGAGTATTTGTTTGTCGAGGAATATTTCTTGACAAGATAATCTTATATGTCAAGAGGTCAGTGGGAGTCTAAATGATCTTGAAAGGTTTCAAGAACTAATCAAGAGTAAACTTATTGTTAATCACTAGCACACGACTTGAGGTTTGTAACCTATCGTGTTGACACATTTGTTTATATGCCCTTCCAGTAAAGTTACTTATGCATGTGAGTTCTATGAGTTCTCAATTGACTGCATAAAGGCTAGCACCTTGATCAATGAAAGTGCATTGACTAGTATAGGTGAGCTGCTAAATAACTTGGAAGCAATGGTAGGACCCTTGATGGCAAGAAATTAAGAATGAACAAGTTTTGTCCATAAGAGTTTGGATTTGTCACAAACATTATCTTATGATTATGGTTATGACAAATTCACATGGATAGGAACATATACACCATAAAATCTAAGTGTCATAAGGTTTCTCTCCTTCATGAAAATGATTGTGAGGAAACACTTTCACTAAGAGAGATTTTATGGAGATAGTGATTGTGTAAATTGCACTCTCAAATTCGATTATGATTATGGCATCCCTCTTCATAGTTCGAATTGTAAGATTTGGCAATTAGTTTGAACATTCGAAACTTATTGCTATAAGTTCTAGAATTGTTTAGACACACATGTGAGCTATCTAAGGAAAGGTGTATGAGTTTGAGAAGCTTAGATAAAGGCTTATCCAAGCATATCGTATCATAAATATGAACTTTCGGAAGTCAATAAGTATTGATTTCTAGAAGTCCAGCTGTTTTCTGAATACGTGTCAAAGCTAGTGGGAGCATAAGTGTTATGCTCGTAAGGAGATAATCATCATGTTAGTAGGAGCATGATCATTATGTTAAGTATTGAAATGTAGCAATATTAATTATAGAAAAAAAAGTTTCACTTTGCAAAGTTGCAGGGGTTGAATAGTTGTTTTGCTATAATTAAGGGAGAGAATATTATACTTCGTTTCAAAATCTAAAAGCTTGGATCGAGAAATTTTAGTCAAATTTAGTCAAATATATATGAATGTTATGTTGAAATGGTTCAGCGTAAGGAAATTCTATATATGGAAAGGATAATTGCGTTCTCAAAATTTGGTTATGATTACGGCATCCCTCTTCATAATCAAAAGTATGAGAATATGGCAACTAGAAATATGATAGCAGGAGACCGGTAAAGTATCACGTCTTTATGTAAGACAGTATGAATTGCGTCCCATACGCTTTGGGTATAGGATCGATTGCATATGCTATAATATCCGACCGTTCTGATTTTCCAAATGCTTAGGGCATTAAGAGGGAAAAGGATCAGAAC
Organism: Lactuca virosa; assembly: GCF_052849685.1. Taxonomy (NCBI): domain Eukaryota; kingdom Viridiplantae; phylum Streptophyta; class Magnoliopsida; order Asterales; family Asteraceae; genus Lactuca; species Lactuca virosa. The sequence continues at coordinate 233,807,291 of NC_136434.1, read as the reverse complement.
CGGATTTGACTAAATTGATTAAACAACTGTCAAGGACAATCTGAGGTTCGCTAAGGATTGGTCGCTTGTGCGCAGTTGGAAGTAAAGTATTGAATGGAACATATTGACATTATTATGAATAGATAAGACTCTATTAAGAATGAGTTGTCATATGCCAAATATGGAAATGTTTCCATATTGGGAGTTGGACGTTAAGAATCTATGTCTAGATTAGAAACTTTTATGCAAGAAGGATGTTCAAAGGAATGTACTTTGAATGTGAGACTTCATAATAGAGCACTTTGTAATTCCATTGGCCGAGTCTTGGCGACTTTGTGCTCTGGCATTACGAAAGGATCGTTGCATAAAATGTTAGAATCTAACATATTCTAGTAGTGGCGAGAATTTTGTGTTCTTACACTAACGATAAGGATTAGGAGTTGTGAAATGAGCATCATTGGAAATGTTTTCAATTGATCTATTTCACAAAGTATGAACCATAGGTAAACAGAGTGTGCATGCTTGGTGCATGGGACAACTACTGTTATAATTCAAGTAATAAGTTGATTATCCGAAACATTATACAATGAATAATGTGTAATCAATATGGTGACTAAATAAAAGGAGTTTTATTTATACTCAAAAGTTTGGGGCCATATTGGATTCGATTATTATTGTGTTTAACTTTGCATGTTTTGAATTCCTGAATAATAAGATTATTCAAACCATCCACAGTCGCTCATACTTTGGAAGTAGGTATGAGAGAAGACTGTCATGAATTGGCTTGTAGATTGTCTAAAGTGTATTAGACATAGCAGAAGTTTGCTACAACGTTCATGAGTGCTTATGAATTAAGATTTGAGCATTGGATTAAACCCACACTCACTTGGATCGCTTCATGGATTTTATCACGAGTGATTGGTGAGACGATAATATCTTATATTCTTGAAACCGAGACATGTGAGTTGTAATTTACAAGTCAGTTGCACATTGATAATATGCAAACGAACCAGTAACTTGGTGTTATAAAACATATTGTTGTGTGTGATTTGATGAGTAGGTACAAGTGAGCATTTGAGTCAAAGTTTATCCGTTCCTTTTACCCAATGTGGGATAAAAGTGAAATCTGTGGGCCCCTCGATAATTTAGGGATGACACCCTAAGCGCTTGGCCAAGCCGGGACTAAGTTGATGTGTTTAATTGTAGTCTGTTGTCAGTCGTCATAAATCGGAAATCGAGAAACAACACATGAACAGAGAGTATGATTAAAATCCATGTCTCAGTTCATACGATATCTAGAATGGAGGAATATATGATCCCTTATCTAAAGGACACGTCACTGACTAGGTCAGAATTCGACAGCAACTTTTGGTAGCTAAAATTTGCTAGTCAATTTTTGAAGTTATACTTGCAACTATAGTTATTAGACTTATCCAAGTGGGAGACTATTGGATTAGGTGTCTAAGCCCATAACTATAACTGGTATGTACTTGAATTGATAGTAGCAATGTCCTTTTGGGTTGCCTTCAAACCTGGCAATTAAATAGGAAAACTGTTAGAGAGAGAAGAATGATTTATTAATTTATTACTTGGTGAATAAATTAATTTGAAATCAACATAAATGATTTATTAATGTATTATGTATATAATATATTAATTAGAAATCATATTGTTTAATTAATATTTAATCAGAAATTAATATGGATTTAATTTTGGGATTAAAGGAATTAATTGAAACTGCAGGGACAAATGGTGACAATGTTCAAAAGTTGAGCATTGAGAATTCTAGAACCTCCATTAGAGGTGGGGAACGAAATCTAGAGTGTCCTAGGGTTTCCTTGGGCTCTAAGGGTGCCTTGGAAGCCTTAGGGAGGAGGTTAAGGGATTAGGGTTATCTAAGATACATCAGCCTTATCCTAAACCTTCCTTATCACCTATATAAACCCCTATAGGGTTGGATTTCGTCCCATGCACTCCAATAAAGGCTTAGAGCCGAATTTTCCACTTCCCTTCTCTCTCCATAGTAATCCTTGGTTGTTATGTTTATTTGTGAGCCATTAGAGGCGCGACACTTGTAGCGCTTGCTACCAAAGTTCAAGATCTTCAAGGATTTGTTTTTTATTACAATATAACTATAAAGGTATGTATCCTAACCTTAATTATATGTTAATTTCGAAAATTACATGTGCCTCGTAGGGTTTCTAGGGTTTTTGTGTTCAATGCTTATATGTCTAATAGTGAAAACATAGATCCTCAAATTAGGGTTGCACGCACACATATGCATGTTTGCTATGTATAAAACCCATCAGGGAGTTTTTCAGCAGCTGATGGAAGGGTGAGGTCGGAACCTAGGAAGGCCTAGGAAGTGTTTCAGTGGGTTTGGTTGCGCTGTTTAGCGAGCATTGGCGTAGCAGTTTGAGAAGGTGACTTAGAGGATTTAGGATGATTCTTGAGAAAAGTATGGATAGGTGTAGTATTGGGACCATACTATGGAAAACACAAGATCCATACTCGAATCGGGGAGAGTCTTGGAGAATCTAGGAAGCCTGTGGGATGAGGATTCTTAGATATTTCTGAACATTTTGATTGGATGGTGATGAGCGCATGCAAGAGTTCATCTCATCGGAGATTACCCACAGTATTTTGGAATGGAACCATGTGATCTTTGGTTTAGTCAAGAAGGGGATTTTAGAGCTTTTGGATGGCCGTCTCGGCGCTTTTCAGGCTGAGATTGTAACGGTGCAGTTGGGGACTCATTTGGAGCCCAAAACATGTTGAGACCTAGAATCCTTCAGAAAGGAGGATCCTATTGCCAGTTCTTGTCATTTAAGATCGGAGGTGGGTTATGCACCATGTTTTCAGGAGGATTAATACCATGATTGGATTACCGTGGAGGTTTCACGAGCCTTACGCGAGGAGTTACCGGGCATTATTGGGCGTGTCACTGATAGATTGGTCGTTGGGTTCGGTGGTCGGACCTTGGTTGTTCAGTCAGATGATGGGATGGTCAGGGCAACTCAGGAGAAGGAGATTGATTTAGAACTACTGTGGAAGAGGGGCGACAGAGCATGTGCAGGCAGCTGAGGGTCCTGCAAAGAGACCCAAGACATTAGATCAACGATTGATGGGCCAGCAGGGTTGGGGTCAGTACAGTACATGCAGGAAGCAGTACGATAAGTTTTGTCGTTCTAGGGTCATGGGCTGATTCAAATGTGGAAGGGCCAGCCATGTCAGTCGGGACTGGCCTCAGGGGGATAGCCCTTTATGTTTTCACTGCAACCAAGTGGGCCATAAGAAGGCCGACTGTCCGATGTTGAGGTGTGGAGCAGTGAGAGAACCTACTCTGGTTACTTTAAGGATCTTTAATGGTCATGAGGGTGGAGAAGGAGCCCCAAAAATGAAGAACCGAGCATTACAGTGTCAGTCAATGGATGTCAGAGTTTCATCAAATGTTGTCGGATATGTTATCTTTTGCGTTCTTCATGTTTATTATCAGTATTTATATTTGCCTTGGGATCTTGTTTTGGTATGGGTAAGCATTATCCTTGGTTTGGTTCTCTATTATTTTCTGGACTATATCATCAAGGATTGTTCTATGCCTTTTTGCATGCCAAGAGTCATTAGTGAGTTGTATCTTGCTGAGCGGGTTTCAGTTTGTTCGGTTTTTGTTCTGATTCGTTAGTGGGGTCAATTCAGGGGTATCGTTTGGATGGTTTATGGTTGGATTAGCTGGTTAGTTCCCTAATGAAGTTAGAGTTCTAAAGTGTTAGCATTTGTTCTGGTAGGATCAACAACCATCTATGGAAAGGTCTTTGGGTCTAAATCACAACCACTGCTAGGGAAGGAGCGGTAGCAAGAAGTTGGTGGTGGCAGTAGCATGAGGATGTTGTTCATTGGAAGTGCCATGGGAATTTTATTATCGCAAGGATTGTAGATGGTTAAAATTCATAGATTCTTTTGAGAATAGGAAGTTAGGGTGAAGATTCGCCAGTTCAGAGCAACGGTTATGGTCTTTAGTCACCATCATAAAGGACTTCAGGGTTTGGTGTTGTATCATGGGAATCGATTGGGGTTATCGGGCTTGCTGAGATTTAATGGAGTATCCATCTGGATTTTAAGAGTTGGGTGATCATCGAGATTGGCTAGTAATGGAACACTAGTTTTGGTAAGCTCATGGCATAGTCGGTTCGTGTTATATGAAGATAAGATGGGTTGGGAATCCACTAAAATTTTGGGGGATGGGAGAGCTTCGAAAAATCTAAGTGGGAGAGAATCGTTCAGAATTCCTGGAGCTGGATAGGGTATGGAACTAGAGTAAGTTTCACATCCCAGTCAAGAGGAGAGACGACCCAAGTGGTCGTCTGGATGGAAGTTGTGTAAGTTGGGAGTTCAGGAAACTTCCAACAGCTGGTCGGCGTTTTCTTTGAAAGGTATAATAGGCTTGTGGATGGATCCGGGTTGAGGGTGGTGATAGAGCCTCTCTGCTTGTTCTTGTATGATGAAGGCTTTGGGGTTCGAAGCATGACCCGAATACCTTATTAGAATTTAGTTGGATGCGAATTCGACTTAGGATGATTGGGGTTGAAATGGTACAGGCGTGTTGAGCCCATGGGTGGTAAAAATGGCGGGTTAGAAGTGTTATAAGTCTATAATAGGATCGTAGTATTCATCAGATTGTGGTAGACCATCGTTGGGATGGTCGTCAGTTTAGAGAAGGATCAACTCGTGCCTTGCGCAAGGCGGACAGAGAGGTTAGTGGGGAGCTTCTCTGTGTCATGAGAAGAGGACCATTAGGGTCCGAGGCGAGGTGAGGTTAGGCCTGTGTAGCTCTTGATGGGGTGGGACCTGTGGGTGAGGCCCGTGTGTTTATGGCTATGCAGGTGGGACCTGTTAGAGACTGGTCGGGTCAAGGGATTGAATTATGAATCTAGTAGGTTGATCATGTGGCCAGGGAGTGGCATAGTGTGGTATATAGGCTAGGGTAGCCTTATCAGTTAGACTTTTAGAGAACCTGGTGGCTTGACCAGGTGTAAGGCTGTAAGTCTCAGTGGTGATTTGGTGATTCTTATATCCCGTTTCAGTGAATGGTTATCGTGAATCATAAGACTTCGGCTGAAATGCTAGTTCAAGTTATGGATTGAGGATATTTATATGCAAAGGGCATCGGTTGGAATGCTCAGGGTCAAAGGATTTTTTCAGTTATGATGGTAAGAGCTTGTATTTTAAATTGGTTCTACCTGTGTGGAGGTCCGGAAAGTTATGGGGCTTCAGAATTATAGCAGTAATGTGTTGGATCGACAGTTATGGATCATCGTTTTATTCAGCACTAAGGCGTTTTGTTCGAAGCGTTGGTTTTCAAGGGGATTGTAAGGAGTTATTTCGAGGACAAAATCTAATTTAAGTGGGGGAGAGTTGTAACGCCCTGTTCCAAATCGTTCCTATTGCAGGTTGGTGACCAAATATCGGGTATCGTCAGGCTTAGGACCTTTGAGGAAAATAGATTTGGACCCATTTGGGTGTCGGTAATGTAATTTAGATGATCCGGGTGTTCGGTTTGTGTTTTGGAGCCAAGGGGTATTTCGGTAAAGCGTCAGTTCTGGCTTTTCTGGAAATTGGATTTTAGTTTGGGAAGTTTTAACGAAAGTATGAGTTAAGACAGGCGTAGAGCTTCTTGTTACCTTTTCGTGGATATAAGGATCATCGAAAATGGACTTATAAAGAAGAAGTTATGACCTTCGGAAGTTTGGTGAAATTGGGGCTTATCCGGGTACGCGGGGTGTACAAAAGTGTACGCATGGCGTACTAGGGTGAAGGTCAGTACGCGGGGTGTACATCGGCGTACGTTGGGCGTACTAAGCAAAGTGATCACAAATGTTCTTTGGAGTACGCATGGTGTACATGAATTACGCATTGCATACTCCAGTTAGACCCAAACCCTATTTTAGGGTCATGGGTCCTATTTAAGCTCCTTATCTCATCACCTAACCCTAATATCTTTAGCCTCCATTCCTCTAAAACCTGGGATCAAAAACCTGTTGGATTAGGTGTCTAAGCCCATAACTATTTTTGGTATGTACTTGATTTGATTATGAGCATGGTCCTTTTGGGTTGCCTTCACTCATGCAACTTGATAGGATGACAAGAGGAGAGAGAGTAGGATTTATTATCTGAATGATAAATTGGTACTTAAAATGGTTTTATTAATATATTACAAGATTAATATATTATTTGGAAATCATTTTATTTAATTAGTATTGATCAGAAATTAATTTGTAATTAATTTGGTATTCAAAAGAGACTGATTAACTAATTGGGGACTGATATTGCAATTATCTGATAGTTGTAAATTGGTCTGTGAACTCCCTGTAGAAGGGATGGACGAATTCTATGGGAAGCCCATAAGGAATTCGTCCAAGGGGCCTTCTAGAAGGGTTCCTTGTATTGCTTAAGGCCTAAGCAGTCACATTAGGGTTTCCATCTAAAACCCTATCAGCCACAAGTATAAATAGACCCCATACAAAGGGATTTTCGCCCAATATTCTTATGAAACCCTAAGGTGGCGAAATCCTTCTCTCCCAAGTCATCCTCCTTGCATTGAGTGTTTGTCACTCCATTAGAGGTGCAACATTTGGGGCATTAAGCTTTCAAAGGTCAAAGAGTTCTTGTTATTGCTACATAACAAGTGAGGTAATGTTCCAAACCCTATTTTACATATGAATTTCGAAATTGGTATGCTAGTATTAGGATTTATGCTTTGGATGATTATTTGCATGTATAACTTGAGAAAAACCTAGATCCAAAGCATTAGGGTTCCATGTACGGCATAGGAATGTTGTAATGCTCAAAACCCATCAGTGGTATCAGAGCCTAGGTCGTTTTTCTGTTATATGTGATGCTAATGTGAATTGTTTAAAGTTAGAAAATTTCCGCTTTTGCTTTCTGCCTGATCACCACGAGGTGGTAAAAGTCACCACGAGGTGGTGGGTCCTCACGACGCGAGCATAATGCTCACGACGTGAACTCGGTCTTGATGGCAGATTTTTCGGATTTTTGGCTAAAATTAGACTAGGATAATTACCATAAGTCGTTTTAACTGTTAAAATTCGAATTTTATATTATGATAATGATTATCCTCATCTAATTGAAAGATAATTGTCAATTTTAAGATAATTACTTAGTTATATGATAAATTAATTATTTGTAGAATTTGATTTGAATTATCTTACCATATAATATTGGATTAGGTCAAATTTTGTGATAAAGATAAAATTATATGATTAATTTAAATTATTTTAAATTTGATCTAAAAAGTTTTAAAAAGTTTCAAAATTTTCCCTCAAGTTTTGGAATTTAAAATTATATTAAAAGTTTTAATTTTGAAATACTAAATTCCTAAACCCTAGTTATTGAAAAGTTTCAAAAGTACACCTCTTGGTTTTGTAATTTAGAATTTAATTAAATAGCTTTAATTTTGAAATCATAAATTTAGAACCTTGATAGTTTGAATAGTTCAAATTACGCCCTTATGGTTTTATTAAATTAATTAAGTGCTTAATTAAAAGAGAGAATTAATAAATCCATAATGACATGGTTTACGTTTAATTAAACTAATAGTCTAATTTATTAATAGATTAAACCATGTAGTATTTTAAAAGTTTAAAATACACCCTTATACTATATAAAATTAAAAATCTAATATATTATATATGTATAAGTAAACAGTCAGTCTTACTGTTAGTAGGCCTCATTCACGAAGCTGGTCTATAAAGGGTGTTTAAAGAAGCGGCATGTAAAATGACAGGCATTGGGTATCCACTCTTACTCACCGCATCCTTGACTAGTGGAGGGTCGTTAGCCGAAAGGGTAGGATAGGACACAAACTTCCATTATAAGTATAATGAAATACGAAGTAACTAAATACTTTTATAAATTCCCAAATCTTAGTTACTTTAGGAAAAATGTGAATTTGATGCTAACCCATGAAATTGCACATTACACCTTGTTGGTTGTTAGTGGAGCGTGTGTGGTTAACCGGCACACTAATATGGGACTAATGAAGGATGGCAATGAGTAGCTCGTAGATTATCATAGATCAATCGAGCGTGTGTGGTTAACCGACACATTGATTAGGTGATAAACGTCTTCAAGACTACTAAACTAATTTGCATGGTTATTCACACCTTGTTTGTGATCTTCGGTATCCCAGTCACAAACTTGAAGGGCATAATCGATATTAAACATGCCATTGAAAAGATCAGTGAATCTTAAAAGATCTAGGAGTTTCATTTAAAACCTAATTTGTTTGAAATTTCGTTTTCGTGGTGGAATTGGTAAATCGTCATTTACCTACCGACAAATAGTTTACAATTGGATTACGACATCCCTCTTCCAAATTGTAAATTATTGTGTTGGATCCTAGCCTTAATATTTCATTTGGGTGTTATATTAAGGATTGAATCAACTAACTTGAATTTCTCCCTTTTAAAGATGTCTAGTTCGAATTGTGAGAAATGGAAAATAGTCTGAACTTTCGGGACTTACTGTTGTAAGTTCTGAAATAGTTTAAACATACATATGAGCTATCTAACGAAAGGTGTATGAGTTTGAGAAGCCTAGATAAAGTCTTATCAATGAATCTTGTATCAGAATTTTGAACTTTGGTAAGAAAGTCAATAAGTATTTATTTCTAGAAGTCCAACTGATTTCTTGGTACGTGTCGAAGCTAGTGGGAGCATAAGTGTTATACTAGTAAGGACATAATTATTGTGCTAGTGGGAGCATAACAATTATGATAAGTGTTGCGAGTTAGCAATGATATTTATATGAAACAAAGTTTTGATTTGCAAAGTAGCAGAGTTTGAAAAGTTGGTTTGCTATAGTAAGGGAGAGTATACTTATACTTTATTTCGAATCTAAAGGTTTAAATTGAAGTATTAATCAGACTTATTCATAAGCATATATGAATAACAGCTTGAAATGTTTCAACATTGGAAATTCTATATATATGGAAATATTATAGCAAGAGACTGGTAAAGTATCATATCTCTATGTGAGACATTATGAATCGCATCCCATATGCTTCAGGTATATGATCGATTCCATATGTTATAATATTCACATGTTCTGATTTTCCAAATGCCTAGGGTATTAAGAGGGAAAAAGGACCAGGACCGGATATGACTCAAGTAAACTGTATTGACATTATTATGAATAGACAGGATTCTGTTAATAATGAGTGGTCATATGGCATATATGGAAGTGTTTCCATAATGAGAGTTGGATATTAAGAATCTATGTGTAGAAACTTTTATGCTAGAAGGGTGTTAATAGGAATGTACTTTGAATATGAGCCTTCGTATCTATGGAATTGTCTTGTAACAATTTCCAATGGAATGTTTTGTAATTGTCAAAGTCTCTGTGACTTTGGTGCCTACACATTAGAAAAGGAATCATTGCATGATAGTTTAGAATCTTACACTTATGATAAAGATTTGGAATTGTGAAATGATTTTCACTGGAAATGTCTTCTATTGATCTATTTCACAAAGAAAGGACCATAGGTAAACATAGTGTGCATGCTTGGAGCATGGGATAACTATTGTTTTAATTCAAATATGAAGTTGATTAATCGAAAAATTATGCAATGAATAATGTGTAATCAATATGGTGATTAAATAATAAGTGTTTTATTTATACTCAAAAGTGTTGAGACCATACTGGATTCGATTATTCTTGTGTTTCTCTTCGCATGTTTTGAGTTCCTGAATAATAAGATTATTCAAACCATCCAAACTCGATCATACTTTGGAAGTAGGTAATGAGGTAAGACTGTCATGAATCCGACTGTAGATTGTCTAAGTGTTTAGACATAGCACAAGTTTGTTGCAGTATTCGTGAGTACTTCTGAAATATGATTTAAGTATTGGATTAACCCTACGCTCACTTGAATCACTTCATGGATTTTATCACGAGTGATTGTGAGACGATAATATCTTATTCTTGAAATGGAGACATATGAGTTGTTGTTTACGAGTCGGTTCCGCATTGATAATACGTAAACGCATCAGTAACTTGATGTTATAAAACATATTTTTGTGTGTGATTTGATGAGTAAATAGTACAAGAATATGAGTCGAAGTTTATCTGTTCCTTTTACCCTAAGAGGGATAAAAGCGATATCTGTGGGCCCCTCAATGATTTAGTGATGACAAACCTAAGCGCTTGGCCAAGCTTGGACTAAGTTGATGTGTTCAATTGTAGTCTGTTGTTAGTCGTGATAAATCGTAAATCGGGAAAACAACACATGGACATAGAGAATGATTACAATCCATGTCTCATGTCCATACGATATATAGAATGGAGGAATATTTGATCCCTTATCTAAAGGACACGTTACTGCTAAGATCAGAGTTTGACAGTGGCTTTTGAAAGCTACGATTGCTAATCAGATTCTGTAGTCGTACTTACAGTAATAGTTATTAGACTTATCCAAGCAGGAGACTGTTGGATTAGGTGTCTAAGCCCATAACTATTTTTGGTATGTACTTGATTTGATTATGAGCATGGTGCTTTTGGGTTGCCTTCACTCATGCAACTTGATAGGATGACAAGAGGAGAGAGAGAGTAGGATTTATTATCTGAATGATAAATTGGTACTTAAAATGGTTTTATTAATATATTACAAGATTAATATATTATTTGGAAATCATATTATTTAATTAGTATTGATCAGAAATTAATTTGTAATTAACTTGGTATTCAAAAGAGACTGATTAACTAATTGGGGACTGATATTGCAATTATCTGATAGTTGTAAATTGGGCTGTGAACTCCCTGTAGAAGGGATGGACGAATTCTATGGGAAGCCCATAAGGAATTCGTCCAAGGGGCCTTCTAGAAGGGTTCCTTGTATTGCTTAAGGCCTAAGCAGTCACATTAGGGTTTCCATCTAAAACCCTATCAGCCACAAGTATAAATAGACCCCATACAAAGGGATTTTCGCCCAATGTTCTTATGAAACCCTAAGGTGGCGAAATCCTTCTCTCCCAAGTCATCCTCCTTGCATTGAGTGTTTGTGGCTCCATTAGAGGTGCAACATTTGGGGCACTCAGCTTTCACAGGTCAAGGAGTTCTTGTTATTTCTACATAACAAGTGAGGTAATGTTCCAAACCCTATTTTACATATGAATTTCAAAATTAGTATGCTAGTATTAGGGTTTATGCTTTGGATGATTGTTTGTATGTATAACTTGAGAAAAACCTAGATCCAAAGCATTAGGGTTGCATGTACACCATAGGAATGTTGTAATGCTCAAAACCCATCAAACCCTAGCCACTTTTTGAGTGGGTTTTTGAGCTTTTGGTGGTATTTCATGATTTTTGGTGTTCATAGAAGAAGAAGGAACTTCTTGGAGAAGTGTGGGATTGCTTGAAGCTTTTGGATCCAGGGTTGTTGCATCTTGATCTACATTTTCGAGGTATAAAGTTTCTATCTTGATGATCTTTTATGTTTGATCTAGTTCATGGAGTATTTTATGTATATTGGAGTCTCTGTGGTAAAGATGGGTTTTTGTTCTACTCCAGAAGCAATGGGTGCTAGGTCTTAGCTCCATTCAGTCCCAAGGTTCATAAAAATGCAAGCTTTGTGGTTTATTTTGGTCCATGCAAGCATTAAGACGTTTGTTAAGTCCTTATTGAGCTTTCGAGTCCGTTTTTGCCATGAAAGCACGTAAAGTTGCCTACTTTACGTGAGAAGTAGTCTTATGGAATCACATCTGAGGGTTTGACACTTTATCTTAACCAATTAAGGACTTATTGGAGTGAAAAGGTGGTTTGAGGAGTACGCAGGGCATACTTAACAGTAAGCTCAGCGTAATGCTGAGCTTGTGCATAATGGACTTGTACAATATGCTTCGAGGGTGAGTATACAGGGCGTACCCTTCGGGTATGCTGGGCGTACTCCCCAGTGTGTCGTTTTGGGCTTTTGGAGGTTTAGGCCATTGTTGGGTTTTCTTAGTTAGGCCTTGTTGGGCCATTAGACTTCTTTGTTGGGCTTCTGGTTTGTATCTTTTGGGCTCCTTTGGATTTATGCCCATGATGGGTTTTGGGTGCCTAATTTGGAAGATTGGGCCATATAGGGATTTGGAGCATCATTTAGGATTTGGGCCTTGGAAGTAGCTGAGTTGGGCCTTGGCTTTGGGCCAAGCGAGTCAAAGGGGTAGCTTAGACTCTTGGTTATGGGTCATAATTCAAATATTAATTGGATGTTATTTGATATTGATAGCGTAGGGATTTTCCGGACCAGTAGTAAGAGATTCATTCAATTGTTTATCAGGGGATTGAGGTGAGTTTCTTCACTATAATTAGTGGGTCGATGGCACCAATGTCAGCCCATTATGTTGTTATGATAGGATGCTAGATGTCTGCGTGACTCTGGCATGGGTTATGTAATCTTATGCTTACCGGGCGGGGCTCGATGTCGGGCGAGGCCCAATGACCATTTTGTATGCTATGTATCTTCGTGATTATTGCATGTGTTATGTGTTTATATGTTTATATGCTTATATTTATGTTGGACAGGGACCAGTATGGCATGATCAGGTTGAAATATACCCAAGGGAGGGGCCCACTATCTTATGATCAGGTTGAAACATACCCCCGAGCGGGGTCCACTGTCGTATGATCGGGGTTGAAATATACCCCAGGGCGGGACCCATACTTGCTTATTGGGTTGGAATATACCCTAGGGCTAGGCCTAGTTGTATGTTGGTATGTGGTATTTTAGGGAACTCACTAAGCTTTGTGCTTACGATTTTCAGTGATTTTTCAGGTACTTTTGTTTTCAAAGGGAAGAGCCCGGGATGATTGCAGAGCACACACCACTCGATTCTGCATTTTGTGATTCACTCTGATTATTATGTTGTATTGATAAAATTTCATTACCTTGGCTTTATGACAACAATATGGTTTACTATTTTATAAACTTAAAAATGAAAAAATTTCGGGTCTTATTTTTGTTCATTACAAAATAACTCAGGATAATGCTCTTACATCTCTGCCTCCGGCTCCTACGTCCACTCAGAGCCTTTCCGATGCTGCCAATGAACCGTTACCAAAGGTATCTCCTTGTTGCGTAGGACTTTCATCTTTCTCTCCACCACTGCTACCAGCCTCTTAATATAATTCATGCGCTCATCGACTTGGATCTCCTCCAAAGGGACCACTGCCTCCTCATCCAACACGCACTTCCACAACTACGAAACATGGAAAGTGTTGTGGATCTGACGGAGCTCACTCGGAAAATCCAACCGGTAGGCCACCTTGCCTACCCTGGAGATCACACAGAACGGTCCAATATACCAGGGACCTAGATTTCCCCCTCTTCCTGAAGCGTATCACACCCTTCCAGGGCGATACCTTCAGTAGCACCATATCGCCGACTTGAAACTCCAACTCCGAACGACGTCGGTCGACATATCTCTTCTGCCAACTATGAGATGTCTACAATCTTTGTCTGATCTGATGGATGAGCTCTGTAGTCTGGAGGACTAGCTCAGTCCTTCACATGACTACGTGACCAACCACCCCCAACAAACTGGGGTACGACATCTTCAACCATACAGAAGCTCAAAAGGTGGTGTACCAATGCTGGAGTGATAACTTTTGTTGTTGGAAAATTCGCAAGATGTAGGTAGGAATCCCAACTTCAACCAAAATTTATGACACAAGCCAGCAACATATCGTCAAGTATCTCGATGGTCCGCTCACTCTGTCCGTCAGTATGTGGATGATAGACAGTGCTGAAATGCAGCCTCGTACCCAGTTTCTCATGAAACTTCTGCCAGAATCATGAAGTGAACCGAATGTCTTGATCTGATATAATGGAAACTGGAACTCTATGATGCTGAAAAATATCACAAACATACACATCGGCGAAGTTCTCAGCCAAGGAGCTCCCGGAGGGCCAAAAAGTGGGCACTCTTGGTCAATCGATCCATGATGACCCAAAAAGCCTCAAAACCGTTGCCAGTCCTCGTTAGGTTGGTGATACAATCCATGGTGATTTATTCCCAATTCCACATGGGAACTTCCAAAGGCTACAACTTTCCATGCGGACTCTGGTGCTCGGCTTTGACCATCCTACATGTCAAGCACCTCTCAACATACCAAGCTATCTCCCTGTTCATACACGGCCACTAGTAACTTAGTCTCAAATCCCGATACCTCTCGGTAGCTCCCATGTGTATCGAAAAGTGAGAATTGTGTGCCTCCTCCAAAAATTTATGTCTGACCCTGCCAGAAACCGGAATCCAAACCTGACCACACCGGGTTAACAGCCCCGACTATCGGTGACAAATCTATTGATCTCGCCCCGGATTTGCTATTGTTTCCAGTTCTCCTTCTTAACTCCTTCTGCCTGTGCCCCTATGATTAAATCTAAAAGTGAAGAATCAATGGATATCCTCATACACATACCCCTAGTTAAAGATCCATCCGATTTGCGACTCAAAGCATCCGCGACCACATTCGGTTTACTCTGATGGTAAAGGATCTCGCAGTCATAACCCTTTACCACGTCAAGCCACCTGCACTGCCTCATGTTCAGGTTCAGTTTGTCAATAAGATATCATAAACTCTTGGGATCTGTGTAGATAGTACATCGTACCCCATACAAATAGTGCCGCCGAATCTTTAGAGCAAACACTACTGCCCCCAACTCCAGGTCATGAGTAGGATATCGTGCCTCATGCGGCTTCAGCTGCCGAGAAACATAAGAAATAACCCTCCCACGCTGCATAAGAACCACTTCCATACCGGTGATGGATGCATCACAAAATACCACAAAGTCTTCAACATCCTTAGGGAGGGTCAACACTGGTGCCTCACACAACTTCTGTCTCAGTGTCTCAAATGTCGCTTGCTGCTCAGGCCCCTAAAGGAAAGCCACACCCTTCCTCACCAGACGAGTGAGGGTTACTGCAATATTGGAGAAGTCTTGAATAAATCTCCGATAGTACCCTTCCCAGCCCAAGAAACTCCTGATTTACGAAGGCGACTTCGGAACCTCCCACTGCAGCACAACCTTAATCTTTGCCGGGTCGACTAATATCCTATTCTAATTAACGAGATGGAAATATCGAAGTACATTTTGTTAAAACCACAAACCAATTGGTTGATATTTTTACAAAACCACTTGATCAAAAGTCATTTCTGAGAATTTTAAATGGTTTGGGAATGATGGAAGCTTGTTATGTTCCAATCTCTGACTAATTTTTCTTGTATTTAAATTAGGAAATTTTAACTAACATTCACTATTAATATGATATCATTCAGAGGTTACTGTTCACATTCATCGATTCGATACCGCTCATTTTTTGCGAGTGGGATGTAGCAACGCAATTCACTATTAAATTTTCTTTTTTATTTTAAAAAATACAAAAATATTTTTTTCGTGTTTTTTTAATCTCGATTAGGGAAGTCCATCGTGATACATGTTGCTTGTAAGCATGTTAATGCAAATCTTGAGAAGGGCCAGGTACAATTCATAACTTGTAACTAGTTAAGAGTCCCTAGAAGCACACTACAACATGTTGACTGAAGCCTCATTGACTTGTTGTGTGTGAAGCCTTAATGAAATACTTGTAACACCCAAAAATTCAAGCCAAATTTAAACTTTCAAAACATGTCGAATTTATCAAAACATTACAACTTTGTTTTCAAAATAGATTTATATCAGAGGTTTCCCAGAAACATAACATAATAGGAGGAGCTGTACGATCATGCCTTCGCCTTGCCGCGATCCCCTGATGTACCTGAAGCAATAAACTGAAACTGTAAGCCCGAAAGCTTAGTGAGTTACCCCCAAAATACCGATACACATACAGTCCACATAACCATGTCACACCATGACATATCATAACAAACTGAGCAGAACAACACATAACGGGTCCACAGCTTTACAGACTGGAATACCCCTGGGCCCACAGTGTGAGTCTGGAATGCCTACCTGGCCCTCACCTCACATCTGGATTGCCACCGAGCCCTCAGTACGAGTCTGGAATGCCTACCGGGCCCTCAGCTCGTATCTGGAATGCCACCGAGCCCTCAATACGAGTCTGGAATGCCTACCGGGCCCTCAGCTCGTATCTGGAATGCTCCCAAGTCCTCAGTATGAGTCTGGAATGCCTATCGGGCCCTCAGCTCATATCTGGAATACTCTAGGGTTAGTTGGCTACCGCACGGAGCAGTACAACCTCAACCCATCCCACATAACATATCAACATGTAACAGATAATGCACATGCAGACAATCAATCAGTATCACAGGTAGTCTTACAGACCTACCGTCTAGCGTATCAAGCTAGCATGCATAACTAACTCATACTCGACATAATACAACTACTAGGATATCATATCCGATGGGCCGGCCTTGGTGCCTTAGACCCCTTAGTATAGTGAGGATAACTCACCTCGCAACTGTCGTCGGAAATAAGAAGGCTCAACTCCTGGGTCCAACACGAACTCCACCACCTATAGGTACCATACAAACCTTTTTCATAAATCTCCCAATTACCAGAAACCATCAGAAGTCAACTGGTCAACCCTTGGTCCAAGTCAAAGTCCACAGTCAAAGTCAACAGTCTATGTTGACACGACTCGTTGAGTGCAGATCACCGACTCGTCGAGTCCTTCCTGAACTCGAGAAGTCGTGAAATCCTTGATTGGCTCGTCGAGTTCCCTTTTTAACTCGTCGAGTTCATACGTGGCCAAGATTTGGAAGAAACCCTAGCCAACTCGCTGAGTCTTCTAACAACTCGCCGAGTTCAAGGCAATCTTCAACGAACTCGCCGAGTTGCTCAACCAACTCGCCTAGTTCACGGCTATGTTCATAGAACTCGCCGAGTCCAGCGTTCTACTCGCCGAGTTCATTCAGTCCTTTTTCCATACAGACCTGGTTTGAGCCATGCAGCAGCTCCAAACCACAGATCTAGGCTTCTAGGGCATGCTTATCACGTAAAGTTGCAAACTTTACATGCATGCATAGCTTTAAGGGCTCCAAATGTCAAAACTAAGCTCTTAATGGGGTTCTAAGCTCAAGAGGGACCTCAATCACGAACATAACTGAGACTTTACAACTCTAGAAGGTAATGAGGGTCCAGATCTGAAGTATAGCCCAACCATAAGGTTTCTCTACCAAGGATTTGGGGTTTTAGGGCTTAAAAGCAACAATTTAGGGACAAACAAGATCTAATAGATCAATAATCAAGATGGAAACTTTATTACCCGAATGTGTGACCACAAATGAATGTGTTCTGGATCTAAGTCCCCTTCCTTGAGCTCTTCAACCCCTTCCTTCTTCCACTTGCTCCAATGTGCACCAAAAGTCCCTTCACAAGGCAACAATCACTCAAACTCACCAATGGAGACTAGGGTTTCGATAAGGAATGCTCTGAGGGTGATGGAGGCTGAGATGGGGCTATAAGGACGTTTAAATAGGGTGCAAACCCTAAGGATTAGGGTTTCCTCCTGACTGGCCTACTCGCCGAGTCTAGGCGTGGACTCGCCGAGTAGATCACTTAAAGCCCGCGTCCAATTCGACATCTACTCGGCGAGTTAGGGCTACAACTCGCCGAGTAGCTCTTACAAAAAGAACATTTAATCAAATCAAATACGTACCAGGAACGGGGCGTTACAATTCTCCCCCACTTGTCTCAGACTTCGTCCTCGAAGTCTGCTGCTGCTACATCTGAAAACAACTCCGGGTAATGCCCCCGCATCTCCTCTTCGGACTCCCACGTCCACTCTGAACCCTTCCGGTGCTGCCACTGCACCTTCACTAACTGAACCACCTTGTTCCTCAAGGTCTTCGCCTTTCGATCTAAGATCGCAACTGGTCTCTCGATATAATTCAGGCTGCTATCAACCTGAATATCCTCCATTGGTACTACTGCTAACTCGTCCACCAAACACTTCCTCAACTGAGAAACATGGAAAGTGTTGTGGATCTGGCTAAGCTCTGCCGGGAGATCCAATCGATAGGCGACCCGACCCACCCGGGCCAAAACCCTAAAAGGACCAATGAACCTGTGGCCCAGCTTGCCCCTCTTCCGGAATCTGACGACACCCTTCCAGGGTGATACCTTCAGGAGGACCATGTCACCCACCTGAAACTCCAACTCGGATCGGCGTTTGTCGGCATAACTCTTCTGCCGACTCTGAGCGGTCTGCAAACGCTGTCTAACCTGCTGGATCTTTTCGGTAGTCTGCAAGACTACCTCCGTACTACCCATCACCCTGTGCCCAACTTCGCCCCAACAAACCGGTGTGCGACATCTCCGCCCGTACAACATCTCGAATGGCGGGGCGCCAAGGCTAGAATGATAGCTGTTGTTGTAGGCGAACTCCGCAAGAGGTAGGTGAGAATCCCAGCTCCCACCGAAATCAATGACACATGCCCGCAACATGTCCTCGAGGGTCTGAATAGTCCGCTCGCTCTGGCCGTCTATCTGCGGGTGGAATGCTGTGCTGAAGTGCAATCGCGTGCCCAGCTCCTCGTGAAACTTTTGCCAGAAGCGGGAGGTAAACCTGACATCCCGATCAGAGACAATGGAGACAGGAACCCCATGGCAAGACACGATCTCCCGAACGTACAATTCGGCCAATTTCGCGGCCGATGAGCCCTCTCGTATAGCCAAGAAATGGGCGCTCTTGGTCAATCGATCCACGATGACCCATATAGCATCAAACCCCTTTGCCGTCTTCGGCAATTTGGTAATAAAATCCATCGTGATCTGTTCCCATTTCCACATGCGAATCTCTAGGGGCTGCAGCTTTCCATGCGGCCACTGATGCTCGGCCTTGACCATCCTACAGGTCAAGCACCTCTCAACGTACCAAGCGATTTCCCGCTTCATGCACGGCCACCAATAGCTCAAACTCAAATCCCGATACATCTTGGTAGCCCTCGGGTGAATAGAGAAATGAGACTTATGAGCCTCCTCCATAACCGTCTGCCTAACCCCACCCGTCATTGGAACCCAAACCCGACTGTATCGGGTTAATAGTCCCCGACTATCCTGCACAAACGGGGTGTTCTCGCCCTTGATCCTCTCCAACTTCCAATTTTTCGGGCCGATGCCCTCAACCTGGGCATCTCTGATCAAACTCACCAGCGGAGAATCCACCGCTATCCTCATACATACCGCTGGGGTGGAAAACCCCGCTGACTTGCGACTTAAAGCGTCCGCCACTACATTCGCTTTACCAGGATGGTAAAGGATCTCGCAATCGTAGTCCTTGACTACGTCCAGCCACCTGCGTTGCCTCATGTTCAGGTTCGGCTGATCCATGATATGTCTCAACCTCTTGTGATCCGTGTAAATGGTACAATGGACCCCATAGAGGTAGTGTCTCCATATCTTGAGGGCGAACACCACCGCCCCCAGTTCCAAGTCATGCGTAGGGTATCTCGTCTCATGCGGCTTTAGCTGCCGCGATGCGTAGGCTATCACTCGTCCTCTCTGCATGAGGACCGCCCCTAAACCTGTGATGGATGCATCACAGAACACCACAAAATCCTCGACTCCCTCCGGGAGTGTCAATACTGGAGCCTCGCACAAATGCTGACGGAGGGTCTCAAACGCCCTCTGCTGCTCGGGACCCCATCGGAAATCCACTCCCTTCCTTGTTAGACGAGTGAGAGGCACTGCAATCTTGGAGAAGTCATGTATGAACCTCCGGTAGTACCCTGACAACCCCAGAAAGCTCTTAATATCTGAGGGAGATTTCAGAACCTCCCACTGCATAACCGCCTCGATTTTGGCCGGATCGACCAAAATCCCCTCCTGGTTAACGAGATGTCCGAGGAACTGGACCTCCCGTAACCAAAACTCACACTTCTAGAACTTGGCGTACAGCCGTTCCCGTCTTAGAACTCCCAACAGCTCTCGCAGATGTTCCTCATGCTGCTCTCGGGTCTTAGAATACACCAAGATATCATCTATAAACACTATGACCGAGCGATCAAGCATCGGTCTACATACCCGATTCATCAGGTCCATGAACACCGCTGGCGCGTTGGTGAGCCCAAACGGCATCACCACGAACTCGTAATGTCCATAACAAGTTCGGAACGCGGTCTTCTCCACGTCCTCCTCTCTGACCCTGACCTGATGATACCCAGACCTCAAGTCTATCTTGGAAAACCAAGATGCACCCTGTAACTGGTCAAAGAGATCGTCTATCCTCGGGAGTGGATAACGGTTCTTCACCGTCAACTTATTCAACTCCCGGTAATCGATACACATCCGGTGCGAACCGTCCTTCTTCCGGACGAAAAGTATCGGTGCTCCCCATGGAGAACTGCTAGGTCGAATGAACTGCTTGCCCAGCAGTTCCTGCAGCTGTGATGACAGCTCCTGCGTCTCTGGCGGCGCCAATCGGTACGACGCCTTAGCAATAGGGGCCGCACCTGGCACCAGGTCGATCCTGAACTCGACCTGCCTCTCTGGAGGTATCCCTGGTAACTCCTCCGGGAATACGTCTGCGAATTCCCTGACCACCGGTACGTCGGCAACCGAAATCTGATCCCTGGCTCGCGTATCTACCACATACGCTAGATAACCTGCACACCCGTGCTGAATGTACTGTCGTGCCCTGGCAGCTGAACAAAACCCTGATCCCACTCTTGTGCCCTCGCCATATACAATCAGTTCTCCCCCACTTGGGGTTCGAACTACTACTCGCTGCCCCTCACAGTCGATCATGACACCGAATCGACTGAGCCAATCCATGCCTACAATCACGCAAACCTCCCCCATGGGAATCGGAATCAAATCTATCAGAAATGACACCCCGAAAATCTCCAAGTTACACCCTCGATAAACTGAAGAAGCAGAAACCCAGTGTTCGTTGGCGATAGACACTCGCAACGGACACTCTAACTCGCCTACTGGCGCACTGAACTCCCTACTAAATGTCTGAGATACGAATGACCGACTCGCCCCCGAGTCAAATAAGACCAAAGCAGGCAAGGAGTTCACTAAAAACGTACCTAACCACAGGTGCAACAGATAAGCATACAACAGATAGAGGAAAACAAGATAAGGATAGAAACATACCAGCAACCACATCTGGTGCTGCTCTGGCCTCCTCCGCTGTAAGCTGGAAGGCACGACCCTGAGCCTTTGGAGGCTCTGCCCTGACTGGTCTCCCATCTGTGATCCTCAAAGTAGCCGGCGCTGGAGCCTGTGCCGGTTTGGCGGCGAGTAACGGGCAGTTGGCCTTCAAATGGCCAACCTGATCACAATGGTAACATAACCTCATACTCTGAACTGGAGCGGCCTGGCGACAGTCTTTCGCGTAATGCCCCTCCTTGCCATACTTGTGGCATCCACTACCAGCTCGATACACACCAGAATGACCCTTGCCACACTTCCCACATGTGCGGCTCTGCTGACTCCCGGTCCTAGTATCAACGGTCTTAGACCGCTTCGGCGCCGGCTGAGAATGTGCCGGGGCCTGCCGCTGTTCTCTCAACTGCTGCTCAATCTCCAACTCACGCCGTCTGGCGGCCTCCTGCAACTCTAGAAGAGTATCACATCGCTGGGTAGACACAAACTGACGGATATCCGTCTTGAGCATACTCAGATAACGGGTCATCTGGGCCTGCTCTGAAGCAAACTCCGGGCAAAACATCGCCCTCTCAATGAACATCCGGGTGATCTCCATCACCGACTCCCCATCCTGTCTCAAACTCAAAAACTCCTGTGCTAATCACTCCCGCTCAACCTGTGGAATGTAACAGGCGCAGAACATGTCCCTGAACTGCTCCCAAGTAACAGCAGCTCTCTGATCATCAGAGTACGACCCAGTCGCAAGTCTCCACCAGTCCTTGTCCCCAGACCTAAGCAGGTTCAGAGCACACCTGACCTTCTGGTCAGCAGGACACGAGCAGGTGAAGAAACACCCCTCCACATCTGAAATCCACCTTATAGCCTTGATGGGATCCTGCGTCCCATCAAAAGTAGGGGGCTTCGTGTTATCGAAGTCCCTGTACTGAAAACCTCTACCAACTCCTCCTCTCATCGCTGATACAGCTGATGTAGCTGCTGCGGAGGCTGTCTCTGCAAGGGCTGTATAACGCTCATCAAAATACTCCACCATGGCGGTCTTGATCGACCCGAACATCTCCGGTAACTGAGCCCGGAATGCAGCAGCAACCTCATCATGCAGGATCTCTCGAATCTTGGCATCCAACTCCTCTGTACCCATCTGCACCACTGGCTCAGGTGCTGTCGGCCCCTCCTGGCCTCTGTCCCCTGATCCTGATCCCGAACCGGATCCAGCCACGAAGCGCCTCGTCATCACCGTTCTGAAACATATCACCAGTTATCAGATAATTAATATAAATCACTGGGAGCCAACTCCCTACTAACCCTAGGGATTGCGACTTACTTGACACGCGTATAGGTCCTGTGCTTTCAGTAGCATGGGCCCCTACTACCTTCCATACCTACCCATATTTGCCCCAAGTATCACCACAACACCCTAACAATATGCACAACATGGCGAGCGCTCAATCCTCACTCCTAGAGGAATGCTAAATATCTTATAACTGACCTCCCGGTCTCACTCAATCCCTCCTATCCATGAAACTTCCACCAACCCTGCAGCACTAATGTATGCTAGCCATGCATAACGCTGGACCCTATAGACTTTAGAATATCCAATCCTACCCCAAGCCCCCAATCAAACAAGAACAGAACATAAGGCCAAATCAAACATTCTCAGGCTATAAGATCTGAATTATGTACAACTGGGATGCATACATTAGACAACTACAGTAATGATGTCAATCTCACATAAAGGAAACCCTAGGCTAGCAGGCATCATGTATTTAGGCAATTATATCATGCAATTCCTGAAGATCCCTAGCCTAGCACTAACATGCTGTTCTATTATATCGTATAATCAAATAACTTGTATGGTATTTTGGGGTCTACATACTGGCTTCGGCTGATCGTACGCCCTGCATCCTCCTTTATTTATTTTGAAAACCTTTTTGAAAAATCATTTTGAAAATCCTTTCCTTGATTTGAGACTGGAGTCACACGAGTGTTCCTCCAATTCACTCAAACCAAGGCTCTGATACCAACTTGTAACACCCAAAAATTCAAGCCAAATTTAAACTTTCAAAACATGTCGAATTTATCAAAACATTACAACTTTGTTTTCAAAATAGATTTATATCAGAGTTTTCCCAGAAACATAACATAATAGGAGGAGCTGTACGATCATGCCTTCGCCTTGCCGCGATCCCCTGATGTACCTGAAACAATAAACTGAAACTGTAAGCCCGAAAGCTTAGTGAGTTACCCCCAAAATACCGATACACATACAATCCACATAACCATGTCACACCATGACATATCATAACAAACTGAGCAGAACAACACATAACAGGTCCACAGCTTTACAGACTGGAATACCCCTAGGCCCACAGTGTGAGTTTGGAATGCCTACCGGGCCCTCAGCTCACATCTGGATTGCCACCGAGCCCTCAGTACGAGTCTGGAATGCCTACCGGGCCCTCAACTCGTATCTGGAATGCCACCGAGCCCTCAGTACGAGTCTGGAATGCCTACCGGGCCCTCAGCTCGTATCTGGAATGCTCCCAAGTCCTCAGTATGAGTCTGGAATGCCTATCGGCCCTCAGCTCATATCTGGAATACTCTAGGGTTTTTTGGCTACCGCACGGAGCAGTACAACCTCAACCCATCCCACATAACATATCAACATGTAACAGATAATGCACATGCAGACAATCAATCAGTATCACAGGTAGTCCTACAGACCTACCCTCTAGCGTATCAAACTAGCATGCATAACTAACTCATACTCGACATAATACAACTACTAGGATATCATATCCGATGGGCCGGCCTTGGTGCCTTAGACCCCTTAGTATAGGGAGGATAACTCACCTCGCAACTGTCGTCGGAAATAAGAAGGCTCGACTCCTGGGTCCAACACGAACTCCACCACCTATAGGTACCATACAAACCTTTTTCATAAATCTCCCAATTTCCAGAAACCATCAGAAGTCAACTGGTCAACCCTTGGTCCAAGTCAAAGTCCACAGTCAAAGTCAATAGTCTATGTTGACTCGACTCGTCGAGTGCAGATCACCGACTCGTCGAGTCCTTCCTGAACTCGAGAAGTCGTGAAATCCTTGATTGGCTCGTCGAGTTCCCTTTTTAACTCGTCGAGTTCATACGTGGCCAAGATTTGGAAGAAACCCTAGCCAACTCGCCGAGTCTTCTAACAACTCGCCGAGTTCAAGGCAATCTTCAACGAACTCGCCGAGTTGCTCAACCAACTCGCCGAGTTCACGGCTATGTTCATAGGACTCGTCGAGTCCAGCGTTCTACTCGCCGAGTTCATTCAGTCCTTTTTCCATACAGACCTGGTTTGAGCCATGCAGCGGTCTCCAAACCACAGATCTAGGCTTCTAGGGCATGCTTATCACGTAAAGTTGCAAACTTTACATGCATGCATAGCTTTAAGGGCTCCAAATGTCAAAACTAAGCTCTTAATAGGGTTCTAAGCTCAAGAGGGACCTCAATCACGAACATAACTGAGACTTTACAACTCTAGAAGGTAATGAGGGTCCAGATCTGAAGTATAGCCTAACCATAAGGTTTCTCTACCAAGGATTTGGGGTTTTAGGGCTTAAAAGCAACAATTTAGGGACAAACAAGATCTAATAGATCAATAATCAAGATGGAAACTTTATTACCAGAATGGGTGACCACAAATGAATGTGTTCTGGATCTAAGTCCCCTTCCTTGAGCTCTTCAACCCCTTCCTTCTTCCACTTGCTCCAATGTGCACCAAAAGTCCCTTCACAAGGCAACAATCACTCAAACTCACCAATGGAGACTAGGGTTTCGATAAGGAATGCTCTGAGGGTGATGGAGGCTGAGATGGGGCTATAAGGACGTTTAAATAGGGTGCAAACCCTAAGGATTAGGGTTTCCTCCTGACTGGCCTACTCGCCGAGTCCAGGCGTGGACTCGCCGAGTAGATCACTTAAAGCCTGCGTCCAATTCGACATCTACTCGACGAGTTAGGGCTACAACTCGCCGAGTAGCTCTTACAAAAAGAACATTTAATCAAATCAAATACGTACCAGGAACGGGGCGTTACATTCTTCTTATGAAAATTTCTTCCCGATAGGTTGTATTTGTTGGGTTTTGAGCATTCTAACACTCCTATGGTGTACATGCAACCCTATAAACCTTGGATCTATGTTTTCTCTATTATACATGCAAATATTACTATTCCAAGGTTTCATCCTAACTAGCATATTATGAAGCACCTATACTACAAAGTTCTAGTTAGATGACATACCTTTTGATGTAGCTTGATGTCTTCAAGCTTTAAGAGCTTAGCCCCAATAGTGTGGAAGCCTCAAATGGAATCACAAATCACCAAAACACCTTGGAAGAACTTGAGAGAATATGTATGCACACTAAAATCGGCCCACTCTTATTTTCACACACTTGTTCCAATTTTGTGAGCCAAGGACCCCTTTATATATTATGGAGGATTAGGGTTACATCCATGTAAACTCTAATACCCATGACCTTTCATTTACATAGGATCCATGGGTTGAAAGCTCCATGGACCATCCATGAAAGCTTAGCCCAACCTAAATGAACTTGGCCCATTCCATATATATATATAAGAGTCCATATTTAATTAGTTCTTTTTGATCACTTAATTAATTCTAAATTAATTCTTGATCAATACTAATTAAATAATATGATTCCATATTAATATATTAGAACTTATAATATATTAATATAAATCATAAATATACTATTCTCAAAAGACTATCCATATAGATTGTGCCGGTGAAGTGCAACCCAAATGGACCATGCCGGGTCGGGTCAAGTACATACCAAATATAGTTATGGACTTAGACATTAATCCAACAGTCTCCCACTTGGATAAGTCTAAAACTATTATTGAGTATGACTTCAAAACCTAACTGGCAATCGTAGCTCTTAAAGCCGCTGTCGAACTCTGACCTTGTCAATGACTTGTCCATTAGATAAGGGATCATATATTCCTCCATTCTAGATATCATATGGACTGAGACATGGATTATAATCATTCTCTCTGTCCATTTTTTGTTTCTCGATTTTCGATTTATGATGACTGACTGATTGAACAAATCCAATCAGTCCTGGCTTGGCCAAGCACTCACATGTGTCATCGCTAAATCATCGAGGGGCCCACAGATATCGCTTTTATCCCGAAGGTAAAAGGAATGGATAAACTTCGACTCATATGGCTTGTTCTACTACTTGTTGAATCATACACACAGGCACGTTTTATAACATCGAGTTACCAAATGCGTTTTCGTGCAATCAATGTATAACCAACTCATAGTAACAACTCATATCTCTAGGTTTGAAGAATATAAGATATTATCGTCTCATGATCACTCGTGATAAAATCCATGAAGTGATTCAAATGAGCGCGGGTTGAATCCAGTACTCAGAACTTATGAGCACTCTTGAGTGTTGTAGCACCACTTTGTCCACCAACTTGGACCTCTACAAACCAACCCATGACAGTCTTGATTCATATCTACTTCCAACATATGACGGACTATGGATGGTTTGAATAACTTAATCATTCAGGAAGAGCGACTTAGTTATTCTGGAAGTCAAAACATGCAAAGTGAAACACAAGAATAAATGAATCAAATATGGTATCAAACCCTATGAATATAAATAAACACTTTTATTTATCACCATACTGATTACTCATTATTCATTGTTTCGGTTTTATCAACTTTATACTTGAATTAAAAACACTAGTTGTCCCATGCTCCAAGCATGTACACTATGTTTTTCTTAAACAATAGCTTTGCCATACACCAAGTATGCACTCTATGTTTGTCTATGGTCCTTACTTTGTGAAATAAACCAATTGAACATAATTTCAATGATTATAATTTCACACTCCCAAATCCTTATCGAAAAATGTGAGAATTTCAAATTCCTATCATTTATCGAAATCTGTTTAGATTTTAAACTTATATGCACTGACCCTCCTGTAATGAATATGTACAAAGTCACAAAGACTTGTCAACAGTCACTATAAGGTATTCCAATGGAGATCAACTCCATGGAAACTAAGTCTCATATTCAAAGTAGATTGCTTTGGACATGCTTCTTGCATTAAGTTTTCTAATCTTACACAGATAACTTCCACCTATGGAGACAACTCCATATTCTCATTTTGACTATCACTTCTGAATAAGAGATGCCTCTTTTCAGAATATGTCAATATGGTCCTTCCAAAATTAGCACTATACTTCCAACTGTCCCTGAGCAACTAATCTTTGGTAAACCTCAGATTGTCCTCGACAATTGCTTAATCATTTTAGTCATATCCAATTCTAGACCTTTTCCCTTCTTAATGCCTCTGGGCATTTGGAAAAATTTAGAAATGACAAATATTATAGCACATGCAATCGATCCTGTACCCAAAGCAAATGGTACACGATTCATGATGTCTCACATAAAGACATGATTCTAGACCAGTCTTTTGCTACAATATTTTTATTTGCCATGTTTTCAAAATTTGACTATGAAGAGGGATGCCGTAATCATAATCGAATTTTGAGAACGCAATATATAGAATTTCCTTAAGTTGAACAAATCCAACATGAAATTGATATATATATTCTTGACTAAAGATGATTAAGGTCTCAATCTAAGCCTTTAGAACTGAAATGAAGTATATCCTCTCCCTTAATTATAGCAAAACAACTTTTTCAATCCCTGCAGCCTCACGAATTGAAACTTTTGTTTTCTATAATTAACATTGCTAACTTGCAACACTAACAATAATTATCATGCTCCCACTAACATGATGATTATTAGAATAACACTTATGCTCCCACTAGCTTTGACATGTACTCAGAAATCAGCTGGACTTCTAGAAATCAATACTTTATTGACTTTCTTACCAAAGTTCAGATTTCTGATACGAGATGCTTTGATAAAACTTTATCAAAATCATACACCTTTCCTTAGATAGCATGCATGTGTGTCTAAACAATTTCAGAACTATGAAAAGGGATGCCGTAATCATAGTCTCAATTGTTTAGACCTTTTGCCATCTGCTTCAAATCTACTTGGTGGAAGTGTTTCCTCACCATCATTTTCATGAATCGGAGATAAACCTTATGACCCTTAGATTTTATGGTGTATGTGTTCTTATCCATGTGAATCGTCAAAACCATAATCACAAGACAAGGATAATGACAAATCCAAACTCATATGGACTGAACTTATGCAATCTTAACTTCTTGCCACCTGGCAGTACAGGGCCTGCCATTGCTTCCAAGTTGTTATGCAACCAATTGAGAACTTTCAAAACTCCTATGCAAAGCCAACTTTAACTGGAATGGGCACAGAATATGTCAACACGATAGGTTATAAACCTTAAGTCGTGTGCTAGTGAAGAACCTCATGTTTTATTCTTGATTAGTTCTTGAAATTCTTTTTAGGATCTTTAAGACTCCCACTATCCTCTTGACATATAAGACTATCTTGCCAAATATTCAAGAGATAGTGCGGATTCTTTATCAAGACAAACACTTCACACAATTGGCCTTAGTTGGTCTTTGTTTTATCCAAAACATCACAACTTACCAATTTCAAATGTACAAGAGTAGGACACTTTTACTCTTACATTTGACAAGTGTTTTAAACCTTTCTTTAAGACATGTCACTCAAGTTACAATCTTGGAGTATGACTCTAAGAATTGTTTTGGAACGAAGTATGACTCATCTTCCTGATCTAACCATTTCAACAATTCATGACTCCTCTTCTTAGTCATAAGAATGCACTAAGATGACCTTTAGAGGACTAATTGTGATATGATTTCTAAATCATTAAGATGATCACAAACATGATACTAAAGTACTCTCCCATCTTTTCAGATTTGAGAAACTTTTATCTTTCTGCCTAATTTGATTCTTCCCATTCGTTCTGCCATACATTGAGACTTTTCCAATGTTTCAGAATTATACTTAAACTTGTAAGTATAACCATATTTACTAAACTTTAGTAAATCAAATAGTCTTAACGAGCTTTGTGGTGGACATGAACAGTGCACAAGAATGTGTACTCGATCCCTTTAGTCCTTCACTTGACTCACACATCCATGTGAACAAGTAATTAGTCTTGATTTTCCAATGCTTGAAAGTTCTCATTCATCATACTATTCAACTTGCATGATTCCAAGTTTCGGTCCAATTGAAACTTGGGTGATGAGGAACTTTCCTGATTTGGTAAATTTAGACACTACCACAAATGAAAGAATCAAATCCATTTTCCAATATTGCTGTCAGTGGAATCATATAAGCAACAATTTTCCACAAATGCCATTGTAAGGATACTTCAAATAAATAAAATTAAACAATTTTCTTTTATTTTAAAATTTTGCGGAAAAACTTATCCTTACAATCCACATGGAAAATTGTTGTTATCTATTCCTTAGCAATATATCATAACTTCTTAAGCAACTGCTCAAAATTCTGATGCGATCGAAATCCACCTTCGCGATCAGAATCATCATATACTTCCTTTAAGATTTCTCTCTATTCTTTGATTCTTAAAACATCAACATGTGACCCAGTCACATCATGTAATGAGGATCTCAGAATAGAACTTAACAGAGTTAGATAATGGGCTCTACCTGATGTAGAGTCAAACTTATTGACTTTAACATCCTTAGGTAAATTTGGCAGCTTTGCAATCAACGCCCCTTCCTTTGGCAAAATAAACATATGGACCCTTTGGTAATGGGACTATCTCAGACTTAGCCTTTCTCTTTACCATTTGGTCAACCAGGTTGACTATGGCCAATCCCTTTCCATTGGGAAGAGAATGCTTTTTCTGGATTTCCAGTGTCACCCTTGTCACTGTCCATAAAGTTTTTGGGAAGTTGATCTTCTAATCAAATTTGCTTTACTATCGTTCCAAATCATTGCTAATTCAGCAGCACCAAGCAAATAGATATGTTCATTAAGGTTCATGTCATAGTCTGTTTCATAGTAGTCCCAAAGGAACTCACTATGTGACTTAGAAAGTGATTGAACATCCAACTTTCTCAAGACTTTGACACCCAACTCTCCCGGCTTGTCAATATGTGACTTCATCTCTAAGATGTGATCACACATAGACCTTGCTTGCCATTAGGGCTTGAGTGACCTTGAACTTGTGGGTTAGGGAGAATAATTGGAGGAGGTGGAGGAAGAGAAGTATGACTTCCATGAGCCAAACTCGGGAAGTCATATTCATTAGGAAAGCTTGGTTTGGGAAGATCATTGTTGTCTAAACCAGACATCAACAATGGGAGAAATTCACGTAAAGTTGGTTTAAGTCCTTAATATAACACCCAATATGATATATTAAGGCTACGACCCAACAAACTATTTTATAACTTGTAAGAGGGATGTCGTAATCCAAGCTATAAAATATTTGAAGGTAGGTGAATGACGATTCACCAATTTCCACCAAGATAAACGAAATGTATTATTAGGTTTTAATTGGTTTTGAAACTCCTAGATTCTTTTGAGATTCATTGAACTTTTCAATGGCATGTTTCAATCTCGAGTATGCCCTTCAGGTTTTCTGACTGGGATGCCGAGGATCAAAAAACAAGGTGTGAAGTAACCATGCAAATATACTTGGTACCCTTAATATTTACCCCTCAATCGATGTGCCGGTTAACCACACACGCTCCAACGATACTATAATAAACATTAAGTTACCCTTTGCCTACCTTGTTAAGTCCAGGTTAGTGTGCCGGTTAACCACACACGCTCCACTAACAGCTTAAACAAAGTGCAAAGTGTAATTTCATGGATTAGCACCTTATTCACATTTTCCTAAGTAACTAAGATTGGGAATTTATAAGTGTTTAGTTACTTAGTATTTATCATTATACTTATAATGAAGGGAGAATTATAGTCCTTGTCCTACCTGTTCGGCTAACGACCCTCCACCGGTCAAGGAAGCGGTGAGTGAGAGTGGACACCCATTAAACTGCTATTTTATAGGCAGTAACCTTATACCCCCTTATAGAACGGCTTCGTGAATGAGGCCTACTAATGGTAAGACGACTTGCTCTTATACATATAATATATTAAACTTTTAATATTATAATAGTATAAGGGTGTATTTTAGACATTTAAAATACTTGGTGGTTTAATCTATTAATTAAACTAGACTTTTAATTTAATTAAACTCAAACCATATATTTATGGATTTAATAATACTCTTTTAATTAAACGCTTTAATTAACTATTAATAAAGTCCGTAAGAGTTAATTTGAACTATTCAACAAAACATCATAATTCCAATTATTAAACTCAAAATTAAAACCATTTAATTAATTGTTTAAGTTATGAACCCAAGAGTTTTAGAATTCAATTCTTTTTTTTCATAAAAAACGTTTCTCAAATTCCAAAACTTGAGGGCAAGTTTTGTAATTCTTGAAAACCTTTGGATTCCATAACTTATGGAATTAATGGTGTTTTATGATGAAACTTTCCATGTTCCATAACTTAAGAACAAGTTATGGAATTCTTTAAAACATTAATACCAAATTTTGTAACTCCATAAAAACTTTGAATCAAATTTTTTTTTTTAAAAAAAAACTTTCATATCCATAACTTATGGAAGTTTCAAAAACCCTTAAGATCACAACTTTAAAAAAACTTTTGAGCTCCAAAATTTTATGACAAAATATGTAACTCCTTAAAACATTTCGATCAAACTTTTAAAACTAATAAAATAATCATATCATTTTATCTTTTACTAAATTTGACCTAATTCAACTCATATAACAAATGATTCAAATTTTACAAATAATTCGTTTTTCACAAAACAAGTAATTCTTTTAAAATTTGACAAACGTGATGGTTTTTTTCCTTTTTTTTCAACTTGAAAATAAAACATTTGCATCAATATAACAGAAAACAACCCATGACTCTGATACCACTGTTGGGTTTTGAGCATTCTAACACTCCTATGGTGTACATGCAACCCTATAAACCTTGGATCTATGTTTTCTCTATTATACATGCAAATATTAACTATTCCAAGGTTTCATCCTAACTAGCATATTATGAAGCACCTACACTACAAAGTTCTAGTTAGATGACATACCTTTTGATGTAGCTTGATGTCTTCAAGCTTTAAGAGCTTAGCCCCAATAGTGTGGAAGCCTAAAATGGAATCACAAATCACCAAAACACCTTGGAAGAACTTGAGAGAATATGTATGCACACTAAAATTGGCCCACTCTTATTTTCACACTTGTTCCAATTTTGTGAGCCAAGGACCCCTTTATATATTATGGAGGATTAGGGTTACATCCATGTAAACCCTAATACCCATGACCTTTCATTTACATAGGATCCATAGGTTAAAAGCTCCATGGACCATCCATGAAAGCTTAGCCCAACCTAAATGAACTTGGCCCATTCCATATATATAAGAGTCCATATTTAATTAGTTCTTTTTGATCACTTAATTAATTCTAAATTAATTCTTGATCAATACTAATTAAATAATATGATTCCATATTTATATATTAGAACTTATAATATATTAATATAAATCATAAATATATTATTCTCAAAAGACTATCCATATAGATTGTGCCGGTGAAGTGCAACCCAAATGGACCATGCCGGGTCGGGTCAAGTACATACCAAATATAGTTATGGACTTAGACATTAATCCAACAGTATTCACAATAGTCCTCAAACTACCTTTCTCTTCTTAAGTTTAGTTAAGAGATTCCTGCAAGGTACTATTATTCGCAAAGGTACAACAGATTTTCATAACCAATATTTTTCACCCTAAGTTTCTTACACTTTCACACACAATGACACATACCCAAGACATCTCTGGTCTAAAACATCTGGGATGTAGGTAGGTCAAAATTTTGTGTTTACGATCCTAAATAATTTTTCCATGATGAGGGTGAGATCCAACAAACTTGAACTTTATGAATTGATGGTGAACATTTATTGTTCAAGATTTGAAGGAAACCTTATGTTTCAATGTACCATTTTCAATGTTCAAAATCTTATTTTCATTTCTTTTGTGTGATCTTAATGAAATGTACTAATCCCAAGTCATTTCTTCCCAATAGATCCAACACATTATTTTTATGAAATGAGATTTCTGTATGATCCTTCGTCACTTCAAATTTTTCCAAAGCTTACTTGTTCTTGACTGCATTGGTCACAAAAGTATTTTGATAAAACTATTCGTACTTATGTTAAGTTGCAAATTTGTATGAAAATGAAGCCACCCAAAAAGCTTGTTAAAAGAGGCCCTTCAATACTTATTTATAAGTATTCAATTGTAATTCATCAGAAACCACACAAGCAATTCGACATCCATCTTGATGATGAATGAAGAATCCTTGCACGGGATATTATTGCCTTTATATAAAAGATTTTTTGATATAAAAAAATCAAAAAATTTCATATTTTAATTTTATGTTTTTATTTGGAACAAATTTGCACTGAAGTCCTTGAGGTCATAGGTATTACCAACTCAGACCTAGATTTTGCAAAGTCTGGCTTATGATTTCCTTTACAATTCCCATAAGTGAATGAGGCCCAACCTCCATAACGACGATTGGTTCGTTCATCATAACGAAAAGTGGTGAATGTTCAGATCTTTTAGGAATATACAATTAGCCGTTGGATGGGATGTTACTGTTGCTTTATCGTGGCTCGAGGAAAAGGCTCATTACTTCGAAACGTGGCCGCAAGGGGTGATGTCATTTCAATTGCCTACTTTAGACGTGGCTATTGGTGATTGGACCCTAATTTGAATTTGAATTTGACACCGATTATAAAAGATTGGGTGATAATTCAATTAAATCTTTATGATTCCCGATATTTACGCTAGAATCCTAACCCTAAAGAACTTCAAATGCATGTTCAATGTATGCATAATTCTTTTCTTTCTAATTCTATTTTTGCATCATTTTCTATTCCGATGAAGTGGTTGTCAATTGCTGTGTCAACAACCTTGTATAACATATCAGTTGAGATTATCATGTTCTAGATGGAATCACAAAAGAACAAGCGTCTGACGAAGAAACAAATTTTTCCAAATTCTTCAACTACTATTGGAAGGACATTTCGAGACTCCAACAACTTAACAAATACTCGAGATCTTCAAATAAATAGGGTATTAACCTCATATCATGCTTGTGTGTAGTTTCAAAAAGGCGAATCTTCCAATAATTTGGAATTTCTTCTTTGATATTACACTTTGATGTTTGACTTGTAGGAGTACAGGTACGGATAAGGAAAAGCTTTAGTTTTAATTAGTCATGGTAGGATTATATTATGGTATACAATTCGATTATGCATCGTTAATTTGGGTTCAGTTTGTTGCTTCAATTTCCCATTCCAAGATAACAATTGAGATCTCAAATGATTGGCTTTGGAGTCTTATTTTATAGGATGTCTACAATCAGGAAAAAAATCTTTTTCCTGCAGATGTTGAGGTTGATCAATTTCATCATATCTTTATTCCTAAATCTGGAATTGATAATCCACTTATTTTCCCTGCTGTTGGTCGAATTTCTGATGTCATGCTCAACTTGGTATCACCCACGAATTCGTTATTGGTAAAATACAAAGCATCCATGAATATTACTTCTTCTGGTGCAAATCCTAAGAAAGTGGATTCTCAAGAAGGAACTTCTACCGATTCGAAAGTTCCAAAGAAGAAATCTAAGTCAAAGCCTAAAGCTGTTAAGAAAGAGCCTTCTACGACAACCGTTCTTGAGAAGTCTGTAAAAAGAGGTTCCAAGAAGGTTATGAAAGACGTTCTTGGGAAGTTTACAGAAGTAAGTTCTGATAAGCCAATAGATAAAGCTATTGAGGTGGTTACTAGTCAATAGGTTGTCCCTACGAAACCTAAAAAGATAAAGACAAAAGCCAAACCACGAGGGGTTGTGATTAAGGAAATTTCTGATGTTGTTGTTCACGAAAAGAAAAAGCGAAAAGTTACTGGAGTTTTGCAACAAATTCATAAAATTCAAGCATTGAATGACGAAGAGCCATTTACTAAAGCTCCCACACCATTAAGAACGATTGAAACATATATGCATGGTGGATAAATGACAAAGGATACGTTTGAGAATGATGCTGGTAAATTTCACACTTTACCATGAAAGGATACCGATGTCGAATAGAATTTCGAGGAGATGCATATTCTTGATGTCACTTGGAACACATCTGATGTGGATCCAATCATCGATTCTGGTGAACCTAATATAACTATGATCCCTATAAAGACTTTAGTCACACCACCCGTAGTTCATATTTCCGAGTCCACTATGGAGGAGGGTATAACTTTAAACATTACTGAGAACTTATCTAATACAGACTCAAATGTTAATCTGGGTGAAGGGATTTTGACTTAAGATCTCGATAATTTAGTTGTTCCACCACCACCACCACCACCACCTTCATCACCGCTACTAACTTCTAGTATCCTTTCTACTTCTGTTCTTGTGGTGTCACCAACATTTCAAGAATTTATGAAAGAGCCAATCGCCACGTTGTTCTCTTCACAATCTTCATATTAAGATCCAATAATTAATGAAGAAGAAGATGGCGATGACGAAATCGTTGGCTTTTCAGAGTTAGATTTCAATCCAGAAGAGGGTAATATTGAAGATCATGCTATCATATCTGGTAAACAATTCAAGATTCTCAGCTCTAAAATGAATTCAATTATTTAATTCTTGAATGATAGTGCTAGGAGATCATCTGTTAGTGGGTTGGAGGTTAAATTTTTGTTAAAGTCACAAAAGTCATACACTCGGACTTTAATTGAAGGTATCGATAAGAGTATTGATGAATGGTTGGAAACTCATGCTCATACTTTCAATCATGAAATTATGAAATTACAAGAGGTTGCTCGTGAGAGACATGATTTATTTGAGAAGTTGCTATCTACTTCAAGAACTTCTATCGAATTGAAGATTAAAGAGTTTAGTGACTTGTTTGTCAAAGAGGTTTAGAAACTTGATAAGTTTTGTGATGGAGTTATAGAAAAGGTGGAGGATCTTACTTCCTTCAACGAAGATTACACTGGAGAGTTGAAGTTAAAGAATGAAATAGATGGGAATGTGTTTGCTACCATCGATAAGTCTCTAACCGAGTTTAATGAAACACTACGAAATTTTGATTTTACATCAACCACTTCGAGTTCCCAAGACTCACTCTCTATAATGGTTTCTTCTGTCGAATAGTGATTCAATATTGAGTTAGCATCGATTCTTGATTTGGTACTTTGACTTCCAACCAATGATCCATGATCTGTGGTTGTGTCCCAAGGGGGACAAAAGGGGGTTGGTTCGTCAAAGCTCAATGGAGAAGACAAAGGAAAAGTTGTGGGGAAGATAATATCTACTCAAATTCCATCCTCAATACCATTGAAACCATTTGTGACAACATCGATAGCAACAACTAATCCAAATATTAATGTTGACTTATCCAAGTTATAACAGAAGAAAGGATAAGTATTGGAGAAGGAGGATCAAGTTTTGTTGTTATCAAAAAACTTCAACTGTTGATCTCAAAGATAAACGGAAGGGTATTCGTGTCGAACCCGCAGCTGAAGAAAAGAAGAGGTTACAAGAGCTCGAGATGGAAAAACGGACACATTTAAATAACATTATGATGCAAAGGAAGGATGATCCACCAGGTCTCAACAAGGGTGATCCAAACAAAATCAGGTGGTATGAGACAATCAAAATCTTAACATTTAGTGAAGAAGAAGAAGACTTTATTTTCAAACCAAGAAAGCGTTATGCCACTGAAGATACTCATTTTAGTCAACTGGACTTTCTAGTTAGACACTTATTATTTGTTTTCCTCAGTTTAAGCTTGTTGAGAATTACAAAGATCAGGAGGAATTTAAGAAGTTAAAGATGTCATTCCATGCAGTGCTTGGAAAGAATGAAGAGATATGGTAATTGGTGAAGATTGTCAAGCTCGTATCGATAGCTCCTAATTCGTCGTTTGAAGGAGTATTACGGAATTTTCGATACAAGGTTCTTTGTGCAAATAACGTGCTATTCGACATCACCATACCAGATTGTCCTTTCATGAATGTGAATAATCTAATTACAACTGCAAATTTAGTGGGTGATCTAAACAAGACTCAAATTCTAGACAAAGCTACTCACACTCTTGGATATGGATATATCAATACTTTTTTGGATGTGAATTTTGCTCGTTTGGATCTTAGTAATATTGATCTCTCTATTATCTTTAACAAAGTGTTAAAAGTTCCTAAGGAACTGTTGAAAGGAAAGATAAACATAAAAGATTACTAAGATGGAAAGATTATTCATGATCCATTCGAAGTCATTTTCACAGGAAAAGGGAAGAGAGTAAATAAGAAGAAGTTTGTATTTCGTACTGATGATGTTGAAAGGTACTCAAATCAATATCTTTTAAGTATCCTACTTCACATCAACAACTATTAGAGAAATGAGAATGAAGACAGAGCGGTGGTTAGGAATATCATTTTATGGTACATGAAGAATTGGAAGGTATTGGTACAGACTATTAAGATACTACCTTCAGTCTGAAGATTCGATAGTTTATCACAAAGGAGGAAAATGTTGAGTCATGTTTTGTTGTGATATGTCGAATATGTAGTTATCTCAATACCGAATATTCTATAAATAACGAGTTTTCACAGGTCCTCGTTATGTAATGTATTTACTAGGCATCTTGTCTATTTGTAATGTAATGTTGAGTCCTATTATTTATTGGCTCCGTGATGTTACACCCTGCTAAAGCGGAAACACGGGGCGCGAAAGTACAAAGGGTCTCATAGAAAAAGTTAAAAGACAACACCAACCATAGTATTTAAAGCATTACAATTTACAATGAATTTGAATAATTTTAAAAAAATACAATGTATTTGAAAAAAAACAACCCATGCGAATGCTCCTATCAGTGATGTGTCCCTAAGTTCCATCTTATAGATGCGTTCCTGAAAAAGCATGTAAAATGAGCGGTCAACTAACGAAATAGTTGGTGAGTTCACACGTTTACAAGATAAAAGATTTATAAGTCAAGAACTTTAGTTTTTTGAAATAAGTGTGATAATTAAAAGTTTGTTGCTAAGATGAGTAAATAAACTTCATTTTTATCATGAGAAATAAAGATTGTTATTATCGTAAGAAAAAAAAGTTCGATGCTAACATGAGAAACAAAGTTCATTGTTATCATGAAAAATAAAGTTTGTTATTATCATGAGAAATAGAGTTTGATGCTTACATTAGAAACAAAGTTCATTATTATCATGAGAAATAAACTTCGTTATTATCATGAAAAATAAAGTTTGATGCTAACATGAGAAACAAAGTCCATTGTTATCATGAGAAATAAAGATTGATACCAACGTATGAAACAATGTCTGTATGTGTAAAGTGATCAACCTATGAGTTCACAACCCAAGCCTAATGACTGAGGGGTGCCCTCTTGAATACTATGTCTATCGCTAACATAGAGGAAAATATGGTAAAATGCACTTCGTGAACCGCACGAGTGAGGAGTTGTCTACTTCCTAATAGTGTTATCCATAATGACCATGAGCTATAAAGAGTTAATGAGTTGTGTGAAATGATTCCAGGGATTTAACTGCGATACATGCCTCATGAATCAACAATTGCAAACACATACATAGAAACTCACATTTGATACAATTTAAAATAAGTAGAACGAACAAAATTGTATAACCGAAATGCATTTCCACTCCAAAATATTATAAACCGAAAATAGGGGTCGTGAATACTCACAAATTATTTCGTGATGATGCTAACGATGCCTTGAACTAAATTCAGCTCGTACCACTACTGATGTCCTACAATAATGGTTTACACTAGTGAATGTCTAATCGAAATCTAATACTAGTATACTTTATCTTATACAATAGAATTATGTCAATAATGTGTCAAAATTTTGATATTGATAAGTTACAAATATTTTTCTGTGAAATTCATATTTCTTTGAATCAATCTGTTAGATAACAAATTCACGTGGAAATTCTCATTATTGAAATGTTAAAATTTAACATTTTAGGAGGTGTTCTAATGATTAAATATTGAAAACCTAAATCAATTTAGTTCTAAAATTTCCCATACTTTGTATTTCAATTTTAACTGAAGTCAAATATCTTAAGATATATTTTATTGAATTTTTGCTTTTTCTAACTACTTTTCACCATTTTAATTCATTGAGTAATCAAAATATCATGGAAAAATAGTAAATTATCATGAAAAAAGTTCAGAGTTTTTGTGTAACTGTGTCATAGTATCCCTAAACTGAGAAAAATATTAAATACCACTTTTGATCAACAAAACCTAGTTTTTGAAATTTAATTATGTTTTACACTAAGAAATTCTAATTAAATATAAAATAGCAATTAAAAATTACAAACCTTTTTATTTGTGTTCCAATTGTAGTCAAAGACTTCCGGAAAATGTTTCATGAATTTTAGATATTTATAGCTATTTTTCCCATATTTAACCACTTGAATCCTCACAATTTTATGGAAAAATAGTAAACAGTTAAGAAAATTTATCAATATTTTTATACAACTTTTATAAAACGCATATAAGCTGAGAAAAATATCAAAACTGATTTTCATGCAGCGGAGTCTGATGTTTGGATTTATGGATGTTTAATCTTAGGAAATTGGAAATAAATAGAAAATAGTTGAACTAATTCCTCAAACGTTTTGGGTAATTTACTTACAGTATTTTAAAGCTAGAAAAAAGGGTCAATAAACTTTGTAAACTGCAAAACCATTTTTATTATTTTAGATGTGTTTAATCACAAGAAAATTGAAATAAATAGTAAGC
This sequence comes from Lactuca virosa, assembly GCF_052849685.1. Taxonomy (NCBI): domain Eukaryota; kingdom Viridiplantae; phylum Streptophyta; class Magnoliopsida; order Asterales; family Asteraceae; genus Lactuca; species Lactuca virosa. The sequence goes on along the minus strand of NC_136434.1, from coordinate 233,767,289 downwards.
AGAAAAGAAAAATTGCTAAAGAATTTTATTTGTGATCCTACTACAATCGAAGAGGTCTGGGAAATATTTCATGAATTATGGATAAGTGCAACAATGTTTATCAATTTAACTACTTAAACATTCATTAAATCCAGGAAAAATAAGAAATGGTCATAGAAAAATATGTAAATTTTGTCTAGAGGTTTTATAATGTCCCTAAGGTGCACAAATTATCGAAAACGGTTTTCAACATCCATAACTATATTTTACCATTTATTTGTTCTCAACAAACATAAAATCAAAATAAGTAGAAAATTGCCATAAAAATTCATGAAACAAAATGTCTTTTACCCATGAATAGGTCGCTCAGAATTTTCTTAGAATTTATTGACTTTAAAAAGTATTTTATGTAAATTATTTCTCCATTTTCTAGCAAAAATTAGAATGATTCGAAAAAAATGAACTTTTTTCTGAAAAGTTCCAAATTTTCTTATTTTGTTGTTTGGATTCTGGGAAAAAAATAAGATTTTAGCATAAAAGGAGTTTTAGGTATTTGTTATGAATAAATCCTTTATGAACCTTCTTAACAATGTAATTTGATCACCAAGCCTTTAAGCTTGATGTTCATCACATGCATTATGATTTGAAGACCATGAATGAACTTATTTTGTTCAAATTTATGTTTCTAAGTGAAAAACTTGAATACATGTGGTTTTAGGACTTTAAAACTTGTAAAAAAAACTCAAGTTTATGAGGTGTAATACCCTCTCTTTCTCTTTTATCTTTATAAAATTCAAATCTTTTTATAAAAATATCAATTTTTTATAAAATGTGCAACTTAACCTAGTTTTTATTCATAAAACTCTTGATTTTTAAAGTAATAATTAGGGACATATGTTGATACCTTAACTTATATTTTCCTTGATTATATTTCCAAATTTTAATTATTCTAAGATGTTATTATAAGGTTTATAATTATTTTTATAAATTTTGATGTTAGATTTACAAAAATTAGGGTTTTAGGTCTTTTAGGGTTTTGGGATTTAATGAATCTTTGGACATCAAAATAATTTGAATTTTTGAGACTTGAAATTATTTTAGAGTCTTATAACTCTTTTACAGTTATTAATAATGCTTACCACTTGTTGTTGTCGGTTTATTGGCATTTCTATGTAGTGATTTCAAGATTCAAGTGAAATTGAAGAATCAAGTATACTAGTCCAAGTTTTCAACTTTGACTTAAGTTCCTATGAGACTCTAACCTCATTTCTACTGCTAGGTCAAGTGTATGATATATATACATGAATTCACAAAGATGCTCGAGTCAAGGAATGACGCAAATTTGATAGTCACTACAGTTAAAGTATTTGTAGAATTCACATATCAATGTGAAATCCAAGTACACTATCCCTTGTTTCTAATTTTTTCCAAATTTATGGTAGGTCATGAATTATCTTCTAGCTACCAAGTCTAGCATGTGTCATGCCTATACATGCAACTAAGTTTATTCAAATCTAGAACCACTCGAATTTTGACGGCTGTCACAGTCTCCCCCAGATGATAGAATTTCGTCCCAAAATTCAATTGGTGATGTATTCAATTAGAACTTAGCCGAATACAAGTATGTAGTTGGGGAGTTGGTAACTTGAAGAACCTTTTGACCATATTGGATTAATTCCTCAAGGGAGAGTCAAATCCTTTAACTATAACCAGGTTAGGGTTTTCCTAGTTCGAGTCCTACGGTCTAAGTTAAGGGAAAATAGGATCGTGGAAATCATGATCTAAGCATGTCGATGTAGTTGAAAAAAATTATCTTGGTAGATATTCTCTAAATTAAGAGAGCGTTATAAGTTCTGCTGAAGCACAAACTTCATTGGGTGCTAAATCCGCATTGATCCTTAAGTCGCGTTCTAAATCAGCGCTAAGTGTAAATTCGCCGCCTAATAGAGAAGAGATTAAATACAAATTACTCATATCCAGGTTAGCTACTAATTCTGGCAAAGATATATTCTGAAATAGGAAGACGTAGCATGAATGAAAGAGAAGCAACCGAGGGTAATTTCCTAAAGGTACATACTAAGGGTAGGCAACAAAGTTTTCGTACATTTCAAATGTGAAGACTATACATGTGTCGTCTACAAAATAAATGACGAGACGACCGAGGATTTCCGAAGCTATATTTACTACTACGGTTAATCTTATTACAATAGAACCATATTCGAATTATATATATATATATATATATATATATATATATATATATATATATATATATATATATATATATATATATATTTAAAGTCATTAAAGGAACATATATAGAAATAATTTAGATTACAATTTTTGAAAAATTGTCCAGTTGCTTAAGTCAAGACAAATTTCAAGTTTACGAGGAATCAAAATATTTATGAAAACAAGTTTGAGAGTATAGAAACTCACTGGAAATTACAAAGTAGAATGCTATTTTAAGAAATGTGTAAAAATTATCATTCATTGAAAATAGTGCATTCTTAATATAGTGATTCTACAAAAATAATCATTTGGAGGATAGATAAGCGTAACATTCACAACTTTTTATGTTATTAAAGAAAAGAATAAATATAAGAAAATATATTCTTAAAATTTATTTTCCCGGATTTAGCAAAATGATAAGCACAAGGGTATACATCTTGTGTATTAATTGTAAGGGAAATACAATGAAAATTTTATTTTTATTCGAAGTTTTAATTTTTGAACAAAAGAACAATGAAAATAAGGATTACTCTTTTACAGTAGATGTAATAATAAAAACAAAATGTATATGATAAGAGGTGTAGTTGAATATATCAAGGTTGACGAAGTCAAAATTATACTTCATGATTATACACATATTAATCGCTCAGAATGAAAATGTAGACTTCTAGTCTGTATACGTACGAATATGGTACCAATGGAAGCAAAATAGACAAAAACTAAGTTAGAGCATGGATTTTGTTATTATTATGGGTGTGAGAGATCTCAAATAATATAGAGAGCAAGAAATAAAGTGCGGCAGAACGCAAAGGAAGGTAGCAGCAATGATTGCTATTATTAAAATTTTAAGAACAATATCTATAGGTAGGTTTAAAACAAGGTTGAGATATATTTCGAACTTCTACCCCTGATGTATGTTGATGGTTACATAGAGATATGTAAGTTTTAATGTGTTTTCTCAGGTTTGCTAAATATTCATGATTTATCTATTAAGTAAAACTCCATTTGTGCAAAAGAAGAAGCACTAAAACTGGTAATTAAAAATCTGGCAGTTTTAACCTTTTAGACTGGAGTCGAACAATGGTTAAAACGGTAAGGTAAAGACTCAATATACTTAGATGAATTATTATACATTGTTTAAAGTGCATTACTGGAAACTTAAAAAGTGACCACTAAGTTTTGCAATGCTTTAAATTTTAGAAACTTTACAAGTTATAAAACTAATTTGAAATAAAATAAACAAATGATGTATGTTTTGAAATGTAGGCATTAGTGATGTCTTGTAAACACATTTGGAGTAGAAATTTGTAAAAATATCATGTTGGGTTTCATAAAAACACATTGAAGTAAAGTACAATGCCTAAATGTGAAAGTGGTCAAAAGAGTCAAAACAAAAGTGGTTTAAAAGATCTGATGAAGTTTTTACATATAATATGAACTTCAGTGTCATATGTTTAAGTTTTATATCATAAATTTTAAAACTTTTAAAATAGAATATGTTTTTAAGGTTTTCGAAATGTGCCAAATGGTAACAAGGTTTAAAATGGTTTATGTGCCCTTGAAAAGCACATCTAGCTATGAAAATAGTTTTGAAACAAATTTGAAATGACAAGGTTGAAATGAACCTTAGTTAAATTAAGTTTGAAGAAAAGTGCTAAGTTAAAGTAATTTAGCAAAAGTAAAGTCGGTTGTTTTTTGTGACATCCCATTATCATTGCTAGAAAAGACCGATTTTTTATGCTTTATTTTCAAATCAAAGTAACCTTTTAAAGAAAAGTGTTGCATAATTTGTTCCCATAAAAATATAGATAAAAGCATTTCCTAACAAATGTATTTTCATTACATTACAAACTTGGGATGTCATCGTTGATACACATCAAAAGCATAAACCAAAAACAACATATGATTTACAATATCTACCGGCCTATAATCCATAATCCCTCGTCAAGTCATCCAACTATGCTCTTGTGCCACTTTCTGTAATACAAGAAACTGAGTGGGTCAGGCTGGGGAGCCTGGTGAGCATTTAGGGTTTTCAACCCACAATAAATAAGTTTATTAATTTCAACAATCATTCAACCCGATTACCCATTCCCGTTATCCTCACTTTACGTCCCAAAGCATCTATTATAAGGGACCTATCCTAAGGAATTTCATCGGGATGGACACTACTGTTAAGGGGATTCCCTAGCCATATAGGTCTGTAAGGCAACCATGAGGGGGATGGATTACACCTGTGAACACATCGTTCACAAACACTTACAGGTTGTGAGCCTGCTAGCGTTCCACTACACTTCCTAGAAAACTATGTGGTCGTCATCCATACTCCGCTATATGATTGGATCAATGTCAACATCGAGGCCTCTCATCATTTTATTTCATCACACACCAACTAATTCATCTACCCATGCTTTACCCAACATATTTGTAGATATAAAATACATATACAATTCAGATCTGAAAAAAAAGAAGTTTAAATCTTTCATACATCATAGATCTCAAAGTATATCTATGTGTAAGATGAAAGTAACTATACACTCACTTGCTAAGGTGGTGATTCAGACAACGCTTCGCTTCTTAAATAATCTCCTTAGACGAAACCGGGTGGTTTGCTTGAAAACCGGGATCTACGGGCGCAGAGTTTTAAACCGAAAAACTCTTTTTCTCGTAGCCTTTAGGTGCTATGGGGCTTTCTAATGCTAGGGAGGTTTCCTAGGCTACAGGGTGGTTGAGGGAGGCTAGAGAGAGAGAGTAGAGAGGGACATAAGGGGTAAAAGATGTGAAAATGAAGACTCGCCTCACAACCCTTTTATAGGCCGAACCCTCGCTGGTAAGCGGGGCGTACTGTGGATCTACGCGGGGCGTAGTGGACACGCGTTGGAAATTGGCTGGGGCTTCGTGGCTGCTTCGGAACCACTGAAGGAAAGTTTTTGCACAACGTTCACTTCTCGTACGCAGGGCGTACTTCGGTACGCGAGGCGTCTAAAGGTACACTGGGCGTACCCCTCGCACCCAGCTCGCAATTTTCACCCTCGAGTTGTAAAATTCGTAACTTTCGCATACGAGCTCCGTTTTTGACGTTCTTTATATCCACGCGTAGGTGGGACCGTACTCTACAACTTTTGTTTGGACTCTGTTGGCTAACTTTGAATTTATTTTTAAAGTTATATTCTTAACAAGTCGGGACCGGAAAGTCTGTTAAAAATTCATAACTTCTTCATCCTACGTCCGTTTTCGTCTGTCGTTTTACCGTTGAGCTACCCTTAACAAGACCTTCGATTCCTGTTTAGGTTGTGTTGGCCGAAAACCGTTCGATCTACTATTCGAACTCCGGGTTGTGTACTTTTAATCCGAAACTTGGAAAAATCATAACTTCCTCATAAGAAGTCAGATTTGGGCGTTCTTTTTATGCACACTCTCGGTTTAATTATTCTACGACTTTCGTTTAGATCGCTAAGGCTGAAAAGCAATGTATCGTAAATTCACTTTTTACGTCATGCAGTGTCGTGCTGGTTTTGTCGCGAAATCCTTGTCACGACCACTACAACTTTCTTCGTAGATATCGGGCTTATCTAACGTTTTGTTTTTTACGCTTATTTTTATTATATCTTTACATACAAGTATACAATCACATAAAATCTCATAATTCACATAATATTCAAGTAATTCATATCTATTACTTTAAAATAGGTTACAATGGTTGACCTTGACTATTACATCATCAAATTAATGCTTAGCCTCGAAACACGGGCGTTACAATTCTCCCCCCTTAGGATGATTCCGTCCCGGAATCATGTATCAGCAAACAAATGCGGATAGCAAATCATCATGTCACTCTCCATTTCCCAGGTGAGGTTTGGCCCATTCGAATGTTTCCATTGCACAAGCACTAATTTGACCATCTTGCTTCGCAACTTCTTCGTCTTACGGTCAACAATCGCCTCAGGCTCTTCGATTAGCCTCTTATTTTCATCCATCCTTAACTCTTAAATTGGAATTATGTCGGGGACTTCTCCTGTAAACTTCCTCAAATAACACACATGGAAGGTTTTATGAATTACATCTAGTTCTTCATGTAGTTCTATCTTGTACCTTTGGTTCCCAACCCTCTGAAGAACTTTGAACGGTTCAATAAACCTTGGACTCAACTTTCCTCTTTTCCCAAATCTTATAGGTCCCTTCCACGGCGACACTTTAAGCAAAACCGAATCTTCAACTTTGAATGTCATCGGTAGTCGCTTTTTCTTAGCATAACTCTTTTGACGATCCTGAGCTGCTAACATCCTTTCCCTAATCACTTTCAGCTTTTCAGTAGTCTGATGGACTATTTTGGGGCCCATAAAATGCTTTTCTCCAGGTTCAAGCCAACAAGACGGCGTAATACACTTCTGTCCGTACAAAGATTGATAAGGTGCCATCTTGATGATCGAGTGGAATCTATTATTATAGGAATACTCTACGAGAGGTAAGTTCTCATCCCCGTTACCTTGGAATTCCAGGGTACACGCTCTTAGCATATCCTCCAGTGTTCGAATCGTCCTTTCGCTCTGACCATCATTCTGCGGATGGTAGGTTGTACTTAAACAGAACTTTGTACCCAATTCCTATTGTAGACTCGTCCAAAACCTTGACATGAAACGACTATCATGATCTAATACAATCATTAAAGGAACGCCATGAAGTCTTACTACCTCCTTCATGTAAGCATTTACAAGCTTATCCTTAGACCATCTTTCATTGGCTTCTATGAAGTGCGCACTCTTAGTGAACCGATAAATGACCACCCAAATCATGTCGTGACCGTCCTTTGTTTTGGGCAGTTTAGTCACAAAATCCATTGCGATGTCTTCCCATTTACCCATGGGTATAGGTAAAGGTTATAAACTCCCATAAGGTTTTTGATGTTGTACCTTAACTCTCACACAGGTTACACACTCGGCCACATACTTTGTAACATCGAGCTTCATCGTCAGCCACCAGTTGTAGGGTTTCAGATCCCTATACATTTTTGTGCTGCCGAGATGAATCAAGTACATGGTCTTGTGAGCTTCTTCTATCATAAGATCTCTTATTCCTCCCGTCTTAGGTACCCAAATCCTATCTTGGAATACCTTCAATCCTTGATTATTTGTATCGAACACCAACGTTTTTCCTAAACATTCTTCCTTTCGGTCATTTTTCTATGAAGCTTCTTCCTGAGCTTTCTTATTGTTTTCCACAATCGTTAAGACAACTTCAATTCTTAATGCTCTTGGCCTTCTTTTTTCAAGGCTCACTTTTCGACTTAGAGTATCGGCTACGACATTTGCTTTACCAGGGTGGTAAAGTATCTCACAGTCGTAATCCTTGAGCAACTCTAGCCAGCGCCGTTGCCTCATGTTCAATTCTTTCTGATTAAAGAGATATCGAAGACTCTTATGATCAGTGAAAAGTTTCCAAATTGTGCCATAAAGATCATGCCTCCATATCTTTAGGACGAATACTACCACTGCCAACTCCACAACATGAGTGGGGTAATTCTTTTCGTGCTCTTTCAGTTGTCTCGATGCATATGCTATCACCTTATCCCTTTGGGTCAGAACACAACCTAACCCAACTCCAGATGCATCACTATAAACTGCGAAGTCTTCAACTCCATTGGGTAATGAAAGAATCAGTGCTTCACACAACTTCTTCTTTAGCTTCTCGAATGCTTCTTCGTGTTTCTCACTCAATGTATAAGTATCTCCTTTATGGGTCAAAGCTGTCAATGGAGCAACTATCAAAGAAAAGCCTTGGATAAACCTTTGGTAATATCCAGCTAATAGCAGAAAGCTTCGGATCACCGTGGGACTTTTTAGTCGTTCCCACTTCATTACAGCTTGAATCTTCACTAGGTCAACCATGATCCCTTCTTGGTTAACCACATGACCCAAGAATTGGACTTCCTGAATCCAGAAATCACATTTAGATAACTTTGCATACAACTTCTCCTTCTTCAAAATTTCTAACACTTCTCGTAGGTGCTTGCCATGCTCCTGCTGGCTCTTTGAGTAAACAAGAATGTCATCTACGAACACTATCATGGATTTATCGAGGAATGGTTTACAAACCCTGTCCATCAAATACATGAATGCCGCTGGAGCATTGGTTAGTCCAAACGACATAACCAAGAACTCATAGTGTCCGTATCTTCTTTTGAATGCAGTTTTCTCAATATCTTTCTCTCTCACCTTCAGATGATGATATCCTGACTTGAGATCGATCTTTGAGAAATAGCTTGAACCTTGCAGCTGATCGAACAGGTCGTCAATCCTTGGCAATGGATAATTGTTCTTCACCGTTGCCTTGTTCAACTCTCTATAATATATGCACATCCTCATGCTTCCATCTTTCTTCTTTATGAATAACACTGGAGCTCCCCGGGGTGATGAACTAGGTCTAATGAAACCGTTGTTCGAAAACTCCTTAAGTTGCGTCATAAGCTCCTTCATCTTCGTCGGTGCTAATCGGTATGGTGCTTTCACTATTGGTGTCGATCCTGGAAACAAGTCTATTCGAAACACTACTTGTCTATCAGGCGGCAATCCGGGAAGATCTTCGGGAAAGACTTCTGGATAATCACATAAAACTGGTATACTTTACATCTCCTTCTTCTTCGTCTTAGCATCGATCACAAATGCCAGGTATGATGTGCATCCTTTGAACAAGCATTTTTTGGCTTTCATTAGGGAAATGATTCAAGAATTCACTCTGTGTTTGTCCCCGTACACCATAAATGACTCTTTTGCAGGAGGGTTTACCCTCACTATCTTCTTCTTGCATAGTATCTCGACATCATTGGTGCTAAGCCAATCCATTCCTAGCACGATGTCGAAACCATTCAACTCAATGGGTAATAGGTCCTCGTGGAATTCGTTTCCGTTCAAGTCGATGATGATATTCTTAATGAAATCGCTAATAGGTATGAATTTGCCACTGGCAATGTCACACCACCAAACCAGAACAACGGAAACATTTGGGGGTGGAGGAATTCATGTATAGTATCACAACAATGCATAATAGTAATCAAAGTACAACAACAACCATTATTTTTACAAAGTTATAAGTTTTACAACTATGTTCAAAACATAATGTATATGAACTCAAAAGTACAAGTTTAAAAGACACAAGTTTATAGATCTCCGTCTTCACAAAAGTTGTGGCTGTACCTGTATTACTATTTCCCTGAGAATACAAGTAGATTTTGAAAAGTTGTCAACAATTAAGTTGGTGAGTTCATAAGTGTGTTTGTAACTTAAATATGTTTTCTTGTTCATTGATAAAGTAAACATGTTTTTCCCAGAAAATCCTATATTTTCTGCTATGTTATCTTGTAAGCAAAATGTATGATACTTTCTGTACTATGAATTCGTAAAATGTAGTTTAGTTCTCATAAAACCATGAAATGTATGTTTTCTCTATACTGAAATAGTTATCTGTGTTTAAACTTGTAGTCATACTATATTATGGTCTTATAATTAAATAAAACTGTGTGAAGTGTTACTTATTCATACACTAATCATTTAGTTCAATATCTAAGTGTGAGTTATTATACCATACTAGAAGACTTCGGCTGGCCTGAACACGACGTTCTTCAGGCGTCGCAAAAGCTACAACATTTGTCACCACAGGTCTGCCGACCTAGCTGTTGCAAGCAGGTCTGGTGCGGGACTGTCAGTCCCGTATAGATCTATACATACATATCACTCTCCTACTCAAGGAGATTCTGGTTATAATTTCAGGGCTTTTGTTGGTACTTGGAAAAGTACATGAAGGTAGTCTCACAAATGCTATATTGATGATTATGTGTAGAACATAGAAAAGTTACTTTGTAATAAATATTCTGTAAGTAAGTTTCATGAATTGTATAGAATATGATTCATAAGTTTTTTTTCATTAAAGTAATCTGTTTAGCTGTTTATTTTACTGCAAGAATTTGTAATACTATTATTCCATGAAATTCTCTGTTTGTACCTATGTAGTATCAAACAGCTTGAAAACCATTTTATATTTATATAAATGTAATATTTATATAATTGTGATTAATTAGATCTTCGATTAGATAACTTTACACCAAGACCACAACCAAACAAGGAACAGGAAATGGGGTCAAATTACATATTGTAAATCTTCTGAATCCAAATTATATAATTTACACAGATATAAATATGTAATTTTACACAATTAAAACAATTTAAAATAGACTAAAACATTTAAAAATCTTTTGAGATATTAACACAATTTTATTGTGTTTCACTTGTATTCCCTCCTAAAATAGTTAAAAATCATAAAAATGTAGGGGTATGAACTCACCTTTCGTGAGTGATTTGATTGAAGATTTGATTTAGGATGTTATTTCCACGAGTGAAATCCCGTAGTAAAACAAGTTCTATATAGCAATTTGTATAGTATATATGCAACCAATTAGTGAATATAATCATAGGAATGATTGGAAATTGGATTAATTTGTAAGTATAACTTACAAATAGGAGTGTTAGAAGCTAAGATGGAGGCTGCAAAGAGTTCACAGCCAGATGATGTGTTCACGGCCCAAGAACACTTGATGTTCTTGATTTCACGGCCCAAACAGTGATAATGTTCTTGGGTTTTCGTTTGGTGCTCTTGATAAATTGAAGAGCAGTTTAAGATTCAAGTGTTTTTGGCCTAACTATATGAATATTTGAGATGTTTTCTTGAAGAATTGAAGAACATAAGGTGTGTTTAGAAAGATCCAAAGGTGAAAAGAGGATCCTTGGATGATAGATGAGAGCAAACTTGAGTTTTTGGCTGATGAACTTTGAGAGAGAAAAATGTGTTTATGGCCGAAGTGTGAAGAATGAGAGAAAAAATGAGTGTCTCGCATATATATAGTCCGAGGTTCACGGACCAAAGGTTCACGAGCCAAAGGCGGTTTGCGAGGGTTCATGGCGTGTGAAGGGTTCACGGTCGTGAACTGTTTGCGGTCCGAGGTGGTTTGCGGCCAGAATGTTGTTCACGGTCCGGAGGGAAAGAAAGAAGAAAAGATGCGAGGTTTCTCGGTTCCAACTTATTCACTTCTTAAACACCTAATATTCTTAGGGTTTTAACATTTAAAGGTTATTATTCTAACCTTAATAAAGATTCAAACAATAAACAGAACTTTAGTTGACCCAAGTTTGACTTTGGTTGACTAGGGTTGACTTTACAAGTAGAAAAATAACGGGATGTTATATTATCCCCCTATTAGAAGGAATTTTGTCCCGAAATTTAAGATTATATAGATACACTAAGATTAGGGAAAGAGATGTGGATGCTTCTGTTTCATTTAATCTTCTCGCTCCCAAGTGAATTCATGTCCTCGTTTTACATTCCAACGAACCTTCACTATCGGGATACGACTTTATTTAGTTCTCTTGACTTCCCTATCTAGAATTTCTATAGGTTGTTCTACGAAGTTGAGACTCTCATTTAATTCGATTTCGTCGAGTGGGATAACAAAAGTCTCGTCGGTCAAACACTTCTTGAGATTTGAGACATGAAATACTAGATGAATGTTACTGAGTTCATGCGGTAGATTGAGTTTGTAAGAAACAGGACCAATTCTAGCAATGATCTGGAATGGTCCAATATCCCTTGGATTTAGCTTGCCATGTTTACCAAAACGTATCAGTCCTTTCCAGGGTGAGACCTTCAATAGAACGCGGTCACCAACCTGAAATTCCAAGGGTTTTCGTCGTTTATCCGCATAACTCTTCTGTCTATCTCGAGAAGCTTTCAACCGTTCCCGGATTTGGACAATATTTTCTGTAGTTTCACGAATGATAACAGGACCGGTTAGAGTACTATCAGGTACTTGGTTCTTTGCTAGTTGCGTATCGCACACTTCAGCCCAGCAAAGAGGGTGTTGAGTCCATTTGTGTTGCGTCTTGGACCTTGCGTTTTGTATCCGGATTAGGCTTGTCCATCCGTGATTATCTAGGTTTTCTATTTTGTGTTTATCTAGATTAGATAACAGGGTTATAAATATGCATGCATGTATGCGTATTAAAGAGTTGATAATTACGTTTAATATTGTAACCCTAAAACACCTCTACAGTTGAAGTTCTTTATCGAGCTCTTCTAAGGTGTTGAAGTATTAATCATACGACATATTCAGTGCCATTCTCGTGTTCTTTATTGCGTCCTTATTCATTAACTTGCATAGAATCATACGATCCTAAAAGAACATTGTTCTAACAATTGGTATCAGAGCGGGAGATTGTGTGATCAATACACATTCCTTCTGTATTCCGAATACTTTAGGGTTTCCGCTTTTATCGTATAAATAGAAGTTGTCTTCTTCATATCGACGGTAACTCTGTTTCTGATAAAACCCTAATCTTAAGTTTACAGGTTTGATTCTAGTAGCTCACCATGTCTCACGAAGATTCGCAAACAAACCCCATCAACATATCAAACAACATCGGATCAACAACCAGGATACCCATTCTCTACACTCAAGACTACGAAGTATGGGCGCATCACTTCGAAGACTACGTGGTTGGTTCTGAAGATAATGGCTATCTCATCTGGGAAGCTATCACCCTTGGACTGTTTGTGCATTCGGGAACAAACACAACTGTTAGGTCCCAATAGGACTATAACAAGCTGGTGACGGACGTAGAGAAGATGCCGCAGGATGAGAAAGATAAGCTGCTATGTAATGTGAAGGCTATGAGGATGATCAGATTTGCCTTGCAATCTGACACCTTTCGGTTGGTTGGTTCATGCACAACGGCCAAAGAAATCTGGGATAGGTTGAAAGAACTCTATTCTACCGTTGAAGATTTGGAACACTCCATACAAACCTTGCTGTTGTCTGAATTTGGAGTTTTCGAACAGAAACCAGAGGAGAAGCTAATACAAACTTTCGATCGATTCAATCATCTCCTGAGTAAGATGATCAAGCATAGAATAGAGAGGAAGTTGATCGAGCAGAAAGTGACTTTCATGAACGGGCTAAGACCAGAATGGATGGCCGTAGTATCAACTGTGAAAGCACATGAACAGTTCAAATCCTACTCTCTAGCGAAACTGGTGGGAATACTCAAGTCCCATGAAAGCGTGGTAACCAAAGAAGCGAAAGTAGTTTCTGGTATGGGATCTCTGGCTCTTGTCTCAAAAGGAAAAAGTATCCCAGAAGATGAAGAAGAGACTGATGTGTCTGAGTGTGATCTGACTAGCGAGGAATATGCTTTGATGATATCCAATCCGAAAAAGTTTGCAAGAAGAAAATTCCCTGTCAACAAGAACCGAAACTGGCAGGGAAGTTACAACTCTGAAAAGGTGAAAGATGAAGTGAAGAACTCCTCTCAAAAGGATGATGAAAAGAAGGAGAGCAAGCTTGCAGGAGACTCTGGATACGAATGCAATTACTGTCACGGCAAGAACCATTTTGCCAAAGATTGCATGTTAAGGAAAATGGCTGAGAAGAGAGAGGGTGAAGATGATGAGGCGTACTATATGCGCAAGTTGGAAGAAATCAAGAAGAAGAAGGCAACTAACAGCTCAATGAATGCCTTGATTGTACAGGAAAATGATGGGGAAGATGAGTTCGGTGGCATAGAAGTGTGGTCAACCGACTCTGAAGATGAAGAGGTTAGAAGGCCCACTCATGGAAAGGATTTTGTGGCAAAGGAAGAAGGTTCGGCTGGAAGGTGTTTAATTGTCACTGCTGGGCCATCAACCGAAAGTGTAAATAAGGAACCGAACATGACCGAAAACAAGTGTCTTGCAGCAAAGCCAGTGAGTGAGAAGATCAACGACTGCGATCAGCTGATCAAAAAGGTACAATCTATTCTTGAATCTCTTAAAATTCCAAAAACAGATTATGAAGAAGAATTAACTGAATTAAACTTTAAATTTTCTAACCTAAGTAGTAGCCTCATGCAAACTCGCTTAGCGAATTCTAACCTAACTGACCAACTCAGCAGGGTGTCTTCAAAAAGTGAGGAAAGAAGAATGTGGATTGAGCTGAAGGAAGCGGAGTTAGTTAGAGCTAGGGGCGAAAGCATTTATTTACAAAGAGACAATTTAAAATTTTTAAAACAAAGGAATGTATTTTGTTTAATTGCTAAGCGTTTATATATGAATATTGCTCAATTACATTTAAGTTGTGAAATAGGAAAGAAAATTCATAAGATGATTCTGCCTTTTCTTGAATTTAAGGAGGATGAAGTCATAGCAGAATGTGAATCAGAAGTGTCCTCCGAAGAGACGTCCATGTCTTATAGGCTTGGTCTGGACAAAATAGAAACATTCATTGATTCTAAAGAACACAAAAATATGCTAAAAGATGTTTTAGATGAAAATGATAGGTTTAAAATTAAGACAGACACTATTCAATCATTTGACTTGACCAATGCCAAACTAACTTCCGAAAATAAAATAGACTTAGAAAACACGTCTGAATTTGATGAGGAGAGTAAGATGAGTGAAATCTTAGTAGAAGACGTTGGTGATTGCTCTGAGTTTTTGAAGAGTAAAACCGAGCATGAGAAACCCCTAATTTCTCAAAATTCAGTTGAATTCGCTCGCTTGTCTGAAGACCAGAAACATAAACTCAAAGAAAAGGCTATCGTTTATCAAAAGGTTCAAACCGTGCCAAATCAGGTCTATGCAGTTACAGGGGTTACTCAAAGACAAACAGAAGAATTAAGAATCTTGGTCGACAAAGATAATGCTGAAGGATGCGACGACTACTTCTGGTCTGCCCCAGTTGACAACGCAGATGAAACCGTGGGCCTATCAGAGCAGACTTCATGGAGAGTTAGAGGAAGATACGTTGCTAAACCCATCAACAAACCCTCGAGTTTCGACAAATCAAGCACAAGTGGAACCAAAGAAATCCCAGAGGAACCAACAGTAGAACCGAAAGCTCTAACCAAGAAAGATGAAGAATCAAAAATGTCAAACAAGACAACCTAAATTCAAAAGGAGAAGACAAAGGCCAGCTTCAATAACCACAAATCACAGAAGGAGCTAGCTGAACAGAAACGCTTGAGAAATCAAAGATATGCCAAGAATCTGAATGAGCGAAAAAGGCACTGGAATTCTCAAAACTCCAACTATGAGCCTCCAAAAAGGGAATCAATGGACAAAGGAAAGGAAAAACTAAAGGAAAAATTTAGTCAAAATTCCTACTATTCCAAGTCCCAGAACCGAAAGTCTAGTGTCGGTTCAAATACCATCACTCAGTATCGAAAGTCTAGTTTCGGTCCCCAGTATGGTTACAGTTCAAAGTCTAGTTTCGGTCACCAGTCTGCTTACAGTCCAAAGTCAAGTTTCGGTCCTAAACCAAGTTTCGATCCTTCCAAGCCCCAATACAAATAAAATTCCATGAAGGATATCAAAGGAAAAGGAAAGCTAGCACAGGACTCTGATTTTCACAATAAGAAACCATCAGCTAGCCCTAAGAGTCAAAAGACAAATCCTAAACCATCTAACAACACACCAACTAATGCACCAAAATTTAGACAAGATAAAACTAAAATCAAGGTGTATACCATTAAAAGAAAAGATCAAACCACTCTCATTAAACGAACATATTTAGTTGATATTTCTTCTGTAATTCCTTTTTCTGTGAAAGACTTGTTGGATAAGGTGTCTAAGTCCATAACTATTTCTGGTATGTACTTGACCCGACCCGGCATGGTCCATTTGGGTTGCATGGCACCATGCAATTGGATAAACTAAAATGAGAGAAATAACACTTATGGTTTATTAATATATTATAAGCTCTAATATATTAATAATATTATTTAATTAGTTTGATCAAGAATTAATTTAGAATTAATTAAGTGATCAAAAGATAACTAATTAAATATATGGGTAGATTATGTAAATCTTCCATATCTTATATAGTGGGCTAAGAGGCTCCATGGATTATCAAGTTGGGTTCCACCCATAGGATGCTCCATGGATGCTCCATGGGAGTTACAAACCCATGGGTCATGGAAATGAAGAGTCATGACACATTAGGGTTTACATGGTGTAACCCTAGATGTGTCAACACTATATAAGAAACCCATTCTCCACCAAAATCGGCGACACATAAGAAACAAGAGGGCTAGGCCGATTTTAGAAGTGTGTATTCTCTCTAAAGTCATTCCAAAAGCATTTGGTGTTGTGTGAAGCATTTGAAGCATCACACTTGGGGTGCTAGGCTCACAAGGTTTCAAGGATCATAAGCAACAACATGGTAAGTTATTCTATCTTTCATGCAAGTTAAAATTTGTTCCCCATGTATGCTAGATAGGAATATAACATTGGAATTCAACTTTGCATGATAATTAGACAAACATAGATCCAAGGTTATTAGGGTTGCATGTACACTTAGGAAGTGTTAGAATGCTCAAAACCCATCAGTGGTATCAGAGCCTAGGTTTGTTTGTTGTTTTTTTTTTTTGTGCAAACTGCTTGAAAAAAATTATTTTTCTGTTTTCTGCTCGTATGAAAGTTTGCACATTTGTTGCTGGAAATGGACTAGAAACATTACCCTAAACTGTTTTGATGTTTTAAAACTTGTTTTAGATGGTGTAATGTTTATGCTAATCCATTTACAATGGCAATTATCAAAATTACAAGTTTTTTTAAGTGTAATTTTTGATTCTTGAAAGTGTTCATATTCATGTTCTTAAACTTATGAAGATTAGATGATCATAGGAATTGTTTGTTACCTTCATGGTAGTTTAATTCATGATCATAATGTGTTTTAATGGAGTCCATAACTTGTTCTCAAGTTTTGGAAAACCAAAAGTCTCACTTTTATTAAAGCCATTAAAAGAACACAAGAGTTATAAAAATGAAGAGTCTTCATTTTTATTACTCAATTAATTCATAAGTTATAAAAAATGAAAAGTTTTTGAAGTTTACAAAACTTGCCCTCAAGTTTTGGAACAAGTAAAGTCTTGATTAAAACTTTAGTTCCAACCCTTAGAATTTTAAAAGTTAAAATTCAACCCTTATACTTTATAATATTATAAGTTAATAATATATATATGTATAAGATCAAGTCGTCTTACCGCTAGTACGCCTCATTCACGAAGCCGGTCTATAAGGGGGGTATAAGGTTGTTGCCTATAAAATGGCAACTTAATGGGTGTCTACTCTCACCCACCGCTTCCTTGATCGGTGGAGGGTCGTTAGCCGAACGGGTAGGACAAGGACTTATAAATTCTCATTAAAAGTATGATGAATATTATAAAGTAACTAAATGCTTTTATTAAAATCCCAATTTTAGTTACTTTAGGAAAAATGTGAATAAGGTGCTAATCCATGAAATTACACTTTACACTTTGTTTAAGTCGTTGGTGGAGCGTGTGTGGTTAACCGGCACACTAACTTGGACTTAACAAGGTAGGTAAAGGGTGACTTAAGGTTTATCATAGTATCGGTGGAGTGTGTGTGGTTTACCGGCACATCGATTGAGTGATAAACTTTAAGGGTACCAAGTGATTTGCATGGTTACTTCACACCTCGTTTTGTGATCTTCGGTATCCCAGTCACAAAACTTGGAGGGCACACTCGAGATTGAAACATGCCTTTGAAAAAAAAATTCATTGAATCTCAAAAGAATCTAGGAATTTCTAAGAACCAATTAAAAACCTAATATCTATATTTCGTTTTTCATGGAGGAAATTGGTGAATCGTCATTCACCTACCTTTCAAATATGTTATAGCTTGGATTACGGCATACCTCTTCTAACTTATAATATATTGTGATTGGATCCTTGCCTTAATATTACATTTGGGTGTTTTATTAAGGACTCTCTTAATATCTAAACTCATTTTGTTCTCTTCTTTCAGATGTCTTCAAACAATGTTGCTTCTAGCTCTAATCCTAATGGCTCCTTTACCCTTATGAACTTGTGTGGGAGAGTCATTTTTGATGGATCCAACTTCAATGAATGGATCAGAAACATCAGGATGATTACCCGCTACGAGGACAAAGAATATGTCCTTGACAAGGAGCTTAAGGAGATTGATGAGACCACTGCAACTCCCCAGGAGACCGGTCACTTCCGGGCACATGAAAGGGATGCTACAAAAGTGGCATGCATCATGTTGGCCACCATGACAGCGGAACTCCAAAAGTCCTATGAGGACTTCTACCCTTTTGAAATGCACCAAGATCTGATGGAAAGATACCATCAAAGTGCACGACAAGAGAGGTATGACATCATATGCTCTATCATAACAACCATGATGAAGGACGGGGAATCCGTGACGAGCCACATGCAGAAAATGCAAAGGTATGTGGATCGGTTGCTGAAGGTTAATGTGAACTTCCCTGAGGAGCTTGCAATAGATACCATTTTGCACTCCTTACCATCGTGCTATGATCAATTCCGCATGACATATCACATGAATAAGGAAGAGGTCACACTCAGCAAACTTCAGGGACTCCTCAAGACCGCAGAAACAGGTCTTAAGGGTAAGTCGGTTGTTAACACTCCTACTCCAAACTCCGCCCCGGTTTTGGCAATCGGGAAAGGTCGAGGGAAGAAGAGGAAGAGCTCTTCGAAGGGTACCAAGGCTAGGACCCTTGATGGATCTTCTTCAAGTGGAACCAAGAAAGGTTTCATCACTCCTTCTTCTGACCCTAAAGAGGCTGAATGCTTCTATTGCCATGAAAAATCACATTGGAAGCGGAACTGCCCAAAGTACCAGCAAGATGTGAAGGATGGGAAAGTTAAACCCAACCATGCAGGTATTTACACTATCTTATCTAATAACTCACCCCATTCTAACTCTTGGGTCCTTGATACCGGTTGTGGTATTCATATCTGTTCTGATTTGCAGGGACTAAGAAGAAGTGAGAATGTGGAGCATGGAAGAATAAACTTAATCATGGGGAATAGGAAAGCTTTACCTGTCACCAAGATTGGAGTTTATACTTTATCGCTAAGTAGTGGGTTTAGTTTAGATTTGAATAAATGTTGTTATTCGCCAGAAATGGCAAGAAATATTATTTCCTTTCATGCATTGTATAAACAAGGTTTCACCTTTTCATTTGATAATGAAGTTGGTTCGATTAATGCTTTCTTTAATAATGTTCTTTATTTTAATGCATTACCTTGTGATGGTGTGTATGAAACTGTATCTGTGGTTGATAACTTAGGAAATAATGTATTGTGTATTGATTCTGTTAATGATAATAACTTGGATAAAGCATCATTATGGCATTGTCGTCTTGGAAATATAAGCAAGAAACACATAGGCCAACTCCAAAAGGATGGAGTATTGGAGTCATTTGACCTAAAGTCAGATGATAGTTGCGAATCATGCTTACTTGGAAAAATGACAAAGTCACCCTTCACAGGTTCTTGTGAGAAGGGTGAAGGTTTGTTGGATCTTATACACACGGATGTGTGTGGGCCCTTCAAACATGCCATAAGGGATGCTAATCGTTATTATTTGACTTTTACTGATGATTACAGTAGATATGGATATGTCTACTTAATCAAGCATAAGTCAGAGACTTTTGAGAGGTTTAAAGAGTTTAAACAGGAAGTCGAGAATCAATTGGGCAGGAACATTAAGATGCTTCGATCCGATCGAGGTGGTGAGTATCTTAGTTCAGAGTTCCTCGACTATCTTAGGGAATGTGGGATTGTCTCACAATTGACACCCCCCAGGACACCGCAGTTGAATGGTGTAGCTGAGAGGCGTAATCGAACCTTGTTGGATATGGTTCGTTCCATGATGAGTCGAGCTTCGCTACCAATCTCATTTTGGGGGTATGCCGTAGAGACTATCGCCCATATCCTTAATCTAGTTCCCACAAAGAAAGTTGCCAAAACTCCTCATGAGATGTGGACTGGTAAAGTACCCAAACTAGACCACATTAAGATTTGGGGTTGCGAGGCTTTCGTGAGACGCGAGACTCATGATAAGCTCGAACCTCGAAGTGAGAGGTGTATTTTCATCGGCTACCCACAGAAATCCTTTGGTTACCTCTTCTACAGACCTAGTGAGAATGTGGTCTTTGTAGCTAGGAGGGATGTATTTTGAGAGAGAGAGTTCATAAGCCAAGGAGACAGTGGGAGGCAAGTTGACCTTGAAGAAATTCAAGAGTCAAGTGGTGAAGGAACTTCAAACCCTAGCACTCAACTTGAGGAGGAAACTCCTGTTGAGCCAATTGACAAGTCTGTACCTATGAGGCGTTCCACAAGGGTTAGGAATGCACCTGAGCATTACTATGGATTCCATTTTACTGCGGAAGGTGATACACTTATCAGTGATGAGACACTGATATGTCTGGATGAACCTAACAGTTACGCGGAAGCCATGGCAGACCCTGAGTCAGCCAAGTGGAAAGAGGCAATGGACAGCGAGATACAGTCCATGTATGACAATCAAGTTTGGAACTTGGTGGAGAATGTACCAAGTCGTAAGACTGTAGGGTGCAAATGGATCTTCAAGAAGAAGACCGACATGGATGGTAATGTACACACTTATAAGGCACGACTGGTTGCAAAGGGTTTCTCACAAACTCCAGGAGTTGATTATGATGAGACCTTTTCTCCAGTGGCCAAGATTAAGTCTATTAGGGTTCTGTTAGCCATAGCCGCATTTCATGACTATGAAATATGGCAAATGGATGTCAAAACCGCTTTCCTTAATGGAAAGTTGGCTGAGGATGTTTACATGAGTCAGCCAGAGGGTTTTGTCAATACAGAGTACCCTAATAGAGTGTGTAAGCTTGAGAAATCCATTTATGGGTTAAAGCAAGCACCTCGCAGATGGAATCTTCGCTTTGATGAGAAAGTCAAAGAATTTGGCTTTTCTAGGAGTGAAGATGAATCTTGTGTATATGTCAAGGCTAGTGGGAGTATAGTTAGTTTTTTGGTATTGTATGTGGATGACATACTACTCATAGGAAATGACATCCCAACTCTGCAGGAAGTTAAGTCCTGGCTTGGGAAGTGTTTCTCTATGAAGGACCTAGGAGAAGTTGCCTATATTCTAGGGATAAGGATCTTGAGAGACCGGAGTAAAAGACTAATTGGACTTAGTCAGAGTACCTACTTGGATAAAGTGCTGAAGAGATTCGGCATGCAGGACTCCAAGAAAGGAGAGTTACCCATCCAGAGTAACGCCAGATTGAGTAAGACACAAAGCCCTAGTACTGAGGCTGAGATAGCAGAAATGAGTCGAATACCTTATGCTTCGGCTGTAGGATCGATCATGTATGCTATGACGTGTACTTGACCTGATGTAGCCTTTGCTTTGAGCATAGTTAGAAGGTATCAGGGGAACCCTGGCAAGGCACACTGGACTGCGGTAAAGAATATCCTCAAGTACCTATGGAGGACTAAGGACTGGGTCCTTACCCTCGGTGGGAGTGAAGACTTGAGAGTTGTAGGGTATAGTGATGCTAGCTTTCAGACTGATAGGGATAATTTCCGCTCTCAGTCAGGCTGGGTCTTTACCTTAAACGGAGGAGCAATTTCTTGGAAGAGTTCCAAGCAAGAGACAGTGGCTGATTCAACTTGCGAATCAGAGTATATAGCAGCTAGCGGGGCAGCAAAGGAGGCGATATGGCTGAAGAACTTCATTGGAGATCTTGGAGTTGTACTAGCTATTAAAGAGCCAATGGAAATTTTCTGTGATAGTGAAAGTGCAGTTGCCTTAGCCAAGGAACCAAGGGATCACGGGAGATCCAGACACATCGACAGAAAATACCATTTCATCAGACATCGAATAGAAGAAGGACTCCTCGTGGCAAAGAGGGTATCATCGGATGAGAATCCAGTAGATCCCCTCACGAAGGGACTGACTCGGGTTAAGCATCTCCAGCATGCTCGGAGCATAGGGCTGAAGGATGATATTAGATTTAGTAGTTAGATAACCTTGAAAGTTGTAAAGTGTAATTGACATTAGATGATGAATAAACGGTGTTTTATTTATGAGTAAAGTGTTGCTATCTCTTGTCGATCGTTTACTATATTTCTTTTGCATGTTTTGACTTCCAGAATAATTATGTTTGATATATCATATTATTCGAACCTCCACAGTCGGTCATATGTCGGAAGTAGGTATGAATCAAGACTGTCATGATTGGTTGCAGAGGTCTAAGTTGTTGGACATGGCTACAACACTCATGAGTGCTCATAAGTTCTGAGCATTGGACTCAACCCACGCTCACTGGAATCACTTCATGGAATTTATCTCGAGTAATCGTGAGACGGAAATATCATATAAGTCTTCAAACCTAGAGATATGATTTGTTACTTATGAGTTGGTTATGCATTGATTGTACGTTAACGCATTGGTAACTCGATGTTATAAAACATACTTTTGTGTATAATTCAATGAGTGGTAGAACAAACATATTAGTCGAAGTTTATCTGTTCCTTCTTGGATTAGAAGCTGATATCTGGGCCCCTCGATGATTTTGTTTTGACCTATGTACCGGGCCCGGTCAGAACTAAGTTGATGTGTTCAATTAAGTTCTTTGTCAAACAAATCAGAAATCGGGAAACAAACTGCTGGACAATAAGTAAGACATTGTTCCATGTATTTGTCCGGATGATATCTAGAACAGAGGATTATATGATCACTTATCTTAAATGGCGTATCATCATCTTCTCAGTTCCGAGAGACCTTGAAAGAGCTACGATTGCCGATCGGTTCCTGAGGTATTGCAGTTATAGTTATTAGACTTATCCAAGTGGGAGACTGTTGGATAAGGTGTCTAAGTCCATAACTATTTCTGGTATGTACTTGACCCGACCCGGCATGGTCCATTTGGGTTGCGTGGCACCATGCAATTGGATAAACTAAAATGAGAGAAATAACACTTATGGTTTATTAATATATTATAAGCTCTAATATAATAATAATATTATTTAATTAGTTTGATCAAGAATTAATTTAGAATTAATTAAGTGATCAAAAGATAACTAATTAAATATATGGGTAGATTATGTAAGTCTTCCATATCTTATATAGTGGGCTAAGAGGCTCCATGGATTATCAAGTTGGGTTCCACCCATAGGATGCTCCATGGATGCTCCATGGGAGTTACAAACCCATGGGTCATGGAAATGAAGAGTCATGACACATTAGGGTTTACATGGTGTAACCCTAGATGTGTCAACACTATATAAGAAACCCATTCTCCACCAAAATCGGCGACACATAAGAAACAAGAGGGCTAGGCCAATTTTAGAAGTGTGTATTCTCTCTAAAGTCATTCCAAAAGCATTTGGTGTTGTGTGAAGCATTTGAGGCATCACACTTGGGGTGCTAGGCTCACAAGGTTTCAAGGATCATAAGCAACAACAAGGTAAGTTATTCTATCTTTCATGCAAGTTAAAATTTGTTCCCCATGTATGCTAGATAGGAATATAACCTTGGAATTCAACTTTGCATGACAATTAGACAAACATAGATCCAAGGTTATTAGGGTTGCATGTACACTTAGGAAGTGTTAGAATGCTCAAAACCCATCAAGACTCACCAGGACCCAAGAAACTTTGGGTTCCTAAATCTGCCTGAATTCGCAGGTAATAAGTGACGAGCAGTTTGACGACGAATGGTATATAGACAGTGGCTGCTCGCGTCACATGACAGGAAGGAAGGAAGAACTGAGGGAGTTTAGGTCCCTAAAAGATGGTGGGTGTGTGAAGTATGGAAACAATTCCTATGGAACAATCAAAGGATATGGCATCATAACCAATGGAGACTTCTCAATCAGAAAACTGGCGTATGTGGAAGGATTACAACATAACCTCATCAGTGTGTCACAATTGGTTGTGGGCACAGGTTTGATGGTATCATTTGATGATGAGGGTTCTGAGTTAATTGAAAAACAATCCAAGAAGGTTCTGCTGAAATCTGAACGTAAGGGAGAGATGTACCCTCTGAATCTCAACCCAATTCGAGGTACACCAGCCATTTGTCTGCTGTCAAAGGCGAATACCGATGAAAGCTGGTTATGGCATCGCCGTCTATCGCATCTAAACTTCAAAGATATCAACAAATTGGTGCTTGGTGATCACGTTCGAGGCCTCCCTCTTCTCAAGTTCGATAAAGAGCATCTATGTGCTGCATGTGAGATGGGGAAACAGAGTTGAAGCTCTTGAACTATTGCACATTGACTTGTGTGGACCTTCGGCTATTGAGAGCATTGGTGGTAATAAGTACATTCTTGTTCTTGTAGATGATTTTTCACGCTTCACTTGGGTTTTCTTTCTTAAGCAGAAATCATATGCAACTCCCAAGTTGAAGACATTCATCAAGCAAGTAAAAGTACAGCTGAGGAAGACGGTGAGAAACATCAGAAGTGACAATGGTCTGGAATTCAAGAACAAGGATTTTGAGGACTTTCTGGCTGATAAGGGAATAACTCACAACTTTTCGGCACCATATACACCACAACAGAATGGGATTGTTGAAAGACGAAACCGCTCTCTATGTGAGGCAGCCAGAACCATGCTTAGTTTCGCCTCACTTCCCTTATACTTCTGGGCTGATGCAATTGCAACTACTTGCTACACTCAGAATCGGTCCTTGCTCAACAAGAGATTCTCAATTACTCCGTATGAGATCTTAAATAATAGGAAGCCTAATGTCAAATTTTTCCACATTTTCGGCTCAAGGTGCTTTATTTTCAATTCAAAGGAGAGCCGAAACAAGTTCGATGTCAAAGTCGATGAGGGAATCTTTCTGGGTTATTCGCTATCATCCAAAGCATACAGAGTGTTGAATAAAAGCTCCAAATAGATTGAAGAAACCTATTATGTCACCTTTGACGACAATTATATGAAGAAGGTTCAGAGAAGTGAAAGTGACTTAGGTGAAATATTTCCAGAATCTAGCCAAGTCTCGGTTCCAATATCCAACTTGTTCGAGGAATACATTCGGTTGTTTGATGAACCAGAGAAAGCAATTCACTCAGAGGCGAAAGCAGCAGATAACAAAATCGATAATCTCAAAAAGGTCGTAGACGAAGCTGCTAAAGAGATGGAAAGTGAACCTCCTGAAGCTAAAGGTACTACATCATCAACAGGCTCCCCAAATAAAGACTCAACGTTTAAGGGGGAGAGCTCGATAGCACCAAAGACAACCAAAGTCTCTGTTGAGGGGAAGAATCCCATTCCCTCCCCAACACACAAAGGTCTAAATGAAAGGGAAAGTACTGATCCAAAACCAACAAGTAGTAGTTCAATCGAGGGGGAGAAACCAACTTCCACAGGAAATGCAGACTCTGATGCTGACAGGGATTACACTTCGCCAGTCGAGGGGGAGAAAGAGAAAGAGAATGCAACTGACGAAGGTGAGGATGGTCAATCAGAATTTGAAGAAGAGGTGGAAGCTGAATTGAATCCAGAATATGATCCAAACTATCCTCCGTTAGTAAAATGGACAAAGGACCATCCCAAGGCACATATCATTGGTGAATCTTCTGAAAAAGTTCTTACTCGTTCACAACTGAAAGCGAAACAAACTGCATTATTCTCTAAAGTTGAATTTTGTATGTTTAATTCGTTTATTTCTAAAATTGAGCCGAAAACTGTAAATGCTGCACTTGATCATTCTGATTGGGTTCAAGCAATGCAGGATGAGCTCCATGAGTTCGAACGCAACCGAGTTTGGAGGTTGATTCCTACACCGAAAGATGCTTCTGTAGTTGGCTTGAAATGGGTATTTAGAAATAAATTGGACAAAGAAGGAAATGTCATTCGCAACAAGGCTCGGTTGGTGGTGAAAGGATACTGCCAAGAGGAAGGGATAGATTATGAGGAAACCTTCGCTCCAGTAGCTAGGTTGGAATCAGTTAGAATCTTCTTGGCATATGCTGCTCATAAAAACTTTGAAGTTTTCCAAATGGATGTCAAATGCGCCTTCTTGAATGGAGAATTAGAAGAAACAGTCTATGTTGAGCAACCGCCGGGTTTTGTGAACGAAAAATACCCTGATCATTGCTATGTGCTAGATAAAGCTGTCTATGGTTTAAAACAAGCACCGAGGGCCTGGTATGAAACTCTAACTCGCTTTTTGAAAATGTCGAAATTTAAGCAAGGTTCGGTTGACACAACCTTCTTTCGTAAGAAGGAAGGCGAACATCTAATGATTGTTCAGATTTATGTTGATGATATCATCTTCGGCTCCACAAATCCTAGCCTAACAGTGGACTTCAGGAAGTTGATGGAGACTAAATTTGAAATGAGCGCAATGGGTCCAATTAATTTTTTCCTTGGTTTGAATATTAGACAGGGACCAGAAGGTATATTTATTAACCAAGAGGCCTATACAAAGAACTTACTGACGAAATTCGGAATGCAGGGTGATTCAAAAGTGAAGGTTCCTATGGCATTTGGCACTAAGTTAACTCCATCTTTGGAAAAACCTGTTCTGGACATAACTCTATATCGTCAAATGATAGGGTCCCTAATGTATCTAACAGCTAGTAGATCGGACATTATGTTTTCTGTTTGTTATTGTGCCAGGTTTCAAGCCAATCCAAGAGAACCTCACATGGTGGCAGTAAAGAATATTTTTCGTTATGTGAAGCGAACCTCATCTCTCGGTCTCTGGTATCCTTCAAGATCTGCATTCTTCATTCAAGCCTTTTCTGATGCTGATCTAGGAGGATGTGGACTGGACAGAAAGAGCACTACAGGTGGATGCCAATTTCTTGACGGGAAACTTGTTAGTTGGCAGTCCAAGAAACAAACCTGTGTTTCACTATCCACAGCCGAAGCTGAGTATATAGCTGCAGCATCTTGCACTTCTCAAGTTGTATGGATTCAAAGTCAACTGAGAGACTATGGGCTAAGTATGAAGAAGATCCCTCTCTATTGCGACTCCGAAAGTGCAATTAGGATCTGTCACAATCCAGTGCAACACTCAAAAACCAAGCACATTGCACTTAGATATCATTTTATCAAGGATCATGTAGAAGATGGGAACGTGGAAGTACACTTTGTTCGATCTACTGATCAACTGGCTGACATCTTTACTAAAGCCTTACCTGAAGCTACCTTTAACAAAATTTTACAAGGATTAGGCATGATGGAAGGAGAGTCGGTACCGAATCTTCAAATCTCTCACTAAAAATTAGACAAGCGAAATGGAGCGAACGCTCGGTCTATTTCGGCTCCATAATTTTCGGGAACCGAAATGAACCGACCGCTCGGTCTATTTCGGCTCTGGATTTTTAGGGAACCGAAATGAACCGACCGCTCGGTCTATCTCGGCTCCATAATTTTCGGGAACCGAAATGAGCCGACCGCTCGGTCTATTTCGGCTCTGGATTTTTAGGGAACCGAAATGAACCGATCGCTCGGTCTATTTCGCTTCACTCATTTAAGTTAAGGTTTCAGTTGTATATCTTGTACATTCATCTCATGTTCTTTCTCTCGTATTTAATCTTTCTGTTTTTATTCTTTTTCAGAAAATCTCAAAAATCCAAAATATTTGTTTGTTTGTTTTGTTTGTGTGGTGTGTTTCTTTATTTTTTAGGTAACAAGAAGTACCAGTCCAACAGAATGTGAAACTCATGCAGGTATAATTATTTCCATAAGAACTAGTTAAGGGTCCCTAGCAGCATGTTGCTGCATGTTGACCAAAGCCTCTACGACTTTGAGCAGGCCTTAATGATTCGATCTATACCTATCGTTTCTTCCCAATTAGGCCATTAACTACAACTCAGTCTAGAGCTACCTTACTCTTCTCATATGCGTTAAGAGTTTTTCTGCTTTGTGACGTCTATCTAGTAGAAGGTACTTTCGGTTCTTTAGCCACCTCTCTGATATTCTACATCTACTTTCGGTTCACCATTGTAACCCTTGACACTCTCGGTCCTTACCACTGAGGTTTATGGTTACACCCCATCTGTGTTTGTGATCTTAGATGGTGAATTATTAAATTCAAGAACTTACTGGTTACCTTATGAAATCTCTTTTTCTTTTTGAGTGGTCTTTTATTAAATTCTCTACTACCAAGGCATTTCTTCCCAAAAAGATCCATTTTTTTTGAGATTTCTGCTTCCTCTTTAGTCATTATATAATATATCCGACCTGCCTGTTCAACAGACCACATCGACATCATAGGTACTTCTTCCAATGTTCGGTCTTATGTTGAGACTCGATATTCAGTTGAAGATAAGCTACCCTAAGCCTATAATTAAAAGAAGCCTTTCAATGTTTATTCACAAACAGTTGATCGTATTTTTCGGGAAACTAAACAAGCGCTTCAAGTCTCTCTTGACTTTGAAGGAAGCGATTCTTGCCCGGAATCCCCTGCTTTCTGTCTCATAATGAGACATCACTCACATCCCATACACATTTGCTTTATTTCTTTATCTTTGTCACACTATTGCACGAAAATTTTATTTTCCCACATTCTGGTATCAAATTGGTTCAATTTTTGCTTGTCTATTGGAGTAAAGAGGTGTCCTTCAGAATTTCAAATGACGACTAAGGATAAGATTTAGGCGCGTGAATTTGAACGGTTTCTATACCCATGCGTGCTGACGTATATCTCGGAGTAACCACACTGTCACATCGCGCTTTTTCAGGCGACGTATCAGTGATCACGTCATTATCATCATGATTTTTCTCTCTCCTGGCAATGGTATATAAAGGGTTTCCAATTTTATTTGTCTTTTACTGGCAACATTTTTTCTCTGAAATACCAACACAGCGCACACTGTTCATCTTCTTCCTTCTTCGATCAACAATGGCGACTTCTTCTTCAGTTCATGATCAGACTGCTTCGTCATCTTTGCTCACGATCAAGCCTAATCAAAATATGATCATCGAACTCAACCCGTTTTTGTATGATGCATATATGCTGCATGTTGTAGAATGTTTGAAGTACTCCCCGCTTGTTCTAGCCCTAACACAGGTTGAAGCAGTTCCAATGTCGCTCTTATCTCAAGTCTATTCGACTGCCATGTATGACAAGAACAAAGAACACATCTACTTTCAGATACACGATAAGAAGGCTTCTATTTCAAAGGTGAGATTTTGTTCGATCTTGAATCTTGCCGTAGATTCCTCAGTCATCTCGCCGGATTTTATTACGACGACTCAATTGTTCTCGATGATGTACGAGATGGTGTATACGGATGTGCTCACTACTATCACAAAGGTTAAGAAGTCTTGTTTACCATCTCAGTGGAATGGTTTGCTAACTCTACTTATTAAGGGTTTGGCAGAACGGAGTGGTGGCTCCGACGACACCAGTAAGGGTTTCCTAACCCTTCTTTATGGTCTTTACAACGGCCTCAATCTTGATTATGGGACGATAATCTGGTCTCAAGTAGTGCAGAGCCTCAATACTTCAACGAGGCAATCTGAAGTCTCTTGTGGACAATTTTGGACCATCATTACAAGAAGAGCGATCAATACATTGGAGATTCCAGTTATGAAGGATGCTCTACTTGCCTCTATCGCTACTTTTCACACCAAGAAGATAATCATCTCCGATCCAACCAAGTTCCCTCACAATGGTTCGATTCCTGAATCAATGTATCGAGGGATTATAGAAAAGAGCAATGTTATGGCTGACTATCGGAAACTTCCTCCCACTGGACCGAGGGTTCTGTCACCTGAACAGCAGGCAGCTTTGGATGCGTTGGATAAGCCTAACAACCGAGGGAAGAGGATCTCCAAGAAAGATCCAACTAAGGAGGGAAAGTCTAAATCCTCCAAGTCCACGAAACGCAAGTATGGTGAAGGGGATTCTTCTCAGCAAAAGAAAAAGAAGATAAAGAAGATGGCTCAACGATCTAAGAGTCCAACTCCTCCCAGCTCAGAACATGACGATGAGGAAAATGAAGAAGAAGATATCCATCATGACTCACCGAGGGGGAACACTCCACCCCGTTCACCTACTCCAACAGAATCTCCGAACAACAACAGAGTTCCAACACCACCTCAATCACCGAAACAGACTGTTCCGGTTTCTGTTCCTGTTGTTACTCCACCTGTTACATCTCAAGTCACTACTTCTTTACCACTACCACCACCCATTACTTCCATTCCTATTTCCACAATTCCTTTATCATCTCCAATCCTTACAGAATCAACAACCACTACTATTCCTGACCCACCAGTGGTAGTCAACGTATCTGATACGGGGGCAACTACTGCAATAGAAACTCCAATCATCACTAAACCTCTTTCACCAGCCAATTCAACCGATTCCGGTGCTACTCTCGGTGGAGAGAATCATGAGTTTGACTCTACCTACTTCAGTCCCTATCGGCTTCCGACTGATGATGATACTGATGTTCCTGTCACAAGTCAACATTTACAGGGCATTCATGAAAAGCTGGATCGCTTACTTGATGATAGTAAAGCTTACAGTGGTGTTGTTCTTAAAGCCTTTCTCGAGACTGCCATCAATCAATATACAAAGGCCATTGAGAAATCTACTCAGGCAGTTGATGCATCTACATCTTCATGTAAAAAGGCAACAGATGATGTTACTGAAGTTGTTCACACAACTCAGATCTTCCTTGACTCTTTGAAAGCTCATGCTGACACCAATGCACCGAAAGTACAATCCTCTGTGGACTCCTTTTCTAAGTCCCTTCAAGAAGAAAGCACTAAGTTCGAAGCTGTTTGCTCATCGCTCCAAACCGAGACCACTTCTTTTTTAAGATCAGTGGATTCTCGTTTTGACTCTCTTCATGCTAACCTGGCAACCGAAAGTGCCTTGTAGGAGGATCTAGCCAAACACAAAGCCACTATTGAAGTCCAGAAGGTGCAGCTAGCCCAAGCTGAAAAAGAAATTTCTTTGTTGAAGACACAACAGGCTGTGTATAAGAGCTGTGCAGGAGAGGTAAAGGACATGTTGACCAATCTCCTTGGTGCTCATGATCCTATTCTAACTCTCACCATCCGCCATCACCTCACATCCAAACTACTTCCTGCCCTTGTGATGCTGCATGAAATGAAGGGTGTTTCGGAGGGGTTCGTACCTCCAAAACAAGGGGGAGAAAGTGCTCGTGTTACTCAACCGAGAGTAATTGTGAAGACAGAATGTGCTCAACCGAGAGTCACAACCGAACTGAAGGATAATGTAGCTTCAGGTTCTGGTTCACAAGCAAAGCCAAAGGAAACCATTGATGAAAGTAAAAGTGATGTTGAAGAAACCATTGCTGAAGCTCTCAAACGAAAGAAAAGAGACAGAGAGCTGGATGAAAATTTGAAAATTGCTAAGGAAGCAGAGGAGAGGGAAAGGAGAAACAAGGAAGAAGAAGAAGAAGCCTGGAACTGCAAAAAGGCCTTGTTTCCCTTGTGGACGAAAGAGACACTTGCTAATCAAGCGATTGAGTTTCCATCTGTTTATTGGTTGGAACCCATTGCTTCTTTTGACTGTGATAATTCCAAGGACTCGCAATTTGACATGCCAATTACAAAGAAGGCATTCACATTCCACTGTTTTGATTCAGTTGCTGAGGTTCCTTTTCCTCATCTGAAGGTTGACAGAGAGTTGATAGACTTCTATTTGAAGTATGGGCAACCACAGTACTTGACTTGGAGTGCTCAGAAGATCATTACAGTCAAGGTACTCAAACCCTCGCCTGCTGGGAGATTTGTTAACGTTCACTTCAAGATCACACGTGGTTCAGCAAACACGGTGTCGACTATCTCTCTAGCAAATCTTCCTAATCTCAATCCCCATGACTGGATTTTGCTGTTCAACATTCTGGTCACTAATCCTAAGGAATATGAGCCTATTTTAGAACATCTGAAGAGAATGTTGGCCTCCTACATCCATGAAGTTGCTACTATGGATCAGGAGATAGCAAAGGTGATGAACAAAAAGCCGACTGTGAAGACTACACCGAAACCAGGGGATGTGAACAAGATGAAGATAGTACAGATAGATTCAACGAATCTTACTGTGATGTTTACCAAGGGTGAAGCTCACAGGTTTCTGTTTGCTCTGGTTGACAAGCACTTATTTTCAACAGACTGCTTGGAGCACATCATCAACATCATACATCGGTGCAAGCAGAATTCAGAGGCTGATAAGAAAATTTTTACAGACATGCTTCGGTGGTACATTACGTTTCGCTACCATCTTTTGGCCGTTATACCGAAGGTGTTTAAAACTGTGAAGAAGGCTTCTGTTGTTAAACAAGATTGAGGTTTCGGCTCCAAAGACGCAAAAGGGGAGATTGTTGAGTCCATTTGTGTTGCGTCCTGGACCTTACGTTTTGTATCCGGATTGGGCCTGTCCATCCGTGATTATCTAGGTTTTCTATTTTGTGTTTATCTAGATTAGATAATAGGGTTATAAATATGCATGCATGTATGCGTATTAAAGAGTTAATAATTACGTTTAATATTGTAACCCTAAAACACCTCTACAGTTGAAGTTCTTTATCGAGCTCTTCTGAGGTGTTGAAGTATTAATCATACAACATATTCAGTGTCATTCTCGTGTTCTTTATTACGTCGTTATTCATTAACTTGCATAGAATCATACGATCCTAAAAGAACATTGTTCTAACAGAGGGGATCTGCACTTACGGCCATAGAGAGCTTCAAAGGTTGCAACTTTAATGCTAGTGTGATAGCTGTTGTTGTAGGAGAATTCAACAAGTGGTAAATGTGTATCCCGAGTTGACCGAAATCTATCACACAGGCCCTTAACATGTCTTCCAGCGTTTGAATTGTTCTCTCACTTTGCCCATTAGTATGAGGATGGTACGCTGTACTCATGTGAACATTTGTTCCCAAGGATTTTTGCAATGATTACCAGAACCGCGAGGTAAATCTACTATATCGATTACAGATAATAGATATGGGCACACCATGCAACCGTACTATTTCTTTTATGTACGTCCTTGTTAACTTCTCCATTTTATCTGTTTCTTTTATTGCCAGGAAGTGGGCGGATTTAGTTAAATAGTCGACAATAACCCAAATGGTATCATGACCACCCGTTGTTCTGGGTAACTTGGTTATGAAATCCATTGTAATTTGCTCCCACTTCCACTCAGGTCTTTCTGGCTATTGAAGTAAGCCTGAGGGCTTTTGATTTTCTACTTTGACTTTGGCGCAAGTTAGACACTTGCACACAAAAGTAGCTATCTCGGCTTTCATGTTTGGCCATTAATAGAGTTTCTTTAGGTCCAGATACATCTTGTCTGAACGCGGGTGAACAGAGTATCGAGTTTTATGGGCTTCATTCATGACAACATCTATGTAGCCACCGAACTTCGGTGTCCACATTCGATTCATGAAATAATGAACTCCATCACTCTTTATTTCCAAATTCTTTTCCATTCCCCTCAAGGCTTCACCTGTCATATTCTCAGGTTTCAAGGCTTCCAACTGAGCCGCCTGGTACTCTTTCCGACTAAGGGCATCTGCTACCACATTGGCTTTGCTAGGGTGATAACGAATCTCACATTCGTAATCATTTAGTAGCTCTACCCATCGTCGTTGCCTCATGTCGAGTTATTTCTGATCAAAGATATGCTGAAGGCTTTTATGCTCAGTAAAGATTGTACATTTTGTACCATACAGGTAATGCCTCCAGATCTTCAAGGCAAAAACCACTGCTCCCAATTCGAGATCGTGGGTCGTATAGTTGACTTCATGGTTCTTAAGCTGTCTTGACGCATAGGATATAACCTTTACTCGTTGCATAAGAACACAACCTAGCCCTTGATTTGATGCGTCGCGGTAGACTACACAATCTTCCGTCCCTTCTGGGAGGGACAAGATCGGTGCACTGCAGAGGGCTTGTTTTAAGGTATGGAAAGCAGTTTCTTGTTTCTCCTCTCATTTGAATGACACCTTTTTGAGTCAAGGTGGTGAGTGGCTTCACAATCTTCGAGAAGTTCTGAATGAATCTCCTGTAGTAGCCAAAGAGACCTAAAAACTGTCGAATTTCTGTTGGGGTTCGTGGGGTTGCCCAACTTTCGATAGCATTGATCTTGGAGGGATCAACATGTATTCCATCCTTGCTGACTACATGACCTTGGAACTCCACCTTTCGAATCTAGAATTCCCATTTGGAGAACTTCGCATACAATTTCTCTGCCCTAAAAGTTTCCAAAACTTGTCTCAAGTGTTGTTTGTGTTCTTTCTTACTCTGAGAATAGACTAGTATATCGTCAATGAAGACTATGACAAACTTGTCCAAGTAAGGTCGACACACTCGATTCATAAGGTCCATGAATACTGCAGGTGAATTCGTTAGACCAATGGGCATCACTACGAATTCGTAATGACCATAGCGAGTTCTGAAAACAGTCTTTGGAATGTCTGTCTCCTGGACTCGCAGTTGGTGGTATCCTGATCTCAGGTCAATCTTGGAGAAGAAACTAGCTCCTTGAAGTTGATCAAATAGGTCATCTATCCGTGGCAAAGGGTATCAATTTTTAACGTTAAGTTTGTTTAATTCCCGGTAGTCTATGCACATAAGAAATGATCCGTCCTTCTTTTTCACGAAAAAGACTGGCGCTCCCCAGGGTGAGAAGCTTGGTCTAATGAAGCCATTGT
This sequence comes from Lactuca virosa, assembly GCF_052849685.1. Classification (NCBI taxonomy): domain Eukaryota; kingdom Viridiplantae; phylum Streptophyta; class Magnoliopsida; order Asterales; family Asteraceae; genus Lactuca; species Lactuca virosa. The sequence continues at coordinate 233,732,550 of NC_136434.1, read as the reverse complement.
TGAGTAGTTCGTTTAGTTGGTTGGACAGTTCTTGCATTTCAAAAGGTGCAAGATAATATGAGGCTTTAGCTACTGGGGTAGCTCCAGGAATCAAGTCGATTCGGAATTCAACTTGGCGTTCAGGAGGGACTCCTGAGATATCTTCAGGGAACACATCAGGGAAATCACAGATTTCAGGGATATCCTTGATGCTTTTCACTTCTTGTGTCTTATAAAAAACGCAAGCTAAGAAGGCGCAATAATCTTTACGAAGATATTTCTGAGCTTTGATGCAAGAAATGATTTGAAGATTCGTATTAGATTTATCGCCATAAATAACGAGAGATTCGTTACTTGGCAGATTAAGACGGATGGCTTTCTCATAACACATGATATCAGCATGATGAAGACTTAACCAATCCATGCCGATTATGATGTCAAAACTTTAATTGAGACCGACATAAGGTCAATTTAGAATGAATGGTTACTTAGAGTAAGTGTGCATCCTATGTATATGTCATTGGTACTTTTGGTTTTTTCGTTGGCCATCTCAACAGTGAATGTATCTTTTAGTGCTTTGGGATTTTATTTTAAAAGATGTTTGAACTTATGGCTTATGAAACTTTTCTCTGCACCGGTATCGAAAAGAATGCATGCGTAAGATTCGTTAAGAAGGAACGTACCTGCCACCACATTAGGATCCGCTACTGCTTCTTCATAGCCAATCGCCAAGACTCTTCCAATACCACCAGTGTTCTTTAAGTTAGGGAAATTTTTCTTGAAATGCCCTACTTCCCTACATTCATATCATGCTTGGGTCACTCCTGTAGTAGGGACTTGAGAAATAGGCTGCACTGGTGTCCTACAGAAACGGTCAGTATGCCCCTTTCTGTTACAATTCTTGCAGTGCATTTCTCTGCAAGCTCCAGTATGATAGAAGTTGCATTTATTACACTTTGGTAAAGATCCAACATATCTAATTGGGGTTGTTGGAGTGGTAGACAAAGTGGTAGGAACAGGAGTTGGAACAGCAGCAGGAACAATAGCAGCGTGTGTTGCCACTGTTTGTTGATTTTTTCAGGGCTCTTGAGACGACTGCCCTTTTCGCTTGTTCCGTAATTTCTTCTTCTTATCTCTCCCTTCCCTGGGTTTCTCCGGGATAGGTACCATAGAGCCATGAAGAACTCCGTGATCTACTAGTGTCTGTGCCAAATGCTTGGCACTGTCAAAGGTGAGAGGGTTAGCAACTATAACATTTCCTTGTATCTGACGAGAGAGTCCCCAGATATACCTCTCAACTTTCTTGCTCTCGGTGGGAACCATCCCTGGACACAACATAACCAGAGCACTGACCCTGGCAGTATATGCAATTATATCGGAGTCTTTCATCGTCAGGCTCCAAAGTTCTTCCTCTAGCTTTTAAATTTTGCCGCAGGGACAATATTCTGCTAGCATCAGGATTTTTAGATCGTCCCAGCACATAGCATTGGCGACTGGAAGGGTTAAGGATTTGACATAGCTATTCCACCAGGAAAGGGCTTTGTCTAGGAAGGTACATGCTGCAAACTTAACTTTGCTTGCTTCAAGGCATGCACAGATTTCAAACACTGATTCTATTTTCCCGAACCAGCGCGTCAGAGCAATGACACCTCCGGTGCCATCAAAAGTTCTGGGCTTTGGATTAGTAAAGTCTTTATATGAACACTCACGAGGGTGTCCAAAACCTTCGCCATGACCGGAAGTTAGAGCACCACTACCTGCTCCACTATTACCACTTGAGTTGATTTGTGCCATGGCAGCAGCCACAGAAGCAACCACTGCTGCTTGAAAGACAGCAGTGTCAAATTGTGGAGGAGGTTGTGGAGGTGGATTTGGTGGATCGTTGTTGTTTTTCCTATTATACTTCCTGGGAGGCATCTTTATCTTCAAGATAAAAATGGAAAGATAGTAAGACATCAATAGTGATAGTAAAATCAAATGTCTTTGAACTAATTACATTAGTTCTACAGGTATTTAGAAAAAGTTTACATAGTAGTCCAGTACAAGGAACAACTTGTAAAATGACAATGTGAAATTGTATAGTGATTTTTCAAAGGAAATAAGATACATGTCATATATTGATATATCAGATACATGGAATTCGGAAAATTTGACCTTGTAGTAGGTCTATAATATACCAACTTAACTGAAAACTTGACAGCATACTGACCAGTCGAAAATAAAATTTCAGGGTCGTACTATGTACATGAAAACATCACTAGTGTATATACACGAATTTAGACTACATCCCAAAAGAGTAAGTAGAGTATGCACTACTTGCGAGTAGTACAGTTCAGATTCCTACTAGATTCAGCACTGAACCTAGCCAACTGGCGTTCTGTGGCATACATACAGCTTTTTAGTATGTCTTGATGTTCTCGAAGTTCTCTAACTTCAGTTCGGCTTGCCGCTAGTTCCCTTCATAAAGTTTCAGTAATATTCCTTGTTGTCTCATGGTTTCTAATCAGATGGTGAAGATGGATTGTGTTAACTCTTGTGGTAGCATTAATTTGTATGACTCCGTCGATAGCATATCTTCCTTGTTCATCGTTACGCGCAACCCGACAAACTAACAAGGGAAGGGCTCTGTCTGCTGAGCCTCCTTCATCAAGATTGTAAAAGCTTTGATCTCCATTATAAGGATGGTTCTGACCCTGCTCATGACTCCACATATCTATGTTCACTACCCACTAAGGTGTCGGACCATGAAATTTTTGTCGAGGATTGGGATTTTAGGCAACTTGAGGTGGGTTATAGGCTCCTGATTTTGAGTCAGAATCTTCAGGAAAATCCTCTTCTATTGGGTCTGCAGGATCATCATATTGTTCAGCATTGAGTCATCCCCCATTCCCTTGATTGGGGAAATACGGATCTCCCGGTAGATGAAAACCAACCATGTTATCTATGCAAGAATAGGGAGATAAGAGACATGTAATAGATTTCATAAGTTCAAATAAACAAATTCAAGTTTCTGTATAAGAAACTTATATTTAACAGTTAATGTATTTTGTATAAGATGACTTGTACAAGGTACCTCTATAAGTACAAAATGTATACTATTTATATATAACTTGGGTATAATAAACCTTCGATTAAATGATCCTGCTCTAAATCCAGAACCAAACAAGGAACAGGAAATAAAGCTAGATCACATATTCTAAGTCTATAAAACCTTAATTATATATAACTGTAATATACACTTAATATTTATAGCTCTACCAATAATGTTTCTTTTGTTTTCACATGTTTGTTTCTAGTAAGGATGACTCTCTTGTATCTTGTCGTCTTTATGTTATAGTGTCATAAAATACACCTATAGTATTTTACCTTTTATGTTTGATTCTAGAGCTCTTCTGGTACTTAGGTAAGTTTTAGACTTGTTGCAACACCACTATTACTCCCAAACACATGTTGGTCATATCTCAAATGAATATAATTGATCAGGCTATATTGATCCTAGATATGATCACATAATTGTCCAGGTTTAACTGTAGTGTCCAACATCCAAATACTTTTGTATTGTTCTTAGTGTGACATAGTTTCCTGAATATATGTATGTTAGTATACTTCTTATAAAATACCTAAAATTTAAAAGTATACTTGTAGTTAGAGCGCTTCAGCCCCATAGCATTTATAGTTTGTATATCTTTTATGGTTTGATATACTGAGTTCATTATAAACAATGCTCTGATACCAATCTGTCACACCCCCAAACCAGAATGGCGGAAACATTTGGGGGTGGAGGACTTCATGTATAGTATCACAACAATGCATAATAGTAATCAAAGTACAACAAGAACCATTGTTTTTACAAAGTTATAACTTTTACAACTGTGTTCAAAACATAATGTATATGAACTCAAAAGTAAAAGTTTAAAAGACACGAGTTTATAGATCTCCGTCTTCACAAAAGCTGTGGTTGTACCTGTATTACTGGTTCCCTGAGAATACAAGTAGATTTTGAAAAGTTGTCAACAATTAAGTTGGTGAGTTCATAAGTATGTTTGTAACTAAAATCTGTTTTTTTGTTCATTGATAAAGTAACCATGTTTTTCCCAGAAAATCCTATATTTTTTGATATGTTATCTTGTAAGCAAAATCTATGATACTTTATGTAGTATGAATATGTAAAATGTAGTTTAGTTCTCATAAAACCATGAAAAGTATGTTTTCTCTGTATTGAAATAGTTATCTGTGTTTATACTTGTAGTCATACTATATTATGGTCTTATAATTAAATAAAACTATGTGAAGTGTTACTTATTCAAACACTAATCATTTAGTTCAATATCAAAGTGTGAGTTATTATAACCATACTAGATGACTTAGGATGGCCTAAACACGAAGTTCTTCAGGCGTCGCAAAAGCTACAACATTTGTCACCATAGGTCTGCCGACCTAGCTGTTGCAAGCAGCTCTGGTGCGGGATTGTCAGTCCATATAGATCTATACACACGTGTCACGCTCCTACTCAAGGAGATTCTGGTTATATTTTCAGGACTTTTGTTGGTACTTAGAAAAGTACATGAAGGTAGTTACACAAATGCTATATTGATGATTATGCGTAGAACATTGAAAAGTTACTTTGTAATAAATATTCTGTAAGTACGTTTCATGAACTGTATAGAATATGATTCATAAGTTTGTTTTCATTAAAGTAATTTGTTTGTTCTCTAATAGTTATCCTCTGTTTGTTTTCCGTTATGTACTATGTTTGTTTTCCTGTTATGTACTTTGTAACTTGCAACTAATGAATGAGTCCTCTAAATTATACCTATTATAGTTTAGTTGTTTGTTTTACTGCAAGAATTTGTAATACTATTATTCCATGAAATTCTCTGTTTGTACCTATGTAGTATCAAACAGCTTGAAAACCATTTTATATTTATATAAATGTAATATTTATATAATTGTGATTAATTAGATCTTCGATTAGATAACTTTACCCCAAGCCCACAACCAAACAAGGAACAGGAAATGGGGTCAAATTACATATTCTAAATCTTCTGAATCCAAATTATATAATTTAGGCAGATATAAATATGTAATTTTACACAATTAAAACAATTTAAAATATAATAAAACATTTAAAAATCTTTTGAGATACTATCACAATTTTATTGTGTTTCACTTGTATTCCCCCCTAAAATGGTTAAAAATCATAAAAATGTAGGGGTATGAACTCACCTTTCGTGAGTGATTTGATTGAAGATTTGATTTTGGATGTTACTTCCACGAGTGAAATCCCTTAGTAAAACAAGTTCTATATAGCAATTTGTATAGTATATATGCAACCAATTAGTGAATATAATCATAGGAATGATTGGAAATTGGGTTAATTTGTAAGTATAACTTACAAATAGGAGTGTTAGAAGCTAAGATGGAGGCTGCAAAGAGTTCACATCCAAATGATGTGTTCACGGCCGAAGAACACTTGATGTTCTTGAGAGAGAAAAGTGTGTTTGCGGCCGAAGTGTGAAGAATGAGAGAAAAAATGAGTGTCTCGCATATATATAGTCTGAGCTTCATGGACCAAAGGCGGTTTGTGAGGGTTCACAGCCTGCGAAGGGTTCACGTTCGTGAACTTTTTTTGGTCCGAGGTGGTTTGCGGCCAGAATGTTGTTCACGGTCCGAAGGGAAAGAAAGAAGAAAAGATGTGAGGTTTCTCGGTTCCAACTTATTCCCTTCTTAAACACCTAATATTCTTAGGGTTTTAACATGCAAAGGTTATTATTCTACCCTTAATAAAGATTCAAACAATAAAGAGAGCTTTAGTTGACCCAAGTTTGACTTTGGTTGTGTTGTGATTATAGAACATGGTTTGGCATGCGAAATTAATGATTGCACAATGAACATGGTGATTTGGGTGTTCAAGAGATGTATTGATTGTATATGGTGTTACACAAAAAGGATCTAGATCTAGACTACATAAATAACACACACTTACACACTCAACTTTTACATCTCTCAAGCACACCTCTACAAGTGGACTAAACCCACCTTATATAGAGGTGTTTACATGTCTCTCTCTCTCACTCTCTATCTCTCATGTGTCATAAGGCAAATACACCACATGCAAGTGGGTTTACAAAAGTCAAACATTACAAAGTCATTCATGGAAAACTTTGTACCCCAACATTCTCCCCCTCAAAGTTAGGAATGAATGACCCACTTCAAATCTTCCAAAATCGAGCAACTACGCGATCCGAGCCTCAAGGGTGACACATTTCGAAACGAACTTTAATCTTCAATTCTTCCATGATTCTTCAATTTGGGCTCTAGGATGTGAGACCATACAAACCAAGCATCAACGAATGATCACGAGCTTCTCAAACTCCAAATTGAGCACCAAAAGTTGAGCACAAAAGCACACCCCAAAAATCTTCAATAAAACCAAACCCATTTCGAAAATAAATCATTTTCGAATCTCCAATCGCTTCATTTCTTATACTTCAAAAATTCAAGGTCACTTCGGTCGTCAAATCCGCGTAATATGAAAAATTCAAGTTCGAATTTCCATATAAATTTCTCCCTCTTTTTATAATTGAAATTTGATTATAAAATCTTCAAGGAAAGAGAACGTGCTCTATTCGGAATTTTTCATGTCAAAACTCCCCCTTAACATGTGGCATAAACTTTGTGCTTCAATCCGGAAAATCCAAAAAATATTGAATTTTTAGCTTCGTTCACGGACCGCCTTTGACAAAATTTCTCAAAAATGGGTAGAAATTGTCAATTTCAAAATTCTGAAGTGACTCGGTGCGCCCAAAACAACAAAATATGCAAAACTCTCCCCTTTTTCCAAATCTGGTAAAAAGCGTCAATTTGCACAAATTGCAGGGGCCTGAAATGCATTTTCTTCAATTTTCAGCAAAAACAGTCCTTTTTTCGAAAGTGGGTACGAACAGCCAAACATTCGAAGCCTCAGGGACTATTTTCGAAAATTCTGCCCTTTGTGCTACAAACATACGAAGAATCAACCCAATCATACGAAGCTTCAAAAATTTTCGAATTTGGGTGAAAAGTGTCAAACATACGAAACTTGGATTAATTTTCGAAGTGTCAAATATTCGAAGGTTCAGGGGCTGAATTTGAAACTTTTTGCCATTTGTTCAAATCATACGAAAATGTGATAATCATACGAAGAGTTTTGAAAAGGTGCCAAACAATCGAAATTTCAGGGGCCATTTTCGTAACTTTGGGTTTCTTTTTCAAAACACACGAAATTTCAATTCTTTCAAACGTACGAAAAAACTTTTCTCTCTCCTCTTCGTATGTTCATCTTCCCATTTTCTCTCTCCTCTTCGCATGTTCATCTGCCCATTTTCTCTCTCCTCTTCGTATGTTCATCTGCCCATTTTCTCTCTCCACTTCGTATGAAACTTCATCTTCCCTAATCAAACGAAAAATTCTCAGCATACGAAGCATACGAAGACTTACCCAGTGAACAGTAACTTCTTAACCATTCATCCTCTTAATCAACTGTAGAATCAACAAACCAATATGAACAATCGACCCTTCATATCTTCAAAATTCAAACACAGGGACCCTTCGTATATTAACCCAATTCTTTCCAATTCTTCGTTTAAAAGAACAACACCCTTCGAATGATTTATACTCAGTTAAGCTTAGATTTCCAACCCAGTCGATCATTTGTTCACAATCAAAATTTCGTTTGTCCCCAAACCAAACCTATAAACAAACGAACATTGACCCTTCATATTATTCATTCAATAACCCATCAATCAATCGAATTCATTTTAATTCCAAGTACAATTTGATTCCCCAAGCCATTGAGGCAAGTATCGATTGACTTCAACATATATCAACTTTCGACTCCATCTCCAATCTGATTTTGACCCAAAAATCAAAAACTTTCGTTCGTTCAATCATCAAGTCTTCGTTCTTTAACCCACATCGACATACATCACATGTTCGTCTATCGACTCCAAAATCTTCGAAACATGGAATTCAAACCAAAATAGAAATTCGATTATTACACCTTCCCAGTTCCCAATTTTCAAAATCAATCGATTCTTCCATAAATGAACTCTATTTTGACTTCAATCGATTGACTCCAACCCATTACATTCAAAACAAACGACGAAATACAGTCAATATCGATTTCGAAAACAATCGATTCCAGTTTCTTTCGATTTCGTCTAACAACCATTTGATATCGACTTCTCTTCATCACATTGAACTCCAATTTAGACATCGACACATCCTTACCAAATCGAATTTTCTCAGTTCGTCACTTAACAAACACAAATCGAAAACTTTTCAGAGCAAGTTCAGATCAAACACACTATTCGAACTGTTCATCATCGTTGTTCATAATGTTCTTGACTTTCACTTGAGATTTCAACACCGAATTCAAATCGGCTCAAGAACACATATTAATCGATATGAAATCGTATCTCAAATTTAGATTATCGATCAACTATAAATGATTAGTAGAAACGAATAGATGAAATCGGAACTCAAGAAAACATGATTAAAGAACAATCGATTATGAACAGAGACATAATTCTCCGATGGTACAACTGTGTAAGCAAGCGTACAAGTCGATCTCAGAACAATGTTTTTAGAATAATCCCAAATGATGGGTTTTGGATCTCAATCAACTATATCGGATCTTTAAAAGAAATATTGGGCTCCAAATAATTAATCAAGAATAGTAATATCTCAAATATTGGGCTCAAATTGATAATGAACAGTAATCAATAGGAATTTGGGCTTTAAAACTTGGATCAATGAATAGTAATGAATTAAATCTTTTGAATTCAGATTTGGGCTTGATTGTTAAAAAAATTGTTGAATCACCAATGGGGTAAAAACATATTAGATTCAACGAAACAAATTGATCAAAATTCAAAAACGTAAAGCACGATTCAATTATTAAGAGAGATCATAGAGAGAGACTCACCAAAATTGCTCAAGTTGCGACAAAAGTTGCCAAACCGAGAATCGTTCTTCAAAAATCACCTTGATCTTGAAGACCCGCTCTGATACCAATTGTTGTGATTATAGAACATGGTTTGGCATGCGGAATTAAAGATTGCACAATGAACATGGTGATTTGGGTGTTCACGAGATGTATTGATTGTATATGGTGTTACACAAAAAGGATCTAGATCTAGACTACATAAATAACACACACTTACACATCTCTCAAGCACACCTCTACAAGTGGACTAAACCCACCTTATATAGAGGTGTTTACATGTCTCTCTCTCACTCTCTATCTCTCATGTGTCATAAGGCAAATACACCACATGCAAGTGGGTTTTACAAAAGTCAAACATTACAAAGTCATTCATGGAAAACTTTGTACCCCAACAGGTTGGCTAGGTTTGACTTTACAAGTAGAAAAATAACGGGATGTTATAGGCAACTTCTACAACTAGAGCATTATCAAGTTTTTCTATAGGTAATGCTAGCCTTCCACCAAATTTATGTGATATAAAGGAGTAATTTACTCCGGAATCAAACAATATACTGGCAGACAATCCATTTACAAGAAAGGTACCTAAAGTGACATCTGTTGCATCCTTCGTGGCTTACAGTGTCATCTCGAAAGCTCTCGCCTTCGGCTTTGGCGGAACATTGGGCCTTGCTGCCTCCTTCTTCTTCGGGCAGTCCCTCGAGATGTGCCCTTCCGCATTACACCCATAACAAACTTTCTTGTTGAAGGTGCACTCATTGGCATAGTGCCCAAGCTTCTCACATTTAAAACAAGTGACGTCCTCGCCACATTTCCCAAAGTGCTACTTTTTGCACTTTTCACACCATTTTGCTTCGCCTCCTCCTCCTTTCCAACCAGACTTCGGGAATTTACTTTTCTTGTTGGATCTCGAAGATCCATCGAACTTCCTTTTCTCACCAACCTCTGCTCTCTCCAGACCCTTCTCCCTTATCTGGGTCTCAACATTCTTAGCAGCCCAGATGGCGGCTTTCAGAGTGGTTGCTTGCTTGACCATTGGACCAAAGTCCGCTGGTAATCCGTGGGAAAACTTGTTGACTTTTAAGAGTTCATCTGGAAGTAGGTAATGAACAAGCTTCATCTTCTCCGTAAAACTTGCAACTTACTCAGTGACGCTTATTCTTCCCTTCTTCAGATTCTGAAACTCATTGTTGATTTCGGTAAGGTCCTTCTCAGAGCAGTACTGCATATTTAGTTGCACCAGGAAATCTTCTCAAGACATCCTGCTAGCTTCTCCCTTGGGCATCGTATCAGCTAGTAGCTTCCACCAGCTTAGTACTCCAGACTTTAGCAGGGGAATCACAAGAGCAGTCTTTTGTCTGTTCCTGCACTCGCAACTCTCAAACATTGTCTTCATCTCGGAGATCCAGTTCATAACTTCCACCGGTGTCGGGCTTCCAGAAAGACACAGTGGTTTGGATTCCATGGAATCCTTGTATTTTCATCAACGTCCGTCATTCCCTCCACCTTGGTTATTTCCTCTAACCACTGGCGGTTCAGCTTGACCAACGGTCTTACCTGTCGTTCCCTTCTTCTGATTGTCCTTCATTCAGTTCTAGTCGTTCAACAGACATCGAAGGTTCATCCCTGTTATTCAGCAACAGTTGCCTCATTTCTTCTTTCTGTTCGGCCATCATAGCCCAAATCATGGCTTGTACTCCATCCATTTGACTGGCTCAGGTGTAGCTTCTACTATCGGCACTTGCTCAATCACTTGGGGTTGAGGTCACTGATTCCTGTTTCCATTTGCGTTTCCGTCTCCACTTCGGGTTCCCACCATGTTGATCTATACACCAAATTAGGCGAATTTAGATATTTTCTTATGATAGACGTTTAAATCATCTTTATCACTCCGAAACGTTACATGCTAGTTCTAATATCGTAATTGAATGCTTAGAATCCTGAACACATAAGGTTTCCAGATCCGATCGGAAATAGACCATAGATCCGAACAAATAATAACATATAAGGAAAGCATAAACCATTTATCACATAAAAGCATTTTAGGCATCTTTCCTAAAATAAACTAGTGCTTGTGTCTAAAATATGGTAAACAATCATCTTGCAATAATCGCTTAGCATTCTAAGTTTAAGTCTAGAAATCCTACAAATTCCTAGTTCGCTATAACTAATGCTCTGATACCAACTGTGACATCCCCTATTTCATGGTCAGAAAAGACCAATTTGTTTATGCTTTATTTTCAAATTAGAGTAACCTTTTAAAGAAAAGTGTTGCGGAATTTGTTCCCATAAAAATATAGATAAAAGCATTTCTAAAGAAATGTATTTTCATTACATTATAAAACTCGGGATGTCATCGTTAATACAGATCAAAAACATAAACCAAAAACAACATAGGCTTTACAGTATCTACTAGCATATAATCCATTATCCCTCGTCAAGTCATCGAACTATGCTCTTGTGCCACTACCTGTAATACAAGAAACTGAGTGGGTCAGGCTGGGGAGCCTGGTGAGCATATAGGGTTTTCAACCCACAATAAATAAGTTTATTATTTTCAATAATCAATTAACCCGATTACCCGTTCCTATTATCCTCACTTTACGTCCCTAAAGCATCAATTATAAGGGACCTATCCTAAGGACTTTCATCGGGATGGACACTACTGCTAAGGGGATTCCTTAGCCATATAGGTTTGTATGGCAACCATGAGGGGGATGGAGTACACCGGTGAACACATCATTCACAAACACCTACAAGTGGCGAGCCTGCTAGCGTTCCACTGGACTTCCTAGAAAAGTCTGTGGTCGTCATTCATACTCCGCTATATGACTGGATCAACGTCAACATCGAGGCATCTCATCATTTTATTTAATCACACACCAACAAATTCATCTACCCATGTTTTACCCAACATATTTGTGTATATAAAATACATATACAGCTTAGATCTGAAAAAAAAAAACGAAGTTTAAATCTTTCATACAGCATAGATCTCAAAGTATAATATATATATATATATATATATATATATATATATATATATATATATATATATATATATATATATATATATATCTGGAGAGAAAAGTTTAGATCTGAAAAGAAAGAGGTTTAGATCTTTCATCCAACATAGATCTCAGGTAAACATATAATATATACACATAACACGTAATTTATATGAAATACTTCATATCAATGTGTAAGATGAAGGTAACTATACACTAACTTGCTAAGGTCGTGATTCAGACAACACTTTGCTTCTTAAAATAATCTACTTTGACGAAACCCGGAGGTTTGCTTGAAAACCGGACTCTGTGGGGGCAGAGTTTCTAAACCGAAAAACACTTTTTCCCGGAGCCTTAGGGCGCTCCGGGGCTTTCTTCTAATGCTAGGGAGGTTTCCTAGGCTTAGGAATGGTTTAGGGAGGTTAGAGAGAGTAGAGAGAGAAATAACTTGTAAAAGATGTGAAAATGAAGGCTGGCCTCGCAGCCCTTTTATTGGCCGAAGCCTCGCAGGTACGTGGGGCGTACTTCGAATTTACGCGGGGCGTAGTGGACACGCGTCAGAATTGGCTGGGGCTTGGTGGCTGCTTCATAACCACAGAAGGAAAGATTCTGTGTAGCGTTCACTTCTTGTACGCAGGGCGTACTTCGATACGCGAGGCGTCCGAAGGTACGCTGGGCGTACCCCTCGCACCCAGCTCGCAATTTTCACCCTCGACTTCTAAAATTTGTAATTTTTGCATACGAGCTCTGTTTCCGACGTTATTTATATCCACACGTAGGTGGGACCGTTCTCTACAACTTTCGTTTAGACTCTGTCAGCTAATTTTGACTTTATTTTTGAAGTTATATTTTTAACAGATCGGGACAGGAAACTCCGTTAAAAATTCATAACTTCTTCATCCTATGTCCGTTTTCGTCCGTCTTTTTACCATTGAGCTACCATTACCGAGACCTTCGATTCCCGTTTAGGTTGTGTCGGCCGAAAACCGTTTAATCTACTATTCGAACTCTGGGTGTGTATTGTTAATCCAAAATTTGGAAAAATCATAACTTCCTCATACGAAGTCAGATTTGGGCATTTTTTTTATGCACGCTCTCGGTTTAACGTATGCTACAACTTTTGTTTAGATCGCTATGGTTAAAAAGCATTATATCATAAATTCACTTTTTACGTCACGTAGTGTCATGTCGGTTTTGTCGCGAATCTTCGAGATGCCATAACTTCTTCGTTATAACTCGAATTTCAGCGTTCTTTATATGTCCGGAATCCTTATCACGACCACTACAACTTTCTTCATAGATATCGGGCTTATCTAACGTTTTATTTTTGACGCTTATTTTTATTATATCTTACAAACAAGTATATATAATCACATAAAATCTCATAATTCACATAATATTCAAGTAATTCATCTTTATTACTTTAAAATAGGTTACAATGTTTGACCTTCATTATTACATCATCGAATTAACGCTTGGCCTCGAAACACGGGCCTTACATTTTTAGCGAGAAATATGGCTTATATTGTTAGGAAAATTCTAGTAAGTTATATGAAGTAGCTATAAAATATTGTACTGACGGTAAATAAAACCAATGAAATGAAATAGGTTTTTGATTGAAGATTAAACACTAAGGAATATGTAGATTAGTGTAGTTGATCGTACCTAAATACTAATGCGAGTATAAGGCGAGTACCGGTGAATTTTCCCCAAAATAGTGGACATGAAATTATTTTTGTAAAACATTTTATGGTGTAGATGTAGCTTCACGCCTTTTATGGGGGTCAAAGGTTAAGTTATAGGTTTAGTGTGTGGCGTATGACATAAGAGGATGTAGCCCTTGATAACGACAGGAATGTCAGTAATGTCGATAAGGCTCAAACAAATGTATGAAAACAATACGGTTCGAAGGGGGATTCAAATTTATAGGAAGGATTCGTACAACGAAGTAATGTGATGTTTTGTTCGGGCATGAAAATTTAAGGTTGGAGGTTGATTATGAAACATGTTAGCAATTTGGAAACTATAAGATGATTATATACTTGAGATGATCACTAGTGCATCTAGGGGCCTCGAACAAAGACTTGTAATTTTTGCCATAAGGGGGATGGTTTGTGCTTGAATTAAGATATGCGAGGTCAAGATGGTAAGGTAAGAACTACCTAATGAAAAGGTTTCTGGTCAAAGATATATCATAGGTTAAGTTTTAAGGTCAAGATGGAAACAACCTAAAGCTAAAATTGTAGTGTATAAGGGAGGTCTCACGTATCAGTAACAATTGGTTAAACCTATGTGTCTCCTCGGAAGTCATATCAGGGATACTCCTTAATGGTATCCAAGTGATTACTTGTGGTGACTCATATACCTCCTAACGCGATGCTCCAATTGTCTCCCATGTCGATATCGGAACACTCTTCCTAGTCATAACTCTAGTACGCAGACGATATAAAGGTATTGAGGTAAAATTGATATTAGTTTCGACTTATGATTGTGACTAGTGGTTCTCTAGCTGCTAACCTTACGTCTAGTGTAAATAGCTACCGAGGAATACTGGTTCTCAATACTAAGTGGATTGTTCCCAGAGTGGCTAGTGATATAACCTAACTGGTTAGCCTAGCACTTGATAATGGATAAGCATATTTCTAAATAAAGACATTGTGATAAAAGTCCACTTAGTTTCTAAGTGTACTTATATGAATGCCTATAATATGCAATGCCCATACGCACACAGAAAAATTTTGTTTTTCAAACGTGTAAGTTGAAAATTGTTTTGAACATAATTCTACTATAATTGTTTCCAGTCTCACATTAATTTTCCTTAATTAAGCATAGGTGGCCAGGCTATACCTAATTAAAGTCCAACAATGCGTACTCGACTTAGTTATACGAGTATTATGTTCAATATTTTTGAAAGTTGTTTTGAAAAAATTTGGGTATAGTTGGGGTTCTCCACAGGATAACCGGTATTCTCTATAACCTTCGACTTTGATACCAGTTCTGTCACATCGCGCTAAAGTGGAAACAGGGGGCGCGAAAGTACAAAGGATCTCATAGCAAAAGTTAAAAAAAAACACCAACCATAGTACTAAAAGCATTACAATTTACAATGAGTTTGAACAATTTAAAAACAATTACAATGTATTTCAAAAAAAAACAACCCATGTGAATTCTCCTACAAGTGATGCGTCCCTATATGCCATCTTATAGACGAGTTCCTGAAAAATCATGTAAAATGAGCGGTCAACTACCGAAATAGTTGGCGAGTTCACAAGTTTAAAAGATTAAAGATTAATAAGTCAAGAACTCGAGTTTTTGGAAATAAGTTCAATAACCAAAAGTTTGTTGCTAAGATGAGTAAATAAAGTTCATTGTTATCATGATAAATAAAGATCGTTATTATCATTAGAAATAAAGTTTGATGCTAACATGATAAATAAAGCTCATTGTTATAATGAGAAATAAATTTCGTTATTATCATGAGAAATAAAGTTTGATGCTAACATGAGAAACAAAGTTCATTGTTATCACGAGAAATAAAGTTCGTTATTATCATGAGAAATAATGTTTGATGCTAACATGAGAAAAAAAGTCCATTGTTATCATGAGAAATAAATGTAACATCTTGACAATGAGGTATTTTCATTTAAAACCCTAAGTATGATAATTTATTTCATTTTAGACCTTGGATGTGAATTAGTTGCAAAAATGGACCAAAATAACATTTTCGTATATATAGGAGTTGGGTACGGACGTTGGGCGTTCCCTAGGGACGTTGGGCATAAGTTGCCAGAGTGCAAACCCTAACTTTTAGGGTTTGGACCCTATTTAAGCATCCTTAAGTCCCAAACCTACCTTCTTTCATCAGCCTCCAACCCACCTTCGTCCCCAAGCAAACCCTAATCCATTTTAGAGCATTCTTAAGCTTTTGTATGTGTTTTGGTAACCTTGAAGGAGAGAGGAAGAAGAGAAGATTATCTTGGAGTAGTGGGACTCTTTGCATCCAGAATAGCAACTTATTCGACATGATTTATAGGTAAAAAGCTCTGAACTTGATTAAGAGTTGTTTAGATCTTGTTTAGTAATAAAATGGTGTTCTTTTGGTCCCATAAGCTTGGTATTATGAGTATAGATTACTGTTATCCATAGAAATTGTCCTTTCAAATGTTTTAGAGCATCTAGAAGCATAAAACTGTAATCTTGGTTGTTAGTTTCCTTTCATGCATGAGTTAGAAACTCTTAATGGGTTAAGTGGTTAGGGTTTTTGTGTTTGGGCACTTAATGGCCATGCAAGACCATAAAGTTGGAAACGTTATGGTTAAGAAAGTTATTTTAGGGGTGGATCGGGATTATGGACAAAGAGCTTAAGGATTAAGCTCTTAATGATAAGGAAACATACTTAATCGCGAACGTTGGGCGTTCCCCAGGAACGTTAGACGTTCGTGGTCAACCACCACATTATATGGTCAACCCGTGTTCGCAAAGCGTACAAGCTGAGTACGTTGGGTGTACTGAACTGTGTTAACCTAGTTAGAATTTTTTGACTTTGAGTGATTTTGACCAAGTTTGACCTAAGGGTATTTTGGGTATTTTGAGTGGTAATTGATACTGGTCATTATTTGATGAATAGGTTACTGTTTGAGCTGATATTCGGAGTTGTGTCTTGTTCAACGATCTTTTTTAGACTAATAGGTGAGTTTTCCTCACTGTAATAGCGGGTCGGAGGCACTAAGGCCAGCCCATTGGATTGATATCTTGTTATATACTAATTGATGATATGTTGAGTATGTGGTAGATCTGTATGATTTTCTGATAGCTGCTGATAGGTGTTATACTGGTATATCTATAGGATTACCTGTGATTACTGGTTGTATGATGTGACAACCGTCAAATTTCGGTCAAGTCAAAGTCAAACAAAGTCAACAAGTCAAACCGGTCAACTCCAATAAC
This sequence comes from Lactuca virosa, assembly GCF_052849685.1. NCBI lineage: Eukaryota > Viridiplantae > Streptophyta > Magnoliopsida > Asterales > Asteraceae > Lactuca > Lactuca virosa. Next base: position 233,715,630 of record NC_136434.1, on the reverse strand, counting down.
CCTTGTATGTTAGGGTTTACGTTATGAAATCACTGTACAATTCGCTATTTTAATGAGAAAACATCATTTGGAAAATTCATGTGTTTGATTTTCCTTAGCCTTAACAGTGCTAAACAACGAACCAAAGCGATAAAACACTATTGCACAATCATCGGGATTGTGTAGGACACTAAATCATGGCTTAACGGGGTTTACGGACCTTGCGTTTCAAAGCCAAACACTCAAAAAGGTCTCAAAAGAACTCTCTCTCAATCTCTTTCACTCAATCTCTCTCTATTAGAAATCTCTCCCAAATCTATCTCAAAAGTTCCTTTAACTTTTTGTAATCATTCGGGTCATCACGACCCTTAACCGGGTCAAAAACCACTTGAAACGGGGTAAAAACGGGTAAAATAGCCTTAAGGACCCAAAACCGAAGCTTCAGGACCGAAGCCTCGCATCCGAAGTGCTCAGGACCGAAGCCTCAGGACCGAAGCCTCGGACCGAAGCCTCAGGTCCGAAGCCTCAGGTCCGAACCTCGGCCCAGGACCGAGCAACTTCGCAGATTCAGCTTTTTTTCCCGGTTTTCGACTACGACTTCGTTTTAACTCCGTTTTTCATTATTTTAACGTGGGATTTTCACCCAAAACTTTATTTTATAAACTAAGGCCCCAAAATATATAAATCTCCAGGGTTTTTATAAAATATATTAAAAGAATTAGTGGTTGAACTAATTATTGAGGGAATATTTGCTTTTCCTTAATTTATGGCAAAAGAAAACCACCACCACCTCACTCTATGATTAGCCACTCTTTCCCACTACCCCTTGTCTCCTTAGTGGACCTTTACACCCAATATCCAACTCTTCCCACGTTCTAAGAGCTGGAGGATTGATCCTCTCTCCTCATTCTCCATAAAATTCTTTCATTCTACACTTAGCAACCAAGAACACTCTCCAAAATTCTCTCATCTTTTCTCTCAACTTCAAGAACTTCAAGGCTTTCTCCCGGGATTTCTTTCTTCAATTAGTAAGTATCTTCATCATTCACATAATTATTAAACTCCATTCTACTCAAATCATTGATATCTTACACAAGTTCCATCTTATTCGGTGTTAGATTCTCGAATCATCAAGACATCTTCTTAGTGTTCTTGGGTTGAACACTTCCTCTCTCTCACTTTCATCTACTGAAACCACATAAGGTGAGTTCATACCCCTACATTTACATGTTTTTCTTAAGTTTTAAGGGGGGAATACAAATAAAATCATCAAGAACACAATTAAACTTTTTCTAACAGATTACATCAAAAAAGATGAACTTTAATCACAGACTGTTTTGGTCAACTTAAATATTTTAGTTTTCAAAACTGTTCCAGGTGCAAGTAGTTCAAACTCTTAGCTTTAAAATGGCTACTTGCACATCTCCATATGATTTTTTCTACAATTTATGGTGATTTTTACAAAACTGTCTGTCATTTCAGAGGCAAACCCGGACCAGTCTGTGATTATGAACATTTTCACCTCTGTTAGAGATCACTAAAAATCATGATAAAATTTACGAACAAACTAGACTCATATTCCAAACTCTCAAAATTTGCGGATTTGGATTTAGAGCTTTGATGATTTTTCTATAAATTTTCTAAGAACAGTAACAGAAACTGTATTTAACGAAAAGTTGCTGTTAATTTCATTTCACCTTGTAACATGTTGAGCAAGGTGTATATCTTTATGTAATTATATGTTATTGCAATATATGACATTTTATCTTAATATTTAGACACACATCAGTTTACAAATGGATTTGGACATATAAAATATAAAGAATAACAAGTGATTCTAATCAAAGTACAACCGATACATTCAAACATTTAATAAACTATTTTGAATATAGTTTGCATACATTACTACGTACTACCCTTGGTTGATAAACTATAATAGGTATAGTTTATGATACATTACATAACACATACATTTAAAAAGGGTACATTTATACAAAGGATATTTTCATTAAGCAAGGTATGGCCATACGGTACCAAGTTTTCATAACACGTAATTCCGTTAATGACTTTGTGAGACATTTACTTCAAATTACCATTAAGTCCTGTATTGTAACCAGAGTCTCCTTGAGGGAGAGCGTGATACTTGTGTATAGATCTATATTGGGTTTGACAAACCCACACCTAAACTGCATGCAACAGTTAGACCGATAGGTCTGGGGTGACAAATGTCATAACATTTCCGACGCCTGAAGAACGTCGTTTTAGGCAACCTTGGTCATAGTATGGTTATAATAAACTCACATAAAGTATTAATAAACATTGGAATTTACGGGAACTTCATTAAAATTTAACGAGTTTATGTCGATTTAAACTTGCATTGTTTTACTATAAATATGATAAATTACTTGTACATTTCGGTCTTTGGGTTTTAAGACTACATCTACACATTAAGGAAAATATTGGATTTTCTAACACAAATACTACTTTTACAAACGAAAGGCTTTTAATAATACCAAACAAAAGCTTATGAACTCACCAACCTTTGTGTTGACACTTTTTCAAACAACTTGTATTCTCAGGAAATCATTAAACAGGTAATCAAGTGCTTTTGAGGATGGGACGCTAAGGCGTCTACTACTTCATATTTTGTCAACATATTGTAATTGATTCGTAAACATGTAATTCATACAATGATGTAACTTTTTCAATTATATATATGTTGGTTGTGTTTTCTTGAATTACTATTACAATTGTTGTTATGATACTATACATGAAGTCCTCCACCCCCGGACGTTTCCGCCATCCTTGGTTTGGGGGTGCGACAGATTGGTATCAGAGCACAGTTTATAGTGAATTAAGTATATCAAACCACATAAGATATACAAACTATAAACACAATTGGGACTAATAGTCTCTGATTTGTGCATTTTTCAAATAAATATACTCTTAGAAAATAAATGATTTTCTTGATTAAAGTATACATACATACATTACATGCTCGCATGATATCATAACTAGCGAAAACATAAAGCAAAAGAAGAAGAGTTGAACATTTTGAGTATGCCTTAGTATATGTGGATTAAATCTGGGAAGGATATAGCCTGATCAACTATATCTGTCCGGGAATTGACTTGCATATACCGGGGGATGGTCAGGATGGGCAACAAATCTAACAAACCTAATAACAGACTACAAAGGATACTTTAAGAACTCAAAACTAAACATTTACAAATACTATAGGAGTATTTTGTGTTACTATAATAAATTATCTGAGAATTAAATAGGTCTTTATTTATAGATCAATAGCTGCTAAGTGGATGCGCTAAGGTCATAGGTAACTAAGATGCTATAGACTTAGAATTTATATATCTTTGTTTCACTTCCTGTCCTTGTTTGGTTGTGGTCTTGGAGTTAGGGTCATCTATTCGAAGGACTATTATATCTTAATCACATATGACTGGTATGCACTTTGCAACTAATTAAGTAACCGATAAAGATCATTTTAAAATATAATATATTAATTATGTCCCGACTAAATTAGTATATGTGAAACTTTTACAAACAGTCATATACTTGGAAACAAGGAAACTCAAATAAAATAATTTATACTTTCATTTTACCTCATAACCCAATGTATTGGGTCAATTAAAAGTATAAAATCGTATGTATCGTAAACATACCGGAAAACAACGTAATAATATACTTTATGTATAAAAGATTTCTCTTCCTATAAATACACTTTTACTAAAAGTACATTGGTTTACGACTTATGACAGAACCATGCCGCCAAGGAGAAGACCAAGACCTTCCAGCAACACAGCAACACCTCCTCCGCCGCTGCCTCCACAGTTTGATCCTGCGATGTTCCAGGCTGCAGTAACAGCAGGCGTAGCGGCCGCAATGTCGCAGATAGGGACAAACGGAGCTGGTGGTTCTGGATCGCGTGCTACAAACTCTAACCACGGAGACAGTACGTGGCGTACAAGAGAGTGTTCCTACAAAGACTTCACCAATGGCAAACCCGACAACTTCAATGGGAGCGGGGGAGTCATCACTTTGATGCAATGGTTTGAAAAGACCGAAGTAGTCTTTCAGGTGTGCTCTTGCCCCGAAGCGAGCAAAGTTAAGTTCGTAGCCTTAACTTTCACCGGCCGGGCCCTTACTTGGTGGAACTGCCGGATTAATTCACTTACTCTCGAAGTGGCTAGCTCCATAACCTGGGCAGAACTAAAAACGTTGATGATGAAGGAGTACTGCCCGAGAGGTGAAATTCAAAAGCTGGAACAAGAACTTTGGAACCTCAGGATGACGGGCTCCGACCTTGAAACCTACACCACCCGATTCAATGAATTGGCTCTCCTCTGCCCAACAATGGTTACTCCGGAGGAGAAAAAGGTGGAGCGATACCTTTGGGGACTGTCTCTCCAAGTGCAAAGTGGTGTCCTGGCTTCAAGGCCAACTACTTTTGACAGTGCCAGGGAGCTGGCACAACAACTTGTTGACCACCGAGCCGGTCATAATACTACAACCACCACCACTGATCAATCAAAAGGGGGAAACAACAAAAGGAAGTTCTGGAACGAAAAGAAGAGCCAACCAGCACAGGACCCCGCTAAGAAGCAACAAACTGTTGCTGTCCATGCTGCCACTAATGCTGCCACTACTGCTACCACTGCAGCACCACCGAAGCCATATGCTGGAACCCTACCTAAGTGCAACAAGTGCAACTTTCACCACAATGGTGCTTGTAGGGAGATGCACTGTAACAACTGCGACAGGAAGGAGCACACTGCTCGTTTCTGTAAAGCGCCGGCTCGACCAATCAACCAAGTCGCCAGTACGGGGGCAACCCGAACCTGCTACAACTGTGGAGACGCAGGTCACTTCAAAAGAAACTGCCCCAAAGCACAAGCCCCTAATGCTGGTGGAGTAGGAAGAGTCCTGGCAATAGGACATGGGGAAGCAGTCGAGGATCCCACGGTGGTTACCGGTACGTTTCTCCTCAATAACTCTTATGCATGCGTACTATTCGATAGTGGAGCGGAGAGGAGTTTCGTGAGCCACCAATATAAACAATTAGTTGAACAAAATCCCCAATCACTAAGGGATACTTATGTAGTAGAAATGGCAAATGGGAAAGTAGAACGCACTAGCGATATATACTCAGAGTGTACTCTCACTCTAGACAACCATACATTTAAAATTAACCTGATGCCGGTCACCATAAAAAGCTTCGACGTAATCATCGGGATGGATTGGTTAGTTCCTCACCGTGCCGACATTCTATGTTACGAAAGGGCCGTTCGCCTCAATCTACCAAATGACGAAACCCTTCTCATCTATGGTGACAAACCTAGTGCGAATTTACAAATCATCTCATGCATCAAAGCCCAAAAGTATTTCCGGAAGGAGTACCACGCCTTCTTGGCCCACGTAGTAGACAAGAAACAAGACGTGAAAGACATCAAAGACATCCCCGAAGTGTGTAACTTCCCGGATGTGTTCCCAGAAGATCTTCCTGGTGTACCACTCGCACGACAAGTCGATTTCAGAATTGACTTAATACCCGGAGCTACCCCCGTAGCCAGAGCTCCATACCGCCTCACACTAACAGAAATGCAAGAGTTGTCCAGTCAGTTGAACGAGCTTTTGAGCAAAGGGTTCATCAGACCAAGCTTCTCACCTTGGGGAGCACCAGTCCTTTTTGTAAAGAAGAAGGACGGATCCTTTCGCATGTGCATCGACTATCGGGAACTAAACAAACTCACCATCAAGAACCGATATCCTCTACCCCGAATCGACGACCTTTTCGACCAACTCCAAGGAGCAAATTTCTTCTCAAAGATCGACCTAAGGTCAGGTTACCATCAGCTACGAGTTCAAGAAGAAGATATTCCCAAAACTGCATTCAGAACTCGCTATGGGCACTACGAGTTTGTGGTGATGTCCTTCGGTTTAACAAACGCACCTGCGGTATTCATGGACCTAATGAATAGAGTGTGTCGACCCTACCTAGACAAGTTTGTAATCGTATTCATCGACGATATCTTGATCTACTCGCGAAGCGAAGAAGAGCATCGCCTACATCTACGCCAAGTGCTAGAGACACTAAGAGCGGAGAAGCTTTATGCTAAGTTCTCTAAGTGTGAATTCTGGATTAGAGAAGTGGATTTCCTTGGCCATGTGGTAAGTGAGAAAGGCATACATGTGGATCCCTCCAAGATCAAGGCAATCGAGAATTGGTCAGCACCCAAGACGCCAACTGAAATTCGACAATTCCTTGGGCTTGCTGGCTACTACCGAAGATTTATACAAAACTTCTCCAAGATTGCGAAACCACTCACCACCTTGAAGCAGAAAGGTGTGATATTCAAGTGGGAAAATAAACAAGAAACTTCCTTCCAAACGTTAAAACAAGCCCTATGCAGCGCACCGATCTTGTCTCTCCCAGAGGGAACCGAGGACTTCGTAGTGTACTGTGATGCTTCGAATCAAGGCCTCGGATGTGTGCTCATGCAGAGAGGGAAGGTTATCGTGTATGCATTAAGACAACTTAAGACGCACGAGGTTAATTATACTACCCACGACCTGGAATTAGGAGCAGTAGTATTCGCTTTGAAGATCTGGAGACACTACCTCTACGGCACGAAATGCACTATCTTCACTGATCACAAAAGTCTTCAGCATATCCTCAATCAGAAAGAGCTCAACATGCGACAGAGGAGATGGGTAGAGTTGCTGAATGACTACGAGTGCGAAATTCGTTATCATCCGGGCAAGGCCAATGTAGTGGTCGATGCTCTAAGCAGGAAGGAGTACTCGGGCCGCCGAGTAAAATCCTTAACAATGACAATCCATTCCCACCTGACCATACAAATCAAGGAAGCTCAACTGGAAGCTTTGAAACTAGAAAAGGTGGCAGGAGAGACATTAAGGGGAATGGATAAAAACTTAGAAGTCAAGGATGATGGAGCACGTTATATCATGAACCGGATTTGGACACCGAAGTTCGGTGGACTCCGTGATGTCGTCATGAATGAAGCACACAAGACTCGATACTCCATCCATCCCGGGTCGGATAAGATGTATCTGGACCTCAAGAAATTATACTGGTGGCCGAACATGAAAGCTGAGATTGCTACCTATGTGAGCAAGTGCCTGACTTGCGCCAAGGTCAAAATCGAATACCAGAAACCATCCGGGCTATTACAACAGTCGGATATACCTGAGTGGAAGTGGGAACGAATAACCATGGACTTCATAACCAAGCTGCCTAAGACATCGGGCGGGCTTGACACCATATGGGTAATCGTAGACAGATTGACCAAATCAGCACACTTCCTACCGATAAAAGAAACCGACAAGATGGAGAAGCTGACTAGAAGGTACATCAGAGAGATTGTACGACTCCATGGCGTGCCGATATCCATTATCTCCGATAGAGATAGTAGATTTACCTCACGGTTTTGGCAGTCTCTACAAAAATCATTGGGAACTAGGCTTGACATGAGTACGGCCTACCACCCACAAACCGACGGACAGAGCGAACGAACCATTCAAACGTTGGAAGACATGTTAAGAGCTTGTGTGATAGACTTCGGTAAAGCATGGGATACCCATCTACCGCTTATCGAATTCTCCTACAATAACAGCTATCATACTAGCATCAAAGTCGCTCCATTCGAAGCTCTTTACGGTCGCAAATACAGATCACCCCTGTGTTGGGCTGAGGTGGGGGATACACAGCTAACTAGAGGGCAAGTCTCTAATAGCACCCTCACTGGCCCTGAAATCATAAGGGAAACCACAGAAAAGATCATTCAAATTCGAGAAAGACTGAAAGTGTCTCGCGATCGGCAAAAGAGTTACGCAGACAAACGACGCAAACCCTTGGAATTCCAGGTGGGTGATCGAGTACTACTAAAAGTTTCCCCTTGGAAAGGAATGATACGATTCGGCAAACGCGGGAAACTAAATCCAAGGTACATCGGGCCATTCGAAATCCTTGCTAGGATTGGGCCAGTAGCATACAAACTTCGATTACCTTAGGAACTCGACAAAGTACATCCCATATTTCACGTATCGAACCTAAAGAAGTGTTTGTCTGATGAGACACTTGTAATACCACTTGACGAAATCGAAGTTAACGAAAATCTCCACTTCGTGGAGGAACCAGTCGAAATCATGGATCGGGAAATCAAACGAACGAAACAAAGTCGTATTCCCATCATGAAGGTCCGTTGGAACGCTAAACGAGGACCCGAATTCACCTGGGAACGCGAGGATCATATGAAACAAAAGTATCCACATCTCTTCCCAAACTCTTGAAATCCCAGTCAAAATGAAAATTTCGGGACGAAATTCCTTCTAACGGGGGGATGATGTGACAACCGTCAAATTTCGGTCAAGTCAAAGTCAAACAAAGTCAACAAGTCAAACCGGTCAACTCCAATAACCCTTGTATGTTAGGGTTTACGTTATGAAATCACTGTACAATTCGCTATTTTAACGAGAAAACATCATTTGGAAAATTCATGTGTTTGATTTTCCTTAGCCTTAACAGTGCTAAACAACGAACCAAAGCGATAAAACACTATTGCACAATCATCGGGATTGTGTAGGACACTAAATCATGGCTTAACGGGGTTTACGGACCTTGCGTTTCAAAGCCAAACACTCAGAAAGGTCTCAAAAGAACTCTCTCTCAATCTCTTTCACTCAATCTCTCTCTATTAGAAATCTCTCCCAAATCTCTCTCAAAAGTTCCTTTAACTTTTTGTAATCATTCGGGTCATCACGACCCTTAACCGGGTCAAAAACCACTCGAAACGGGGTAAAAACGGGTAAAATAGCCTTAAGGACCCAAAACCGAAGCTTCAGGACCGAAGCCTCGCATCCGAAGTGCTCAGGACCGAAGCCTCGGACCGAAGCCTCAGGACCGAAGCCTCAGGTCCGAAGCCTCAGGTCCGAACCTCGGCCCAGGACCGAGCAACTTCGCAGATTCAGCTTTTTTTCCCGGTTTTCGACTACGACTTCGTTTTAACTCCGTTTTTCATTATTTTAACGTGAGATTTTCACCCAAAACTTTATTTTATAAACTAAGGCCCCAAAATATATAAATCTCCAGGGTTTTTATAAAATATATTAAAAGAATTAGTGGTTGAACTGATTATTGAGGGAATATTTGCTTTTCCTTAATTTATGGCAAAAGCAAACCACCACCACCTCACTCTATGATTAGCCACTCTTTCCCACTACCCCTTGTCTCCTTAGTGGACCTTTACACCCAATCTCCAGCTCTTCCCACGTTCTAAGAGCTGGAGGATTGATCCTCTCTCCTCATTCTCCATAAAATTCTTTCATTCTACACTTAGCAACCAAGAACACTCTCCAAAATTCTCTCATCTTTTCTCTCAACTTCAAGAACTTCAAGACTTTCTCCAGGGATTTCTTTCTTCAATTAGTAAGTATCTTCATCATTCACATAATTATTAAACTCCATTCTACTCAAATCATTGATATCTTACACAAGTTCCATCTTATTCGGTGTTAGATTCTCGAATCATCAAGACATCTTCTTAGTGTTCTTGGGTTGAACACTTCCTCTCTCTCACTTTCATCTACTGAAACCACATAAGGTGAGTTCATACCCCTACTTTTACATGTTTTTCTTGAGTTTTAAGGGGGGAATACAAGTAAAATCATCAAGAACACAATTAAACTTTTTCTAACAGATTACATCAGAAAAGATGGACTTTAATCACTGACTGTTTTGGTCAACTTAAATATTTTAGTTTTCAAAATTGTTCCAGGTGCAAGTAGTTCAAACTCATAGCTTTAAAATGGCTACTTGAACATCTCCATATGATTTTTCTACAATTTATGGTGATTTTTACAAAACTGCCTGTTAGAGATCACTAAAAATCATGATAAAATTTACGAACAAACTAGACTCATATTCCAAACTCTCAAAATTTGCGGATTTGGATTTAGAGCTTTGATGATTTTTCTATAAATTTTCTAAGAACAGTAACAGAAACTGTATTCAACGAAAAGTTGCTGTTAATTTCATTTCACCTTGTAACATGTTGAGCAATGTGTATATCTTTATGTAATTATATGTTATTGCAATATATGACATTTTATCTTAATATTTAGACACACATCAGTTTACAAATGGATTTGGACATATAAAATATAAAGAATAACAAGTGATTATAATCAAAGTACAACCGATACATTCAAACATTTAATAAACTATTTTGAATATAGTTTGCATACATTACTACGTACTACCCTTGGTTGATAAACTATAATAGGTATAGTTTATGATACATTACATAACACATACATTTAAAAAGGGTACATTTATACAAAGGATATTTTCATTAAGCAAGGTACGGCCATACGGTACCAAGTTTTCATAACACGTAATTCCGTTAATGACTTTGTGAGACATTTACTTCAAATTACCATTAAGTCCTGTATTGTAACCAGAGTCTCCTTGAGGGAGAGCGTGATACTTGTGTATAGATCTATATTGGGTTTGACAAACCCACACCTAAACTGCATGCAACAGTTAGACCGATAGGTCTGGGGTGACAAATGTCATAACATTTCCGACGCCTGAAGAACGTCGTTTTAGGCAACCTTGGTCATAGTATGGTTATAATAAACTCACATAAAGTATTAATAAACATTGGAATTTACGGGAACTTCATTAAAATTTAACGAGTTTATGTCGATTTAAACTTGCATTGTTTTACTATAAATATGATAAATTACTTGTACATTTCGGTCTTTGGGTTTTAAGACTACATTTACACATTAAGGAAAATATTGGATTTTCTAACACAAATACTACTTTTACAAACGAAAGGCTTTTAATAATACCAAACAAAAGCTTATGAACTCACCAACCTTTGTGTTGACACTTTTTCAAACAACTTGTATTCTCAGGAAATCATTAAACAGGTAATCAAGTGCTTTTGAGGATGGGACGCTAAGGCGTCTACTACTTCATATTTTGTCAACATATTGAAATTGATTCGTAAACATGTAATTCATACAATGATGTAACTTTTTCAATTATATATATGTTGGTTGTGTTTGCTTGAATTACTATTACAATTGTTGTTATGATACTATACATGAAGTCCTCCACCCCCGGACGTTTCCGCCATCCTTGGTTTGGGGGTGCGACATATGATATCTGTCTATTGTGTATGTTTGTTATCTGTTATATGTCGACATGTTATGTTGGGGTTGAGACTATTTCTTTGTGATGTCAGTCAACAAACCGGGGCAATCCAACCGACAGGTTGTGGGCCAGGGTATTCCAACCGGGAGGCTGTCGTCCAGGGTAATCCAACCAGGAGGTTATGGACTTAATACGTGATATGCAATGCAACCCAACTTGAAGGTTGTAGGCTAGGGTAATCCAAATGGGAGGTTGTGGACCCAGCATGTTGAATTGTATATGTTATGTGTTGCATGGTGGTACTCTGGGGGTACGCACTAAGCTTTGGATTATAGTTTTAGTGTATTGTTTCAGGAACTTTAGATGATCGTGGCAAGGCGAAGGTATGACCGTGCACATCCTTGGGTTTTTACGTTTTTTGGATTTTGGGATACTCTGATTACTAAAATACACTTTTGAAATAATGGTCTTGTAAACATTTATAGTTATGGGTTGTCTTTGAAAAGTTAAAATTTATTATGATTTTTGGGATGTTAGAATTTGGTAGTAGAGCCGTGGTTTGAGAGAATTGGATGAACATTCGTGTGAATCCAGACTAAAACTTGGGAACTGTAAAAATTTTAAAAATGGTTTTCAAAATTTTTTTCAAAAATAACCAAGGAAGGATGTGATGTGTACAATCAGCTGCAGCAAGAAAGTATACCCCAAGTTAAACCCATTGTTATTTGATATGATGTTTATGATAAAACGACATGCTAGTGATAGGCTAGGGATCTTCAGGAATTGCATGATATAACTTCCTTATGAATGATGCCTGATAGTGTAGGGTTACTTCTTGTAAGAGATTGACAGCATTACTGTAGTATCTTAGTGTACGCATCATAGTTGTACATAACTAAGATTTTATAGCCTGAGAATATTTGGTTTAGCCTTATTTCATGTTCCTTCTTTGGTTGTGGGATTAGGATAGAATCAAGTATTCGACTGTCTATAAGATCCGGTGTTACGTGTTATTAGCATACGCGAGGGCTACAAGGTTAGTAGAAGTTTCATGGATGAGTATATGTGTGAGCAGCCGGCCAGATGAGGAATGTTTAGCCACTCTCTAGATAGTGAGGATAGGATGTATGCGTATCCTAGTTGTTGTATTTGTGTTTGTTGGTTGTGACCATCCATTAGACAAAGATGGCTAGGTGTGGAAGGTAGTATGTGCCGATACTACTGAAAGCACAAGACCCGTACACATAACGAGGAAGTCACAAACCCCAAAGGTTTAGTCGCGTATCATGATTATAGCTACATGTATTATGGCATTTATGATATATTCTGCTTTATTTTCGGTATGATGTTAATGAGAGGAACTGGTTCCAGGTGTGGAGCGACTCGTCAGGATAGGCCAGAAGGTCAAGTGCGCCCTGAACCTTCTCCGGTCAGGGGTGAAGGATTATTGATTGGCTTTTACACTCCTGAGCAGAGAGTTTTTGTTACTTGGGAGTAGTCCTCTGAGATTTTTTTGCATGAGGTATGTTCCCTTGGTGGAGAGGGAGAGGTTGGCTCAGGACTATCTGGATCTGTGGCTGGGGACTAAGACGGTGACAGAGATCATCAAGATGTTTACTGAGAGGTTTGTTATATGCCCTGAGTTTGTTGCTTCTGAGCAGGCTCGGATTACCCGGTATTTGAGCATGCTCAAGACGAATATTCGACAGTTTGTATCCACCTAACATTATGGTTCCCTCGCTGAGCTTCATGAGGCCTCGAGGAGGCGGGTGATTGAGATAGAGCTCTAGTTGAAGGAGTTGATGTAATCTCCTTTTCAGTTACAGTCTGCAGTGTACCGGTTGAAGCCCGCTGATTCGAGGTCTGAGGGTCAGAGGGGCTGCACTTGTGGCAAGTGTGGCAAGGTTCATGAGGGTGTTTGTCAGTATTCTTCTTCTGCATGTCGCAATTACGGCCATGAGGGACACTTTACGAAGGACTGTCATCAGCAAGCTCCTTCGTTAAGAAACAAGATCTACTATCATTTTGAGCAGGTGGTCCATGTGAAGGCCTAGTGCCCCTTACTTGCCGCCAGGCCTGTGCAGGCACCAGCTACTGCTACCCCAACGATTACAGATGGACGCCAGGGTAGGGCGGAGCCCCCGAGGGCTCGAGGTCATGCTTTCTAGCATACTGTAGAGGAGGCCAGGGGGGCGCCAAACGTCATTACTAGTATGTTTCCATTTACTATTTCATCAGTTATTTTATGGTATGCTTATGTTTATGATTCTTCTAGGTACCTTCTTAGTGAATTTCTTGTATGCTCTTGTGCTTTTTGACTCGGGTGCGAGTCGGTCCTTTGTATCTCAGTCTTTTAGGGTTTTGATATGACTCTTGGAGAGTTGGAGTGTCCGTTGCGAGTTTCTATCGCCAACGAACACAAGATCTTTGCATCGAGTGTTTACCAGGTTTAAGTTATGGAGATTTTTGGGGTGCCTTATCCAATTGATCTGATTCCTATTCCCATGGCGGACGTGTATGCGATAGTAGGGATGTATTCACTGAGCAGGTTTGGGGCTATGATTAACTTCAAGGGTCAGTGGGTGGTAGTTCGAACCCCAAGTGTGGGAGAATTGTTATTTTTGGAGATGGTACCAAGATTGGGTCAGCCTTTTGTTTTGCTGCCAGGGATCGACAGTATATTTAGCATGGTTGTATGGGCTATCTTGCGTATGTAGTTGATACTCGAGCTAGGAAAAATGTTTTCGGTTCAATATGTGCATATTCTTATATCGTTTGTGGATGTTTCCCCCGAGGCTTTACTGGACGTGCCTCCTGAGAGGCAGGTTGATTTCAGGATCGATTTGGTTCCAGAAACGACTCTGAATCTGAAGGCGTCGTACCGTTTGGCACCACCTGATATGCATGAGATGTCCTCTCAACTTTAGGAGCTGTTGGGCAAGCAGTTTATTAGACCAAGCATTTCACCGTGGGGAGCACCAATTTTGTTCATCAAGAAGAAGGATGGTTCATATCGGATGTGCATTAATTACCAGGAGTTGAACACGTTGACGGTGAAGAACCGTTATCCCCTTCTGCGGATTGATGACCTCTTCGATCAGTTGCAGGATGCATCTTGGTTGTTTAAGATCGATTAGAGGTCGGGGTATCATCAGATCATGGTTAGATAGGAGAACATGGAGAAGTTTGTGTTTCAGACTCGTTATGGTCATTATGAGTTCGTGGTGATGCCATGTAGGCTCACCAATGCGCCGAACATTTATGAATTTAATGAATCAGGTGTGCAGGCTGATGCTCGATCGATCAGTCATTGTCTTCATTGATGATATCTTGGTGTATTCCTGTAGCGACTCGATTATGATGATGAATGCGGAAATGTAATGATAAAGTGAATTAAAACATATTCATGAACACATAATGTAAATAATGTCGGTTTTAGCTCTCATTAGCCTAGCAAGTAATTACAAAGAGGTTCATGCAATCTTTCTCTCACTAGACTAATCTCTCATTTGGGTTCTTACATAAATGGGAGCTACTCACTTCCTATTTATAGGAAACGTTCAACCCATTACACAATCTAAGTGGGTAAGCCTACATCACTTCCAAGGAGAACTTTACACCTTAACATTCTCCCCCTCAAAGTTAGGATTAGATGTCCTGGCTTCAATATCAAAACGAGCACCAAGCGATCAAGACCAACTCCCCCTCGAGTAACACCAGTCTTCAAATCCGCTTTGAAAAAGAATATCCAAAAAGCTTCGAATACCCATTTCAATTTTCTCCCCTGTTTTATAATCATCAAATGATTATAAAACGCCAAAATGGTATGAGAAACAATCGAGGAATAAACCATACGAAACTCCCGCTCGATGTGTGATAAAAATTAAACTCTTCAATATGAGAAAATCCAAAAAATACGCCAATGTCTTCAAATCTTTGACATCCCGAACATGAAAATGAACACACATTGTTCATATACCATGAAAAATCTTGCACCAAAAAGAATCACGAAAAGCCGAGAGAAAATCTTCAAAAGTTGTGAGGATTTTGACTTTTAGGTGAGACTTGCAAGAAATTCGCAAATCGGGTACTTCAGGGACCAATTGCGAAAAATTAGCTTCCCAATTCATTCCAGATCCGAAACTTTACCCCATTTGTGAAAGTGGAAATAAAGTGTCATTTTCTAATAAACTTCAGGGACCAATAACGAAAAAACTTCCCACTTCACAGATACCCCTGATTCGAAACTGGATATAAACTGTCTAAACATTGAGAGTTGAGGGACCATATGTGTAAAAGGGTCATCTTCTTCCTTATTAGTTCGAAACGTGAAAGAATGAGCATCATCAGTTGAAAGTACTAGTAATACTCTTGATTTGAAACCAATCTTTTGACTCCAATCCTTTCACTTTCGACTCCAAGCAATGTGGTTTTCGACTGTTGACCCCAAAACACTTTCGACTTTAATTTGGTTTCCGTAAAAATCGAACTACCAACACCAAAAAATCGAAACTTCAAAACTCTCGATTCTTCACTTTCGATCCCAAAAATCCCTTCCCAATCGGAATTCCAAAATCGATTCTAAGATCCATTACACTTTCGACTATCAATCCAAAATACTTTCGATTTCAGTCAATTGACCATTCAATTGAATTGCAATCGAGTCGAGACTCTGCATTCAATTATCAAACTTAACATCACAGTTAAACTTTTGACTGCGATTTTATCCTCTTTTGATTCCAAACCAAGTTCTCCGAATCGAAAATCAATACCAAAACTTTCAATTGCAACCTCAATTTTAATCCCACAAACTCAAATCTAAAGTCAATATTCAACTCAGACCTTCAATTTTATATCAACTGAACATTTTGCTTAACTCATCAGAACCATATCAATTCGATTTCCATTTGCTTTCGTTTTTAATCAAACTTTCGACTAAAACACGATCACTTTCGATTCCAATAATCGTCAATCTTTCGATCCTTGAACTCAATTGCAACTTTTGATTCAAAAATTAACTTTCATTCCCAAGATCTAAAACTTTCGACTTAGATACAACCAAGTCACAATCAAAACATTTTTACTTCCCCAAATCATCCCATATGAGAAAATCAACTCATTTTTCCCAAATCATTTTCGATTCGATACCAGCCCTACAACCATTCAACCACAAAGCTTGATTTAGACTTTGACTTTTTTTTGTTTCATCTTTGACACTCAATATCTCCGTCGAATTCAAAACACCATACGACATCCAATTTCAAAATCCTCTTCAGTCGACATGTAATTTCGAAACTTCAATCAACTTCACAATTCCTTTCGTTTTTTACATCAAAAATCGTAAATCAGACCATTCGATGTCATCATTCGGTATCAGCTATTCCAACTTATACAACTCGTAATTGATCTCTCAAAAACAAACCACTTGACATTCAAACTAATCGACATCAATCCTTTTTGACAAATTGAGAGAGACGAGTCTTCTTCCATTTTATACGATATCAAATCCTTCTCCCCAAAACAAATTTGGGCTTGATATTGAACAAAACTGAATCGAATCTTCAGCCATCAATTATTAACAAAAAAAATTTGGAATTCATTTGAGGTTGAGAATTTGAGAAACCTCATAGTAAAATCTTTTACTATTTGTAATACACGAATTGAACATGGAAGATCCAACATCATATCCTTGAGAATGATATGAACTTCTAGGTTTTTGGTTGGAACTAAGAAATTTCCAAATTGCACATTGTATCACCCATGAAGCTTCTTCTCATTTCTCCAAAATCTAACTTCATCATCATGTTGAATTTCAGAAACTTCAATAATTTTGGCTTTGGAATTTGATAAAATAGCAACATTTGATGATTGTTGTTTAGGAATACAAATCTTCTTCACTAATTTCGGCATCAAAACGTTTGAAGAATTCTGCTTAGAACCCCGAATTTTCTTGATTTTACTTTTCTTCTTCTTATTCTTTTTCCACTTTTTGGATCTAGAATTTTGAATCGAAAAACAACATCATTCTTCACAACTTCAACTTTGCAATTTTTAACCATATCCTTTGTAGTTTGATACATTTGAAAATCTTGGATTGAAGGGTTTATATAAGGCACCATTTCTTCAAATGAATCAGAAGAACACAAACAATCATCGGTTTGAACTCCAATCGAACAATAAACTTTTACAACTTCATGAGAATCACATTGAATCCCCTTTTCTTGAACTTTAAGAACATCATGAACATGATGAACTTATTCAAGAACATGTTTTTGATCTTCAAGAACATCCAGGTAAATTGCAATTTCATTGAAACCATATGTACAAACATCACAATGAATTCCTCTAATGATTTCATCCTCTTTCTTCTTCCTATTCTCTCATGATAAGTTGTATTGTGACAAGATCTTCAGGGAATTGGTCATTGGTTGACGAGTTGGTCTTGGAGGTTTACCTGAGAACACAACACAGAAGAGTCGTTAAAGGACGACCGAGGGTTCTCCCGGGACATCACTCCGACGATCAAGTTAGCTTTATTTCTGAGAGAGATTTAGGTAAAATTGTATAGGGAAGAAGATGATCCCCTTCCTTGGGCAGGAATGGATCCTTTTATACCTGTTGCTAACGGAATGGGGTGACTCTCCCCATGTGGGAGTGAAACGTGGCACTTTCCTATTGGGAGAAGTACGCTCACCCCGTGTAACAGCCGGCTGACGTCAGTTCTGGGGTCATCAGGCTCATTATCATGACATGATTGGTCATGAGAGAATGAGAGGATCATGAGGAATGTTCTTCCTCGTGGGGGAAAGTGAGTTGTCATCTTGGCGCTGGCCTGTCCGGGCAAAAACTTTGACTCGGCCAAGGCCCTGGCGAGATAACGTCCCGTTAATGCTTTCCGTCAGATTTAACGTGGTCGCATATGGTAACATTAACAAGTCCCTTAGACCAGTAGGCTTCTGCGTTGGGGACGTAGCAGAGTTGTTCAGGTCTAGTCATAGACAATTGGCGGACTGCTATTGCTAGTCTGTGAGGTTGACAAGACGGAGTTGCCGTTGTTCGGCGGTTTCATCATGAGATGGTTCACTTCTCTTTTTATAACATTTAAACCCTTGTTTCTCCAGGCATTTCCTCCTCACTCTCTCCCTTTCTCACTTTTCTTCTTTGCTCTAAATTACCTTTCGATCTTTCCTTGCATTCTTCGATGGTTGTCGCTCGTCCTTTAGGAAGGGAACTCACTGTTGAGGAATGGGAATCCTTCTAGTTCCGGTTTGGGTTTGTCCCTGAACATGGGGTTCAAATTCTGCTCCCTGATGTATTGCTTGATAGTCCCCCTGAGGGCAAGGTCGGCATTATGATTGCTTTGTTCGTGGCGGGTCTACGCTTACCTACTACGAACATTTTCAACCTGATCATTCGCGAATACGAGTTTTCTGTGAGGGAGCTGACCCCAATCTCCATAAAAAAGATTGTGGGCTTTGATCTTCTCTGTCGTTCCCTAGGTTACCAGCCGACTGTCCCGACGTTCAAGCACTTTTTCAATGCTACCACCTAGTCTGGGACTCGGACCCTTTCTCGCCGACGAGGAGTCACTACCCTCATCCATGATCAAAAATCCAAAAAGAATTGGAAGGAGAAGTTTTTGTGGGTGAACAGTGACCTTGTGGTGCTTAGCTATCCTAAGACCAAGGCGTATGTATACCGTGCTCCAACGCTCTTTGGTACTGACAAAGAGTTGGCAGATGCCCTAGAGAAGGTTAGCATCTATGGTGAGGACTGCATCTTGGCTGCTGGTGGGATGAGCGCCGCTTGGAGGGCTCATGGGAAAATGCCTGAGTTTTTCGTCGAGAGAGAAGGTATGATGCTTCTTCTTCTGCTTTCCCTTCCCCCCCCCCCCCCCGTTTTTACTCGACAAAGTACTTTGAAATCGGTAATTTTGTTAACCGTTGTTACCTTTGTTTTTTGTCAGGTGTGGAGGAGATTATCTCCTTAGAGAGAGATCTAAGAGGTTTATCCGATGGTAATTTTGACTGTCGCGACATTGACCTTGTAGAGACTCTCCCGCCACTTGTTTCCGGTCGGGGTATCGAGGCTATATCTGAGTCTCCTGCCGGTTCAGAAGATGTTGTTGGCACTGGCGAGGAGCCGGATCTGCATGACGTCGTTGTTGTCGGTACTTCTCACTAAGATCTTGTCCCTTCCGGGTCCCCAAGTAGTCTTCGACATGTCAAGAGGCGATTCGCTTTAGTGTAAACCTCTTCCGACAGTAGCGTTGAGACGGCTAGAACCGAGCCCCCGCTTCACAAGAAACGTATGTTGAGTTTCTTGTTATGGGGTTCCAAATGTTCCACCAGTGTTCCCGATGAAAGTTCTTCGAAACTGGTGGAGGCGGCACACAATAGGGCGACTGAACTGCCCGGTAACAGAGAGAAGAAAGCTACCGATGTGACTGACCCCGATCCTGCTACTGTAAGGGTGCAAAGTCACTCTTGGATGTCATGAGGGCTTACTCCTTTGATTGTGCATAATGAGTTGTCTTTCCTTTATAAGGAAGTGAGTGACACTCATTTTATCTAATGAACATTTTGAGAGATTAGTTTAGAGAGAGAATTAGCAAAACCCATTTTGTACTCTTTCTATGAAACTAATGAGAGCTTAAAAGAATTATTTACTTCTTGTGTTCATGTTCTTGAGTTTACTTGATGATTCACTAAATCATTCTTAATTCCGCACATGCCATCATAATCACACCACTACAATTGGTATCAGAGTGGGTGTTCTTGATTTGATCAAGAATTGATCCTTGATGGCGTTCTTGATTTGGTGAATTTTTTTATCTTTGATCTTCGTGTTTTAGAGAGTCTTTGGATTCTAGAAATCGAATTCATCTTTGATTCTATTAATAATTCGATTTTCTTCACTAGAATTCAAGTGATTTTTACTTTCTCTCTCTAGAAAACCCATTCAAAATCACTTTCTCTCTCTAGAAATCTCCAAGTTTTTGTGATCATGGTGTGTTTGGAGTATGATTCTTGGGTTGTGATTGTTAAAGATTTGAAATACAAAGTCAACGAATATCAATTCTATGGATTGGTGTTAAATGGGTTGATTTCAAAAGAAACTTTGATTTCTTATGGAGGTTTGAAGGATGATCATGGAAGATTGATATTTCAACCACTTTTGAAGATTGAATGTTTGTATGATCTTTTCATTATGAAGTTAGTTGCAAGCAATAACCGAAAAGAAGGAGAAGAAAGAGATTTGTATAACAAAAGATACATTTCTCTTGTTGAAAATCCAAGTGATCTTCATGCTCTTAAGGTTGTTGAAGATGTTCTTGATGATGATCATCATGTTCTTGATGTTCAAGAAAAAGGAGTTCAAGTTGATTATCAAGATGAAAAGATTTTTTGCTCGATTGGAGTTCAAACCGATGATATTTTGTGTTCTTGTGATTCGTTTGAAGGAATGATTCCTTATCGAAAGCCTGTGATCCAAGAAATTCACAAGTATCAAACTCCAAAAGATTTGATTCAAACTCAAGAAGTTGTGGAAAGTGGGTTTGTTCATGAAGTCAAGTCTTCAAGATGCAAAAAGATGATAAAGAAAAAGAAGAAGAAGATTAAACGGAAGAACAAGCGGGTTTATTCACAAAAATCGTCGAATGTTGTTGTGAATACGAAATCCGTGAAGCAAATTTGGGTTCCAAAGCAACAATCTCCAAATGTTGTATTGAATTTGAAGTCAAAACCCAAATGTGTTGGTGGTTCTTTTGAAGATGTTCTTGGATCGTTGAAGAACACGAAGAACGAGTTGTACATCTCGCATAATGGGTGGTACAATGTTCAAATTGGAGATTTTCTCATTCCAACAAAAGAACCAAGATCTTCTCAATTTGATTCATTCGTTGCAAATGGATCTCGATTCGTCAAAAATGTATCTCAAATTCTCAAATGGATTCCAAAACGTCCATGATTTCGATTCGTAGTTTACGTTTTTCATTTTTGATCGATTTGCCTCATTGGATCAAATCCGTTTCAATCCTATTGATTGATCCAATATCTTTTTTATAAGATCAAGCTCAAAACAAACATTTAATTTTGTTTTGATTACTTCATAAGTCCAAAATAACGAATTTTACTGTTCATCGATCTGATTTGAATTTTACTGTTCGTCTTTTATTTTGAGCTCAAATTCTTTCTGCAACTGTTCATATTCGAATGATTGAGCCCAAATCGAACCTTCACACTAACTTCAGCTAATCAGTCTATTTTTTATCCAATTTCACTATTGAAGCCCAGAGAATCCATTAATCAGATATGAAGCACATTCACTTTGTTCGTTCCTACTCATACGCTTAAAGTGTTTGTTTGTTCTATTGTTCTTGGCTTCTGTTCATACGAATTCGGTTTCTTATCATCATTCTTAACAATCGATGCTTTTTGATTGTTGAATTCGTCTTTGGAGTCGATTGTGTTGAATATAGAATCGTTTTCACATGTGGAATCGATAAGTCAAATTATGATCAAGTCAAAGTGATGAAATCGGCAATTGGTATTTTGATTTGAATGAAATTGATCAAAGAACACATGAATGTGATGAAGAACAATTCGAATAGTGTGTTTGATCTGAAATTGCTTTGAAAAGTTGTCGATTTGTGTTTGTTGACTTGACGAATTTTAAAAGTCAACTCAAAAAGTCAAAATCAGATCAATTGGGTAATCGGAGTTTGAATCGGTGATTGAAACGAAGGAAGTGATTGATACGTGATGTTCAAGTTTTCAAGCCGATGTGAAGAGAAAGTCAAATTTTGATTATTTAAAAGTCAAAATTTGGAATCATTTATCATCAGTTTGGTTTCATTTGATTTCGACAGTCGAAGGGTGAAACGATTGGGTGTTAGTCTACAACTTGGAGTCAAGCATCGATATGAAAACGAAGCCATGGGTGATACAGTAGATGGCTCAAGAGTTGATTATTCGATGTTTACAGTTGGAGTTTTGTCGATGATTTCGTTTATTGGTTTGGCTATAGACTGGGAATTTGCTTTGAAATCGATGGCTGATTGATTTTGATTTCGAAGGCTTGATTGAAGAATTGATGTTATTTGGAGTTAAAGGTATTGACGAATTCGTCAATTGGGAGGAATGGAACTCTATGGTTTTTTATTTTAGATTTTCGAAGGTTTTGATAACGAACTGGAAAGATTTTGGAGTCGACGGCCTTTATTAATGAATTCTTTGGGATCAAAGAACGAAAGCTAAGACTTTGATTTCAAATGGCTATACTTGATGTGTTAATGTCACACCGCGAAACCGACGACGGAAACGTCCCGGGGCGGAGGACGTCATGTATAGCATCACAACCAATGAATAACAGCAATCATAACAACACAACCATTACAGTGAATACTTAAATAAAATGTTTACATCAGTTTGAAACTTTGTCTGGAACTTTGTTTGAGTTACATCCAATAGCTTTGTATAGTAAAAACATAAAACTCTTATTGCTCCTGTTCCTAAAAAATCCAGCAAGTACCTGTTTACTGATTTCCTGAGAATACAAGCAGTTTGAAAGAGTATCAGCATAAAGCTGGTGAGTTCATAAGCGGTGGTTTGTTGTGAAAATCATTGATGAGTTCTTAAAATGTTTGTATAGTTCAAAGAAAATCTGATATTTTCTTTAGTGAGGATGTAGTGTTTTCAATTCTGTATAAAACCATGAATGCTTGTCGCTGAAAACTGTAGTGATATGCGAAATGATTACTTCATGTGACTAGCTAATGCAAATCAAGATGTAATAGTATTTCGTGCGTGAAACCATTATATGTTCGTTTCCATTTGAAAACCCTGAGAGTTCTCCAGTTGTAGAGTGTATTAGTTCTATTTAGTGTAAATAAAACTGTTGAAGAGTGTCAAGTTGTAAACTAAAGGTGATTTATACATATTGTGAGTTGTATAACCATGCTTGATATGACTGGAGACCTTTCCAACGTTCTTCAGGCGTCGAGTTAAATGACATTTGTACATCCAAGGCGTACCCGCCTAACTGTAGCTAGTAGTTCAGATGTGGGATTGTCAGTCCCGAATAGATCTATTCACAAATCTCACGCTCTCCCTCCAGGAGACTCTGGTTATACTATGGTAGGATTTATCCCTGTACACCTAAGGGTACAGTAGTGAAGTAGTGCCTCACAGTATCATACAATCTAGTTTACATGTAGTGTAGTAGCGTTCTACCATAGTGAAAATCCGTAATGTATACCGTTTGTAGTGATAATTTTAGTTATGAATACCATGAATAAGTAGCGATGTAATTTGTAAACTGTTTCTGTCTTAGTGCACATGTTCAGTAGTGAAAGTTTCTATACTTGTTATGTTTAGAAGATTCCCAAACTATACCGATTATAGTTTGCATGTTTAGTGAATAGCGTGTCCAGAAAACTATGCAATTTTAGTGAAAACGTCCCTTATGCTCAACACAATACAAAAGGGTTAAAGTATGAGGTTTGCATAAGTTTTTGAAAACATTTATGTTTAGCTTGTATTCCCCCCCTGAAAACATTGAAAACATGGAAAATGTAGGGGTATGAACTCACAATTGTTGCGTGAAAGCGCTGACTGAAATGAAGATCCTTGAGTTGTTGCACGTGACACTTAACGGAATCCTATTATCAAATAAATACATATATGTATCTAAATTAGCGATTTCGTTAGATAAAGTGTTAGAGGAACACTTGTATTCGGTTGAGGAATGTTACCGGGACTTGATCGAATCGATGAAAGTGGGTTTTCAGCCAAAAGCACCACTTAAACGGTGTTTACGGCCGTGAACAAGGGTTTACGGTTGACAGACAGTTTACGGCCGTGAACAGGGTTTACGGCCGTGAACTGGGGTTTACAGTTTCTGAAGGCTTGATGAGTTTACGGCCGTAAACTCAAGAACAGAGTTTACGGTCTTTGAAGGCTTGGACCGTAAACTCAAGAACAGGGTTTACAGTCTTTGAAGATGGACCGTAAACTCAAGAACACTGGTGCTGATTTCGAAGAGATAAGTGTTTCCAGACGTTCCGAAGTGACTCCAAACGGTGTTTCTCGATGTTTCCCGAAGTTTGAAGGTGTTTTTAGGTGTTTATGGTCAAGGTTTTTAGAGAGAGAAGGAGAGAGTTATCGGCCAGAAGTGTTCAAATGAAGGTGGAGGTCTCGTATTTATAGGGGTTTTGTGGTCGGTGGTGGGGTCCACTCTTTACTGGCCGTAAACGGGTTTACGGTCGTAAACGGGTTTACGGTCGTAAACGCGTTTACGGTTGTAAACTCACTTAGGCCGGAATTGATTGATTTTTCGAGATATTCGGGTTTCCGCACGATTTTTGGTTCCAACTCGAAAATAATTTAATTATATATAACTAGATTAATTTCTAAACCAAGAAGTTCAGCGGAAAAGTTAATGAATTCGAAATTTTATTTACGGAAATCGCGTAACGGAACGGAAAAAATTATGGTTGTCACATCATCCCCCTGTTAGAGGGAATTTCGTCCCGAAATTCGAACATAGAATACAAATCATGGATCAGAACAGAGATGCGGATAATTATGTTTCATCTGATCTTCGTGCTCCTAAGTGTATTCAGGTCCCCGCTTGGCATTCCAGCGAACCTTCATAATCGGGATGCGACTTTGTTTCGTTCGTTTGATCTCTCTGTCCATGATTTCGAACGCTTCTTCCATGAAGTTGAGGTTCTCGTTGATTTCAATCTCGATGAGAGGAATCACAAGTGTCTCATCGGACAGACACTTCTTTAGGTTCGATACGTGGAAGACGGGATGGATGTTGCTGAGCTCCCGTGGTAACTGAAGTTTGTATGCTACGGGACCGATCCTAGCAAGGATCTCAAACGGTCCAATGTACCTTGGGTTTAGCTTTCCACGCTTCCCAAAGCGTATCATGCCTTTCCAGGGTGAGACCATCAGAAGGACGCGGTCACCAACCTGAAACTCCAAGGGCTTTCGTCTCTTATCGGCGTAGCTCTTTTATCTATCTCGTGAGGCTTTCAGTCGTTCCCGGATTCGTACTATCTTCTCAGTTGTCTCTCGGATGATCTCAGGACCAGTGAGAGTACTGTCGGGGACTTGACCCCTGGCTAGCTGCGTGTCGCCCACCTCAGCCCAGCACAGAGGGGATCTGCACTTACGGCCATAGAGGCCTTCAAACGGCGCAGCCTTGATGCTGGTATTGTAGCTGTTGTTGTAAGAAAATTCAACCAAAGGAAGATGAGTGTCCCATGATGCGCTGAAGTCGATGACGCAGGCTCTCAACATGTCTTCCAATGTCTGAATTGTTCTCTCACTCTGTCCATCAGTCTGCGGATTATAAGCCGTGCTCATATCCAACTTAGTTCCAAGCGCCTTCTGTACTGACTTCCAGAACCTCGATGTAAACCTGCTATCTCCATCGGAGATAATGGATGCAGGTACACCATGAAGGCGAACTATTTCTCGAAGGTATATTTGGGCGAGTCTCTCCATCTTGAAGTTTTCTTTGATTGGTAGGAAGTGGGCAGATTTTGTCAACTGATCGACAATTACCCAAATGGTGTCATGCCCACTCGGAGATCTGGATAACTTGGTGATAAAATCCATGGTTATCATTTCCCACTTCCACTCAGGTATCTCCGGATGCTGAAGTAAACCTGAGGGCCTTTGATATTCTACTTTTACCTTGGCACAAGTCAGGCACTTGCTCACGAAAGTAGCAATTTCCGCTTTCATGTTTGGCCACCAATAGAGTTGTTTGAGATCCAGATACATCTTATCCGAACCTGGGTGAACGGAGTATTTAGTCTTGTGAGCTTCGTTCATGATAACTTCTCTGCAACCACCATACTTTGGGGTCCAGATCCGGTTCATGAAGTAGTACACTCCGTTTCCCTTGAGTTCCAAGTTCTTGTCCATCCCTCGCAGTGACTCATTTGCCACATTCTCTGCTTTCAAAGATTCCACCTGAGTCTCTCTGATTTGCGCGGACAAATGGGAATGGATGCTCATTGTTAGTGCCTTCACCTTACGTCCTGAATACTCCTTTCGACTGAGGGCATCTGCTACCACATTGGCCTTGCCGGGATGATAGCGAATTTCACACTCGTAGTCACTGAGTAGCTCTACCCATCGCCGTTGTCTCATGTTCAACTCCTTTTGATCAAAAATATGTTACAAGCTCTTATGGTCGGTGAAGATAGTACACTTGGTTCCATAGAGATAGTGTCTCCAGATCTTTAACGCAAAGACCAATGCTCTTAACTCCAAATCATGAGTTGTGTAATTGACCTCGTGTGTTTTCAACTGTCTCGAGGCATAGGCGATGACCTTTCCTCTCTGCATGAGCACACACCCTAGGCCCTGATTGGATGCATCACAATAGACTACAGAGTCTTCCGTCCCTTCGGGCAGGGACAAGATAGGTGCGCTGCATAGGTCCTGTTTCAAGGTTTGAAACGCAGTGTCTTGCTTAACTCCCCAACTAAAAGTTACACCCTTTTGTGTCAGGGTAGTTAAAGGCTTTGCGATTTTGGAGAAATTCTGGATAAACCGGCGATAATAGCCCGCGAGACCCAAGAATTGTCGGATTTCTGTGGGTGTCTTTGGTGCAGACCAATTCTCAATCGCTTTGATCTTGGAAGGGTCCACGTGTATTCCTTCCTTGCTAATCACGTGTCCAAGGAAATTTACCTTCCTGATCTAGAATTCGCACTTCGAGAATTTCGCGTATAGTTTTTCTGCCCTTAATGTTTCCAACACCTGCCTTAAGTGCTGTTTATGATCATTCTCACTTCGCGAATAGACAAGTATATCATCGATGAACACAATCACGAACTTGTCTAAGAAAGGGCGGCACACCTGATTCATCAGGTCCATGAATACTGCCGGTGCGTTGGTTAGACCAAAGGGCATCACTACAAACTCGTAGTGTCCATAGCGAGTTCGGAATGCTGTTTTGGGCACATCATCCTCATGAACTCGCAACTGATGGTATCCTGATCATAGATCTATCTTCGAAAAATAGCTGGCTCCCTGAAGTTGGTCGAAGAGATCGTCGATCCTGGGTAAAGGATATCGGTTCTTGATGGTAAGCTTGTTCAGCTCTAGGTAGTCGATACACATCCGGAAAGATCCGTGTTTCTTCTTCACGAATAAGATCGGAGCTCCCCAGGGTGAGGAACTCGGCCTTATGAATCCTTTGCTAATCAGCTCATTGAGCTGGCTGGATAATTCCTGCATTTCCGCTGGCGCTAAACGGTAAGGAGAGTTACAGCTCATTAAGTCGATACGAAACTCGACTTGGCGCTCGGGAGGGATTCCTGGAAGATCTTCGGGGAAAACCTCAGGAAAGTTACAGACTTCGGGGATGCTCTCGAGGTCTCTAACTTTTTGCGTCTCGTCGACAACATGAGTTAGGAATGCATGGCACTCCTTCCGCAGATACTTCTGAGCTTTGATGCACGAAATCATACGGAGGTTCGAACTGAGTTTATCACCATAAATCATAAGGGTTTCGCTAGAGGGAAGATTAAGACGGATAGCCTTCTCGAAGCAAAGAATATCAGCACGATTGGAACTCAACCAATCCATGCCGATAATGACATCAAAGCTATTGATGGACACATGCATAAGATCGATGGGAAAGGAATAATTGTCTAGGGTAAGAGTACATCCTATGAATATGTCGTTAGTGCTCTCCTTCTTTCCATTAGCCATCTCGACGGTAAATGTTTCAGTTAAAGGTTGGGATTTACATTTGATTAGGTGTTTGAATGCATGACTAACAAAACTCCTCTCCGCACCAGAATCGAATAGAATGCATGCATGAAAGTTATCAAGGAGGAACGTACCCGTAACAACGGTAGGATCAGCAACTGCTTCCTCCTGGCCCATCACCAGAACTCTTCCTGTATTGCCACCAGTTGTTGCCTTGGGACAGTTTCTCCTGAAGTGCCCAGCCTCTCCACATCCATAACAAGTTTGACCAGCGCCCGCTCCCGGAGCCTGCTTGGTTGGTTGAACTGGTGTCTTGCAGTATCGAGCTGTGTGTCCCTTCTTCCCACAGCTGTTGCAATTCAACTCACGGAAGGGCCCGTGATGATGGAAGTTACACTTGTTGCACAGGGGTAGTTTTCCAGCATAACCACCGGTAGGAGATTGGGTGGTTGGAACAGTAGTGGGAACAGCAGCAGGAGCAGTAACAGCATAAAATGCCACTGTTTGTTGTTTCTTGGAGGGCTCCTGTGAAGAAGGACCCTTCCGTTTGTTACCAAACTTCTTCTTCTTCCCACCGCTTTCCTTTTGTGGATCGGAGATAGTTGCCACCTCATCCAGATCGATTCCATGATCGATCAGAGTCTGTGCCAAATCCTTGGCGCTTTCAAAAGTAATCGGTCTAGCAGCCAAGACTTTTCTTGCTTTCCGGGGTGACCATTTCCAGACAGAGGTGTAGGCAGCGATGTCGGAACCCTTCATCTTCAGGTTCCAGAGTTCGTGCTCCAACTTTTGCATTTCGCCCCCCGGGCAGTACTCCGCGAGCATGAGTTCCTTCAGTCTTTCCCAAACCATGGCATTAGCCACTGGCAGGGTTAGGGTTTTGACTCGACCATTCCACCAGGTCAAAGCTCTGTCGGTGAAGGTGCAGGCGGCGAACTTCACCTTGTTTGCTTCAGAACAGACGCAGATTTCGAAGATGGATTCGATCTTCTCGAACCATCGAGTCAGGGCGATGACACCTCCATTTCCGTCGAAGGACTTGGGTTTTGCAGTCATGAAGTCCTTGTAGGAACACTCTTTTTGATGTCCCTGACTTCCATCTTGTCTCTGAGGGTCGGTTCCACCTCCAGCCCCACCAGCATTCACTTGTGCCATTGCTGCAGTCACGGCAGCGGTAACAGCAGCCTGGAACATGACGGGATTGAATTGAGGGGGTGGTGGTGGCGGAGTGTCGTCGTTCCTTCTGATGGGTCTTGGTCGGGGAGGCATCTCGATCTAGAAACAATCAGGAAGAAGAGGATGGTAAGTCCTCGAGATATATATAAAACGAAATATATCTCATCCTGATAATAAAAGTATACCACCGAGCGATAAGCACAGAAAGGTTACTGACACAAGTAAGTGCTTAAGAAAGAAGAGGTAGCAATGCTTAGAGTGAATCTGTATACTGAGTTTGGCTCTAGCTAAAATACTCCTATACTATTTTATGCATAATGATTTTGGTAAGTTTTTAGGCCTGCTGTAATACCACAGCCACTCCCAAGCACATGTTGGTCATGTCTTGACTAAATATAGTTGATCAGGCTATATTCACCCTAGACATGATTACATAACTGACCAGGTTTAACCGCAGCGTTCCAGCATCCAAATACTTTTATTCTGTTCTACTAGCGACACGAATTTTGTTATGTATGCATGCTCGTTTACTTTTTATAAAAAAAATACTTTATATTTTTGAAAGTATACTTTTAGCGTAGAGCACTTAGGCCCCTTAGTGTTTATAGTTGTATACCACGTAAGGTTCGGTATACTAGTTCGCTATAAACAAGGGCTCTGATACCAATCTGTCACACCCCGAAACCGACGATGGAAACGTCCCGGGGCGGAGGACGTCATGTATAGCATCACAACCAATGAATAACAGCAATCATAGCAACACAACCATTACAGTGAATACTTAAATAAAATGTTTACATCAGTTTGAAACTTTGTCTGAATTACATCCAATAGCTTTGTATAGTAAAAACATAAAACTCTTATTGCTCCTGTTCCTCAAAAATCCAGCAAGTACCTGTTTACTGATTTCCTGAGAATACAAGCAGTTTGAAAGAGTATCAGCATAAAGCTGGTGAGTACATAAGCGGTGGTTTGTAGTGAAAATCGTTGATGAGTTCTTAAAATGTTTGTATAGTTCCAAGAAAATCCGATAGTTTCTTTAGTGAGGATGTAGTGTTTTCAATTTTGTATAAAACCATGAATGCTTGTCACTGAAAACTATAGTGATATGCGAAATTATTACTTTATGTGACTAGCTAATGAAAATCAAGATGTAATAGTATTTCGTGTGTGAAACCATTGTATGTTCGTTTCCGTTTGAAAACCCTGAAAGTTCTCCAGTTGTAGAGTGTATTAGTTCTATTTAGTGTAAATAAAACTGTTGAAGAGTGTCAAGTTGTAAACTAAAGGTGATTTATACATATTGTGAGTTGTATAACCATGCTTGATATGACTAGAGCCCTTTCCAACGTTCCTCAGGCATCGAGTTAAATGACATTTGTACATCCCAGGCATGTTCGCCTAACTGTAGCTAGCAGTTCAGATGTGGGATTGTCAGTCCCGAATAGATCTATTCACAAATCTCACGCTCTCCCTCCAGGAGACTTTGCACCCTAACAATTCCAAGACCAGAGAGCAGCATGATGAGCACCTTTGAGAGCTTTTGAGAGTTTTGAGGAAACAACAAATGTATGCCAAGTTCTCGAAGTGTGATTTTTGGTAACGAGAGTTCCAGTTCTTGGGGTATCTCATTAATAAGGATGGGATTTTGGTCGATCTAGCTAAGATGGATGTCGTGATGCAGTGGGACGTTCCGAAGTCTCCCTCGGAGATAAGGAGTTTCTTGGGATTAGCAGGGTATTATCGGAGATTTATTCAAGACTTCTCCAATATTATTTTACCCTTCACTCGTCTGACGAGGAAGGCCATGGATTTCCGTTGGGAGCCTAAGCAGCAGGCTACATTCGAGACACTAAAACAGAAGTTGTGTGAGGCCCCAGTGTTAACCCTCCCTTAGGTTGTTGAGGGTTTTGTTGTATATTGTGATGCATGGATCACTGGTTTCAGAGCGGTGCTTATGCAGCGTGGGAGAGTCATTTCGTATGCTTTTAGGAAGTTGAAATTGCAAGGGTTGTTATCCGACTCATGATTTGGAGTTGGGTGCAGTGATGTTTGCTCTTAAAATTTTGTGACATTACTTGTATCGGGTCAGGTGTACTATCTACACGGATCACAAGAGGTTGATATATCTCATGGATCAGCCGAATCTGAATATGAGACAGTCTAAGTGGCTTGACATGGTCAAGGATTACGACTGTAAGATTCTGGATCACCCTGGGAAAGCAAATGTGGTCGATGATGCTTTGATCCGTAAGACGGCTAGTTCTGTTATTAAGAGTCTATGTATGAGGATATCGATTGATTCTCCGCTTCTTGATCTGATTGGGAAGGATTAGGCCGAGGGAGTCAATAAGGAGAATTGGAAATAGGAGAGACTCAGGGGTGAGATTGATAGGTTTGCAACTGACAGTCATGGATTAATGACCTGATATGGATGGGTTTGGGTGTCATACTTTGGTGGGATCATACAAACTGTGCTAGAGGAGGCACACAAGTCCAGATTTTCGATACACCCTAGAGCCACCAAGATGTATCGAGATTTGAGGCTTAGTTATTGGTGGTCGTGCATGAAAAGATAGATAGCCTGGTATGTCGAGAGGTGCTTGACTTGTCGAATGGTCAAGGCCGAGCACCAGAGGCCTAATGGCAATTTGCATCCATTGGAGGTTCCCATTTGGAAAAGGGAACATGGTACTATGGATTTCATCACGAAGTTACCGCAGACGCCTAAGGGATTCGACGCGATATGCGTTATCGTGGACCGTCTGACCAAGAGCGCCTACTTTCTAGCCATTCAGGTGAGTTCTTCGGCCGAGAAGTTGTCCGACTTATATATGCGCGAGATTGTTGCTCAGCATGGTATTCTAGTCTCTATTATATCTGATTGAGATGTTCAGTTTACATCTCATTTTTTACAGAAGATCCATTACGAACTAGGTACAAGGTTGTATCTTAGTATTGCTTATCATCCATAGACTGACGGTGTCAAAACTAGCAATTTCGCTAGGAAATTTCGTCCTCATGTAAGCAATAACTATGGTGAGACTCGTGCTAACACATTAGAAGTATACTTTATGGTTCCTAAAGGACCATGAAAAGATAGAATGCAAATCTCTCCATGTATCTCAAATCTCTCCCAAATCTCTCCAAGAATATAAAATATCTCCCAAATTTCTCCAAGTATGTGAAATCTCTCCCAAATCTCTCCAAGTATGTGAAATCTCTCCAAGTATATGAAATCTCTCCCAAATCTCTCCAAGTATGTGAAATCTCTCCCAAATCTCTCCAAGTATGTGAAATCTCTTCCAAATCTCTCTATGTACTTTCCTCAGTCGAAAACAGCCCAAAATCGAAGGAGAAAACCCAAAAGGACCCTCTTGGTCTGGAACCCTCTTGGTCCTGAACCTCTTGGCCGGAACCCTCTTGGTCTGGAACCCTCTTCGTCCGAAACCCTCTTGGCCGGAATACCCTAGTCACTTCGGAACTCCTCTTGCTTCCGACAATCTCGCAAGTCCGGAAGAGTGACTCCGGAATAAGCCTCGCTCCGGCAGACCTCGCTTAAGGCTACTTCGGAAGTTCTAGCCAGCCTTCGCATCTCCGGTCCGGACCTCCGGACTTCGCTTGCAGCTTCGGAACTCGCATATGCCTCCAGAATTTGATGAATGGCTCCGGAACTTAGGAATCGACTTCGGACCCTCGCAGGCTCCGGACTCCACTCGGATTTTGGACTATTTCAGACTTTTTCTCCATTTTGGGGTATTTTGACGTCAGGGATCCCACCAAACTCGTATTTTTCGTAACTTAGACCCCTAAAACCTCTATTTTATGCCAAATTTGATTATTTAAATCATATTTACATAAAATAAAATTTAGGATTTATAAAGATCCTATTCAAAAATCAAGATAAGGACAAAGAGGTTTGACCTTGTGATTTGATGTAAATTCCACATTTCCCATACAAATCCCAGTAATCTATGCATTAACCCTTAGTGATAGACATTACCCACCAGTACTCCAAGCAAATATCAAATCACTCCTTATATTCCCTTATTGAAAACGTGAACTACTCTCTCACTTCCCATATCCATATTCAGTAAACTCCTAAGAATCCTCTCAACTCATTCAAGCTTCAAGCCTCATTCCTTCAATGAAAAATTCCCAGATTTCTTTTGTAAGTGTTTCATTTTCTTTGACTAGTGATTCTCCACATTATTCCTAAGATTTCAATATATTTACACATAAAATTATTCTTAGGATATTCTAAAGTTCAAAGAAACTTTTCAAGTGTTGGAACTTGGAAGCTCCTTAACACTTCTCCAAACAACTCATCAACCAACTCAATGTGAGTTTCATACCCATACTTTTTCGAGATTTCTATTGTGTAAATCATGATTTATTTGCTTATTGTGTATGCATGCCATCTTACATGTGTTTAAGTATGAAAACTCTTGTAAATAGTCCAAAAACTCGAGATTTTGGTTAAGTCTCAAGAGTTTGGATTATATCGCACAAATCACGTTTGGAATTAAGAACTAGTATGTTACCAAGTATAAGTCACGAAATTTTTATATCAACAACTATAAGGATTTATTTTAATATTTGCTTAGACAAGTTGTTGGGCAAAATATTTTGAAAATGATTAAGGTATGAACATAATAATATTTTGGATCATTTTTGGCCAAACATAAATACAAGGGTTATCTTGGAATATTGTGTCATACTCATGACTTTTTACCAGATTAACAAACTATTTGTGATTATTTATAAATATTTAATATAAATAATTTTATCAAGGAAAATATACGAAAACAGAGTATTCATGACAAAAATATTTGCACGTCATAAACTGCTGTTGTAAAACCTCCAAGAACATAAGTAATGTTCTATATGTCATAAAACAGAAAATGCGTGTCATAACCTGCAGTTATAAATTTACACAAATTATAACTTGACACTTTTTCTCTTGACTAAAATGGCTTATTTTTCAATAAAAGAAAAGGAACGAACACGAGCACTCAGTTAACGAGCACAATCAACGATATGGAACGAGAACGATATTTCTATTCAATGAGTATGAATTTCATTATTTATCTAACAAATAATGGATCTCTAACGATTTCTCAAAAGGTTGTTAATATTCTAGTTAGACAAATCTCAAAAGTACCTAAATATAAAAATATTAGTGTACGTCTAAAGTCCTGTAAAAAGTTATAGCCAGAGTCTCCTGGAGGGAGAGCGGTAATTTGTGTATAGATCTATATGGGGTTGACACCCCGCACCTTCGTTGTTTGCTACAGCTAAACAGACCAGTCTATGGTAACAAATGTCTTTTCCAAAACGAGGGCACCTGAGAAACGCTAAAACAGGCACTCCGTCAGATTAGTATGGTTATAACGACTCACTAGAATATGTTATGTTATCTAGAAATTTATGCATGGAAAAACCTCATAAATAAAATTTGGCACGTTGTGTTGACTGTCCTATACATGATAAGTGATGGTCCGCATTTGTTGTGTTGACTGTCCTTTTTCATCGCGTACAATGTCCACAATTGCCATGTTGATTCTTTCTCCTAACAAGTATAGAGTCGTAATATTGCTATTTTACAAATTAAAAAGCGTAGGACTCTATGGAGAACGTTTGTAAAAGATTTTGAAAACGATAAAATAACCCACACATATACACAGTTGGAAATAGAACTTACGAATATTATATAGCAGAAAATATAGGATTTTCTGGAGAAAACGATTTTCTACGATTTCGATAACAATAAACTAGAACGCACACTCAATTTTACTCGATAAGAGGAACAATATTTTCAACCATCTTCTCTTGTTGAAAATAAGGGATTTTCTAGAAACGGTTGACTATTACTATTCAATAGAACTATTCTCGAACACAGCTCGCCTTTATAAATTTCACTACTTTTCAAAATCATTCCTTATAAGGATGAACAAAAGTAACGACATGCACACATATATCCATGATTTTCAAAGCAAGACTTCAAACGATTTCATAGAAAATACCGGATTTTCTGAAAGTACAATAAGAACGATTCTAAACAAGTGTTAACGATTTTACACAAAAAATTTTATGAACTCACCAACTTTTTAGTTGACACTTTTCAAAACGACTTGTATTCTCAGGGATCTAGTAAGCAGGTAACAAGGGACGCGGATGCAGGACTAATTAGCTATAGTTTGGAATTTTTCTATTTATGTCTCTTTGGTGTAACTCGAAGAACCAATACAATATGTAAACAATGTAAGTTTTTTATCTCAATGTATGATGTTTGGATTGCTCTGTTTCATTTATATTCAATTGTTATGATACTGCACAATGTAGTCACCCGCCTCCGGATGCTTCCGCGGTCTGGTCCGGGGGTGTGACAGACGGTCAGAGTGAACGGACCATTCAGAAACTTGAGGGCATGTTGAGAGCCTATATCAAAGACTTCGGTGGGATTTGGGACTCCTACCCTTCCCTAGCTTAGTTTTCTTACAATAACAGTTATCACTCCAGTATTGGCGCGCCGCCATTCGAGCTTCTCTATAGGACGAAGTTTCGTACCCCATTTTGTTAGGGAGAGGTCGACTATAGAGTCATGGGAAGGAGTGAGGTAGTCCTTCATATGACAGATTTTATTTAGCAGATTAGATAGATATTGTAGACAACACAGAGGCGACATAAGAGTTATGCTGACAAGCGTCGATCTGAGTCGTAGTTTCAGGTCGGTGACATGGTTTTACTGAAGGTATCTCCTTGGAAGGGTGTAATACGCTTCAGGAAGAGGGGAAAGTTGGGACCCCAGTATATTGGGCCATTTCAACTGATCGCTAGGGTTGTCAAGGTAGCTTACAGATTGAATATTCCTAAAGAGCTCAGTCAGATTCACAACACCTTCCATGTGTCTCGATTTCGGAAGTGTGTGGCTGATGGTTCATCGGTTGTTCCTATGGATGATATTTAGGTTGATGATCGCTTGAACTATGTTGAAAGACCAGTGACGATTTGGATGAAAATACAAAGGCCGTACGCAACAAGGTGGTGTCCTTTGTCAAGGTTCAGTGGCAGCATCAGAAGGGTTCAGAATGGACGTTGGAATCCAATTCGAAGATGCGGGAGCATTACCCTCACTTGTTCACAACAACGAACTTCAAGGACGAAGTCGAGTTCAAGTGGGGGAGAATTGTAACATCTTGACATTGAGGTATTTTCATTTTAAACCCTAATTATGAGAATTTATTTCATTATAGACCTTGGATGTGAATTAATTGCAAAATTAGATCAAAATGGCATTTTCGTAAATTATGGGAGCTGGGTACAAACTCTGGGCGTTCCCTAGGAACATTAGGCGTAAGTTACTAGAGTGCAAACCCTAATTTTTAGGGTTTTGATCCTATTTAAGCATCCTTAATTCTCAAACATACCTTCTTTCATTAGCCACCAACCCCTTCATCCCCAAGCAAAACCTAATCCATTTTTAGAGCATTCTTGAGCTTTTGTATGTGTTTTCGTAACCTTGAAGGAGATAGGAAGAAGAGAAGATCATCTTGGAGGAATGGGACTCTTTGGATCCTGAATAGCAACATCATTCGGCATCATTTGGAGGTAAAAAGCTGTGAACTTGACTAAGAGTTGTTTAGATCTTGTTTAGTTATAAAATGGTGTTCTTTTGGTACCATAAGCTTGGTATTATGAGTATGCATTACTCTAACCGTATAAGCTATCCTTTTAGACGTTTTGGAGCATCTAGAAGCATAAAAATGTAATCTTGGTTGTTAGTTTACTTCCATGCTTGATTTATAAGGTCTTAATGGGTTAAGTAGTTAGGGTTTTTGTGTTTGGGCACTTAATGGCCATGCAAGACCATCACCACATGAAAAAGTTGAAATACCTACGAAAAAATTTCGTAGCTAAAACATGATACTCGTAGCTAAACATGAATAGAAATGGAATTTCCTACAGAACCATTATGTAGCAAATATCTTTGTTACTAAAGGGTCGTTACGAAATCTGTAGCACATTTGCAACGGAATTTGCAACATATTTATTCTGTAGCAAAGTAGTTGTGGACTACATTTGTAGCAACACCGTAGCGAATTAACTATGGAATTTTGTCGTATCAAATCCATAGGAAATTAACCATGGCCTGATCCATAGAAAATCTATAGCAAATTGATTACGAACTAATTGTGTTGCTAATTTTCGTAGCAAATTCACTACAAGTAATGTCGTAGCCAATATAATGTAGCAAATCCAGTACTTGTAATATCGCAGAAAATATTTTGTAGCCAAATAACTACATTCAACTTATGTTGCAAATTTTTTATAGAAAGTTAACTACGGTCTATTTTCATTTTAAGTGATTCCAAAGCAAAATCCACAACAATTTAACTACAATAATAACTACAAAAAAATATTTGTAGCAACTTAGCCAAAAACCAATAGACCAAGTCAATAGCAAAAATTGGTGGCAAGATTAATTCTATAACAAAATACATATAAAATTGACAAATAAAAAATTCGAAATCAGATTTATAATAAAATCAATCTGTGTTACGAAAATACAATAAACAATAAAAGAAATTACATAAATTCTTAATAAAGGTAGTATATCATCCAATGTTATCCTAGTTTCATCAAATCATAAATAAAATTAATTGAATTGTCAAATTTAGCTACAACGAATCAATAAAAAATTATATCACTTGTTAATCATGCTTCGTACATCATTGATCATGCTTCTATCACTCTTCGAGTTGATCAGTTGTTCCTCTATAGTTTTGAAATCAGAGGCTTCCAAAATATGGTTCTAAATAACAAGAAAAATGTGAGGAACATGTCCCCTGAGCTCTTACACATTCTCGACGTCGTCTTGAGGGAATACATGGCTGTTTTGAGGTTTCCGAGAGCAAAACGCGGCTACTGGGCAGGTTCTTGGTGGTATGCCATTGGGAATTCCCTAGGACTACTTCACAAATTTGTCATCATCCTCTGAAATATGTATGTTGATTCCACTCTGTGAGTGATGAATAGCTTCAATGATCGCCTCTCTTTGTTGTCCCCGACCATACACCAAAAACATGGGTGTACTAATTAACCTATAAATGACACAAATTTACATACTTATCAGCAAGTGACGGTGTTGAAATGAGAATCAATGATAGGTGTTGATCATGAGTTCCTTTGTTGTTGGAGTGACTGCCATATAGCCAATATGTTGGATGTTTCAATTCGCTAAATTAATTTGTTTTTTTTTTTTGTCAAAACAAACACACATAAAACTTGTAGCTCTCAATCATAATGACAAAGAAAGGTTAGTACCTTGTGAAGGAGCATTAAAATTCTCAAACTGTGACCTGAAATTAAAAAGAAAGCGGGTAATATATAGTGAAATAGCATACTTACAACCTAACCACTTCAGGGACTCGCAACAAGCATTAAAGGTACCATATTGTCGTTAGAGGCTGCTTCACGTTCTTATCATTTAAAGACTGCATATACTTTGCATGCTCTGTAGGCATGCCTTCAATTTTAAAGTCTTAGAACTTTCGTCCAAAAAATTATCACTTTGGAAGTTCTCTAAACCAACAGGACTCAAATCGGTATTAAGTTCACAGTTGTTCTTTTCAGTATGTGATTTCTTCACTTGAATTAATGACACATCTAGACTCCTCAATTACTAGCTTGGAATTTGTCTCATACTCTTATAACTCATCGATGTCAACAAGAACAGAATTATTAAATCTTCATAAGAAGTAGTAGGCAATACAAAAACTCACCTGGTATGACCACATAACAGAAGAATAGAAGCAAACAGCCAAACATGTTTTCCTTCTCTATTTGATCTCCCGATCGATTCTCTCTCTCTCTCTCTCTCGCGCATCTAGGGTTGTATGGACGGTTACAATGGTGTTTACAGGTAGGTGGGAGCTCCTTTGGGCCGAAATACGCAAGGGGCTTGAAACTATTGTGGCTGCATAGGGTTGCAACCGCATGGAAGTGTTATAAACTCCCATTTGAAGTATGACCCCTGGACTGTTGATGCTTGTCACATATAACCACATTGCATATTTCTGTCACATAATAGTAACTTTCCGGAATTACAATTTACCCCTTCTACTTCATAATTTGTCAAGGGATTTGGTTTAGTTATTTTAAATTACATTCTAGTTTTTCTATTATAAATTTAACCCTTTACATTTTTTTAAACATTAATTAAGCACTTTAATTTAGTTAAACTCTTATATTTAAATTAAAATTCATGTGTAACAAAATTGTAAGAAACGCCAATTAATAAAATAAAATATTAAAGAGACATATTTCATTAGTATGCATATTTTAACTAGGAAGAGTAAGATAATATGAGGGGTAGGGTGTCCAAAACCCAGATATCATATTTTTCACCTGTAAATGAAGATAATAATTTATCATTATAACAATATTTCATCGCATGGATATGAATGTAGTAAATCCATAAATGTTAAAAACTATAATCTGCTAATCATAGGAAGAATAATAAACAACGATGAATGATGAAAAACAGTAAATAACTAATTATAACCATAGATTGATGTTAATGTTAAATTAATACCAAGTCTTCATACGTACTTTGTAATTAGGAGGCATTTTTTTTTCAAATACTAAATAAAATGCTAAAAAGGTAACATAAAAAAAATATAATTCATGAAATTACTATCCGGAGCGAAATACTAAATATTTAAGGTTTTCTATCACTTGAAGCCCGACAATATATATTAACCTACGGGTTAGTCGGGTTCGAGTCATTCATGTTAATTATGGGGTTTTATCGAATAGCAAATAGCTACAGTTTTTTATGTCGTAGCAAATATTGTAGCAAGCTAATTACAAACTTTGATTCCATAGCAAAGATGGTAGCAAGATAGCTATGTATTTTAATTTTGTGGCAAATTCTGTAGCAAAAATAGCTACAAACTGTGATGTGAAAATAGCTACAAACTGTGATGTGTAGAAAAAAATCATAGTGAAATAGCTACGGATTTTGATTATGTAGCAAATGCGTAGCAAGATTACTACGAACTTTAGTTCTATAGCAAATTATGTAGTAAAATAGCTATAGATTATGAGTTCGTAGCAAATTTTGTAGCAAAATAGTTTCGGATTTTGAATCGTAGTAAGTTGAAATAGTAAAAGGGCTATGGATTATGATTTTGTAGCAAATTCCGTTACAAGCTACCTACGGCTTTTGATTCTATAGCAAGATTTCGTAATTATTCAACTATTAGCTATGGAATGTAATTCTATAAAACATTTCGTAGCAAAATTGCTATGTATGGACATTCCGTAGCATATTCCATAGCAAAATAGCTACAGATTATCCTTCTGTAGCAAATTTTCGTAGTAATTTAGGCTTTTTCTAGTAGTGCATAAAGTTGAAAACTTTATGGTTAATGACGTTATTTTAGGGTTGGATCTGGATTATGGAGAAAATAGCTTAAGGATTAAGCTCTTAATGAAAAGGAAAAAGACTTAGCCACGAATGTTGGGTGTTCCCCAGGAATGTTGGGCATTCATGGTCAGCCATCACATTATCTGGTCAACACGTGTAAGCCAAGCGTACAAGCTAAGTATGTTGGGTGTACTCAGCTGTGTTAACCAAGTTTGACTATTTGAGTTTGACCTGTTTTGAACAAGTTTGACCTAAGGGTATTTTGGGTATTTTGAGTGGTAATTGATACTGGTCATTATTTGATGAATATGTTAGCGTTTGAGCTGATATTCGGAGGTGTGTCCTGTTCAATGATCTTTTTCAGACCGAGAGGTGACTTTTCCTCATTGTATTTGCAGGTCAAAGGCACCAAGGCCGACCCATTGGATTGATATCCTGTTATATACTAATTGATTATATGTTGAGTATGCGGTAGATCTGTATGATTTTCTAATAGCTGGTGATAGGTGTTATACAGGTAGATCTGTAGGATTACCTGTGATTACTGGCTGTATGATTATCTGTCTACTGAGTATGTTTGTTATCTGTTATATGTCAAAATGTTATATTGGGTTGAGACTACTGCTTTGTGATGTTAGTCAACAGACCGGGGCAATCCAACTGGGAGGTTGTAGGCTAGGGTATTCCAACCAGGAGGTTGTGGGCCAAGGTATTCCAACCAGGAGGTTGTGGGCCTGGGTAATCCAATCGGGAGGTTGTGGACCGAGTACGTGATATGCAGGGCAATCCAACCGAAAGGTTATAGGCTAGGGTAATCCAACCGGGAGCTTGTGGACCCAGAATGTTGAATTGTATATGTTATACGTTGCGTGGTGGTACTTTGGGGGAACTCACTCAGCTTTGGCTTACAGTTTCAGTTTATTGTTTCAGATACTTCAGATGATCGTGGCAAGGCGAAGGCATAATCGTGCACATCCTTTGGTTTTTATTTTGTTTGGATTTTAGGATACCCTGCTACTAAAATACACTTTTGAAACAATGGTTTTGTAAACATTTATGATTTATGGTTGTCTTTGAAAAGCTAAAATTTATTGTGATTTTCGGGATGTTACAATAAAGATCGATACCAACGTATGAAACAAAGTCCATATGTGCAAAGTGATCAACCCATAAGTTCACAACCCAAGCCTAATGACGGAGGGGTGCACTCTTGAATACATATGTGTATCATTAACATGGGGGAAAATATGGTAAATTGCACCCTGCGAACTGCGCGAGTGAGGAGTTTTTGACCTCCTAATAGCGTTATCCATAATGACCATGGGATCTAAAGAGTTAATGAGTTGTGTGAAATGATTCCAGGGACTTGACCGCGATATAGGCCTCATGAATCAATAATTGCAAACACATACATAGAAAATCACATTTGATACAATTTAAAATAAATACAACGAACATAATGGTATGACCGACATGCTTTTCCACCCCAAAATATTAAAAAACTTAAAATAGGGGACGTGAATACTCACAACTTGTTTTGTGATCATGCGTTGAACTAAATTCCGCTCGTACCACTACCGATGTTCTACAACAATGGTACACACTAGTGAGTCTCTAATCGAAATCTAACACTAGTATACTTTATCTTATACAATAGAATTACGCCAATAATGTGTCAAAATTTTGATATTCATTATAAGTTATAAATATTTTTCTGTGAAATTTAGATTTCTATGAATCAATTTTTTATATAACAAATTCAAGGGGAAATTCTCATTATTGAAATGTTAAAATTTAACATTTTAGGAGGTGTAATGTGACAACCCGAAATATATTCCGTTAACGTAACCCATTCCGTTAATAAAAATTTCATTTTTATTTTGGGTTTTTCCGTTAATTTTCAAATTAAACAATTCATTTAGAATTATTATTATAATTTCGTATGTGGTAGAACGAAATATTTATTTGAGTGAAAACACTCTAAATAATCTTTTGAGAATTTCTAGACTACGACTAACACGGGTAAAATAATAAGCTCCGTTTAATGTCCGTATTGGGTGTATTCCCACCGGGTCACTAACTCTAGTCATACAAAAGGGTGGAGTGACCACCATTTGAGCTTTTCCCACACTTGAACTTTCTCTCTCTACTCTCTCTCTAAAATCGGATTTCTCTCAAGGATCTTCACTTTCAAGCTCCAATTTGGTAAGTGATCCTTCCTAACTAGTTGTTTATCCTAACATGCATGCAAATCCATGTCTTAAACTCCCAAATGCATCAAAAACTCGTGTTTACGGTTTGGGGGAGCCTCCCAAAACCGTAAACTCCTTCAATGGGGGTTTTGAAGCCCCAAGACCCTTCCAAACATCTTCTAATGCTTAGATCCTTACATGCATGGAGTTAGAAACACAAGATCATGAGTTTTTGGCCATGAACATGAGTTTACGGTCCTTGAATGTTCAAGAACCGTAAACACCCTTTAATGGGGTTTTGATGCTCCTTAACCCTTCCAATGCATGTCTAATGGCCTTGAAACTTGCTTGGATGATCTTAGAACCCTAAAACATGTCCAAATGAGCATAAACATGAGTTTACGGTTTGGGAACGTCTCCCAAAACCGTAAACACCTTCCAAGGGTGTTTTAATACTCTAAACACCTTGCATGGCTTGTAATTGAGTATAGAACTTGCATGAATTGGCCTACAAACCACCAAAACACTTGGAAAATGGGCAAACATGGACAAGGATGGGTTTACGGCCGTAAACCCATGTGTTTACGACCGTAAACTCCCTAAGGGTGGTCCCAGGACCGTAAACCCTTGAGTTTACGACCGTAAACTCCCCAAGGGTGGTCCAAGGACCGTAAACCCTATTTCCTAGGCCATTTCATGTCCCGATCACTTTCTAAGCCATATAATCAACCTTAGAACCTTCCCGTGTGCAAGATGAGACCTTGGATCACTCAAACCGCCACACCCATGAGTTTACGGCCGTAAACTCATGGGGGATATGGTCTTTGGACCGTAAACTCCCTAAGGGTTTACACTTGAAGAGTAAACACCTTATCTAGGCCCTACACTCCTTAGATGCAACCCGTACCATCACTAACACTTGAATTGAAGTGTTTTCGTGCCTCGGAGTGTATTATCCTACTATCTTGGTAAATCAAAGTCTAATTAGATACAATTATGTATCTCTTCATGTTACATAGGAACCTCACGCGTGTTCAAGCCCTAAACTGATACTTAGCATCTAAATCGGCACATTCTCGTCAGGTGAGTTCATACCCCTACACCATTTTCTGTGTTTTTCATGTTTTCAGGGGGGGAATACAAGCAAAAGTACAAGGAAACTTGTACTCAAATCTGTTATTTTGTATAACATATCTACATGTTCAAATATATTTTAAACATTGAAATCCGTATTAACCAACCGTTTAACTCGTGGAGTTAGTTTTCAAAACCAGTTGTGAAACTCATTATAAAATGTTACATTTTTACATTTCACAAGGATTTTATGTCATTTCATAAACCGGGATTTTCAATGCTATTACTTGTAAAGTTCATTATTCTTATGATTGGAGACACGTCCTCGGTAACACTCCACACGGATTACGAGAGTGGAGGACTACTCCCGTAACCAGAATCTCTTGGAGGGAGAGCGTGACTTGAGTGTATAGATCTATACGGGACTGACTACCCCGCACCCTGCTGCTAGCTACAGTTGGATCGTCAGGTCCA
Source organism: Lactuca virosa (assembly GCF_052849685.1). Classification (NCBI taxonomy): domain Eukaryota; kingdom Viridiplantae; phylum Streptophyta; class Magnoliopsida; order Asterales; family Asteraceae; genus Lactuca; species Lactuca virosa. The sequence continues at coordinate 233,671,353 of NC_136434.1, read as the reverse complement.
TGGGTGACAAAAGTCATAAAACGACGATGGACTTCTTATTTCCATGTCTAGTCTATCGTATGGTTATGGAACTCGCAACTTAGATAATGGAATTTTACTGATAAAGTAATAACGAACCTAGTGAACTAACCTTCTAGTAATAACTGTCTTTGATTACTACCAGTTCACTACTTACTTATTAGTTTTGTGTACGTGTCAAAAACTAATATGCTTACTACGGGATACTAGTCATTCAGTATGTTTCACTCAAACGATACAAGTAAGGTAGGTACTTGTACACATCATTTCAGAATCGATAACCAACGAATGCTTTACATAAGAAAACATAGGGTTTTCTTGGGATAACGTAACTTTTCATAAACAAGATTGTATGGTACATCTAACGAGAAATCAAACCATATTTTCATAAGGAAATTTGCAGGATTTTCTTAATTCAAATTATGTAACAAAAGGGATAACCAAACTACTTTTATAAGAAAATACGAGATTTTCTTGGATATCAACTGTTCATGAAACTAAAGGAAACTGAATCTTTTTCCAGAAAACAAACCGCTTATGAACTCACCAGCTTTATGCTGATATTTTAAAACTGCTTGTATTCTCAGGGCATCCATAGACAGGTACTCCTACCAACCTCTTTTTGAGAAGACGGAGCTTATAGAAGACTCGTCTTTACTTTTGTTCTAACCAATGTATCTAAGAAAACTTGTAGTACTTTATTTTCAAACAAATGTAAAACTTTCTTATGTAATGTAATGGTTGTGTTTACTATGCTTGCTATGTACATTGGTTGTGATACTCTACATGACGTCACATTCGCCCCGGAACGTTTCCGCCATCGGTTTCGGGGTGTGACAGATTGGTATCAGAGCCCTTGTTTATAGTGAACTAAGTATACCGAACCTTACATGGTATACAACTATAAACACTAAGGGGCCTAAGTGCTCTAAACTAAAAGTATGCTTTTAAAATATAAGTATTTTTATAAAAGTATACAAGTAATTCCCGAGTACCGAAATCCGTATCGCGAAAAGAACAAAGCATAAGTAATATGGGTGTTGTGCACTGTGGTTAAACCTGGGCAGTTATGTAGTCATGTCTAGGGTCAATATAGCCTCATCAACTATATTCATTCGAGACACGGCCAACATGTGCTTGGGAGTGACTGTGGTGTACAGCAGGCCTATAACTTACCTAATATCCATTCAACATAAAATACTATGGGAGTATTTTAGTCCGAACCAAATACCTCATGGAAATCCATTCCGAGTGTTGCTACTCATTCCTCCCTTAGCGATAGTTTACTTACTTTAAGTAATTTTCCTGTCCTATCGCTTAGTAGAACACTCTAAAAACTATTATGAGATATATCCCTGTTTCATATCTCTAAATTCCATCCTCCTGTTTCTTGGTCATTTCAGATCAAGATGCCTCCCCGAAGGAGATCTACCAGGAGAAACAACGACACTCCTCCACCACCGCCTCCTCCTCAATTTGATCCTGTCATGTTTCAGGCAGCTGTTACTGCTGCAGTGGCTGCTGCCATGTCGCAAATAAGTTCCGGTGGATCTGGTGGTCAGGGAAGTGGCGTGCATCCTTAATCACAGGAAAGTGGTCAGGGACACCAAAAGGAGTGCTCCTATAAAGACTTCATGAACGCAAAACCCACATCTTTCGATGGCAAAGGAGGTGTTATTGCTCTGACTCAATGGTTTGAAAAGATTGAGTCCATATTCGAGATTTGCGCAGTCTCCGAATCCAACAAAGTGAAGTACGCCGCTTGCACTTTCCTCAACAAAGCATTAACCTGGTGGAACAGCCGGGTCAAGTCCTTAACCCTGCCAGTGGCAAATGCCATGGGTTGGGACAAACTGAAGGAACTCATGATAGCCCAGTATTGCCCACGGGGCGAGATGCAGAAACTCGAACACGAACTCTGGACCCTAAAGATGAAGGGTTCTGACATTGCCTCCTACACTTCTAGGTTCGAGGACCTAGCACTCCTTTGTCCGGGAGTGGTATCCCCGGAAAGCAAAAAGATCGAACGATTCATTTGGGGGCTGACCCAGCCAACCAAGGGAAATGTTTTTTCTGCGAACCCGGAAACCTTCGATAGCGCCAAGTGTTTGGCACAAATTCTGATTGATCATAGCGACGATCCCGAGGAGATAGCCACCGCCTCTGATCCGGCTAAAGGGAGCGGTGAAAACAAGAAGAAATCCTGGAACAAACGAAAGGGTCAGGGTTCGCAAGGATCCTCAAAGAAACAGCAAACTGTAGCGGTCCACACTGCTACTACCCCTGTTGTTACTCCTGCCACTCAGACTCCTACCAGCAGGTACAATGGCACCCTTCCTCGGTGTGAAAAGTGTAACTACCACCATAATCCCGGCCCGTTCCGGGAGATGTCATGCACAAACTGTGGCAAAAAGGGGCACACGATGCGATTTTGTAAAACCCCAGACCAACCAACAAATCAAGCCTCTGGAGCGGGTGTTGGTCGAGCCTGCTACAGCTGTGGGGAGGTCGGACATTTCAAGAGGGACTGCCCCAAAGCAGCAACAGCCAACAACACCGGAATAGTTCTAACCATGGGACAAGAAGAGGCAGTCGCTGACCCCACCGTTGTCACGGGTACGTTCCTCCTCGACAACTCTTATGCATGCATTCTTTTCGATTCTGGTGCTGAAAGGAGCTTTGTTAGTCATGCATTCAAACAATTTCTTAAACAAAAATCCCAACCATTAACCGAAAAGTTTACCGTCGAAATGGCTAACGGTGAGAAAGAGAGCACTAACGAGATATATGTAGGGTGTGCCCTATCCTTAAACGACCGTTCATTTCTCATTGACCTTATGCCAGTCTCCATAAAAAGCTTTGATGCCATCATTGGCATGGATTCGTTGAGCCTCAATCGTGCTGATATCCTTTGTTTCAAAAAAGCTATCCGTCTCAATCTTCCTTCGGATGAAATTCTGGTAATCTACAGGGATAAACTCAGTTTAAATCTTCGCATCATTTCGTGCATCAAAGCCCAGAAACTCCTACGGAAGGAGTGTCATGCATTCTTAGCCCATGTCGTTAACGAAAAGCAGGAAGTTAAAGGCCTCGAGAGCATCCCCGAAGTCTGCAACTTTCCTGATGTCTTCCCAGAGGATCTCCCAGGAATCCCTCCTGAACGCCAAGTGGAGTTTCGTATCGACTTAATCCCCGGAGCTACCCCCGTAGCCAAATCTCCTTATCGATTAGCTCCGGCAGAAATGCAGGAGTTATCTTGTCAGCTCAATGACCTGCTCAGTAAAGGATTCATCAGACCGAGTTCCTCGCCGTGGGGAGCCCCGATCTTATTCGTGAAAAGGAAAGATGGATCTTTTCGAATGTGTATCGATTACCGAGAGCTGAACAAGCTCATAATCAAAAACCGCTATCCTCTTCCTCGAATAGACGACCTCTTCGATCAACTTCAAGGAGCTAGCTACTTTTCCAAAATCGATTTAAGATCAGGGTACCATCAGTTGCGAGTCCATGAGGGTAACGTTCCCAAAACAGCCTTTCGGACTCGATATGGTCATTACGAATTCGTAGTTATGCCCTTCGGTCTAACCAACGCGCCGGCGGTGTTCATGGATTTGATGAACCGGGTGTGTCGTCCATTTCTGGACAAGTTTGTTATCGTATTCATTGACGACATACTTGTCTATTCCAAAAGCGAAGAGGATCACAAACAACAATTGAGGCTAGTGTTGGAAACTCTTAGATCGGAGCAACTGTACGCGAAATTCTCCAAATGTGAATTCTGGATCCGGAAGATTACCTTCCTTGGTCATGTGGTAAGCAAGCAGGGCATACACGTGGATCCTTCCAAGATCAAAGCGATAGAAAACTGGTCAGCACCGAAGACACCCACAGAAATCCGTCAATTCTTGGGTCTCGCTGGCTACTATCGCAGATTTATCCAAAATTTCTCCAAAATTGCCAAACCCTTAACCACTCTAACTCAGAAAGGGGTACCCTTTTGTTGGAGCGAAAAGCAAGACACTACGTTCCAAACACTGAAACGAGCCTTGTGCACCGCACCTATCCTGTCCCTTCCCAATGGGACGGAAGACTTCGTTGTCTACTGCGATGCATCCAATTAAGGTCTCGGTTGTGTCCTAATGCAACGAGGCAAGGTCATCGCCTATGCTTCCAGGCAACTGAAAGTACACGAAGTCAACTACACGACTCACGACCTAGAATTGGGAGCAGTGGTCTTCGCATTAAAAATCTGGAGACATTACCTCTTCGGAACTAAGTGCACTATCTTCACCGACCATAAAAGTCTACAGCACATCCTCGACCAAAAGGAGCTGAACATGAGACAACGGCGATGGGTTGAACTACTCAACGACTACGAGTGTGAAATCCGCTACCATCCCGGCAAGGCCAATATGGTGGCAGATGCCCTCAGCCGGAAAGAATACTCAGGTCGTAAGGTGAAGGCACTGACTATGACTATCCATTCCCACTTATCCGCACAAATCAGAGAGGCTCAGCTGGAAGCCTTAAGACCAGGAAACGTGTCAGGCGAAGCCCTGAGAGGAATGGATAAGAATCTTGAAATCAGAAACGACGGAGTCTATTGTTTCATGGACCGGATCTGGACCCCAAAGTTCGGAGGTTTCAGAGGGGTTGTCATGAACGAAGCTCATAATACTAAATACTCCGTACACCCAGGTTCGGATAAGATGTACCTGGATCTCAAGAAACTGTACTGGTGGCCAAATATGAAGGCCGAAATCGCTACTTTCGTGGGCAAGTGCCTGACTTGCGCCAAAGTGAAGGTCGAATATCAAAAACCCTCCGGTCTACTTCTACAACCCGAAATACCTGAATGGAAATGGGAAATGATTACGATGGATTTCATTACCAAGTTACCCAAATCTCCGAGTGGGTACGACACCATTTGGGTAATTGTCGTCCGACTGACCAAATCTGCTCACCTCCTTCCTATCAAAGAAAACTTCAAAATGGAAAGACTCCCGCGAATCTACATCCAAGAGGTGGTCCGACTGCACGGTGTACCTGTGTCCATCATTTCCGATCGGGATAGCAGGTTCACTTCTAGGTTCTGGCAGTCACTACAGAAGGCTCTTGGAACTAAGCTGGATATGAGCACAGCTTACCATCCTCAAACAGATGGACAGAGTGAGAGAACCATCCAAACCTTGGAAGACATGTTGAGAGCCTGCGTCATCGACTTCGGCGCATCATGGGATACTCATCTTTCCTTGGTCGAATTTTCTTATAACAACAGCTACCATACCAGCATCAAGGCTGCGCCGTTCGAAGCCCTCTACGGCCGCAAGTGCAGATCCCCTCTGTGCTGGGCTGAGGTGGGTGACATGCAGCTGGTCAAGGGACAAGTCCCTGACAGCACTCTCACTGGTCCAGAAATCATCCGCGAAACCACTGAAAAGATCGTATAAATCCGAGAACGACTTAAGGCCTCCCGAGATAGACAAAAGAGCTACGCCGATAAACGACGAAAACCCTTGGAATTCCAGGTTGGAGACCGTGTCTTGTTGAAAGTCTCACCGTGGAAGGGCATGATACGCTTCGGAAAGCATGGAAAACTTAACCCAAGATACATAGGACCTTTCGAAATCCTAGCCAGGATTGGTCCTGTAGCTTACAAACTTCATTTACCTCATGAACTTAGCAATATTCACCCTGTCTTCCACGTCTCAAACCTTAAAAAGTGTCTTGCTGATGAGACCCTTGTGATTCCTCTGGATGAGATCGAAATCAACGAAAACCTGAACTTTGTGGAAGAGCCCATCGGAATCATGGATAGAGAGATCAAACGAATGAAGCAAAGCCGCATCCCGATAGTGAAGGTTCGCTGGAATGCCAAGCGGGGACCCGAATTTACTTGGGAACGCGAAGACTCGATGAAAACGAAATACCCGCATCTCTTTCCAATTCCATGATTTGTATCTAAATTCTAAATTTCGGGACGAAATTTCCTCTAACAAGGGGATAATGTGACAACCCGAAAGATATTCCGTTAACGTAACCCATTCCGTTAATAAAAATTTCATTTTTATTTTGGGTTTTTCCGTTAATTTTCAAATTAAACAATTCATTTAGAATTATTATTATAATTTCGTATGTGGCAGAACGAAATATTTATTTGAGTGAAAACACTCTAAATAATCTTTTGAGAATTTCTAGACTACGACTAACACGGGTAAAATAATAAGCTCCGTTTAATGTCTGTATTGGGTGTATTCCCACCGGGTCACTAACTCTAGTCATACAAAAGGGTGGAGTGACCACCATTTGAGCTTTTCCCACACTTGAACTTTCTCTCTCTACTCTCTCTCTAAAATCGGATTTCTCTCAAGGATCTTCACTTTCAAGCTCCAATTTGGTAAGTGATCCTTCCTAACTAGTTGTTTATCCTAACATGCATGCAAATCCATGTCTTAAACTCCCAAATGCATCAAAAACTCGTGTTTAAGGTTTGGGGGAGCCTCCCAAAACCGTAAACTCCTTCAATGGGGGTTTTGAAGCCCCAAGACCCTTCCAAACATCTTCTAATGCTTTGATCCTTACATGCATGGAGTTAGAAACACAAGATCATGAGTTTTTGGCCATGAACATGAGTTTACGGTCCTTGAATGTTCAAGAATCGTAAACACCCTTTAATGGGGTTTTGATGCTCCTTAACCCTTCCAATGCATGTCTAATGGCCTTGAAACTTGCTTGGATGATCTTAGAACCCTAAAACATGTCCAAATGAGCATAAACATGAGTTTACGGTTTGGGAACGTCTCCTAAAACCGTAAACACCTTCCAAGGGTGTTTTAATACTCTAAACACCTTGCATGGCTTGTAATTGAGTATAGAACTTGCATGAATTGGCCTACAAACCACCAAAACACTTGGAAAATGGGCAAACATGGACAAGGATAGGTTTACGGCCGTAAACCCATGTGTTTACGACCGTAAACTCCCCAAGGGTGGTCCCAGGACCGTAAACCCTTGAGTTTACGACCGTAAACTCCCCAAGGGTGGTCCAAGGACCGTAAACCCTATTTCCTAGGCCATTTCATGTCCCGATCACTTTCTAAGCCATAGAATCAACCTTAGAACCTTCCCGTGTGCAAGATGAGACCTTGGATCACTCAAACCGCCACACCCATGAGTTTACGGCCGTAAACTCATGGGGGATATGGTCTTTGGACCGTAAACTCCCTAAGGGTTTACACTTGAAGAGTAAACACCTTATCTAGGCCCTACACTCCTTAGATGCAACCCGTACCATCACTAACACTTGAATTGAAGTGTTTTCGTGCCTCGGAGTGTATTATCCTACTATCTTGGTAAAGCAAAGTCTAATTAGATACAATTATGTATCTCTTCATGTTACATAGGAACCTCACGCATGTTCAAGCCCTAAACTGATACTTAGCATCTAAATCGGCACATTCTCGTCAGGTGAGTTCATACCCCTACACCATTTTCTGTGTTTTTCATGTTTTCAGGGGGGAATACAAGCAAAAGTACAAGGAAACTTGTACTCAAATCTGTTATTTTGTATAACATATCTACATGTTCAAATATATTTTAAACATTGAAATCCGTATTAACCAACCGTTTAACTCGTGGAGTTAGTTTTCAAAACCAGTTGTGAAACTCATTATAAAATGTTACATTTTTACATTTCACAAGGATTTCATGTCATTTCATAAACCGGGATTTTCAATGCTATTACTTGTAAAGTTCATTATTCTTATGATTGGAGACACGTCCTCGGTAACACTCCACACGGATTACGAGAGTGGAGGACTACTCCCGTAACCAGAATCTCTTGGAGGGAGAGCGTGACTTGAGTGTATAGATCTATACGGGACTGACTACCCCGCACCCTGCTGCTAGCTACAGTTGGATCGTCAGGTCCATGGGTGACAAAAGTCATAAAATGACGATGGACTTCTTATTGCCATGTCTAGTCTATCGTATGGTTATGGAACTCGCAACTTAGATAATGGAATTTTACTGATAAAGTAATAACGAACCTAGTGAACTAACCTTCTAGTAATAACTGTCTTTGATTACTACCAGTTCACTACTTACTTATTAGTTTTGTGTACGTGTCAAAAACTAATATGCTTACTACGGGATACTAGTCATTCAGTATGTTTCACTCAAACGATACAAGTAAGGTAGGTACTTGTACACATCATTTCAGAATCGATAACCAACGAATGCTTTACATAAGAAAACATACGGTTTTCTTGGGATAACGTAACTTTTCATAAACAAGATTGTATGGTACATCTAACGAGAAATCAAACCATATTTTCATAAGGAAATTTGCAGGATTTTCTTAATTCAAATTATGTAACAAAAGGGATAACCAAACTACTTTTATAAGAAAATACAGGATTTTCTTGGATATCAACTGTTCATGAAACTAAAGGAAACTGAATCTTTTTCCAGAAAACAAACCGCTTATGAACTCACCAGCTTTATGCTGATATTTTAAAACTGCTTGTATTCTCAGGGCATCCATAGACAGGTACTCCTACCAACCTCTTTTTGAGAAGACGGAGCTTATAGAAGACTCGTCTTTACTTTTGTTCTAACCAATGTATCTAAGAAAACTTGTAGTACTTTATTTTCAAACAAATGTAAAACTTTCTTATGTAATGTAATGGTTGTGTTTACTATGCTTGCTATGTACATTGGTTGTGATACTCTACATGACGTCACATTCGCCCCGGAACGTTTTCGCCATCGGTTTCGGGGTGTGACATGTAAGTCCCTAATCTGCCTGTGTATCAATCAGATCCGTTTGATGGTGCGGAATCCCAATCAAACGGATGATGTCAGATCAAATAGAAGAGAAGGAGAAGAAGAATATGATGAATCTTGTATGTATTGATATGAATGAAGATCCGGATACAAGATTCACACACACTAACACACACTCTCTTTTCTCTCTCTCTAGAACACCTTCAAATACACACACTTAAGTTCCTTGGTGTTCATCCATCATCAATCAATTCCTCACACCCCTCACCCCTATATATACTTGACTGAGCCGCAAAATGGGTTTACGGCCGTAAACATGTTCACGGCCGTAAACTCTGTTTACGGTCGTAAACGTGTTTACGGCCGTAAACTCAGTTTACGGTCGTAAACTCACAACACATTACAGAAAAATACAATTTCTTAGAAAAGCAAAGTATAAACCATATTTTTGACCCAACAATCTCCCCCTTGGTTTATAGCTTTCTTTTCTTTTCTTAATTGACCCAACAAGCTCCCCCTAAAAATTAGCTGGCTTTTCTTCATAATCTTCATTGGGAGCTTGGCTTCAGCTTTAATCTTCAAATTCTTCACGACTTCAAGATGAAGTTGATGAATCTTCAATGAATGACTTCATCTTGAGCAGTTGGGCTTTTCTTCAGAATTTGGCATTGAACACACATTGGGTGAGGAGGCTTGACATACTGATTCTTGAAAAATAGCGCTTTCAGCTTGAGAATCTTCAGAGAGAACATCAGAGAGAACAAATCTTTTGGATCACTTCAGCAGGTTTAAGATAGCAGCAGACTGATTGAGGAGGCTTCAATGCAATCCGACATATAATCTTCAAGTGCAGCTTCACCTTGCTTCTGGAGTTGAAAGATTGAATGTTGAAAGAATAATCTTCATTTCTTGCTCCTTCGAATGAGAATTCTTCGATGCTAACGGACGAGGCTTTTGGCTCAGAAATTTTCAACACAAACTCCATGAGTCTTATCTATACCTGAAATCACTTTTCAAGACAAAACAAAACTAAAAGAAAATTTATCACACAATATTTTTGGGTTTTTCATATTTTCTGAACAATAAATAAAACTGAAATAACACTATTTTTTTGGATATTTTTTATTTTCTGATTTTTGTTTGGTTTTTTTTTTTTTTTTTTTTTTAATTTTTAATTCTCCCCTAATATTTAAATTAGAAGAAAACTATGAACAAATTTAACAAAAATAAAATGATATCTAACTTTAAGAGTGATTTGGGATCAAAGTTTTTAGACAGCCTTAATCCACTTGTCGGTACCTTCTATCTTCACGTCTTTCTTCTGGTCGATCGCCGGTATTGTGGTCCACTTAAACACGAAAAATTGTGACAATTTTAGGACATACTATTTGTTATAAGACAAGGTGAACCTAAGTTCCTAGATATTAAATCTGATCCTAAGTTCCTAGATACTATATCTTAAGGACCATTAAGCTGACGACGACCAGGGATATTGTTGTCCACCAAAATTGAGCAGCGAGATCTATAGACAATCTTTGAGTGTTCAATTTTAATTGTATTGGAACATGTTTCCCGCTTCCTGATATGCCCCAGTAATCAAGAACTTCCAGAGTACTCCTTACATCGGGTGAGCAGACAATCATTAAGAGAGAAGATAGATTCAGATTATTGTTAATTATAATTTTAGAGGGATTGAGAAGTAGAAGGTTGCATATGCTGTGTACTAGGTCGGATTGTGAGTCACGCAAAGGAGACAGCATATGGCTAACAGATAGGAGGAATTTCATAGATATAATTTGCAGAGAAATAGATTTGCATATGTTGCAGTCCAGGTCGGATCTCTTCCAATCACGTAAAGGAGGCAACATATGACTGACAGATAAGAAGAGAAAGAAAACAATTTTCTACAGACCTAACTCATCGGAATTTACCAGTCGCCCCATCAATACCGGAATTAAGGACAAAATCCGCACATCGAGGAAAAGTTAATCCACGGTTCCAAGTACGGGTTCATTTAATGTGACGAGTAGATTCCCATATATATCTCCCTGCTCAATCTATCCGAGCGTCGTACTGTCAGGCTAAACGGATCTAACTAGGTCAAGATTTGTCAAGTCTATGAATTTCTTAAGTTCAAATCTGCCTAGTCAAGTCCATTTAGAATCTTTCGTGCCTACCAGCGCATCAAACCCAGAGCATAGATCCTTCAACTTTGGGTACGTTACGCAGACTCAGATTGCCTGTTATCACTTGATAATATCACTTCCCAAAACATCTCACTCAAACTCATTTAATAACCAACATATTTTTGGATTTTCTGATTTTCTAATTTTTGTTTTGTTTTTATTTCTCCCCCTAAATTTGTGCATAGGAGAGAAACGAACGTAAATGCGCAAATTTAAACTATCCTAAAACAAAAATTAGTCTTTAAAGTGAATCAGCTTACGAAAAACTCAGGAGTATAGAGAAGAAAACTCAAACCGTAAGTCACCGATTGAATTTGCATCCAGAAGGTCTGAGAACAGCACGTGTAATCTCAGAACAGATCCAAAAATTCTTCACATCGTTAAGCACTAACCCCATGAGTGATCCCTTCCTTTCTTCCCTTCCCACAAAAGACACATACTCTCAAACAATGTTCTGAGTGTTGTACAGTTGAGAAATGTCTCCTATCATGTGCCTGGAACAGCCACTACCAACAAACCAAAGTCTGATGATATACCTCCATAGCTGCTCCGACACAGAGTGGGATCAGTTGGTCTTTGGAACCCAGTCCATTTTGAAACTGGGTCGACCTTTGTCATCCTTGTACGGTACTCTCTCCCATGACATATCCTGTTTATCACAAACAGAAGATGAAGAAATATTATAGTCATTAGTTGATTTGGGAGAGTGAGCCTTTGGAACCCATTTGTAGTTGGGTTTAACCCATTTCTTTTTCGATCTGATGGGTGGCTCAGTACTTGCTTTTGATCTTGATGTCGGCCGTTGAGATGACTTTGATTTTGGCTTCACGGGAGCGTCTCTTGGATTTGGCTTCTTGGCCGGCATTCCCTTCTTGTCCTTGTGGGTTTGATTCTTGACCTTCTGCGCGTTCCAGTCATCATGGTCTGAACGTGACCTTGAGGGGTTTCTTTTGAAGTATCTCCCTCTTGGCGCGTTCTGCCAGCCTTGTGCATAGTAGGGAACGTATGCGCGATTTGGACAATGTCTGGCAATGTGTCCAGGTGTTCCACAGTGAAAGCAAGTCCTTTTCTTCACTGGGAAATTGTTTCTTCCTGCCCCTGGTGGCGTATCCTTGCCTTGTCTCTTGTTTTTCGCACAGTTACAACAGGCACTCTGTTTCACTGGAATTGGTGGCCTGTATTTCTGAACAGCAGGTTGATCAGAAGCAACTGAGTTTGAAGCAACCGATTCAGAGTTCAAGGAGATGTTGGTTTGTTCAATGGTGTTCTCCTTGTTCTCATCCTCTACTACTTTACCTGCACATGTAACAGAAACATCAGGAGCATCAGGATTATCAACATTAATAATGCCTCCTGATACAAAACCAGCTGGTTTGCCATATTGAAGATGTGCCTCACTGTCAATTTCTTCTTGTGTCGAAGGGATGGATGTGTAGTTATGATTGAAAGGTGGAGGAACACTATCATACCCTAGACCCTTGTTTTGATTATCTTTGAATTTTAATTGGGTTTCAAATAAGGAGTCGACTGTCTTACTTGACGCAGTATAATTTTTGAAACTAACATCAGTTTTTCCACACTTAATTTTCAAGGCGTCAAGTTCTTCGGTTACAGCATCAAGTTGTCTCTTAATATAGTCATAATTTTCACACTTGTTGCTGAATTCTTCTTGAAGCTTCCTAAAGTCCTTTATTTTTGTTTCTAACTGGGCCTTTAGGGGTTTCTGTCCTTTCCTGAGTTGATAACCTTCATATCTCAGGTCCTCAACTTCTCTTTTTAATAAATCATTATGTTCACGAAGAAGTTTAATCGTGGCTTCACATGATTGAGAACATGAAACTTCACATGATTGAGAACAAGAAACTTCATTGACCGGAAGGTTTGTGGAACTCATTGTTTTTCGACAATTCAAAGCGTCAAGTTCTTCAATTACAGCAGCAAGACTAAGACGATTGAGATCTTTTGTCTTCTTGATGTCAGCCACGTTCATATCCCATGATTTCGGAAGTGCATTCAATAGCTTTTTGTTTATCTCAGATTTGGTCAAGAAGATCCCAGCTGTATTCATCTCAGCAGTGAGTGTGGTAAAACGCTGCAACTGAGCTTCCAGGGTTTCTCCAGGTATATAATCGAACATGTTGAAATTTTGTCTTAACATATCCTGTCTCTCTTTCATGTCTTCGTAGACCTCAAAAGCCATTAAAACACAACTAGAAGCTAAAATCAAACTTAAAAGCCAAACTTAAAAAATCAAACCGAAAATCTAAATTTGAAAATTTAAAAATCAAAGTTTAAAGACAAAGGTTAAACTTGAAAAGTCAAAGTCAATTTAGAAATTTAAAGAAAAAAAAAATTAAAAGCTAATTAATAATAATAATAATTTTTTTTTTAGCCAAAAATATAGCCTTAGAACTGAAAACGGGGTTTTTGGCCGAAAACGTATGGTCGAAAACGGGGTTTACGGTCGTAAACAGGGTTTACGGCCGGAAACGGGGTTTACGGTCGTAAACGGGGTTTTACGGCCGGAAACGGGGTTTACGGCCGGAAACGGGGTTTACGGCTGGAAAAACACGATTTTTCACCTTTTTTGCTCCAAAACTCGATCAAAAAATCGTTTTTATCAAAAACGCGAAGAACAAACCCCCCTTATTTTGCCACGATCTATCCAAAAACGCAAGAATCCTTTAAAAATAAGATCAAATAAGCTCCAGATCTGACAAAATTTACTGATACAATCCAAGCTCTGATACCAATTGTAAGTCCCTAATCTGCCTGTGTATCAATCAGATCCGTTTGATGGTGCGGAATCCCAATCAAACGGATGATGTCAGATCAAATAGAAGAGAAGGAGAAGAAGAATATGATGAATCTTGTATGTATTGATATGAATGAAGATCCGGATACAAGATTCACACACACTAACACACACTCTCTTTTCTCTCTCTCTAGAACACCTTCAAATACACACACTTAAGTTCCTTGGTGTTCATCCATCATCAATCAATTCCTCACACCCCTCACCCCTATATATATACTTGACTGGGCCACAAAATGGGTTTACGGCCGTAAACTCTGTTTACGGTCGTAAACGTGTTTACGGCCGTAAACTCAGTTTACGGTCGTAAACTCACAACGCATTACAGAAAAATACAATTTCTTAGAAAAGCAAAGTATAAACCATATTTTTGACCCAACAGGAGGTGTTCCAATGATTAAATATTTAAAAACTAAATTAGTTTAGTTCTAAAACTTCACAAACTTTGTATTTGAGTTTTAACTAAAGTCAAAGATCTTAAGATAAATTTTCTTGAACTTTTTATTTGTCTAACTACTTTTCACCATTTTAATTCGTTGAATAATCACAAAATCATGGAAAAATAGTAAGGGATCAAAAAATCTTAGAATTTTTGTAAAACTATCTCACAATATCCCTAAACTGGAAAAAATATTAAATGTCACTTTTAATCAATAAAACCTGGTTTTTTGAATTTAATTATGTTTTACACCAAGAATTCTAATTAAATAGAAAATAGAAATTAAAAATCACAAAACTTTTTATTTGTGTTCCAATTGTAGTCAAAGACTTCCACAAAATGTTTCATGAATTTTAGATAAGTGCAAAAATTTTATCAATTTAACCCCTTAAACATTCATTGAATCCAGTAAAAATAAGAAATGGTCATGGTAAAATATGCAAATTTTTGAACGGAGGTTTTATAATGCCTATAAGGTGCAAAAATTTTCAAAACTAGTTTTTAACATTCATAACTATATGTTACCATTTATTTGATCTCAACAAACATAAAATCGAAATAAATAGAAACTAGCTATAAAAATTCATGAAACTTCAAAAAATGTATTTCACCAATGAATAGGTCATCTCAGAATTTTATCAGAAGTTATTGACTTTAAAAGTATTGTATGTGAGTTATAGCTCTATTTTCTTGCAAAAATTACAATAATTCGAGAAAAATGAATTATTTTCTGAAACTTTCTAGATCATCTTATTTTATTGTTTGGATTTTGTGACAAATCGGATTTGAGCAGAAAAGAAGTTTTAGGTATTTGTTGTGAATAAATCCTTTATGAACGTTCTTAACAATGTACTTTGATCACCAAGCCTTTAAGCTTGATGTTCATCACATACATTATAATTTGAAGACCATGAACGAACTTATTTTATTCAAAATGATGTTTCTAAATGAAAAAACTTGAATGCATGTGGTTTTTGATCTTTAAAACTTGTAAAAACTTAAGTATATGGATTTCATTTAGGTTTTTGTCATTGGATTTTACCTTCTAACAACATGCATGTTGTTTTTGTTGGATTAGTGTGTAAGTCCATAACTATATTTGGTATGTACTTGACCCGGTTGGCATGGTCCATTTGGGTTGCATGGCATCATGCATTTGGATAGACTAAAATGAGAGAAATAACACTTAAGGTTTACTAATATATTATAAGTTCTAATATATTAATAAGATTATTTAATTAGTATTGATCAAGAATTAATTTGGAATTAATTAAGTGATCAAAAGGAGACTAATTAAATATATGGGTTGATTGTGTAAATCTTCCATACTTGTATAGTGGGCTAATGCTCCATGGATTATCAAGTTGGGCTAAAACGCATAGGATGCTCCATGGATGCTCCATGGTGTTTTTGTACCCATGGATCATGGAAATGAAAGGCCATGACAATTAAGGTTTACATGGTGTAACCCTAATTGTGACAAACTATATAAGCATCTTATTCTTGTCAAAATCGGCCACCATGAGAGAACTATGTGTGTATGGTGAGGGCTAGCCGATTTCATGAAGTGGTTCATTTCTCTCTAAGTTATTCCAAGTGTATTTGATGTTGTGTGAACCATTTGAGGTGTCACACTTGGGGCACTCGGCTCTTAAGCATCAAGGAATCAAGCTACATAAAAAGGTGTGTCTTCAAACTTGTTTTATTACCCAAGTATCAAAGATTGTATGCTAGACAGGGTAATACCTTGGAATATTCATATTTGCACGTATAATAGAGAAAACATAGATCCAAGGTATTTAGGGTTGCATGTATACTTAGGAGTGTTAGAATGCTCAAAACCCTAACAGTGGTATCAGAGCCTAGGTTTGTTTTCAATTATGCTTGATGCAAAGTGCTGAAAAATGCTGAAAAAATCGATTTTCGGGCTGTCTGGGCACTGGACTCGCTGAGTCCACTGATGGACTCGTTGAGTCCACTGATGGACTCGCCGAGTCCATGAGGAAACTCATCCTACTCTTCGAGTAGGTTCATACACTCAACGAGTAGGACCCCCTGACAACATATTTTCGACTTTTAAGGCTGAAATTGGACTAGAATCATTACCCTAAGCTGTTTTTGAACCTATAAACCTGTTTTTGATGTGGTAATGTTCATTCTAATCCAATTTTGAAGATAATTGTCAATAGATTCATGTTTTGTATTAGAGTAATGGTTAGTCTAATTACATGAAAAAGTTTGATTGAATTATCTAGTTCTTATGAGTTGCTTAGATTAATAGAAAAGTTATGTGAAATTGTTGTTTTCAATCCATTTTAATCTAAGAGTTGATTCTAAAATGTGTTTTTGTAACTTGTCCTCAAGTTACATGAAAAGTCACATTTAAGAATCATAAAACTCATAAATATTTCATAAGTTATGAATAAAGGAAAAGTTACATTCTTTTAGTAGTTTAAAGTCTTCCATAACTTGTCCTCAAGTTATGAAACTTGAAGAGTTTTTTGTATTAAAACTACTTTAAACACATAAGTTATGGAATTGAATAGTTTTGAATAGTTTCAAAACTTGCCCTTAAGTTTTGGAATTTGAAAAGTTTTCCCTTATGAACACTTTAATTCCAAGTTAGGCCCTTAGAATTTTAAAAGTTAAAATTCAACCCTTATACTTTATAATATTATAAGTTAATAATATATATATATGTATAAGAGCAAGTCAGTCTTACCGTTAGTAGGCCTCATTCATGAAGCCGATCTATAAGGGGGGTATAAGGTTACTGCCTATAAAATGGCAGTTTAATGGGTGTCCACTCTCACCCACCGCTTCCTTGCCTGGTAGAGGGTCGTTAGTCGAAGGGGTAGGACAAGGACTATAATTCTCCCTTCATTAGAAGTATGAATGATAAATACTAAGTAACTAAACTTTTATAAATTCCCAATCTTAGTTACTTAGGAAAATTGTGAATTTGGTGCTAACCCATGAAATTACACTTTGCACTTTGCTTTAGTCGGTTAGTGGAGCGCGTGTGGTTAATCGGCACATCGATTAAGGGGTAAATATTAAGGGTACCAAGTATATTTTCATGGTTATTCACACCTTGTTTTGTGATCCTCGGCATCCCAGTCATAAAACTTGATAGGGCACAATCGAGATTGAAACATGCCATTGAAAAGTTCAATGAATCTCAAAATATCTAGGAGTTTCAAATCCAATTAAAACCTAATATTTCTATTTCATTTTTCATGGTAGAAATTGGCGAATCGTCATTCGGCTACCTTCAAATATTCTATAGCTTGGATTACGGCATCCCTCTTCCAAGTTATAAAATATTGTGTTGGGTCCTAGCCTTAATATTTCATATTGGCTGTTATATTAAGGACTTTAAATCAACTATCTTGAATATCTCCCGAAAGATGTCTAGTTCAGACATCTATGATCTTCCCAAATCTCTTGGAAATTCACTTCCTCCACCTCCTCTAATTATTCTCCCTAACCCACAAGTTCAAGGTCACTCAAGCCCTATTGGCAAGCAAAGTCTATGTGTGCTCACATCTTGGAGATGAAGTCACATATTGACAAGCCGGGAGAGTTGGGTGTCAAAGTCTTAAGAAAGTTGGATGTTCAATCACTTTCTAAGTCACATGGTGAGTTCCTTTGGGAATACTATGAAACAGACTATGACATGACCCTTAAATGATCTTATCTATTTGCTTGGTGCTGCTGAATCAGCAATGATTTGGAGGACTAGTAAAGCAAGTTTGATTAAGAAGATCAACTTCCCAAACCTTGAATGGACATTCACAATGGTAACATTGGATATCCAGAAAAAGTTTTCTCTTCCCAATGGAAAGGGATCGGCCATAGTCAACTCGGTTGACCAAATGGTAAAGAGAAAGTCTAAGTCTGTGATAGTCCCGTGTACCATTTCCATAGAGTCCATATGTTTATATTGCCAAAGGAAGGGGCATTGGTTACAAAACTTCCTATTTACCTGAAGGATCATAGGGTTGATCAAGTCAAGATGTTTGATTCTACTTCAGGTGAAGTCCACAATCTAACTCTGTTAAGTTTCTATTCTGAGATTCTCATTACATAAAGTGAAGAAACTTTAAGGAAGTATATGTTGATTCTGATCGTGAAGATGGATTTCGATCACATGGTTCGGTGATCAGAATTGTTGAGTTGTTGCTTAGGAGTTATGATATATTTCTTAGGAATAGATAACAACAAGTTTTTCATATGCATTTGCACTGTAAGGTTAAGTTTTTTCCGCAAAGTTTTAAAATAAAATAAAAAGGTTTTAATTTTATATTTATTTTAAATATCCTTACAGTGGCATTTGTGAAAAATGGTTGTTTATATGATTCCATTGATAGCAATATTGGAAAAATAGACTTGATTCTTTCGTTTGTGGTAGTGTCATAATTTACCAAATAAGAAAAGATTCTCATCACCCAAGGTTTCAGTTGGAAAGAAACTTGGAAATCATGCAAGTTGTATAGTATGATGAATGAGAATTTTCATCTTTGGAAAATTAAGATTAATTCCTTGTTCACATGTATATGTGAGTCAAGTGAAGGACTAAGGGATCGAGTACACATTCATATGCACTGGTCAAGTCCACCACAAAAGATCGATAAGACTATTCGTCATGATTTACTAAAGTTTAGTAAATATGGTTATACTTACAAGTTTAAGAATAATTCTAAAACATTGGAAAAGTTTCGATGTATGGCAGAACGAATGAGAAGAATCAAATCAGGCAGAAGGATAAAAGTCTCTCAAATATGAAAGATGGAAGAGTACTTTAGTATCATGTTTTGTGATCATCTTAATGATTTAGAAATCATGTCACAATTAGTCCTCTAAGGACATCTTAATGTATTCCTATGGCTAAGAAGAGGAATAAAGAATTGTGGAAATGGTTAAATCAAGAAGATGATTCATACTTCGTTCCAAAACAAGTCTTAGAGTCATACTCCAAGAATATAATTTGAGTGACATATCTTAAATAAAGGTTTATAACACTTGTCAAATGTAAGACTAAAAGTGTCCTACTCTTGTACATTTGAAATTGGTAAGTTGTGATGTTTTGGATAAAACAAAGACCAACATAGGCCAATTGTGTGAAGTGTTTGTCTTGATAAAGAGTCTGCACTATCTCTTGAATATTTGACAAGTGAGTCTTATATGTCAATAGGACAGTGGGAGTCTTAGAGATCTTGGAAAAACTTCAAGATCTAATCAAGAATAAAACCTGTAGTTCATCACTAGCACACGACTTGAGGTTTATAACCTACCGTGTTGACATATTCCTACTTCTGTGCCCATTCCAGTGAAAGTTGGCTTTGCATATGAGTTCTGAGAGTTCTCAATTGGTTGCATAACAACTTGGAAGCAATGGCAGGCCCTTGTGCTGCCAGGTGGCAAGAAAGTAAGATTGAGTTCAGTCCATATGAGTTTGGATAAGAACACTTACACCATAAACAATCTATGTGTCATAAGGCTTCTCTCCGATTCATGAAAATGGTGGTGAGGAAACCCTTTCACTAAGTAGATTTTAGGTAGATATCAAGTGTGATATTTGCATTCTCAAAGTCGTTAGTGGAGCGTGTGTGGTTAACCGGCATACTAACATGGACTTGTGAGGAATGGCAAAGGTCTGAACAATTGAGACTATGATTACGGCATCCCTTTTCATAGTTCTGAAATTGTTTAGACACACATATGTGCTATCTAATGAAAGGTGTATGATCCTGATAAAGTTTTATCAAAGCATCTCGTATCATAAATTTAAACTTTGGTAAGAAAGTCAATACAGTATTGATTTCTAGAGTCCAGCTGATTTCTGAGTACATGTCAAAGATAGTGGGAGCATAAGTGTTATGCTAATAATTCTCATGTTAGTGGGAGCATGATAATTAAGATTATTATTGCAAGACAACAATCTTAATTATAGAAAACAAAAGTTTCAATTCGTGAAGTTGCAGGGGTTGACAAGTTGTTTTGCTATAATTAAGGGAGAGGAAATTATACTTCATTTCAATTCTAAAAGCTTAGATTGAGGTTTTAATCATATTTAGTCAAGGATATATATGAATTTTGTGTTGGAATGGCTCAACATAAGGAAATTCTATATATGAGTCCATTATTTGCGTTCTAAAATTCGATTATGATTACGGCATCCCTTTTCATAATCTGAATTATGAGAACTTGGCAAATAGATATAGAAATATTATAGCAAAAGACTGGTCTAGTATCATGTCTTTATGTGAGACACCATGAATCGTATCCCGTATGCTTCGGATATAGGATCGATTGCATGTGCTATAATATTCATCCGTTCTAAATTTTCCAAATGCTCAAGGCATTAAGAAGGGAAAATTCTAGAATTGGAAATGACTAAAATGATTAAGCAATTGTCGAGGACAATCTAAGGTTTACCAAAGATTGGTTGCTCAGGGACAGTTGGAAGTATAGTGTTAATTTTGGAAGGACCATATTGACATATTCTGAAAAGAGGCAACTCTTGTTCAGAAGTGATAGTCAAAATGGGAATATGGAAATGTTTCCAGAGGTGGAAATTATTCAATCTGTGTAAGATTAGAAAAACTTAATGCAAGAAGGATATTTCCATGGAGTTGATCTCCATTGGAATACTCTGTAATGTCTGTTGAGAAGTCTTTGTGACTTTGTGCATAATCATTACAAGAGGATCAATGCATATAAGTTTATAATCTAACAGATTTTGGTAAATGGCAGGGTTTGGAATTCTTGCATTTGCGGTAAGGAATTGGGATTGTGAAATGAGAATCATTGGAATTATGTTCAATCGATCTATTTCACAGAGTAAAGATCATAGACAAACTTAGTGTGCATACTTGATGTATGGCATAACTAATGTTTAGACAAACATAGTGTGCATACTTAGTGTATGGCATGACTAGTGTTTAGAAAACATAGTGTACATGCTTGGAGCATGGGACAACTATTGTTTTAATTCAAGTATAACGTTGATAGTTGAAACAGTATACAATGAATAATGGGTAATCAATATGGTGATAAATAAAAGGTGTTTTATTTATATTCATAAGTTTTGAGACCATATTGGATTCGATTATTCTTGTGTTTCACTTTGCATGTTTTGACTTCCAGAATAACCAGGTCGTTCTTCCTTAATGACTAATGTGACAACCCGAAATTTCTATTATGATCAACCATTCACTTCAATAGGAGTCAAAACTGTTTCTGCTAATTTTCAAGCTTTTTGGAATAAGTTTGAGTATTTTAAGATTAGTACTCCAGGAGATAACAGGAGAGAGGATGCTCTAGAGTTTATTGTGCAATAATAAAGTCCTAAAGGTCCAAGAGTTTGGAGTTTACGGCCTAAACAAAGGTGTTTACGGCTGTAAACCCTAAATGGGGGGTATATATATGACACTTAGTCATTATTTACCATTTTTCACATATTCAAGATCTAAACTCAATTCTCTCTCAAGTATCATCCAACAATTCTTCAAGATCTTCAACTTGTAAGTGTTTCTAGCCCTAATAAGTTGATATATTACTTAATCTAGTGATTTAACACACTTCCATCCGTGAAATCATTCCAAAAGGTTAGATCTTCAAGTTTCACCAAGAACACCAAGAACACACACTAGTGTTCTTGGACTTTTAGCACCTTTTCAAGCCTCTATCTTGTAAGTACTTCTATCCTAGAGTATAATAAGGCTTGTTACACTTCAATACATCAAGTAAACACCAAGGAAACCAAGGATCAAAGGTGTTTACGGTCCAAGAACACCTTGGACCGTAAACCCTAAAAAGGGTGCCAAAGTGTACCCTAGTCCCTTCTAAGCCTTGGAAACTTGCATAGATCCCTTCCTTAATGAGTTTAGTACTTGAAAACATCAAAAGACCATAAACCATATGGGTTTACGGCCGTAAACCCAAGGAGAATTGGTCCAGGGACCGTAAACTCCATTTAGGAGTGAAATGTTGCCCTAATCTCTTCCATAAGCTTATACTTCAAGTGGAAATGCTTCTAAGGACTTGTAGAGCTTCAAAACAACACATGGTCAAAGAAGCATGAGTTTACGGCCGTAAACTCATGGGTTTACGACCGTAAACTCAATGAGTTATGGTCATAAAACCGTAAACTCAAATAAGGGGTTCCCTTGAACCTTAAGCTCAATAGCAATGTCCTGCAACACTTAGATGCAATCCTTGGGACTTATAGCACTTATATAAAGTGTTTTACATGTCTTAGGATGTCTTAACTGTTGGGTTATGAGCATTCTAACACTCCTAAGTGTACATGCAACCCTAAATACCTTGGATCTATGTTTTCTCTATTATACATACAATTATGAACATCCAAGGTATTATCCTAATCTAGCATACAAAATAATAAATATAACAAGATAGAATACATACCTCTTTGATGTAGAATGTCATCATGAAGCTTGAGTGCCTAGTGCCCCAAGTGTGACACCTCAAATGGTTCACACAACACCAAATACACTTGGAATAACTTGAGAGAAACTTGAACACTCCTTGAAATCTTCTAGCCCTCACACTCACACATTAGTGCACGATTTCTTGAGCCATGAGATTCTTTTATATGGTGGCTATTAGGGTTACACCATGTAACTCATAACTTTACCCATTCCTTATGCTCCATGGATTTTAACCTCCATGGAATATCCATGGGTCACCCCATGGACTTAGTCCAACATAAGGAATCGTGGATCACAAGCCCACATATATAAGAATGAATGATTTACACAATCAACCCATATATTTAATTAGTCTCCTTTTGATCACTTAATTAATTCCAAATTAATTCTTGATCAATACTAATTAAATAACCTTTTTAATATATTAGAACTTATAATATATTAACCAACCTTAAGTGTTATTTCTCTCATTATAGTCTATCCAAATACATGATGCCATGCAACCCAAATGGACCATGCCGGGTCGGGTCAAGTCTTACCAATTATAGTTATGGACTTAGACATTAATCCAACAGTCTCCCACTTGGATAAGTCTAAAACTATTATTGCGCATGACTTCAGGAACCGATCAGCAATCGTAGCTCTCAAAAGCTTCTGTCGAACTCTGACCTTGTCGATGAACTCTGACCTTTGTCAATGACTTGTCCATTAGATAAGGGATCATATATTCCTCCATTCTAGATATCATATGGACTGAGACACGGATTATCAATCATTCTCTCTGTCCATTTGCTGTTTCCCGATTTCCGATTCATGATGACCGACTGATTGAACAAATCATATCAGTCATGGCTTGGCCAAGCACTCACATGTATCATCTTTAAATCATCGAGGGGCCCACATATATCGCTTTTATCCCGAAGGTAAAAGGAATGGATAAACTTCGACTCATATGGCTTGTTCTACTACTTGTTGAATCATACACAAAGGCACATTTTATAACATCGAGTTACCAATGCGTTTTCGTGCAATCAATGTATAACCAACTCATAGTAACAACTCATATCTCTAGGTTTGAAGAATATAAGATATTATCGTCTCATGATCACTCGTGATAAAATCCATGAAGTGATTCAAATGAGCGTGGGTTTAATCCAATACTCAGAACTTATGAGCACTCATGAGTGTTGTAGCACCACTTTGTCCACCAACTTGGACCTCTACAAACCAACCCATGACAGTCTTGATTCATATCTACTTCCAACATATGACCGACTGTGGATGGTTTGAATAACTTAATCATTCAGGAAGAGCGACTTAGTTATTCTGGAAGTCAAAACATGCAAAGTGAAACACAAGAATAAATGAATCAAATATGGTATCAAACCCTATGAATATAACTAAACACTTTTATTTATCACCATACTGATTACTCATTATTCATTGTTTCGGTTTTATCAACTTTATACTTGAATTTAAAACAATAGTTGTCCCATGCTCCAAGCATGTACACTATGTTTTCTAAACACTAGTCATGCCATACACCAAGTATGCATACTATGTTTGTCTATGATCTTTACTTTGTAAAATAGATCAATTGAACATCACTCCAATGATCCTCTTTTCACAGTCCCAAATCCTTACTGCAAATGCAAGAATTCCAAATTCATGCCATTTACTGAAATTTGTTAGATTCTAAACTTATATACATTGATCCTCTTAATGATTATGCACAAAGTCAGAAAGACTTGACAACAATCATTACGGAGCATTCCAAAGGAGATCAGCTCCTTGGAAACATCCTTCTTTCATTATGTTTCCTAATCTTACACAGATTGAATAATTTCTAACTTTGAAACATTTCCATATTCCATTTTGACTATCACTTCTGAACAAGAGTTGTCTCCTTATAGATTATGTCAATATGGTCCTTCCAGAATTAACATTATACTTCCAACTGTCCTTGAGCAACCAATATTTGGTAAACCTTAGATTGTCCTCGACAATTGCTTAATCATTTTAGTCATATCCAATTCTAGACCTTTTTCCCTTCATAATGCCCCAGGCATTTGGAAAATTTTAGAAAGGATGAATATAGCACATGTAATCGATCCTATATCCGAAGCATATGGGACACGATTCATGATGTCTCACATAAAGACTAAACCAGTCTTTTGCTATAATATTTCCATTTCAATTTGCCAAGTTCTCAAAATTCAGATTATGAAAAGGGATGCCGTAATCATAATCGAATTTTAGAACGCAAATAATGGACCCATATACAGAATTTCCTTATGTTGAGCCATTCCAACATGAAATTCATATATATATCCTTGATTAAATATGATTAAAATCTCAATCTAAGCTTTTAGAATTGAAATGAAATATAATTTCATCTCCCTTAATTATAGCAAAACAACTTTTTCAACCCCTGCAACCTCACGAATTGAAACTTTTGTTTTCTATAATTAACATTGCTAACTTGCAACCTTTGTCATAATTATCATGCTCCCACTAACATGATGATTATTAGCATAACACTTATGCTCCCACTAGCTTTGACATGTACTCAGAAATCAGCTGACTTTCTTACCAAAGTTCAGATTTCTGATACTAGATTGTTTTGATAAAACTTTATCAAAATCATACACCTCTCTTAGATAGCTCACATGTGTGTCTAAACAATTTTAGAACTATGAAAAGGGATGCCGTAATCAAGGTCTCAATTTTTTAGACCTTTGCCACTTCTCACAAGTCCATGTTAGTGTGCCGGTAAACCACACACGCTCCAGTAACGACTTTGAGAATGCAAATATCACAATTGCTATCTAGCTAAAATCTACTTAGTGAAAGTGTTTCCTCACCATCATTTTCATGAATCAGAGAGAAACCTTATGACACTTAGATTTAATAGTGTATGTGTTCTTATCCATGTGAATTTGTCAAAACCATAATCACAAGACAAGGTTAGTGACAAATCCAAACTCATATTGATTAAACTTGTGCAATCTTAAATTCTTGCCATTTGGCAGCTTAGGTGCCTGCCATTGCTCCCAAGTAGTTGTGCAACCAATTGAGAACTCTCAGAACTCCTATGCAAAGCCAACTTGAATAGGCACAAAAATTTCAACACGATAGGTTATAAACCTCAAGTCGTGTGCTAGTAAAGGACTTTAGGTTTTATTCTTGATTAAGTCTTGAAACTTTCAAGAGCTTTAAGACTCCCACTGTCCTCTTGACATATAAGACTCCCTTGTCAAATATTCAAGAGATAGTGCGGATTCTTTATCAAGACTAACACTTTACACAATTGGCCTAAGTTGGTCTCTGTTTGATCCAAAACATCACAACTTACCAATTTCAAATGTACAAGAGTAGATAACCTTTTACTCTTACATTTGACTAGTGTTAACAAACCCTCTTTAAGATATGTCACTCAAGTTACAATCTTGGAGTATGACTATAAGAATTGTTTTGGAACGAAGTATGACTCATCTTTTTTATTTAACCATTTCAACAATTCATGACTCCTCTTCTTAGTCATAAGAATGCACTAAGATGACTTTAGAGGACCAATTGTGATATGGTATCTTAATCATTAAGATGATCATAAACATGATACTAAAGTACTCTCCCATCTTTTCAGATTTGAGAAACTTTTATCTTTCTGCCATACTTTGATTCTTCTTATTCGTTCTGTCTCACATTGAAACTTCTCCAATGCTACAGACTTATACTTAAACTTATAAGTATAATCATATTTACTGAACTTAAGTAAATCATGACGAATAGTCTTCTTGATCTTTTGTGGTGGACTTGACCGGTGCACAAGAATGTGTACTCGATCCCTTAGTCCTTTCCTTATTCACATAAGGAATTAGTCTTAATTTTCCAAGCTGAAAGTTCTCATTCATCATACTATACAACTTGCATGATTCCAAGTTTCGGTCCAATTGAACCTTGGGTGATGAGAATCTTTCCTTATTTGGTAATATTAGACACTACCACAACCGAAAGAATCAAATCCATTTTTCCAATATTGCTATCAATGGAATCTTATAAGCAACAACTTTTCATAAATGCCATTGTAAGGATACTTAAAATAAATAAAATCAAAACCTTTTCTTTTATTTTAAAACTTTGCGGAAAAACTTATCCTTACAATCCATATGAAAACCTTGTTGTTATCTATTCCTAAGCAATATAAATATCATAACTCTTAAGTAATAGCCCAAAATTCTGATCACCGAACCATGCGATTGAAATCCATCTTCGCGATCAGAATCAGCATGTACTTAATAGAGTTAGACAATGGACTTTACCTGAAGTAGAGCCAAACTTATTGACTTTAACATCCTTAGGTAAATTTTGCAGCTTCGTAACCAATGCCCCTTCCTTTGGCAATAGTTACCTATGGACCCTTGATAATGGGACTATTTCAGACTTCGCCTCTCTCTTTACCATTGGGTCAACCGAGTTGACTATGGCCGATCCCTTTCCATTGGGAAGAGAGAGCTTTACTGGATATCCAATGTCATCATTGTCAATGTCCATAGCGTTTTAGGAAGTTGATCTTAGCAAATAGATAAGATCATTAAGGGTCTTGTCTTAGTCTGTTTCATAGGATTCCCAAAAGAACTCACTATGTGACTTAGAAAGTAGTTGAGCCACCAACTTTCTCAAGACTTTGACACCCAACTCTCCCGGCTTGTCAATATGTGACTACATCTCCAAGATGTGATCACACCTAGACCTTGCCTTGCCAATAGGGCTTGAGTGACCTTAAACTTTTTAGGAACTTGTGGGTTAGCAAGAATAATTGGAGGAGGTGAAAGAAGTATGATATCCATGGGACATCATCTTCATTTAGGAAAGCTTGTTTCAAGAGATTTGGGAAGATCATAAATGTCTAGACCAGCCATCTTTTTGGGAGATATTCAAGATAGTTGATTTAAAGTCCTTAATATGACACCCAATATGAAATATTAAGGCTAGGACCCAACAAACTTTTTAATAACTTAGAAGAGGGATGCCGTAATCCAAGCTATAAAATATTTGAAGGTAGGTGAATGACGATTCACCAATTTCCACCATGAAAAACGAAATAATTTATTAGGTTTTAATTGGATTTGAAAGTCCTAGATGTTTGAGATTCATTGAACTGTTCAAAGGCATGTTTCAATCTCGAGTGTGCCCTTCAGGTTTTGTGACTGGGATGCCGAGGATCACAAAACAAGGTGTGAATAACCATGCAAATATACTTGGTACCTTAATATTTACCCCTTAATCAGTGTGCCGGTTAACCACACACGCTCCACCGATACTATGATAAATATTAAGTTACCCTTTGCCTACCTTGTTAAGTCCAGGTTAGTGTGCCGGTTAACCACACACGCTCCACTAACGACTTAAGCAAAGTGCAAAGTGTGATTTCATGGGTTAGCACCAAATTCACATTTTCCTAAGTAACTAAGATTGGGTATTAATAAGAGTTTAGTTACTTAGTATTTATCATTAATACTTTTAATGAAAGGAGAATTATAGTCCTTGTCCTACCCGTTCGGCTAACGACCCTCCACCAGTCAAGGAAGCGGTGGGTGAGAGTGGACACCCATTAAACTGTCATTTTATAGGCAGTAACCTTATACCCCCCTTATAGACCGGCTTCGTGAATGAGGCCTACTAACGGTAAGACTGACTTTACTCTTATACATATATATAAATATTATTAACTTATAATATTATAAAGTATAAGGGTTGAATTTTAACTTTTAAAATTCTAAGGGCTAACTTGGAATTAAAGTATTCATAAGTGAAAACTTTTCAAATTCCAAAACTTGAGGGCAAGTTTTGAAAGTATTCAAAACTAATTAATTCCATAACTTATGAGTTTAAAGTAGTTTTAATTAAAACTATTTTAAACTAATTAATAAAAAAATAACTTTTTTTATTGTAACTTATGGAACTAATTAAGGTTACACTTTTTTTTTAATTTAATGAAGAGACTCTTGAACCTCCATAACTTGAGGACAAGTTATGGAGTCATAAAACCATTTAATTAGAACTAGACTCTTCATTTTCTAACCTTTGCCAACTTTTATGAGTTTTATGATTCTTAAATGTGACTTTTCATATAACTTAGGACAAGTTACAAAAACACACTTTGGAATCAACTCTTAGATTAAAATGGATTGAAAACAACTATTTCACACAACTTTTCTATTAATCTAAGAACCTCATAAGAACAAGATAATTCAAATCATCAATCTTCAAGAAATTAGCATGAACAGACAAACTAATACAAATCTTGAAATTATGACAATTATCTTAGAAATTGGATTAGCATGAACATTACGACATCAAAAACAAGATTATAAGTCCAAAAACATCTTAGGGTAATGTTCCTAGTCCAATTCCAGCCAAAACAATCGAATATATGCATCCAACTCGATTTTTTCAGCTACTTTTGCAAGTATAACAAGAAAACAAGCCTAGGCTCTGATACCACTGTTGGGTTATGAGCATTCTAACACTCCTAAGTGTACATGCAACCCTAAATACCTTGGATCTATGTTTTCTCTATTATACATACAATTATGAACATCCAAGGTATTATCCTAATCTAGCATACAAAATAACAAATATAACAAGATAGAATACATACCTCTTTGATGTAGAATGTCTTCATGAAGCTTGAGTGCCTAGTGCCCCAAGTGTGACACCTCAAATGGTTCACACAACACCAGATACACTTGGAATAACTTGAGAGAAACTTGAACACTTCTTGAAATCGTCTAGCCCTCACACTCACACATTAGTGCACGATTTCTTGAGCCATCGGATTCTTTTATATGGTGGCTATTAGGGTTACACCATGTAACTCATAACTTTACCCATTCCTTATGCTCCATGGATTTTAACCTCCATGGAGTATCCATGGGTCACCCCATGGACTTAGTCCAACATAAGGAATCTTGGATCACAAGCCCACATATATAAGAATGAATGATTTACACAATCAACCCATATATTTAATTAGTCTCATTTTGATCACTTAATTAATTCCAAATTAATTCTTGATCAATACTAATTAAATAACCTTATTAATATATTAGAACTTATAATATATTAACCAACCTTAAGTGTTATTTCTCTCATTATAGTCTATCCAAATACATGATGCCATGCAACCCAAATGGACCATGCCGGGTCGGGTCAAGTCTTACCAATTATAGTTATGGACTTAGACATTAATCCAACATTAACTGGGTTAATTAGTTGTTTAATGACTAATTGAATACATATATGTGTTATTATATGTTAACTAGGGTCATTGAGTGTGTACAAGTCTTCACTTGACACCTAGCATCCTATACTTTCCGTTCATCCAAAACACTCACTACAGGTGAGTTCATACCCCTTAATTAACCTTTTAAATGTTTTTAAATGCTTTTATGGGCTGGGATACAAGTTGGACTATTATAGGTATTATATCAATCACATGTGATTAATAACTACCAAACAAATGGATTTCTTACTTTTCAAACTGTGTTATCAAACTGTTTTACTTCAAACTGTTTTACAAACTCTTTTACATATCAAATACTTTTATTAAACTCTTTTAACTTATATTCTGTGTATCTATATAGATATAGTTATATAAGTAGGATTGAAAGGACTTAGGACTGATAGATCACCTTACTTCCTGTTCCTTGTTTGGTTGTGGACTTAGGGCATTCAGGTTATTTGTCCGAAGGTTGTTTGAATCCTAGTTATATATCATGTATATGTGTGTAGATATAAAAGGTTACTTCTTTCATTCAGTTCAATGCCTTTGGGTAGCAAAGGTATACAAACATGTTCATATACACAAACAACATTACTAGTAAACTATAATAGGTATAGTTTAGGAAGATACTATTACTAGAACAATGAAACATACAATGAGTCAGTTCATTCATGAGTAATACATAGTGATGAGAAACAAACATAATACATAGTGATGAGAAACAAACATAATACATAGTGATGAGAAACAAACATAATACATAGTGATGAGAAACAAACATAATACATAGTGATGAGAAATAAACATAATACACAGTGATGAGAAACAAAACATACAAGCTAGAGAGAGAAAGAACACACAATACAGCTAGCACATACATATACATATACATATACATTACTTACAGTTATGTGAGCCACTTAACGGGGGCATGGCACTACCTGTCATGACCCGTTTTGTATCCAGAATCTCCTTAATTGGGGAGCGTATGAGTTTGTGTATAGATCTATACTAGATTGACTATCCTACACCTTGCTGCTCGCTACAGTGGGACTTGCAAGTCTACGGGTGCCAAACGTCATTTCTTACGATGTCTTACATCGTCGTATTACTATAGAGTCAGTAGCAGGATACAGGCCGATCACATGGTACTTTAAATAACAATTAGTTTAAAGTAGTTAGTACAACAGTAGTTACTTAATACAACACTACAGTACTATTTCATTTTCCCTTTACATTTACTTTGTGATATTCACACAATAAACAATAATGTAAGAACTATATTTTTGGTTAATA
This sequence comes from Lactuca virosa, assembly GCF_052849685.1. Taxonomy (NCBI): domain Eukaryota; kingdom Viridiplantae; phylum Streptophyta; class Magnoliopsida; order Asterales; family Asteraceae; genus Lactuca; species Lactuca virosa. The sequence continues at coordinate 233,640,068 of NC_136434.1, read as the reverse complement.
ATAGTCAGATTTGGGAAAATACACACTCTTACAAGAGACACACACACAGATACTAGATGCCTTGGTAGAAGGCTACTTTTAGTAGGAAACATAGGGTTTTCTAGGAGAGTTCAAACAAATACAAACTTTTACAAAACTTATACGTTACAAACATCTTACAAATGCTTTCATACAAACACAGACACTAATATACTTATGATCTCACCAGCTTTAAAGCTGATAAACTCTTTCAAAATAACTTGTATTCTCAGGTCACCAGTAGACAGGTACCGGTGCCAGGTTTTGAGAAGATGGAGCTCGTTCAAGACTCGTCTTTTATTTTGATGTATATTTTTGGTGTCTATATAACTTGACAGAACACACTTGTATGAAATTATATTATTAATGCAATGGATGATGTTGTTGCTTGTTTACTACTTTGCATTGTTGTGATACTGAACATGACGTCCTCCACCCCCGAACGTTTCTGCCGTTCCAGTTTTGGGGTGTGACAGATTGGTATCAGAGCATTGTTTATAGTGAATCGAGTGTATCAACCCACAAAAGATATACGAACTATAAACACAGCTGGATTAAAATACTCTGATAAGGAGTTTATACTTTTAAATAATAAATTATTTAACCAAGTATACATACCTGCATTCATACTAAAATCAGTGTCACTAGGACAGAACAAAAGTATTACGATTGTTGGACAGCACAAGTGGACTTAGAGACATATGGTCAACCCTGGGAAGATGTAGCCTGATCAACTACATTATCCGAGGAGTAATTAGCATGTGCCTAAGTGTGGTTGTGAGGTTGCAACAAGTCTAACAACTTACCAACACTTCTACAACAAGAACACTAGAACAGAACATAAACTTAAAATACTATAGGAGTATTTTGTGTTACTATTAATTACTTATCTGAGAATTAAAAAGGTCTGTATTGGTATGGCAATAGTTGCCGGGTGGATACATTAAGGTTATAGGTAACTAGGATGGTATAGACTTAGAATCTGTGATATTTGCTCTACTTCATGTTCCTTTTTTCGCTGTGGGCTTAGAGTTAGGGTCACTTATTCGAAGGTCTATCATGTCTAGGTTACCTATGACTGGTATGCACTATGCAAATGTTGGAGTAACTGATAAAGATTATCTCATAATTATCTAGTTAGTTCGTCTATTTATTATTTCCTTATCCCTTTTCTCACGTAGATATAATGGCTGCATTCCATTTTCCCGGAGACCCGTACTATCCCAACCATGGCAATGCTGGATGGCTGGGAGAAGAGTCAAAAGATGATCACCCAATCCCTTTGGATGATCACGAAGCTAATGGCTTTTCTGATGGTTCTGAATCAGAGCCTGAGGTCAACAACCTACCCCCAGCTGCTCAAGACCCAAACCTGAACCCTCGTCCAGCATTTCAAGGACCCACACCTCTGTGAGCCACAAACTTGAACAGATGGAGTCAGGAACAGGGTCAACCTTTTCCCTACAATGGGGACAGAAGTTTCTACAACCTCACCGAGGGAGGTTCAGCTGACAGGGTCCTACCCATCATGGTCCGTAGGATTGCTCGGAACACTGAGCAAGGTCGAGAAGCTATCGACCGAGTCGTAGAGATTGACGCCAACTCTGGCGTTAACACCGTCCGCATTCGCCAACTTGAGTCTGCTCATGAAAGGACTCAGGTCCGCAATGCAGTTCTACAAAGGGAACTTGCTGAAACCCAAGCTGAAGTCAGGGAACTTCGAGCTCAGCAGGCAAGGTCTGAAAGGCGTATGAGGGACATAGAACGTCTACTGATGGATTCAAGAACTCACTCTAGTAGTTCTCGTCGCCATTAGAGTCTCATCGACTTTTCTTTTGGATGTAACCTAGTTAGTGTAAAAACTCTAGTCTAATTTCCTATCCTTGTAAATCTTAGACCCGTTAGGTCTTGATTTGGTAGTAGTCTGTCAAAATTTTCCATCTTGGTTGATGTAAGACCTACTTCTAGGTCATTTTTTTCCCGAACTCATTACATCTGTAATCCCAGTATTTTTGACAGATATCTAATCTCGTGGAAATTATATACAACTGCTTTCATTTACAATCGATCGTGTTATTCATTTGTGCTGTTGGGCTATGGAGAGTTAGTCCATGAGTCATTCTCATCAACTCTTCTATTAAACTCTTATCAATGTCTTCATCTTCATAAACTTATAGTTGGAAGATGCCTCCACGTAAATCAACAAGACGCGATCCTCCCGCACCGACACCACCAGCTCCTCAATTCGACACGGCAGCCCTAAATGATGTTGTAGCTGCGGCTATCGCTACGGCCATGGCACAATATCATTCTTCTGGTTCCACTGGAGGACGAACCCCTGTCCTATTTACTCATGGTGAAATCCATGTGCGCTCCAGAGAGTGCTCCTACAAGGACTTCACAAACTGCAAGCCATTGTCCTTTAAGGGGACTGGCGGAGTCATTGCCCTCTCGCAATGGTTCGAAAAGACAGAGTCGGTCTTTGAGATCTGCTCATGCCCGGAGGGAAGCAAGGTCAAGTTTGCTGCTTGCACCTTTGAAGTAAAAGCCCTAACATGGTGGAATAGCCATGTTAAGCCACTATCTCTTATAGTGGCTAATGCTATGGGCTGGGAAACTTTGAAAGACCTCATGATTGAGGAGTACTGCCCGAGGGGCGAGATCCAGAAGCTGGAGGAAGAACTGTGGAGCCTAACCATGAAGGGCTCCAACATAGTCTCCTACACCGCCAGGTTCTGTGAACTGGTGGCCCTCTGTCCCAACATGGTTCCTACAGAGGGGAAGAAGATTGAAAGGTATATATGGGGGCTGGTGCCTCCATTCCAGGGAAATGTTTTGGCTTCAAACCCCACTACATTTGATAGTGCCAAGCGATTGGCACAGCGGCTCATAGACCACGGGGTTCGTACCCCGGCCGCAACAACAACCCTGGCCATCTCAGAACCCGTCAGAACCGCTGATTCCAAGCGGAAGTTTTGGGATGACAAGAGAAAGACAAAGGCTGCCAAAAAGCAGCAGGTCGTCGCAGTTCATGCTGTGATAGCACCTGCCACTGCTGCTGTCCCAATAAAGCAGTACGCTGGAAGTTTGCCCAAGTGCAACTTCCACCACGTAGGAGCCTGCCGGGAAATGCAGTGTTTGAACTGCAACAGGAAGGGGCACACTGCCCGTTTCTGTAAAGCTCCGGCGAGGCCAATCACCCAAGTCCCCGGCGCTGGTGTGAGCCAAACTTGCTACGGTTGTGGCGAGGTGGGCCACTACAAAAGGAACTTCCCGATGGTAGGGAATGCCGGTGGAGTGGGAAGAGTTCTGGCCATAGGCCACGAGAAAGCAGTTGCCGACCCCACAGTGGTCACTGGTACGTTTCTCCTCGATAACTCTTATGCATGCATTCTGTTTGATAGTGGAGCGGAGAGGAGTTTCGTGAACCAAAAATTTGCTCATTTACTTAAGAAAAAATCACGAGCACTTAAAGAACCGTTCACTGTAGAAATGGTTAATGGAAAGACAGAGAGCACTAGCAGTATATTCATAGGGTGTACCCTAATACTAGATAGTCATTCATTTTCGATCGACCTCATGCCGGTCTCCATTAAAAGTTTCGACGTCATTATCGTCATGGATTGCTTGAGTCTTCATCGTGCCGACATCATGTGTTACGAAAAGGTTGTACACCTTAATCTACCGTCTGGCGAAACTCTAGTAGTTTATGGCGACAAACCCGGCACGAACCTTCGTATCATCTCGAGCATTCAAGCTCAGAAATTCTTGCGAAAGGAATGTCGCGCATTCCTTGCTCATGTGGTCGACGTGAGCCAAGAAAAGAAAGACATTCATAACATTCCAGTAGTACGCGACTTTCCCGACATCTTTCCAGAAGAACTCCCAGGATTACCTCCGCAACGTCAAGTCGAATTTCGAATCGACTTAGTTCCAGGGGCTACTCCCGTAGCCAAATCGCCCTGTCGTCTAGCACCTGCAGAGATGCAAGAACTGTCCTGTCAACTTAACGAACTGCTCAGCAAGGGCTTTATAAGACCAAGCTTCTCACCGTGGGGAGCTCCAGTCTTGTTCGTCAAGAAGAAAGACGGATCATTTCGTATGTGCATCGACTACAGGGAGCTCAACAAACTGACCATCAAGAATTGTTATCCTTTGCCTCGTATTGACGATTTATTTGACCAACTTCAAGGGGCGAACTTCTTTTCAAAAATCGACTTAAGGTCCGGATATCACCAACTACGAGTGCTAGGGGAGGATGTTCCGAAGACAGCCTTCCGAACTCGTTATGGGCACTACGAATTCGTAGTGATGTCGTTCGGATTAACAAACGCACCTGTTGTATTCATGGACTTAATGAATAGGGTGTGTCGTCCTTACTTGGCTCAGTTCGTCATCGTCTTCATCGATGACATACTTATCTACTCTCGTAGTAAGGAGGAGCATAGTCAACATCTGCGACTAGTATTAGAAACCTTCGTTCGGAGAACCTCTATGTGAAGTTCTCGAAATGCGAATTTTGGATCCGACAAGTCTAATTCTTAGGGCACGTGGTTAGAGAAGAGGGAATATACGTGGACCCTTCCAAAATTAAAGCCATTAAGAACTGGTCAGCACCGAAGACGCCTACATAAATTCGTCAATTTCTAGGTCTCGCTGGCTACTATCGCAGGTTCATTCAGAACTTCTCCCGCATTGCGAAACCTCTTATGACACTGACCCAGAAGGGCATGGCCTTTGACTGGGAAGAGAAGCAGGAGAGAGCGTTCCAAACGCTCAAAAGAGCCTTGTGCACTGCACCAATACTATCCCTCCCCGAAGGGATAGAAGACTTCGTTGTCTATTGCGATGCGTCAAATCAAGGACTCGCATGTGTTCTGATGCAGTGAGGTAAGGTCATCACCTATGCCTCGAGACAGCTAAAGACACATGAGGTCAACTACACTACCCACGATCTTGAGCTAGGAGCAGTTGTGTTTGCTCTGAAGATCTGGAGACACTACTTGTATGGTACAAAAAGCACGATCTTTACAGACCACAAAAGCCTACAACACATATTCGACCAGAAGGACCTCAACATGAGACAACGACGGTGGGTCGAGCTACTCAATGATTATGAATGCGAAATTCATTATCATCCCGGCAAGGCCAACGTAGTAGCTGACGCCCTAAGTCGGAAAATATATTCTAGTCGTAGAGCCAAATCTTTGACTCTAACTATCCATTCACACTTGTCCACACAAATTAAGGAGGCTCAGCTCGACACTTTGAAACCTGAAAATGTGGCGGGTGAATCCTTGAGGGGGATGGATAAGAACTTGGAGGTCAAGGGTGGCGGAGCTTATTATTTCATGGATCGGATATGGACCCCGAAACTCGGTGGTTTCAGGGACTTGGTCATGAACGAGGCGCAAAATACTCGTTATTCCGTACACCCGGGTTCAGATAAGATGTATCTGGATCTTAAAAAGTTATACTGGTGGCCTAACATGAAAGCAGAGATTGCTACCTTCGTAAGTAAATGCCTTACTTGCGCCAAGGTCAAGGTCGAATACCAGAAACCCTCCGGTCTTCTACAACAGCCAGAGATACCGGAATGGAAGTGGGAGCGGATCACTATGGATTTCATAACCAAGTTGCCCAAGACAACGGGTGGACTTGATACCATATGGGTCATCGTCGATAGATTGACCAAGTCCGCACACTTCCTGCCTATCAAGGAAACAGACAAGATGGAGAAACTTACAAGAACTTACATTAGGGAGATTGTACGACTGCACGGTATTCCCATATCCATTATCTCAGACAGAGATAGTAGATTCACTTCGAGGTTCTGGCAGTCGTTACAAAGTTCCTTAGGAACTAGGCTGGACATGAGTACAGCCTACCATCCATAGACAGATGGGAAAAGTGAGAGGACTATCCAAACCTTGGAAGATATGTTGCGAGCCTGTGTGATCGACTTTGGGAAAGCTGTTGGGTTTTGAGCATTCTAACACTCCTATGGTGTACATGCAACCCTATAAACCTTGGATCTATGTTTTCTCTATTATACATGCAAATATTAACTATTCCAAGGTTTCATCCTAACTAGCATATTATGAAGCACCTATACTACAAAGTTCTAGTTAGATGACATACCTTTTGATGTAGCTTGATGTCTTCAAGCTTTAAGAGCTTAGCCCCAATAGTGTGGAAGCCTCAAATGGAATCACAAATCACCAAAACACCTTGGAAGAACTTGAGAGAATATGTATGCACACTAAAATCGGCCCACTCTTATTTTCACACACTTGTGTCAATTTTGTGAGCCAAGGACCCCTTTATATATTATGGAGGATTAGAGTTACATCCATGTAAACCCTAATACCCATGACCTTTCATTTACATAGGATCCATGGTTTAAAAGCTCCATGGACCATCCATGAAAGCTTAGCCCAACCTAAATGAACTTGGCCCATTCCATATATATAAGAGTCCATATTTAATTAGTTCTTTTTGATCACTTAATTAATTCTAAATTAATTCTTGATCAATACTAATTAAATAATATGATTCCATATTAATATATTAGAACTTATAATATATTAATATAAATCATAAATATACTATTCTCAAAAGACTATCCATATAAATTGTGCCGGTGAAGTGCAACCCAAATGGACCATTTCGGGTCGGGTCAAGTACATACCAAATATAGTTATGGACTTAGACATTAATCCAACAGTCTCCCACTTGGATAAGTCTAAAACTATTATTGAGTATGACTTCAAAACCTAACTGGCAATCGTAGCTCTTAAAGCCGCTGTCGAACTCTGACCTTGTCAATGACTTGTCCATTAGATAAGGGATCATATATTCCTCCATTCTAGATATCATATGGACTGAGACATGGATTATAATCATTCTCTCTGTCCATTTGTTGTTTCCCGATTTTCGATTTATGATGACTGACTGATTGCACAAATCAAATCAGTCCTGGCTTGGCCAAGCACTCACATGTGTCATCGCTAAATCATCGAGGGGCCCACAGATATCGCTTTTATCCCGAAGGTAAAAGGAATGGATAAACTTCGACTCATATGGCTTGTTATACTACTTGTTGAATCATACACAAAGGCACGTTTTATAACATCGAGTTACCAAATGCGTTTTCGTGCAATCAATGTATAACCAACTCATAGTAACAACTCATATCTCTAGGTTTGAAGAATATAAGATATTATCGTCTCATGATCACTCGTGATAAAATCCATGAAGTGATTCAAATGAGCGCGGGTTGAATCCAATACTCAGAACTTATGAGCACTCATGAGTGTTGTAGCACCACTTTGTCCACCAACTTGGACCTCTACAAACCAACCCATGACAGTCTTGATTCATATCTACTTCCAAAATATGACCGACTGTGGATGGTTTGAATAACTTAATCATTCAGGAAGAGCGACTTAGTTATTCTGGAAGTCAAAACATGCAAAGTGAAACACAAGAATAAATGAATCAAATATGGTATCAAACCCTATGAATATAAATAAACACTTTTATTTATCACCATACTGATTACTCATTATTCATTGTTTCGGTTTTATCAACTTTATACTTGTATTAAAAACACTAGTTGTCCCATGCTCCAAGCATGTACACTATGTTTTTCTTAAACAATAGCTTTGCCTTACACCAAGTATGCACTCTATATTTGTCTATGATCCTTACTTTGTGAAATAAACCAATTGAACATAATTTCAATGATTCTAATTTCACACTCCCAAATCCTTATCGAAAAATGTGAGAATTTCAAATTCCTATCATTTATCGAAATCTGTTTAGATTTTAAACTTATATGCACTGACCCTCCTGTAATGAATATGTACAAAGTCACAAAGACTTGTCAACAGTCATTATAAGGTATTCCAATGGAGATCAACTCCATGGAAACTAAGTCTCATATTCAAAGTACATTGCTTTGCACATGCTTCTTGCATTAAGTTTTCTAATCTTACACAGATAACTTCCACCTATGGAGACAACTCCATATTCTCATTTTACCTATCACTTCTGAATAAGAGATGCCTCTTTTCAGAATATGTCAATATGGTCCTTCTAAAATTAGCACTATACTTCCAACTGTCCCTGAGCAACCAATCTTTGGTAAACCTCAGATTGTCCTCGACAATTGCTTAATCATTTTAGTCATATCCAATTCTAGACCTTTTCCCTTCTTAATGCCTCTGGGCATTTGGAAAAATTTAGAAATGACAAATATTATAGCACATGCAATCGATCTTGTACCCAAAGCAAATGGTACACGATTCATGATGTCTCACATAAAGACATGATTCTAGACCAGTCTTTTGCTACAATATTTTTATTTGCCATGTTTTCAAAATTTGACTATGAAGTGGGATGCTGTAATCATAATCGAATTTTGAGAACGCAATATATAGAATTTCCTTAAGTTGAACCAATCCAACATGAAATTCATATATATATTCTTGACTAAAGATGATTAAGGTCTCAATCTAAGCCTTTAGAACTGAAATGAAGTATATCCTCTCTCTTAATTATAGCAAAACAACTTTTTCAATCCCTGTAGCCTCACGAATTGAAACTTTTGTTTTCTATAATTAACATTGCTAACTTGCTCCCACTAACATGATGATTATTAGCATAACACTTATGCTCCCACTAGCTTTGACATGTACTCAAAAATCAGCTGGACTTCTAGATAGCATGCATGTGTGTCTAAACAATTTCAGAACTATGAAAAGGGATGCCGTAATCATAGTCTCAATTGTTTAGACCTTTTGCCATCTGCTTCAAATCTACTTGGTGGAAGTGTTTCCTCACCATCATTTTCATGAATCGGAGAGAAACCTTATGACCCTTAGATTTTATGGTGTATGTGTTCTTATACATGTGAATCGTCAAAACCATAGTCACAAGACAAGGATAATGACAAATCCAAACTCATATGGACTGAACTTATGCAATCTTAACTTCTTGCCACCTGGCAGTACAGGGCCTGCCATTGCTTCCAAGTTGTTATGCAACCAATTGAGAACTTTCAGAACTCCTATCCAAAGCCAACTTTAACTGGAATGGGCACAGAATATGTCAACACGATAGGTTATAAACCTCAAGTCGTGTGCTAGTGAAGAACCTCCGGTTTTATTCTTGATTAGTTCTTGAAATTCTTTTTAGGATCTTTAAGACTCCCACTATCCTCTTGACATATAAGACTATCTTGCCAATATTCAAGAGATAGTGCGGATTCTTTATCAAGACAAACACTTCACACAATTGGCCTTAGTTGGTCTTTGTTTTATCCAAAACATCACAACTTACCAATTTCAAATGTACAAGAGTAGGACACTTTTACTCTTACATTTGCAAAGTGTTTTAAACCTTTCTTTAAGATATGTCACTCAAGTTACAATCTTGGAGTATGACTCTAAGAATTGTTTTGGAACGAAGTATGACTCATCTTCCTGATCTAACCATTTCAACAATTCATGACTCCTCTTCTTAGTCATAAGAATGCACTAAGATGACCTTTAGAGGACTAATTGTGATATGATTTCTAAATCATTAAGATGATCACAAACATGATACTAAAGTACTCTCCCATCTTTTCAGATTTGAGAAACTTTTATCTTTCTGCCTAATTTGATTCTTCCCATTTGTTCTGCCATACATTGAGACTTTTCCAATGTTTCAGAATTATACTTAAACTTGTAAGTATAACCATATTTACTAAACTTTAGTAAATCAAATAGTCTTAACGAGCTTTGTGGTGGACATGACCAGTGCACAAGAATGTGTACTCGATCCCTTTAGTCCTTCACTTGACTCACACATCCATGTGAACAAGTAATTAGTCTTGATTTTCTAATGCTTGAAAGTTCTCATTCATCATACTATTCAACTTGCATGATTCCAAGTTTCGGTCCAATTGAAACTTGGGCGATGAGGAACTTTCCTGATTTGGTAAATTTAGACACTACCACAAATGAAAGAATCAAATCCATTTTCCAATATTGATGTCAGTGGAATCATATAAGCAACAATTTTCCACAAATGCCATTGTAAGGATACTTCAAATAAATAAAATTAAACAATTTTCTTTTATTTTAAAACTTTGCAGAAAAACTTATCCTTACAATCCACATGGAAAATTGTTGTAATCTATTCCTTAGCAATATATCATAACTTCTTAAGCAACTGCTCAAAATTCTGATGCGATCGAAATCCACCTTCACGATCAGAATCAGCATATACTTCCTTTAAGATTTCTCTCTATTCTTTGATTCTTAAAACATCAACATGTGACCCAGTCACATCATGTAATGAGGATCTTAGAATAGAACTTAACAGAGTTAGATAATGGGCTCTACCTGATGTAGAGTCAAACTTATTGACTTTAACATCCTTAGGTAAATTTGGCAGCTTTGCAATCAACGCCCCTTCCTTTGGTAAAATAAACATATTGACCCTTTGGTAATGGGACTATCTCAGACTTAGCCTTTCTCTTTACCATTTGGTCAACCGGGTTGACTATGGCCAATCCCTTTCCATTGGGAAGAGAATGCTTTTTATGGATTTCCAGTGTCACCATTGTCACTGTCCATAAAGTTTTTGGGAAGTTGATCTTCTAATCAAATTTGCTTTACTATCATTCCAAATCATTGCTGATTCAGCAGCACCAAGCAAATAGATATGATCATTAACGTTCATGTCATAGTCTGTTTCATAGTAGTCCCAATGGAACTCACTATGTGACTTAGAAAGTTATTGAACATCCAACTTTCTCAAGACTTTGACACCCAACTCTCCCGGCTTCTCAATATGTGACTTCATCTCTAAGATGTGATCACACATAGACCTTTCTTGCCATTAGGGCTTGAGTGACCTTGAACTTGTGGGTTAGGGAGAATAATTGGAGGAGGTGGAGGAAGAGAAGTATGACTTCCATGAGCCAAACTCGGGAAGTCATATTCATTAGGAAAGCTTGGTTTGGGAAGATCATTGTTGTCTAAACCAGACATCAACAATGGGAGAAATTCACGTAAAGTTGATTTAAGTCCTTAATATAACACCCAATATGATATATTAAGGCTAGGACCCAATAAACTATTTTATAACTTGGAAGAGGGATGCCGTAATCCAAGCTATAAAATATTTGAAGGTAGGTGAATGACGATTCACCAATTTCCACCAAGATAAACGAAATGTATTATTAGGTTTTAATTGGTTTTGAAACTCCTAGATTCTTTTGAGATTCATTGAACTTTTCAATGGCATGTTTTAATCTCGAGTGTGCCCTTCAGGTTTTCTGACTGGGATGTCGAGGATCAAAAAACAAGGTGTGAAGTAACCATGCAAATATACTTGGTACCCTTAATATTTACCCCTCAATCGATGTGTCGGTTAACCACACACGCTCCAACGATACTATGATAAACATTAACTTACCCTTTGCCTACCTTGTTAAGTCCAGGTTAGTGTGCCGGTTAACCACACATGCTCCACTAACAGCTTAAATAAAGTGCAAAGTGTAATTTCATGGATTAGCACCTTATTCACATTTTCCTAAGTAACTAACATTGGGAATTTATAAGTGTTTAGTTACTTAGTATTTATCATTATACTTATAATGAAGGGAGAATTATAGTCCTTGTCCTACCTGTTCGGCTAACGACCCTCCACCGGTCAAGGAAGCGGTGAGTGAGAGTGGACACCCATTAAACTGCCATTTTATAGGCAGTAACCTTATACCCCCCTTATAGACCGGCTTCGTGAATGAGGCCTACTAATGGTAAGATGACTTGCTCTTATACATATAATATATTAAACTTTTAATATTATAATAGTATAAGGGTGTATTTTAGACATTTAAAATACTTGGTGGTTTAATCTATTAATTAAACTAGACTTTTAATTTAATTAAACTCAAACCATATATTTATTTATGGATTTAATAATACTCTTTTAATTAAACTCTTTAGTTAACTATTAATAAAGTCCATAAGAGTTAATTTGAACTATTCAACAAAACATCGTAATTCCAATAATTAATTTCAAAATTAAAACCATTTAATTAATTGTTTAAGTTATGAACCCAAGAGTCTTGGAATTCAATTCTTTTTTTCATAAAAAACTTTTTTCAAATTCCAAAACTTGAGGGCAAGTTTTGTAACTCTTGAAAACCTTTGGATTCCATAACTTATGGAATTAATGGTGTTTTATGATGAAACTTTCCATGTTCCATAACTTAAGAACAAGTTATGGAATTTCTTTAAAACATTAACACCAAGTTTTGTAACTCCATAAAAACTTTGAATCAATTTTTTTTTATTAAAAAAAACTTTCATATCCATAACTTATGGAAGTTTCAAAACTCTTAAGATCACAACTTTAAAAAAGAAAACTTTTGAGGTCCAAAAATTTATGATAAAATTTGTAACTCCTTAAAACATTTAGATCAAACTTTTAAAACTAATAAAATAATCATATCATTTTATCTTTTACTAAATTTGACCTAATTCAACTCATATAACAAATGATTCAAATTTTACAAATAATTAGTTTTTCACAAAAACAAGTAATTATCTTAAAATTTGACAAACGTCATTTTTTTTTCCTTTTTTTTCCAACTTTGAAAATCAAACATTTTCATGAATATAATAGAAAACAACCCATGGCTCTGATACCACTGTTGGGTTTTGAGCATTCTAACACTCCTATGGTGTACATGCAACCCTATAAACCTTAGATCTATGTTTTCTCTATTATACATGCAAATATTAATTATTCCAAGGTTTCATCCTAACTAGCATATTATGAAGCACCTATACTACAAAGTTCTAGTTAGATGACATACCTTTTGATGTAGCTTGATGTCTTCAAGCTTTAAGAGCTTAGCCCCAATAGTGTGGAAGCCTCAAATGGAATCACAAATCACCAAAACACCTTGGAAGAACTTGAGAGAATATGTATGCACACTAAAATCGGCCCACTCTTATTTTCAGACACTTGTGTCAATTTTGTGAGCCAAGGACCCCTTTATATATTATGGAGGATTAGGGTTACATCCATGTAAAACCTAATACCCATGACCTTTCATTTACATAGGATCCATGGGTTAAAAGCTCCATGGACCATCCATGAAAGCTTAGCCCAACCTAAATGAACTTGGCCCATTCCATATATATAAGAGTCCATATTTAATTAGTTCTTTTTGATCACTTAATTAATTCTAAATTAATTCTTGATCAATACTAATTAAATAATATGATTCCATATTAATATATTAGAACTTATAATATATTAATATATATCATAAATATACTATTCTCAAAAGACTATCCATATAAATTGTGCCGGTGAAGTGCAACCCAAATGGACCATGCCGGGTCGGGTCAAGTACATACCAAATATAGTTATGGACTTAGACATTAATCCAACAAAAGCATGGGATACTCATTTACCCCTTGTAGAATTTTCCTACAACAACAGTTATCACACGAGCATAAAGGCTGCTCCATTCGAGGCCCTCTATGGCCGAAAGTGCAGATCCCCTCTGTGTTGGGCTGAGGTGGGTGATACCCAGTTAGCTAAAGGACGAGTTCCAGAAAGCACTCTCACGGGTCCGAAGATTATTCGGGAAACGACAGAGAAGATCGTTCAGATTCGTGAACGATTGAAAGCCTCTAGAGACCGACAGAAAAGCTACGCTGATAAACGAAGGAGACCGTTGGAATTCCAGGTGGGCGACCGTGTTCTATTGAAGGTCTCACCCTGGAAGGGCTTGATACGCTTCGGAAAGCGTAGAAAGCTAAATCCAAGGTACATAGGGCCTTTCGAGATTCTCGCAACAATCGGCCCTGTAGCTTACAAACTTAACTTACCATGCGAACTCAGTAACGTACATTCTACTTTCCACGTCTCGAACTTGAAAAAGTGTCTGTCCGACAAGACTCTTGTAATCCCACTCGACGAGATCGAGATCAACGAGAGCCTCAACTTCGTGGAAGAACCAGTAGAGATCATGGACCGGGAGTTCAAGCAAACGAAACAAAGCCGTATCCCGATAGTGAAGGTTCGTTGGAACGCCAAGCGAGGACCTAAATTCACTTGGGAGCAAGAGGATCAGATGAAACTGAAATATCCTCTTCTTTTTACTTAGTTATTTGTAACTACTTATTTGCTTAAACTCTAATTTCGGGACGAAATTCCTTCTAACGGGGGGATGATGTGACAACCCAAAATATCTATTATGTTCAACCATTCACTTCAATAGGAGTCAAAACTGTTTCTGCTAATTTTCAAGCTTTTTGGAATAAGTTTGAGTATTTTAAGATTAGTACTCCAGGAGATAACATGAGAGAGGATGCTCTAGGGTTTATTGTGCAACAATAAAGTCCCAAAGCTCCAAGAGTTTGGAGTTTACGGCCTAAACAAAGGTTTTTACGGCCGTAAACCCTAAATGGGGGTATATATATGACACTTAGTCATTATTTACCATTTTTCACAAATTCAAGATCCAAACTCAATTCTCTCTCAAGTATCATCCAACAATTCTTCAAGATCTTCAACTTGTAAGTGTTTCTAGCCCTAATAAGTTAATATATTACTTAATCTAGTGATTTAACACACTTCCATCCATGAAATCATTCCAAAAGGTTAGATCTTCAAGTTTCACCAAGAACACCAAGAACACACACTAGTGTTCTTGGACTTTTAGCACCTTTTCAAGCCTTTATCTTGTAAGTACTTCTATCCTAGAGTATAATAAGGCTTTTTACACTTCAATACATCAAGTAAACACCAAGGAAACCAAGGATCAAAGGTGTTTACGGTCCAAGAACACCTTGGACCGTAAACCCTAAAAAGGGTGCCAAAGTGTGCCCTAGTCCCTTCTAAGACTTGGAAACTTGCATAGATCCCTTCCTTAATGAGTTTAGTACTTGAAAACATCAAAAGACCATAAACCATATGGATTTACGACCGTAAACCCAAGGAGAAGTGGTCCAGGGACCGTAAACTCCATTTAGGAGTGAAATGTTGCCCTAATCTCTTCCATAGGCTTATACTTCAAGTGGAAATGCTTCTAAGGACTTGTAGAGCTTCAAAACAACACATGGTGAAAGAAGCATGAGTTTACAGCCGTAAACTCATGGGTTTACGACCGTAAACTCAATGAGTTATGGTCATAAAACCGTAAACTCAAATAAGGGGTTCCCTTGAACCCTAAGCTCAATAGCAATGTCCTACAACACTTAGATGCAATCCTTGGGACTTATAGCACTTATATAAAGTGTTTTACATGTCTTAGGATGTCTTAACTTGGTTAATTAGTTGTTTAATGACTAATTGAATACATATATGTGTTATTATATGTTAACTAGGGTCATTGAGTGTGTATAAGTCTTCACTTGACACCTAGCATCCTATACTTTCCGTTCATCCAAACCACTCACTACAGGTGAGTTCATACCCCTTAATTAACCTTTTAAATGTTTTTAAATGCTTTTATGTGGGGGATACAACTTGAACTATTATAGTTATTATATCAATCACATGTGATTAATAACTACCAAACAAATGGATTTCTTACTTTTCAAACTGTGTTATCAAACTGTTTTACTTCAAACTGTTTTACAAACTCTTTTACATATCAAATACTTTTATTAAACTCTTTTAACTTATATTCTGTGTATCTATATAGATATAGTTATATAAGTAGGATTGAAAGGACTTAGGACTGATAGCTCACCTTACTTCCTGTTCCTTGTTTGGTTGTGGACTTAGGGCATTCAGGTTATTTGTCCGAAGGTCGTTTGAATCCTAGTTATATATCATGTATATGTGTGTAGATATAAAAGGTTACTTCTTTCATTCAGTTCAATGCCTTTGGGTAGCAAAGGTATACAAACATGTTCATATACACAAACAACATTACTAGTAAACTATAATAGGTATAGTTTAGGAAGATACTATTACTAGAACAATGAAACATACAATGAGTCAGTTCATTCATGAGTAATACATAGTGATGAGAAACAAACATAATACATACTGATGAGAAACAAACATAATACATAGTGATGAGAAACAAACATAATACATAGTGATGACAAACAAACATAATACATAGTGATGAGAAACAAACATAATACACAGTGATGAGAAACAAAACATACAAACTCGACAGAGAAAGAACACACAATACAGCTAGCACATACATATACATATACATATACATTACTTACAGTTATGTGAGCCACTTAACGGGGGCATGGCACTACCTGTCATGACCCGTTTTGTATCCAGAATCTCCTTAATTGGGGAGCGTATGAGTTTGTGTATAGATCTATACTGGATTGACTATCCTACACCTTGCTGCTCGCTACAGTGGGACTTGCAAGTCTACGGGTTCCAAACGTCATTTCTTACGACGTCTTACATCGTCGTTTTACTATAGAGTCGGTAGCAGGATACAGGCCGATCACATGGTACTTTAAATAACAATTAGTTTAAAGTAGTTAGTACAGCAGTAGTTACTTAATGCAACACTACAGTACTATTTCATTTTCCCTTTACATTTACTTTGTGATATTCACACAATAAACAATAATGTAAGAACTATATTTTTGGTTAATAATAGTCAGATTTGGGAAAATACACACTCTTACAAGAGACACACACACAGATACTAGATGCCTTGGTAGAAGGCTACTTTTAGTAGGAAACATAGGGTTTTCTAGGAGAGTTCAAACAAATACAAACTTTTACAAAACTTATACATTACAAACATCTTACAAATGCTTTCATACAAACACAGACACTAATATACTTATGATCTCACCAGCTTTAAAGCTGATAAACTTTTTCAAAATAACTTGTATTCTCAGGTCACCAGTAGACAGGTACCGGTGCCAGGTTTTGAGAAGATGGAGCTCGTTCAAGACTCATCTTTTATTTTGATGTATATTTTTGGTGTCTATATAACTTGACAGAACACACTTGTATGAAATTATATTATTAATGCAATGGATGATGTTGTTGCTTGTTTACTACTTTGCATTGTTGTGCTACTGAACATGACGTCCTCCACCCCCGAACGTTTCCATCGTTCCGGTTTTGGGGTGTGACAACTAAGTTATTCAAACCATCCACACTCGGTCATATGTTGGAAGTAGATATGAATCAAGACTGTCATGGGTTGGCTTGTTGAGGTCTAAGATGTTGGACAAAGCGGTGCTACAACACTCATGAGTGCTCATAAGTTCTGAGTATTGGATTCAACCCACGCTCATTTGACTCACTTCATGGATTTTATCACGAGTGATCATGAGATGATAATATCTTATATTCTTCAAACCTAGAGATATGAGTTGTTACTATGAGTTGGTTATATATTGATTGCACGAAAACGCATTGGTAACTCGATGTTATAAAACGCGCCTTTGTGTATGATTCAACAAGTAGTAGAACAAGCCATATGAGTCGAAGTTTATCCATTCCTTTTACCTTCGGGATAAAAGCGATATCTTTGGGCCCCTCGATGATTTAGTGATGACACATGTGAGTGATTGGCCAAGCCAGGACTGATTTGATCTGTTCAATCATTCAGTCGTTATGAATCGGAAATCGGGAAACAACAAATGGACAGAGAGAATGATTTATAATCCATGTCTCAGTCTATATGATATCTAGAATGGAGGAATATATGATCCCTTATCTAATGGACAAGTAATTGATGAGATCAGAGTTCAGTTACAACGTCAGAGTTCGACACCGGCTTAAAGAGCTACGATTGCCAGTCGGTTTTTGAAGTCATACTCAATAATAGTTTTAGACTTATCCAAGTGGGAGACTGTTGGATTAGTTTCTAAGTCCATAACTATATTGGGTATGTACTTGACCTGGTTGGCATGGTCCATTTGGGTTGCATGGCATCATGCATTTGGATAGAACAAAATGAGAGAAATAACACTTAAGGTTTACTAATATATTATAAGTTCTAATATAGTAATAATATTATTTAATTAGTATTGATCAAGAATTAATTTGGAATTAATTAAGTGATCAAAAGGAGACTAATTAAATATATGGGTTGATTGTGTAAATCATCCATACTTGTATAGTGGGCTAATGCTCCATGGATTATCAAGTTGGGCTAAAACCCATAGGATGCTCCATGGTGTTTTTGTACCCATGGATCATGGAAATTAAAGGCCATGACAATTATGGTTTACATGGTGTAACCCTAATTGTGACAAACTATATAAGCATCTTATTCTTGTCAAAATCGGCCACGATGAGAGAATTATGTGTGTATGGTGAGGGCTAGCCGATTTCATGAAGTGGTTCATTTCTCTCTAAGTTATTCCAAGTGTATTTGATGTTGTGTGAACCATTTGAGGTGTCACACTTGGGGCACTCGGCTCTTAAGCATCAAGGAATCAAGCTACATAAAAAGGTATGTCTTCAAACTTGTTTTATTACCCAAGTATCAAAGATTGTATGCTAGATAGGGTAATACCTTGGAATATTCATATTTGCATGTATAATAGAGAAAACATAGATCCAAGGTATTTAGGGTTGCATGTACACTTAGGAGTGTTAGAATGCTCAAAACCCTAACAGTTTTTAGGTGAAATACTACCACCATCATCATCAAATTCAACATGCATGAACATGCATATGAATGTTCATAAAGAATGGTGTAGAAGAGGGAGAAAAATGCAAGAAAACTTGATATTTTTGAAAGAAAAGTGAAGAAAATATAAGGAAATTGATTTTACCTTGAAGATCAACTTCAAATATTAAAGATTCTTGAGTAAAATGAGGGATATTTGCTGGAAATTTTGTGGGGTTTGGAGCTAATTAATAGAGGGAAAGAATGGGGGTTTTAGAGAGAAGAAAAGATATATTATGTCTCTCTGGATACCCAATTTCTCTCGTCGTCTCTTTAGGGTTTCACTCCACAAAAACCGGTCACCAAACTATAGGAACGTATCTAAACTCATGAAGAATCGAATGGATAAATCTCTCGCATAGATTTCGCTTCTAAGTTCGTAATGTCTAGAGAGAATGAAGAGAGAAGATTTTAGAGAGAGAAGTGAGGAAGAAAAAGAGTGTGGTTTTGGGTTAAATGATTTAAATTGGGATAAGAGATGGTGGGATGGAATGATGGCCAAAATTATGAGGTGTAACACCCTCTCTTTCTCTTTTATATTTATTAAAATTAAATCTTTTATAAAAATATCAAATTTTCATAAAATATGCAACTTAACCTAGTTTTTATTCATAAAACTCTTGATTTTTAAACTAATAAATTAGGGATATATATTGATACCTTAACTTATATTTTCCTTTATTATATTTCCAAATTTTAGTTATTCTAAGATGTTATTATAAGGTTCATAACCATTTTTGTAGATTTTGATGTTAGATTTACAAAATTTAGGGTTTTAGGGCTTTTAGGGTTTTAGAATTTAATGATTCTTTGGACATCAAAATAATTTGAATTTTTGATACTTGAAATTATTTTAGAGTCTTATAACTCATTTACAGTTATTGATAATGCTTACCACTTGTTATTGTTGGTTTATTGGTAGTTTTATGTAGCAATTCCGAGATTCAAGTGAAATTAAAGAATCAAGTATAATAGTCCTAGTTTGAAAATTTGACTTAAGTTCCTGTGACACTCTGACCTAATTTCTACTGCTAGGTCAAGTGTATGATATATCTACATGAATATAAAAAGATGATCGAATCAAGGAATGAACTAAATCTAATAGTCACTATAGTTAAAGTAGTTCTATAATTCACATATCAATGTGAAATCTAAGTATGCTATCCCTTGTTTCTAATTGTTTCCAATTTCTAGTAGGTCATGACTTATCCTCTAGCTACGAAGTCTAGCATGTGTCGTGCCTATACATGCAAATAAGTTTAGTCAAATCTAGAACCACTCGAATTTTGACGGTTGTCACATGTGAGTAGCCTATAAATAGGGTAAGTACTGTAGAGACTTAGGATATTTTTTGCACCTTTGTACTCATAAACTTTCTCTATACTCATTTTAGAATATATGTGAGCTGAAACCAGATCTTATTTAGATCTTCGTATTCTTTACTTAATTTGATTTACTAACGATAAATTAAAATATAAATCAAAACATCCTTTCAGACAGTTCACTAGTCGTCCCTACTCTACCAGTCTCCTCCAGTCTACAGGATTTGCAATTTATCATATGTCTAATGTCCAAGGATCATAAAACTCCTATGCATATCGGAATCAAAAAGAATTTCCACATTCGAGTGGTTAATGAAAAACATACCAGTTACTATTGATGGTTTTTGGAATTTCATCTTTTTTTCCAATCATGGTTGGTCTGAATCAAGTTTTACTTGCTAGTTTGTTAACTTTGGGCAGTTCCTTTTAAAATTCCCGATTTCACCACATCCATAACATTTTTCCCCTACTAGTGCATATCCTAATGCGTGCTCTAGCACTCATAATCTAGTTTGTTGTTGTATGTGTTGGATTTCTGAAAAAATTGGTAGTATTCGCTTTTTGTTGCACATGTTGCATAGGTAGCATTCACCTTTGTGATGAAGGTTGCACTGGTTACATGGCGGTTGCTTCCCAACATACTGTATCCGTGGAGGGGTTGGTATGTCAGGAATATTCTTGGTGTTTCGCTTCTTTCAAGGGAATTGGCTTGAGGTTCCCAAGGAATTATCATCGTATTTCCTTTTGTTATCCTTGGCTCTTTTGGCATCCTCTTTCTTGATCATGATCTCTTGTTGAACCCACTTGTTTGTTAGAGTAATGGGCAATCTCTCGGAATGGTCGTAGGTATTGAGTCTGAGGGATATAACCATCTCTTGTATTTTTTGGGTTCAACCTCTTATGTACCTATCGACCTTCTTTTTCTCTGGGTTTACAAAACATGGACATAACATTGCAAGATCATCAAATCGGGATATGTAAGCTAAAATATTTGTTCCTCTCATGGTTAAGCTCTATAGTTATTTTTCAAGTTTCTATATTTCATCCCTGGGGTAGTATTTTCCTATGAGCATGAGCTTCAGTTCTCCCTAGGTTGTGACATAAGTTAATTCAATGCCCAAAGCTCTCGTATAGTCATTCCACTAGGCAAAAGATGTGTTTATGAAGGTGATTGTTGCAAACTTAAAATGTTAGTTTTCTACATAGGAACTAACAAGGAATATTGATTCCATATTTTCAATCCAAAGAGTTAACCCTTTAACTCCTTCATTTCCGTATAAGGATTTGGGTTGGTAGTTCATGAATTCTTCATAAGTTCATACCCTTGGAACGTCATTATTACTTCCATGGATATTGCTTCCAATTCTACCTTGTTCAGAGGTGTTGTTCCTATTGGATTCATATGTGGCCAAGGTGTTACCTATTTGTTGATCGATCATTAAGTCGATTGTAGTTGTGTAAAGTGTTGGTGTTGGTGTTGGATGATCCCTTGTTGTTCTCTTGTGAGACATTTCTTTGTGCTATTACAATTAGTTTAAAGGGAACATGAGTCGCGTGAAAATATCGTTAAAGTGATAACCAATAATATTACAATTGTGTCAAACAATTTGAATTTACATGGGGTTTGTCCAAGAATGGATTTACCATGATTATTATTTTTAGGTAACCATACAGAACTACGAAGGATGGAATTTACACGAATAGTGAGTGAATGAAACCGTTAAGTGGAAAAGCTTTGCAAAATCATGAAGAAAATATTGTAGAGAAATTTCACCACTACTCAATGTTTCGATCATATCTGAAGATAAGGGGCTCTGATTTACTTGAATCAAGATGTTTTGGAAACAAGACAAGATTTACAAAAACTTACATATTTTGAGCTATTGATGATTTTGTTGTTTTCACCTTCGAGAGGGCCACAAAAGACGAAGGGAAATTACAGATGCCCCACTTTTGAACTTGGACGGCTCAACCATAAGTTCGAAGGTTCACAACAAAAAGAATTAGGTTGATTAAATACCTAAGCCATCCGACTTTTAATTAAGACTGTTTGATCTATTACTGGGATGGTGGTAAGAAAAATATGACGAAAATTTACGAACTTCCTAGCCTTTTTCTCACTTATAAATACCTATTAACACCCAAACTATAGGGAAATTTTTTTCACTTCTTCCAGGACGATTTGTTTATATTACTTGCTTTCCATAGCGTCGTAGTTGTCTGCAACCATAATTTCTAAATATTCGCAAGCATGCATATTTCGTAAGGTCTTCATGAGTTACTACTAGTAATATACTTAGAGTATCGCAGTCGCGTGCGTAGTGTTCAAAAATAAACATCAAACATGATTAATTTATGAGGGTTTGAGTCTTGTGCGGATCCAAAGTAAATATTTATCAAATATTTATGAGATTTTTACTAAAAATTTTGAGATTTCTCAAGTGTTTTCCTTCATATCTTTGAACTGTGATCTTCCTTGAGCTTTCTTAGAATCTCCAAGCATTTTAGTCTATCAACTATCATATCTAAGTTCAATTGTGGATCGGTCTAACCATAATTAAACATAGGTGATCAGTGTATGTCTAGTCGTGGTTCGGCTCATGTTCAACAAACTTAGCTAAGGCATTTGACCTAAAACCTTGCATTGTAATGTCGTTGAGGGTTTAAGCTTTCTATATGTTTGGGTTGTATATACATGTGTTCTCATCGCATGTCTGAATCTTATATATAACTCTATATCTTTGTTTGTTGTGTTCACGTGTATCATTAGTTATTATTTGTTACGTCGGGTCTAGTTGATAAGGCTCCGGTCAGTCAGGATAGTCAAAGTGTGGGGCCATTTTGACATATAGTAGTTCTAAAAGCTAGCAACCCAAGCGACATATCCTTCCTTATACCGCTCCCGTAGGTAGTCCTTCAGTAGTATAGTTCTGAAATCCAGCAACCCAAGCAAGATTTCCTCAAGATCTGATTTTTATTTTACTTGTCTCTCGATCTAGCCCTTTTGTCCCTTAATCACAATGGTATGGGAGTTTGGAATCTTAGATTCCATAAAGTTGGAAACTTTATGGATCCTTATGGTCATCTTAGTATCATATGTTCCAAATCTGAGGATCCTTTGAGTTTTTGTCCCATGTAGAAGCTTTGAGTTCATAATTACATTGTTCTTGAGCTAAAATGGAAGGGACATGCATTGGACATGTATGTCCATAAAGCTACGATTTTTATGGTCCATTATATATAGGAAACCCTTCTGGAAACTTTGGAAGAGTAACTCTAGTAATTAGGTGCTTAATTGGTGTTTTCATGCCTCTAGTTGCCTTTAAGGATTTAGGGTTTGGGATTTTGACTTATTGAGTTGTCTTGATGGATAAAGTTGGAAATTTAATCCATCAAGACCGTGAGAAGGACCAGATCAAAGCTCTAGAGCTCTTGGAATTGTTGGAAAACAACTTAATACGTTAAGTTGTCCAGAACAGTCCCCACGTCGTGGCCTTAGGTTGCCACAACGTCGCGACTGGGTAAGGGCTTGTCTGTTTGGTCGTTACGTTGCCACAATGTGGCCAATGAATGGACACGATGTGGCGACTTGCTGATTTGGACTTTTGGGTTGTTGACTTGAACGCTGACCATGGCCATTGACTTTTTTTACTTAGTAGAATTTTGCTCAACTTATGGGTTGGACTTTAGGCTGGGAATTGAGTTTCCTTGTTGTATAACAGATGACTCGTGATATCGGCTTTTATCCCAAAAGGGAGCTACTGGCTTATCTGCTAGATTACGAGGTGAGTTTTACTCACTATACTCGTGAGCAATGTTTTAAAAACCGATTTTTTAGTTGAACCGATATGGTAACCGGTTTCCAGTTCAATCGGTTTAACCGGTTCGACCGCCGACTAAACCGGTTTCTATAATTTTCATCTTTTTTCGTATTTTCCTATACATACATACATATATAAATCAAGAATTTGATGTCCACAAGTTCAAACATTAAAAATACACATGAAAACAAGTTGTAGATCAATCTAAATACATTAAAATAACACATAACCATAAGTTTTATATCAATCCACGTGCATTAATGAAAAAATAAAGTCCTAGATGAATACAAACACAACAAAAAACTTCATAAAATTTATCATGTGATTTTATTTAGAAAAAAATTAATAGATGTGAAAAAACCACCTAAATTTATTATGCAAAATGTTTCAATTCCATGTGTTTTTGTTCAATTTAACCGGTTCAGACGATTTAAATTAACCGGTTTAACCGCATTTTTGTAAAAACCGGCCGGTTCGTTCCGGTTCAGAAATATACATAAAATCAGTGATAGTTGAACCGCTTCCTTCCCCGGTTCCCGGTCCAACCGGTTCGACTGGCCGGTTCAAACCGGATTTTTTAAAACATTGCTCGTGAGTCGAAGGCACCAATGTCTGCCCACTAGATTGTGTTATGTATCATTGTGTATAGGATTTTGCTATGTTGTAGTGATCTATTAGATTGGTAGATCAGTATGATTACATATACTTGATGGTTATTTTTTATCTGTTCCACATGTCGACATAGTTTGGTTGAGGCTTTACTGCTCTGTTCAGTAATCCGACAAACCTGGGACAATCCAGTCTGATGACTATAGGCTGGGGCAATCCAGTCTGATGACTGTAGGCCGGGGGTAATCCAGTCTGATGACTGTGGACCCGAGGGTAATCCAGTCTTATGATTGTGGACCCAGTATGTATGCTTGTATATGTTATGTTGTGTGGACTATTTTGGGGGAACACACTAAGCTTTGACTTAAAGTAAGTTTCATGTTTTCAGGTATATCAGACGATCGATACAAGGCAAAGACGTGATCGTAAACATCATCCTTAGGATTTATATTCAGAGACGTTATTCGATACTCTGATTTTATGATTATGTTTTGGAAGCAATGTTTTGTATGACTTATGGTTTATGAAAATGGTTTTTTAAAGTGAAAATTTTTATCATGATTCTTGACATGTTACATACTGCCACCTCTGTCGACTTTCCCATCTCTGCCACCACTACCTCCACCCCTACCAACCGCCATAATCATATATGATTAAACATTTTCTGAACAGGCATATATGTATAATAATTTATTATTAGACATATATGTATAAACATGTATAATCATATATGATTATACCTCTCTGCCATATAATCATTTATGATTAGGCATACCCAGTTGCTTCCAATACACTAGAGCGTTAGAGCGACAAAAGAAAAATATGTGGTTGAGGTTGAATGTCAATATCTCTAATTTTTTTAAATATCAATTGAACCGTCCCATATATATATATATATATATATATATATATATATATATATATATATATATATATATATATATATATATATATATATATATATATATATATATATATGGAGAGGTTATATCGAGAACATGAAAAGTTTGAGAACGCGAGAACGATTGTGGACCAATC
This sequence comes from Lactuca virosa, assembly GCF_052849685.1. Taxonomy (NCBI): domain Eukaryota; kingdom Viridiplantae; phylum Streptophyta; class Magnoliopsida; order Asterales; family Asteraceae; genus Lactuca; species Lactuca virosa. The sequence continues at coordinate 233,614,557 of NC_136434.1, read as the reverse complement.
ATTAGATAAGGGCATTATAGAAAAATTACATTTTCATTTAATATAGATAAAAAGTAACATAATGGTTTGTAACCACTATTTCCACTAATTTAGCAATAACATTTTTTTTTATTAATCTAATATTAAAGTTGGGTGAACATATTTGTGGAACACAAGTGAGTTTCTTGAAGACAAGAAATAAATGACAATGAAATTACATTGAGATTCAACTGAATGTCTGCAACTGTACTAAAAAACGAATATTTTTTTTCTGTATCTTATAATTCACTCGACTTTATTCGTAAATGAATAAATCATAATGTAGTCATAATTTTATTAGATTTGTTTTTTAACATAAATTTTTTGGGGAATGAATATACAGAATTCACTTCTAATCATAAATGAATACATTTCTACATATAAATGAATAAAATACAATGCCAAGATAAAAAATCCAAATACATTTATAATGATAAATGATTTAAATCACTTCCTTTCATGATCGGTTCATACATTTATACAACTATATATTCATAAATAAATATTCCAAGACTAAGTGCATACATTTATACATGATTATAACCAATAAGAATTAAACCACTCCATAGGAATTTTTTTTTTTTTTGCAAAATCCATCTCTATTTTAGTCTTCTCTTGAATCGATCGCAACCCCATTCTTCCCTTTGAATAAAATCACAACTACAAACAATTTTTAATTGGTCACCACCTTTAAAAAACAATAAATATTATGTAATTTGCAAGCTTGTATAACGAATAAGAGTGATACCTAAAATGTTCAAACATCCATTTTCTTTGATCAATCTCTACAAAATGGCAATCATATGTAAATACAATAAAAAGATCTACAAAATATTAAAAGGAATGATAAGTAGCAAAAACATGTGTTATAATCATAAATGATTACAACCCTTGTTCTTAAAAATTTATATTGCTTGTACTTATAATCATAAATGATTATAATCAATTTATATTTCCTATAGTTATAATCATAAATGATTATAATCGGTGTTCGTTTACACTCATAGTTATAACCATAAATGATTGTAACCACTACAGCCAAACATTCCTCGCACATTAAACTACTAGCTAAAAAATATTTCATTCATTTATGATTATAATTGTAATTATAAATGAATATTGAATAACATAATGTTTTACATTATAATCATATAATTTATATAACAAAGTCTAAGTCTACCGGTTATTGCAAAACTCATTTTGTTTCTCTACTTTCTGAACCAAGAAACCTAAAAAAAGTATACAATCAATTTCTTCAAACAAAAAAAAATTCTCTAATGTAACAAAAAAATAAGAATAGGAAACCGCACCTACACTTGCACCGCCATGATCCGTTCCTTCGTTCACATTCATCATTGTTCTTTATTCATTGTTAGACCTGGATGAAAATAAATCATTTTTTTTGTCTCCCCCAGTTTCTTGAAAATAAACTTGGATGAAAATAAATCTGTAAATTAGGTTATGCTTAAATGATATAAAATATAATAAATATCATCCTAATCTGTTTAACAAAATATAGCATAATTAAAAGTTATTGGGATGAATAATTAAGAGCTTTTGAACAAGGAAATAAATGTTCTAAAAAACATAATTCGTGGATTTTATTGAGAAAAAGAATTGGAAGTGATTTGATAAACTTTTATCTAGTTGATAAATTTAGTATAAAACTAAAATGTGTGAGAAATATTGCAACAATAAGGAGACCTCACATTCCTTTGAATGAGAAATTAGTTATCAGTAAAAAAACATAATATGAGAATTAAGGGGAAGAAACTCTTGGCTACTGGAATTAAGCTATAAATCGACTCACTTATATGAATAAATCAAAATTGTAAATCCCCTCTCTAACCAAAATTGGACTCTCAAATCATCATTTTCACACCTAAAGTAGACTATAAATTGACTCAACTATATGAATTGTATGTCAATCAAGTGATGTAGATGAGTTATTAATCAAATTACTTATCGTTTCATCCAGCCTCATATTGACATAAAACACTTCAACTTTCCCCAACATCGATATGAACCATCATCAATCTGGACATGCATAACCTTTGTTTTGTTTTGCTAAATTGCAAATAGAGTGAGTTCAATGTGAAACATGCACAACCAGATGACTCATCATTGTTCATGGATAGTTCTTTCTCCATCGGACGTGCATCGATCGATTCAGATGTTGTGCAATTTTGCTCGAGGCCTACCTGGTGCTACGATTTCATATGGTTGTGGTTCGATTCAGAAGAGAAAGATAAAGAGAAGAGGTCTTGATGTCTTTGGGGCTGCCATTTACATAGGGAAGCCCTAATTCAAGAGGCAGAATGTGGAAGAGGCGTACCTGAATAGAGATAGATAACTGGGTTTTAGGGATTTTCAATCAATTTACCTCATGAAACGGATACATTTAGTTTATTATTTCCGATTTTACCTTTACTACCATATAAAAGTTACATATTGTGGACAAAATTTATCGAACTTATAACAATGACCCATACAATAATAACCATAGATCTGGATATTTGAATGGCTGGGATCTGTTCTCGCGTTCTCAATCTTTTCGGTGTTCTCAAAATAACCTACCTATATATATATATATATATATATATATATATATATATATATATATATATATATATATATATATATATATATATACACACTTTTATAATGGAGGCACATGCACCAGATTATAACAAAATACACTTTTTTTTTAGTTTAATTTTTTTAGGCCATCTTTTTTAGAAAAAAAATTGAATATGTCGTTGTTCATGATTTTTCATCCTCTTCTCATAGAGGTCCATACTGATATATAAAAAATGAACTTTTTGTTTTCAAAAAAACACACTTTATTTTCTTTACTTTTTGAAAAGTTAAAGTCTATTTTTTCTATCAATAATAAGTATATCAAAATTCATATTTTGTGGTACTTTTTAAACATACATTCATATTGATGTTTAAAAAAATTCAAAATTTCATTTGAGATTTACATTGTGAATATGCTCGGATTCACAATGTGAATAATAGTAAGTCAAATTCACAATGTGAATTCTGAAAACTAAATTATATACAGTTCAGATTCACAATGTAAGTAAATTCATGTGTTAATTTTTACAAAACTAATTTACGAGTAATCAAAACGTTAAAATATTATAAAACTACATGGAAATATATTTTGATTCATTTGTAAATTTTACTTAATTTGTGAATAATCAAAGAGTTGAAGTAGTAAGTCAGATTCACATTGTGAATGTCAAAATTGAAATATTAACAATTTAGATTTACAGTGTAAATCTGAACTGATCGACTTTTTTAAAAATTGATGTTGATGTTTATTAATAGATGACAAAAAATTCAGATTTTTGGTATAATTAGCTTTTTTTTTGGATAAAAATAAACATAAATATTGAAAAAAAAAACAAAACGAAGTGAGTTTTTTTCGAAAAAAAAAAAGGTAAGTTTATTATATATTAATATGGATCTCTATGGAAAATTGACGAAAAATCGTGAACAATGGTATATACTCGGGTTTTTTTTTTCGATAAAAAACATGGCTTAAAAGAAATTTAAACGAAAAAAAAGATATTAGGTTTTTTGGTAAATATGTGAGTGCTATGGTATAATCTGGTGTATTTACGTCCAATATAAAGTGTACATCTATTCTCTTGGTCGTTGATCATTATGATTTCTAACGTTCACGATTGGTTCATTGGTTCTTGTTAATAATGGTTCTCTATTAAACATTACTATATATATATATATATATATATATATATATATATATATATATATATATATATATATATATATATATATATAGGTGAGTTCAATAGAAAAAAATAAAAATGGTTGAAAATAGGGGAATCATTTTCATTTAATCGTTTACTTTTTGTTGCAAAACTCTTCGGCATACTGGGCCGACGGAGGATGAATATTATTCATATCTTCCTGTTCTAATAAATAAATAATTTTATATTTCTTATTGACAAATGTCACAATATTAGAAATCATCATTCATATTATATGTCATGCTACATATCAACCTATTAATTCTCTATTTACAATTTAATATTTAAAACTTCACACTCTAATTACATTAAATTAATAATTGATTCTTCATTTCAAATTTCACACTCTATTACGTTAAATTAATAATTGATTCTTCATTTCAAATTTCACACTCTACACTACAACAAAATGAAGCTAATGCAACCCCGCTATAAAGTTGCATTAGGCCTTGAAAAAGTTACATAATGCCTAAAGCAACCTTTTACCAAAGGTTGCATTAGGTAAAGTTGCATTAGAGTTATAGCAACCTTTTTCTTAGAAAATGCAACCCTTTTTGAAATAGTTGCATAACTTTTGTAGATGAAACCTTTTTTAATGCAACTTTTGTTTTGTAATAGCAACATTTTTAGGCTTATATATAACTTTTTTTAAACCTAGATATGCTTATATGCAACTTTTTACACTCAGACGCAACCTTTTTAAATGTTTTGGTTACAAAACGCAACTTTTTTTTATAATAAATTGTAACGTTTATTATGTTTCTAGAAAATAAATGCAACCTTTTTCATTACTAAAAGTAGGCATTTAATGACACGCATTGTGTGTCATAAAAGAATACTGACGACACAAATTTACAATGCCAATATACGACATATTTTATGACATACTATTTGCATGTCATAATTTTAAATGTTTTAAAAATGTAAAAAAATATATATATGTTCTATATAGTTTTACTATTTTAAAATGGAATAAAAATTAATGTCGCATAATACAGAAATAGATAAATACATATATAGCAAAACAATCCATTTCATGCAATAACATCATATGTCAAAAAAGTTATCAAAAATATTGTAGACTATATTTGTCAAATGTAAACAAGCATCTGAAAGTTAACAAAGGATAATGAACATTGTCAATTGAATGGTAACATAAATTGATACTAGATAAATGTCATATCAAATTCACGTTAATGTTTTTGTGATGATAAATTTTTGTAAACTTATTCCTCCTTTCCCCGTATCCTCTCGTACCTGTTTACATGTTCATAAATTTAAATAGTCATTAATCTAAAAGTTCATTAGCTTTATAAAAAAAAGATGATAGATGGATAAAATTACGAATGTACCTTCCCGAGTTTGTTGAATATTATTCTTGGTTAAAATGCCAAGAAAATTAGCAAACAAAAAAACCCACCATAAATGCAGATATAATCACCACCATGATTGAGAATTTTTCTTTTCTTGGATGGAATGCACCTAATTCATTTGACACCCTTGTTCAGCATTCCTTTTTTCTTTTAAATAAAAAAAATTAATTTAGATATTATGTGAAAGAAAGTACTTGATTTGGAGAAACGTGTGTGTAATTGTAAACAAAACTGATAGCATCATTAAATCAAATTGACGCCATTATTGCCCACCCAAAAATGTTCAAAATGCAACAATTGTTAGAAAAGAAAATAATAAAGAAATTTAAAGCAAATTCATACAACTACGAAATAGTGTTAATGGAAATAGAACGAACCATGTGGATAATGCATCAACATCAAATTCAACATTCTTTATATATCCAACAAAAAGTATCAATGCCAGAAAATACCAGACTTCCAAGCTACACTGAAAATTTACAACATATCGTTATCAAGTTAATCAGCTTGTTTACATTCATAGGGATTTTTAGAGAGATATTTGGAAATGACTTAACTTTTAGGCATTTATCGAAATAACCACCAGGTCTGGAATCTGCAACAATATTAATCTATTTGAACATTACCAGATGCAAATTTGTATGTGATGAATACCCAATAACCGACTTCAGAAAATAAGAACCAAAATCCAAGTCAATACCCAAGACTACTTCAACATCCTCATGGGTAAAAATGTCAATCTAATCATAATAAGTATGCACCAGGAGAAAACATGGCGTGACAATTAGGAAAAATTAGAGTGTTGCAACTGGAAAGATCAGGGGATGTCACTAAGAGTTGAGTTACATCCCCACAAAAATCTGAATATAAGTCATAAAGAAAATTTTGCCATCTTGGGTGACAGGAAAGGCATCTAGCAACCATGTTTTGCAATTTTATTTATATAACTAAACATGCTACAAGAAGGCACACAGGCAAAATATAAAGTTTTTCTTACCTTCCCAAATAACTTTTAATGATGACAACATAGAATAAAAAGAAATTAAGACCATTTAACGATGGATATAAGTATACTGCAATTTCTTTGATTTATCCCTCTAAAATCAGCCCACAACTCATAAATTCTTAGAACCCATTTTCCATCATCGATCTAACATTACTTTGGTTTTATCAGAAAAATAATAACTCATACCATGTGGTCAACAATATCGCATGAAGTGGACTCAAGCAACTTATCACCATATGATTGAAAAACAACAGAGGCATCCATAATATAAGTCTTGAACAAAACACTTATTGGATTCTACATTGATTTCAGTAAAACCAAGATAACCTTCTCCCTGTATCCACACATAACCACATATTAGTAAACCCCATCAAATCATTTTCTGGTGATTCATAAAAGATTGGAACATAATATTCTTGGGTAAAATTTAAACATTTAACCAACTAAACTACAACTAATTCTAACTGTAACTATATATATATATATATATATATATATATATATATATATATATATATATATATATATAAGAATTAAATTTATATAATAAGACTTAATTTAATATTAGTTTTTTACTTTCCTGGAATTGATACTCGATTACAGAACCATCACTACAAAGAAACATTAACTTCACCATACATAGTAGGACTTAATAATAGTCAATCATTAAGACTAAATATTATCAGTATGTGACAATTTAACTAAAAGACATAAAGAATGCTAATTAAAGTTAAATGGAGGAAGACAATATGCTAATGGTAAAAAGAGTGGTAGCACTAGAGTGGGAAGGAATCAAAAGCAAGTCTAAATATTTTACCAGACATCAAGTTTTTTAAAAGACTAGAGACTCATAGTTGAAGGGCTCAAATCCATTTTTGAATTTGAATCAGTTTTAGATTGTGAGAGAAAGAGAGATAGAGATAGAGACGGTGGGTTACCTTTAATGTCGATAGCCGGTGAGTTAGGGCTGAGAAGAACTGATACGAAGATTACAGCGCGCTAGGAGATGAATTGCAACCCTACAAAAGAGATGATTGGCGACTCTGAAAGAGATGAATGACGCCTTGTAATGGGCCACGCCCAATAGATAACGACGACTTAGGGCTGAGGAATTGGTCTCGGTGTGTAGCAATTTAGTTAGCAATTGAAACGTTGAACGAGCATATGTAATTGGGTAGGGTACGCACAATAGTTTGAAAAGTTAAAATTGGGAAATATATCATCTAATTAGATGGGAAATAAAAAAATCAAGTTTATAGAGGGAAACCGAATCATATTGAGAGGCAATTGAAATTAATAAAATAACTAACAATGATTTTTTTTTTAAAATAACAAAAGGGAAAAAAATATTGGTAGAAAATATAAATTTTAAATACTAATAATAATAATAATCTTTGATATTATATTTAAATAATATAAATTGCTCATCTATTTAAATTTTAATTTATTCCATTTTGTAATTAACATTTCACAATGATAGATAATCTAGTTATGCAACTTTTTATATTAAGGGTTGCATTTAAGTTTTGACAATGCAATCTTTCTAAAAAAAGTTGCAATTTTTAATCAGATTTGTAACTTTTTAAAAGAAAAGTTGCATTAGATCTTTTAATGCAACTTTTTTTGTTTAACGAGGTTTCATTATGATCAAATGCAACTATTGTTAAAAGGTTGCGTCTAAAAGGTTGCATTAGACTCATTTTGTCGTAGTGCTATTACATTAAATTAATAACATTAGAATAAAAAATAAAATAAATTTAATATATATTATAAGGTGATATAATTTAATGTATTAATTTAAATCAACGATTATAATTTTATATAACTAAAAAAATATCTTTTAATTAATAATTTATTTGAAATAAATGATTAATAATTTTGAGTTTTACTATGAAAGTTTAATTAATTTTATAACCATGGTTCTCACGGGTTATAAACTAGTATGAATATAAATATAACTTGTATTCATATATGCATATACCACCTCCCATCCGCTACCAACCACCACCACCGCCGCCACCTACTACAATCGCTACCTCCGCCACAACCACCACCTCTACAACCGACCACCACCAACAACCACCACCCCCACCACCACTCATTGTCACCATATTAATATATGAATAATCATTTCCGCTATAATTATTTATATATGAATATACGTATTCATATATGAATACACCTATTCATACGTATTCATAGCCCGGTACGTTGGAGCGCTTAAGTGGCAGATTCGAAATGAGTGACCCAGATTCATTTTTCGTTCTCAACCTTTTTTTTGTCAATTTAAGTCTCATCTATATATATATATATATATATATATATATATATATATATATATATATATATATATATATATATATATATATATATATATATATATATATATATATATATATAGGGTCCGGTTCCTGTGAGGACTCATTTTAAAGTAAGGACTCGTGAAGACACTTTAAAAATATTGAAAAAAAATCTACAAAATATACAAATAATAAAATCGAGCATAGATCTATGTCCGGGAGAAAAAAATTGGAAAAATATTTTGCATCATTAAAACTGATCAATGATTCAATTTTAATTTTTTATTTTGCATCATTATGATCCATGATTCAATTTTAATAATCCAATTTTTTTTCCAATTTTTTTTTCTCCCGCACATAGATCTATGCTCGATTTTATGATTTGTATTTTGTTTACATATTTTTTTAAGGTGTCCTCACTTTATATTTCCTATTCTCTTAGCCTATCTCTTACATTCCTAGTTCTTTCAAGCACTTCATATTATATCCCTTATACCTAAAAAAAAAAAAAAGAGTTGTTGTTGCACATACAACTCTGGTTGCTCCTCCCCTCATAGCCTTCTTTGTAAGTTTACTCTTCTTGATTTTATTTCTTGTTCATATTATGTTTATGGTTTAACGGTAAACCCGGAAAAAACCGTCATACCCCCTTATTTTGTTTATGGTTTAACGGTAAACCCGGAAAAAACCGTCATACCCCCTTATTTGGTATCAAAGCATAGGACGTTCTATGATCTAAAAGACTAAGACAAGCTCGATTTTTCTGGCAGCATGTTTTGCTTAAGTCCATATTTTTATGTCGAGAAATCTCTCAGGTGAAGATTATGGGATTGTTTTATGTTTTAATATAATTTAAGGAGATATGATAGTTTTGTTTGGGTTGTATAATTTTTTTTTATGTATAAGGGATATAATATGAAGTGCTTGAAAGAACTAGGAATGTAAGAGATAGGCTAAGAGAATAGGAAATAGATCGTTGATGCATCAAAAAATTATCTCGACCTTAAACAATACAATTCAACCAACTTTAAAAAACTAGACTTCTTAAATCTTGAATATAATAAAAGCGTTGATCCTACTAAAAGTCTCTTTGAAAATTATAATTTTGTTTGCAGATTTAAAAACAAATATAAACATAGTCTACATACAGAAAATATACACTTAAATGGTATAACATATTTAATTATTAATCTAGGAGAAAGTTTAGAAAAAGAGTTTAAAAATAATAAAAATATAATAGAAAAAATAGTTAAAAATACAACTATAAAAACCGAGTTTTTAACTAAATTAATAGACAACCTAGGATATATTAAAGAACAAAATAATCAAATTATTAAAGAACTAAAAGATATAAAACGATTAATTCCAAGTAAAGAAGAAATTCAGCAATTAAGTTATCAATTAGAAAATAATAAACCTAAAAGAATAGAAATAGAGACAAAACAACTTATAAATAAAATAGAAAATCAATTATTACAATTTGAGCCTAAAATAAATACGTTAGAAGAAATATTACGGGTCGTTAAAACTATCGTTGAAAGTTAAAACTGGAAAACTCTAAAGAATACATTAGAGCTTTAGAAGACGTTAAAAAAATATAAACCAGAAGATAATAAAGAAGAAGTTACAGGATTTACTAGATATTCGGGCACAGGAAAAAGTGATAAAACATATCCTATATTATTTAATTTTATAATCAGTTTATTATTACAAATTATTGAAAAATTAAATACATTAATAGAAGTTAAAAATCCTCCCATCATACCCAGTATAGAAAGTGATTTAGACAAAATTATAAACGGAATTAACCAATTAAATATTGAAGACGGTAAAATAATAAGAAAACCTAAACCTTATAAACATTGGTTACCAAGAAAATGAATAATAATAGAAGTTTCTTAGGACGTAGCAGAACATTACAAGAAGCTAGAAATTCAACTAGTAATATACAAGATATAATTACATCGGACACATTTATAAACAGAATAATTAGAAGAGGATCAGGAACTAATAGTAACCAACAAATTGTACAATTAGAAGAAGAAATTGATTTAGATAGAAATATAAATTTATATAACCAACATCATCTGGATATATTAAACCCCAGAATATTATATCAAACTGGAATGCTAAACGTTAATACAGTATTAATACGAAGTAGTAGAGAAGAAAGTTTAAGGGTAGTAGATAATACAATAACAATAGATTTATTTTCTCCTGAAACAATACAAAAGATAAAACAGTCAAAGAAACATTTCGTACATCTAAGATTAGTTATTATAGGAATAAAAGCTTTAGGAAGAAAAAATTTAGGAACAAAAATATTAGCATTATTATTATATAAAGCATGGAAAACAGATTTAAAAAAGGCAATAATCTCAGGAATGGAGGTAGACTTGATACAAAATACTGCACTATTTTATTGTACACCTGGAATATTAAAAGATATAAAAGATTTACATAATATTAAAATAGCGTTACAAACTAAAGGATATGAAAATTATGAAGGTAACAATATAGCAATAAGTATAGGAGTTTTAGGAAAAGCAAGTAATAGATCAGGAATGAAATATAAAGTTAATATAGAAGGTATAGTAAATACAATAGCATCAAAATCCATAAAAATGATAGATCCTATAAAAATAGATCCAGAAGATTTAGCAGGATTAGAATGGTCGTTAAACGATTTGAAAGAACAAGAAGATGAAGTTTTAATGCCAAAGAAAAGTTATATATATGAAGGAAGTGATGGTATACAAAGTCTTAGATTTATAAATTTTAAAAAAGAAACAGTAAAACAAAGTGACGAGGAGGAAAATACAGAGTATAGTTTTATGAATATAGAATACGATACTGAACCAATATATGATACAGATAATGAAAAAGAAAGTGAACCAATGGAATTAGGATTTAGCGAATTTGAAAAAGAAGAACATATAGATTATGATTTAAGTATTATAGATTATATAGAAGAAGAAACATATACAAGTTTTAAAACAGAAGAAATTAATAAAACAATTGAACATATTATCAATAGAAAATTTACAGAATTAAATATACAAGACGAGGTAGATGATATGATTATAGAATGCATAACAGATTTAGGATTAACATACGAAGAAAGTTATAATAAATTACAGGAATACTATAATTTACCATTTGTAGAAAATATATCACAAGGAAAAACTATGTTATTAGATTTTTATAAAAAAGAACAAGTCTTTATGAATAATGATACATATATGACAAATATCAGAAAAAGACCTAAAATGGAATGGAGTGAACCAGGCACTAGTACAAAAGACAGTATAGGACGAGAAATATGGTCACAACCAACAGTTACATATAACAGAGAATCTAATTATAAAGGAAAAGGTAGCCGATTACCAATTGGAAATATATATAGTGGAAGCATGTTATTATTAGAAAAACAAAAACCACAACTTTGGATGGATGAAATTTTGGCATGGGAACAAGTAGTCGTTAGAATGTGGGAAACAAATAAAAAAGATAGTATGGACATGTTTGCTTATTTAGAAACAACCTTAGGCCCAATAGCTTTGGGTATTTGGCAAAGTAAAAAAGCACAAGATCCAGATGAAATTAATAAATTAAAAGCCTTAGGTGATAACCCATATAATTTTACTAGTCAAATAAGAACATTAATTTTAGGGGTAGATCCTGCAAAAAATAATACATTAATACAAGATACAGCTATTAGGAATCTTGAACAATTAAGTATAGCAGATATGAAATATATTAATGAATTCACATTAGATTTTACTAGATTATTATCACAAACTGGGCAAGCAATGGATGATAATTTATGTGATAAATATTTTATAAAACTTCCGGGAGATTTAGGAAGATATATGCATGAAACATGGAAACAACAATATGGAGAACAGAAAAACCTAGGAATAGGACCTAGGATCACATATGCATTCGCTATATTAGAAGATAAGTGTAAAGAAGTAGCTTTACAAGAACAATTAAAGAAAAACGCTTATGCCTTTTGTAAATCAGCAATTTATACACCTCAAGCATATGGACATTATGAAAGAAAAAAGAAATTACGAAAAATCACATCATATAAAAAAGGGACTAAACCATACTATAAAAATAAATATGTAAAAAGGCCACAAACAAGAAATTGTAAATGTTTTATCTGTGGTGATGTTAAACATTTAGCTAACAAATGCCCAAATAAAAATAAGAATATAGAAAAAAGCAATTTAATAGAACAAATAGGAGAATATAATATAGAACCTCTAAATTCTGATAATTCTGATAATGAATCAATATACAGTATATATAGTGATAGTGATAATGATAAACATTTAACCAAAATAACATATACATACGTAAATACAGAACAAGAAGAATGTCAACATAATTAGATAAATAAACGAGGAAATAACTATATAAAATGTTATAATTGTGGATATTACCCTAGTATAGAAAAAAGATCACAATGTAATATATGTTTTACAGAAATCTGTTCCATATGCCTTAAAAAGCTATATAATTTAGAAATAAATAAAGAAAAAAACAGAAAAAGAAAATAAAGAAGTAAAATTCGGGTTACAAACGGAAAAGATAGAAAAATTAGAAATAATAACCGAATTACATAAATTAAAAATAAAACTTTAGAAAATAAAGTATGTATTTTAGAGGATGTGTTAGATAAAAAGAAAAAGATCAATATTGAGGAAAACGAAGTAAATGAAATAAACCAAATGTCTCAAATAACAAATGAACATACATTAATACAAATAGATGGATCACCCAACATGATAAACCTACAATGTAGATTATGGTTAGATAATAATAAATTTTTAGATTTAACAGCATTAGTAGATACAGGAGCAACTAAAAGTGTTATATCTTATTATCTAGCACCAAAACCATATCATAAAGAGTTATCATATAAATTAATGACAAGAAAAATCGAACAGAGATTAATAACTATCACACATTATTTAGAACCAACGGGTATTCAATTTCTAGACTTTGCAGGTAACTACAGTATGAAATATGATATCCCACAGGTTAATATCAATCAAGAATATGTAAAATCTAATGATTTTATTCTCGGATTAAATTTTATTTTTGCCTTAAATGGCGCTATCACATTAACATGTAATTTTATCACACTTAGTAAACATATCTATAGTTTTCCAACACTTAAATATATCAATACCTCAGAGTTTGCGCAAAAGCGTGGTGGACAAGGTAAACTAGACTTTTTAAAACATAATCAAATTAAGACAAATGTTGAAAATGAAACAATTAAGCTATTAACAGAATTTTTAACACATGAGTTAGAAAAAGGAAAAGATATAACCAAGAGCATGAATCATCCTATAATTTTACACTTAGAGAAAATTGGACTTATAGGAGAAGATATTACAAAATCAAAAGTTAACTATATTTGTAAATTTAAATTAAAAAATCTTGATATTACAATAAGAAAAGCAAATATAGAATATAATCCTTTAGATAAAAAAGAATTTAAAAGACAAATACCATAAATGATAGAACAAGGATTAATTAGAAAATCAGAAAGTCTACATAGATCAGCAGCTTTTATAGTAAGAAATCATTCTGAAATAAAAAGAGGAAAAGCTAGAATAGTTTATAATTATAAAAGACTAAATGATAATACAGAAGATGATGGTTACAATATCCCTAATAAAGACTCTTTAATAAACTTGATACAAAAGAAAAAAGTTTTTACCAAATTTGATTTAAAATCCGGATACAATCAGTTACAGCTTGAAGAAAACTTTAAATCATGGACAGCATTTACATGTTCTGAAGGACAATATGAATGGAATGTTTTAAGCTTTGGGCTTAAAAATGCTCCATCTATATTTCAAAGGTTTATGAACAGTATTTTTCTGAAATATGATTTTTGTTTAGTATATATTGATGATATTTTGGTTGCCAGGGAAACAGTACAGGAACATGAGAAGCATTTACAGAAAATATTTGAAGAAATAAAAAAGAATGGTGATGTTATTTCTAAAAGAAAAATGGAATTGTTTAAAAGAAAAATATCATTTCTTGGTTTAGAAATAGGAAATGGAAAAATTGAATTACAAAGTCATATATCGACAAAAATTTTAGAATTCCCAGAAAAGTTTGAAAATCTAAAACAGATACAAGCTTTTTTAGGACTGGTTAATTGTGCACGAAAGTTTATTCCTAATATTTCAAAGTTAGTAGGACCATTATATAGTAAAACAACAAAAAATAGACAAAGACATTTCAACCAAGAAGACATTAAATTAGTTAAAGTAATTAAAGAAGAAGTTAAAAATATCAAATCATTAGAATTACCATTAGTTACTGATTATATAATAATAGAAGTTGATAGATGCAAAGAAGGATGGGGAGCCGTTCTCCTTTGTAAACCCGATAAATATAGCCCAAAAGATACAGAAAAAAAATGCTCATATGCTAGTGGAAGCTTTAATAAGACAGGAATGAATTGGACTTCTATAGACTACGGAATACAAGCTTTAATAAATGCTTTAGAAAAATTTAAGATATTTTTACATAAAGAATTTACAGTTAGAACAGATTGTGAGGCTATAGTTTGTTTTATTAAAAATGATCAAAGTAAGAAAATAAATAGGACACGATGGATTAATTTACAAAATACAATACAAGGAAGTGGATATAAAATAAATTTTGAACATAAAAAGGGAGAAAATAATGGAATAGCTGATATGCTATCCAGAAATATTAACAGATTGTTTTCTGCAGATGGATAGTCGAAACAAAGGAAAGAACAAATTAATACAGCCTACACAGCAAAAAAGGAGTTCCTCTTCCATGAGCATTTCTTCAGAGGAAGATAGAAACCCAACATCAATAGAGAAATTATTGGATTCAGCAATAAAGACAGAATATCTACATAAACCCACACAACAAAACTCGATTCCGTATATGGAAATAGCGAGTATTACACATAATAATAACCTCTTGCAAGGAAGACCACAATCTCAAAATATTCAACATGCATATTATAGGACAGGACCTTCAAAAAATACACAATATACACAGAACAGAGAAGCCGTTATGGCATTTGGTAATTGCACTTTACCAATTTGCTTCGATGAACGTAAAAAGTTTAGGCCCATGATTGGAGTAAACTTGACAGAAGACCAACAATGTTTGCTAGACAACTTATGGCATATTCAGACAGTTCCACAGGCTTCATCGTTCAAAGTTCAAATCCTCAATGCTCTAAGTTTTTACTTTCATAAACAGTCACCATTGACCCCTGAAAAACAAATAAAGAAGTTTACACATTATGTTATCATCAGGGGCACTAAAGTTGGGATTTTTAATAATTGGGCAACTGTCATAAAATATATACAGTGTTAAAATCCCCTTTACAAGGGATGTTGTAGTTTCCAGGAAGCCATGAATATTGCTCGAGAACATTTTGGGTTAAACAGTTTTTTCATAGAACCCGAACAGGTGAAAACATTTTCAGAAATAGCAAAAACTAGTCCAGAGCAAATGATTAAAGCTCAGGAAGAAATTATTGCTAAGTTACAACAACAACTTATGCAATCTGGAAAAGATACACAACATATACAAAGCCAGATTGAAAATAATATTTTGAAACAAAAAATAAAAATTCTTGAAGCAAAAAATGTACAGCTTATACAAAGGAATGAGAAGAAAGATGAAAAATTAAAAACAGCAATATACAGAAACTATGAATGTTTTAAAGCTCGCATTTTAGATCTCCCTTGGAGACAAACGTTGAGACCAGTACTTGATCAAATTAAAGAATTTGAGCAAATGGTGTCCCAAAAAATTTGTATAGAATTTCCATCAATTTTATATAAATTACAGCAGAAGATTGTATAGATTGCTTTTCAAGAAATCAATTATCAAGGAGTTACAGTAATCCAGAGATTGAATGATGAAGGTGAAGATACTCCTATACTCCTGTTACAGATAAACCTAAAGACTACAGACATGCCAGAGGAACAGATAATTAATTTTTATCATAATGGAATGATAGATTACTTAGAATTCTGCCTCAATAGTAGCACAGAAAGTCTTATTAATAAGTTAGGAGAAAATTTTATTTTAACAGCCGGAAACATCGCCTCTCACAGCATCAGTCCAATTATTGGGTGCAAAATTTTTTCTTCTTTTCCAGCAGCGGATGAACATACATACAGACCTGCTAGAAAAAGGATCTTCATCACTCAAAGAACGGTACAACATGGCTATCTTAAAAAGTTATCGTGCAAACAAGAAATAGATTTTGGAACTCTACAGAATCTTTCAAATGAAGATATATGCACAGCTCAAAAAACACCTTTACTACCTGAAAGTTTTCGTTGGGAAAATTATAAACTCCTAGCACAAGGACATTACTTACAAATTTGGTCTCATCAAAATTGGCATATGCTCTTGCCATTCAGCGGTGAAGGAGATACACTTTTGAGACTAGAGGATATCATGAACAGTGAAGAACAGATTGACACAGAACCAGGATCACCGGTTTCTATCGACAGTACTCATCGGGACTTTTAGCAAGTAATGATTAGGATGCAAAGAGACAGAATAAAATAAATTCAAGGGCCATTTATGTAAAATTCTTTTGAATTATTGATTCATATGGTGGTGCTGTCATTTCATACTTTATGTAAAGATCAATTTATCTTGATCGAATATTATGTCTTGTAAATAGGTAACGTGTCAATATAGAAGTGTGCTAGTAGGTATCATGTCTTTATTGAAAGGTTATTCCTATGCTATCCCTTGTATATATAAATAGATGCAACTCGTTGTAAATCAAGCAAGAGAGTGTTCATAATAAAAAAAAATATTGTTTATCAAATTTCCTCATGTCTTTCTAAACGATCTATTTCCTATTCTCTTAGCCTATCTCTTACATTCCTAGTTCTTTCAAGCACTTCATATTATATCCCTTATACATAAAAAAAGAGCTGCTGTTGCACATACAACTCTGGTTGCTCCTCCCCTCATAGCCTTCTTTGTAAGTTTACTCTTCTTGATTTTATTTCTTGTTCATATTATGTTTATGGTTTAACGGTAAACCCGGAAAAAAACCGCCATACCCCCTTATTTGGTAACATCAGCTTTAAAAAACTAAACTTCTTAAATCTTGAATATAATAAAAGCGTTGATCCTACTAAAAGTCTCTTTGAAAATTATAATTTTGTTTGCAGATTTAAAAACAAATATAAACATAGTCTACATACAGAAAATATACACTTAAACGGTATAACAGATTTAATTATTAATCTAGGAGAAAGTTTAGAAAAAGAGTTTAAAAATAATAAAAATATAATAGAAAAAATAGTTAAAAATACAACTATAAAAACCGAGTTTTTAACTAAATTAATAGACAACCTAGGATATATTAAAGAACAAAATAATCAAATTATTAAAGAACTAAAAGATATAAAACGATTAATTCCAAGTAAAGAAGAAATTCAGCAATTAAGTTATCAATTAGAAAAATAATAAACCTAAAAGAATAGAAATAGAGACAAAACAACTTATAAATAAAATAGAAAATCAATTATTACAATTTGAGCCTAAAATAAATACGTTAGAATAAATATTACAGGTCGTTAAAACTATCGTTGAAAGTTAAAACTGGAAAACTCTAAAGAATACATTAGAGCTTTAGAAGACGTTAAAAAATATAAACCAGAAAATAATAAAGAAGATGTTACAGGATTTACTAGATATTCGGGCACAGGAAAAAGTGATAAAACATATCCTATATTATTTAATTTTATAATCAGTTTATTATTACAAATTATTGAAAAATTAAATACATTAATAGAAGTTAAAAATCCTCCCATCATACCCAGTATAGAAAGTGCTTTAGACAAAATTATAAACGGAATTAACCAATTAAATATTGAAGACAGTAAAATAATAAGAAAACTTAAACCTTATAAACATTGGTTACCAAGAAAATGAATAATAATAGAAGTTTCTTAGGACGTAGCAGAACATTACAAGAAGCTAGAAATTCAACTAGTAATATACAAGATATAATTACATCGGACACATTTATAAACAGAATAATTAGAAGAGGATCAGGAACTAATAGTAACCAACAAATTGTACAATTAGAAGAAGAAATTGGTTTAGATAGAAATATAAATTTATATAACCAACATCATCTGCATATATTAAACCCCAGAATATTATATCAAACTGGAATGCTAAACGTTAATACAGTATTAATACGAAGTAGTAGAGAAGAAAGGTTAAGGGTAGTAGATAATACAATAACAATAGATTTATTTTCTCCAGAAACAATACAAAAGATAAAACAGTCAAAGAAACATTCCGTACATCTAAGATTAGTTATTATAGGAATAAAAGCTTTAGGAAGAAAAAATTTAGGAACAAAAATATTAGCATTATTATTAGATAAACATGGAAAACTGATTTAAAAAAGGCAATAATCTCAGGAATGGAGGTAGACTTGATACAAAATACTGCACTATTTTATTGTACACCTGGAATATTAAAAGATATAAAAGATTTACATAATATTAAAATAGCGTTACAAACTAAAGGATATGAAAATTATGAAGGTAACAATATAGTAATAAGTATAGGAGTTTTAGGAAAAGCAAGTAATAGATCAGGAATGAAATATAAAGTTAATATAGAAGGTATAGTAAATACAATAGCATCAAAATCCATAAAAATGATAGATCCTATAAAAATAGATCCAGAAGATTTAGCAGGATTAGAATGGTCGTTAAACGATTTGAAAGAACAAGAAGATGAAGTTTTAATTCCAAAGAAAAGTTATATATATGAAGGAAGTGATGGTATACAAAGTCTTAGATTTATAAATTTTAAAAAAGAAACAGTAAAACAAAGTGACGAGGAGTAAAATACAGAGTATAGTTTTATGAATATAGAATACGATACTGACCCAATATATGATACAGATAATGAAAAAGAAAGTCAACCAATGGAATTAGGATTTAGCGAATTTGAAAAAGAAGAACATATAGATTATGATTTAAGTATTATAGATTATATAGAAGAAGAAACATATACAAGTTTTAAAACAGAAGAAATTAATAAAACAATTGAACATATTATCAATAGAAAATTTACATAATTAAATATACAAGACGAGGTAGATGATATGATTATAGAATGCATAACAGATTTAAGATTAACATACGAAGAAAGTTATAATAAATTACAGGAATACTATAATTTATCATTTGTAGAAAATATATCACAAGGAAAAACTATGTTATCAGATTTTTATAAAAAAGAACAAGTCTTTATGAATAATGACACATATATGATAAATATCAGAAAAAGACCTAAAATGGAATGGAGTGAACCAGGCACTAGTACAAAAGACAGTATAGGACGAGAAATATGGTCACAACCAACAGTTACATATAACGGAGAATCTAATTATAAAGGAAAAGGTAGCCGATTACCAATTGGAAATATATATAGTGGAAGCATGTTATTATTAGAAAAACAAAAACCACAACTTTGGATGGATGAAATTTTGGCATGGGAACAAGTAGTCGTTAGAATGTGGGAAACTAATAAAAAAGATAGTATGGACATGTTTGCTTATTTAGAAACAACCTTAGGCCCAATAGCTTTGGGTATTTGGCAAAGTAAAAAAGCACAAGATCCAGATGAAATTAATAAATTAAAAGCCTTAGATGATAACCCATATAATTTTACTAGTCAAATAAGAACATTAATTTTAGGGGTAGATCCTGCAAAAAATAATACATTAATACAAGATACAGCTATTAGGAATCTTGAACAATTAAGTATAGCAGATATGAAATATATTAATGAATTCACATTAGATTTTACTAGATTATTATCACAAACTGGGCAAGCAATGGATGATAATTTATGTGATAAATATTTTATAAAACTTCCGGGAGATTTAGGAAGATATATACATGAAACATGGAAACAACAATATGGAGAACAGAAAAACCTAGGAATAGGACCTAGGATCACATATACATTCGCTATATTATAAGATAAGTGTAAAGAAGTAGCTTTACAAGAACAATTAAAGAAAAATGCTTATGCCTTTTGTAAATCAGCAATTTATACACCTCAAGCATATGGACATTATGAAAGAAAAAAGAAATTACAAAAAATCACATCATATAAAAAAGGGAATAAACCATACTATAAAAATAAATATGTAAAAAGGCCACAAACAAGAAATTGTAAATGTTTTAGCTAACAAATGCCCAAATAAAAATAAGAATATAGAAAAAAGCAATTTAATAGAACAAATAGGAGAATATAATATAGAACCTCTAAATTCTGATAATTCTGATAATGAATCAATATACAGTATATATAGTGATAGTGATAATGATAAACATTTAACCAAAATAACATATACATACGTAAATATAGAACAAGAAGAATGTCAACATAATTAGATAAATAAACGAGAAAATAACTATATAAAATGTTATAATTGTGGATATTACCCTAGTATAGAAAAAAGATCACAATGTAATATATGTTTTACAGAAATCTGTTACATATGCCTTAAAAAGCTATATAATTTAGAAATAAATAAAGAGAAAACAGAAAAAGAAAATAAAGAAGTAAAATTCGGGTTACAATCGGAAAAGATAGAAAAATTAGAAATAATAGCCGAATTACATTAATTAAAAATACAAACTTTAGAAAATAAAGTAAGTATTTTAGAGGATGTGTTAGATAAAAAGAAAAAGATCAATATTGAGGAAAACGAAGTAAATGAAATAAACCAAATGTCTCAAATAACAAATGAACATACATTAATACAAACAGATAGATCACCCAACATGATAAACCTACAATGTAGATTATGGTTAGATAATAATAAATTTTTAGATTTAACAACATTAGTAGATACATGAGCAACTAAAAGTGTTATATCTTATTATCTAGCACCAAAACCATATCATAAAGAGTTATCATATAAATTAATGACAAGAACAATCGAACACAGATTA
The DNA here is from genome assembly GCF_052849685.1 of Lactuca virosa. NCBI lineage: Eukaryota > Viridiplantae > Streptophyta > Magnoliopsida > Asterales > Asteraceae > Lactuca > Lactuca virosa. Next base: position 233,593,023 of record NC_136434.1, on the reverse strand, counting down.
ATAACTATCACACATTATTTAGAACCAACAGGTATTCAATTTCTAGACTTTGCAGGTAACTATAGTATGAAATATGATATCCCACAGGTTAATATCAATCCAGAATATGTAAAATCTAATGATTTTATTCTCGGATTAAATTTTATTTTTGCCTTAAATGGCGCTATCACATTAACACGTAATTTTATCACACTTAGTAAACATATCTATAGTTTTCCAACACTTAAATATACCAATACCTCAGAGTTTGCGCAAAAACATGGTGGACAAGGTAAACTAGACTTTTTAAAACATAATCAAATTAAGACAAATGTTGAAAATGAAACAATTAAGCTATTAACAGAATTTTTAACACATGAGTTAGAAAAAGGAAAAGATATAACCAAGAGCATGAATCATCCTATAATTTTACACTTAGAGAAAATTGGACTTATAGGAGAAGATATTACAAAATCAAAAGTTAACTATATTTGTAAATTTAAATTAAAAAATCCTGATATTACAATAAGAACAGCAAATATAGAATATAATCCTTTAGATAAAGAAGAATTTAAAAGTCAAATACCAGAAATGATAGAACAAGGATTAATTAGAAAATCAGAAAGTCCACATAGATCAGTAGCTTTTATAGTAAGAAATCATTCTGAAATAAAAAGAGGAAAAGCTAGAATAGTTTATAATTATAAAAGACTAAATGATAATACAAAAGATGATGGTTACAATATCCCTAATAAAGACTCTTTAATAAACTTGATACAAAAGAAAAAAGTTTTTAGCAAATTTGATTTAAAATCCGGATACAATCAGTTACAGCTTGAAGAAAACTTTAAATCATGGACAACATTTACATGTTCTGAAGGACAATATGAATGGAATGTTTTAAGTTTTGGGCATAAAAATGCTCCATCTATATTTCAAAGGTTTATGAACAGTATTTTTCTGAAATATGATTTTTGTCTAGTATATATTGATGATATTTTGGTTGCCAGTGAAACAGTACAAGAACATGAGAAGCATTTACAGAAAATATTTGAAGAAATAAAAAAGAATGGTATTGTTATTTCTAAAAGAAAAATGGAATTGTTTAAAAGAAAAATATCATTTCTTGGTTTAGAAATAGGAAATGGAAAAATTGAATTACAAAGTCATATATCGACAAAAATTTTAGAATTCCCAGAAAAGTTTGAAAATCTAAAACAGATACAAGCTTTTTTAGGACTGGTTAATTGTGCACGAAAGTTTATTCCTAATCTTTCAAAGTTAGTAGGACCATTATATAGTAAAACAACAAAAAATGGACAAAGACATTTCAACCAAGAAGACATTAAATTAGTTAAAGTAATTAAAGAAGAAGTTAAAAATATCAAATCATTAGAATTACCATTAGTTACTGATTATATAATAATAAAAGTTGATGGATGCAAAGAAGGATGGGGAGTCGTTCTCCTTTGTAAACCCGATAAATATAGCCCAAAAGATACAGAAAAAATATGCTCATATCCTAGTGGAAGCTTTAATAAGACAGGAATGAATTGGACTTCTATAGACTACGAAATACAAGCTTTAATAAATGCTTTAGAAAAATTTAAGATATTTTTACATAAAGAATTTACAGTTAGAACAGATTGTGAGGCTATAGTTCGTTTTATTAAAAATGATCAAAGTAAGAAAATAAATAGGACACGATGGATTAATTTACAAAATACAATACAAGGAAGTGGATATAAAATAAATTTTGAACATATAAAGGGAGAAAATAATGGAATAGCTAATATGCTATCCAGAAATATTAACAGATTGTTTTCTGCAGATGGATAGTCGAAACAAACGAAATAACAAATTAATACAGCCTACACAGCAAAAAAGGAGTTCCTCTTCCATGAGCATTTCTTCAGAGGAAGATAGAAACACAACATCAACAGAGAAATTATTGGATTCAGCAATAAAGACAGAATATCTACATAAACCCACACAACAATACTCGATTTCGTATATGGAAACAACGAGCATTACACCTAATAATAACCTCTTGCAAGGAAGACCACAATCTCAAAATATTGAACATGCATATTATAGTACAGGACCTTCAACAAATACACAATATACACAGAACAGAGAAGCTGTTATGGAATTTGGTAACTGTACTTTACCAATTTGCTTCGATGAACGTAAAAAGTTTAGGCCCATGATTGGAGTAAACTTGACAGAAGACCAACAATGTTTGCTAGACAACTTATGGCATATTCAGACAGTTTCACAGGCTTCATCGTTCAAAGTTCAAATCCTCAATGCTCTAAGTTTTTACTTTCATAAACAGTCACCATTGACCCCTGAAAAACAAATAAAGAAGTTTACACATTATGTTATCATCAGGGGCACTAAAGTTGGGATTTTTAATAATTGGGCAACTGTCATAAAATATATACAGTGTTAAAATCCCCTTTACAAGGGATGTTGTAGTTTCCAGGAAGCCATGAATAGTGCTCGAGAACATTTTGGGTTAAACAGTTTTTTCATAGAACCCGAACAGGTGAAAACATTTTCAGAAATAGCAAAAACTAGTCCAGAGCAAATGATTAAAGCTCAGGAAGAAATTATTGCTAAGTTACAACAACAACTTATGCAATCTGGAAAAGATACACAACATATACAAAGCCAGATTGAAAATAATATTTTGAAACAAAAAATAAAAATTCTTGAAGCAAAAAATGTACAGCTTATACAAAGGAATGAGAAGAAAGATGAAAAATTAAAAACAGCAATATACAGAAACTATGAATGTTTTAAAGCTCGCATTTTAGATCTCCCTTGGAGACAAACGTTGAGACCAGTACTTGATCAAATTAAAGAATTTGAGCAAATGGTGTCCCAAAAAATTTGTATAGAATTTCCATCAATTCTATATAAATTACAGCAGAAGATTGTATAGATTGCTTTTCAAGAAATCAATTATAAAGGAGTTACAGTAATCCAGAGATTGAATGATGAAGGTGAAGATACTCCTATACTCCTGTTACAGATAACCCTAAAGACTACAGACATGCCAGAGGAACAGATAATTAATTTTTATCATAATGGAATGATAGATTACTTAGAATTCTGCCTCAATAGTAGCACAGAAAGTCTTATTAATAAGTTAGGAGAAAATTTTATTTTAACAGCCGGAAACATCGCCTCTCACAGCATCAGTCCAATTATTGGGTGCAAAATTTTTTCTTCTTTTCCAGCAGCGGATGAACATACATACAGACCTGCTAGAAAAAGGATCTTCATCACTCAAAGAACGGTAAAACATGGCTATCTTAAAAAGTTATCGTGCAAACAAGAAATAGATTTTGGAACTCTACAGAATCTTTCAAATGAAGATATATGCACAGCTCAAAAAACACCTTTACTACCTGAAAGTTTTCGTTGGGAAAATTATAAACTCCTAGCACAAGGACATTACTTACAAATTTGGTCTCATCAAAATTGGTATATGCTCTTGCCATTCAGCGGTGAAGGAGATACACTTTTGAGACTAGAGGATATCATGAACAGTGAAGAACAGATTGACACAGAACCAGGATCACCGGTTTCTATCGACAGTACTCATCGGGACTTTTAGCAAGTAATGATTAGGATGCAAAGAGACAGAATAAAATAAATTCAAGGGCCATTTATGTAAATTTCTTTTGAATTATTGATTCATATGGTGGTGCTGTCATTTCATACTTTATGTAAAGATCAATTTATCTTGATCGAATATTATGTCTTGTAAATAGGTAACGTGTCAATATAGAAGTGTGCTAGTAGGTATCATGTCTTTATTGAAAGGTTATTCCTATGTTATCCCTTGTATATATAAATAGATGCAACTCGTTGTAAATCAAGCAAGAGAGTGTTCATAATAAAAAAAATCTTGTTTATCAAATTTCCTCACATCTTTCTAAACGATCTATTTCCTATTCTCTTAGCCTATCTCTTACATTCCTAGTTCTTTCAAGCACTTCATATTATATCCCTTATACATAAAAAAAAGAGATGATGTTGCACTTACAACTCTGGTTGCTCCTCCCCTCATAGCCTTCTTTGTAAGTTTACTCTTCTTGATTTTATTTCTTGTTCATATTATGTTTATGGTTTAACGGTAAACCCGGAAAAAACCTCCATATCCCCTTATTTGGTAAATAAGGGGTATGGCGGTTTTTTCCGGGTTTACCGTTAAACCATAAACATAATATGAACAAGAAATAAAATCAAGAAGAGTAAACTTACAAAGAAGGCTATGAGGGGAGGAGCAACCAGAGTTGTATGTGCAACAGCACCTCTTTTTTTATGTATAAGGGATATAATATGAAGTGCTTGAAAGAACTAGGAATGTAAGAGATAGGCTAAGAGAATAGGAAATAGATCGTTTAGAAAGACATGAGGAAATTTGATAAACAAGATTTTTTTTTATTATGAACACTCTCTTGCTTGATTTACAACGAGTTGCATCTATTTATATATACAAGGGATAGCATAGGAATAACCTTTCAATAAAGACATGATACCTACTAGCACACTTCTATATTGACACGTTACCTATTTACAAGACATAATATTCGATCAAGATAAATTGATCTTTACATAAAGTATGAAATGACAGCACCACCATATGAATCAATAATTCAAAAGAATTTTACATAAATGGCCCTTGAATTTATTTTATTATGTCCCTTTGCATCCTAATCATTACTTGCTAAAAGTCCCGATGAGTATTGTCGATAGAAACCGGTGATCCTAGTTCTGTGTCAATCTGTTCTTCACTGTTCATGATATCATCTAGTCTCAAAAGTGTATCTCCTTCACTGCTGAATGGCAAGAGCATATGCCAATTTTGATGAGACCAAATTTGTAAGTAATGTCCTTCTGCTAGGAGTTTATAATTTTCCCAACGAAAACTTTCAGGTAGTAAAGGTGTTTTTTGAGCGGTGCATATATCTTCATTTGAAAGATTCTGTAGAGTTCCAAAATCTATTTCTTGTTTGCACGATAACTTTTTAAGATAGCCATGTTGTACCGTTCTTTGAGTGATGAAGATCCTTTTTCTAGCAGGTCTGTATGTATGTTCATCCGCTGCTGGAAAAGAAGAAAAAAGTTTGCACCCAATAATTGGACTGATGCTGTGAGAGGCGATGTTTCCAGCTGTTAAAATAAATTTTTCTCCTAACTTATTAAGAAGACTTTCTATGCTACTATTGAGGCAGAATTCTAAGTAATCTATCATTCCATTGTGATAAAAGTTAATTATCTGTTCCTCTGGCATGTCTGTAGTCTTTAGGTTTATCTATAACAGGAGTATGGGAGTATCTTCACCTTCATCATTCAATATTTGGATTACTGTAACTCCTTTATAATTGATTTCTTGAAAAGCAATATGTACAATCTTCTGCTGTAATTTATATAGAATTGATGGAAATTCTATACAAATTTTTTGGGACACCATTTGCTCAAATTCTTTAAATTGATCAAGTACTGGTCTCAACGTTTGTCTCCAAGGGAGATCTAAAATGCGAGCTTTAAAACATTCATAGTTTCTGTATATTGCTGTTTTTAATTTTTCATCTTTCTTTTCATTCCTTTGTATAAGCTGTACATTTTTTGCTTCAAGAATTTTTATTTTTTGTTTCAAAATATTATTTTCAATCTGGCTTTGTATATGTTGTGTATCTTTTCCAAATTGCATAAGTTTTTGTTGTAACTTAGCAGTAATTTCTTCCTGAGCTTTAATCATTTGCTCTAGACTAGTTTTTGCTATTTCTGAAAATGGTTTCACCTGTTCGGGTTCTATGAAAAAACTGTTTAACCCAAAATGTTCTCGAGCAATATTCATGGCTTCCTGGAAACTACAACATCCCTTGTAAAGGGGATTTTGACACTGTATATATTTTATGACTGTTGCCCAATTATTAAAAATCCCAACTTTAGTGTCCCTGATGATAACATAATGTGTAAACTTCTTTATTTGTTTTTCAGGGGTCAATGGCGACTGTTTATGAAAGTAAAAACTTAGAGCATTGAGGATTTGAACTTTGAATGATGAAGCCTGTGGAACTGTCTGAATATGCCATAAGTTGTCTAGCAAACATTGTTGGTCTTCTGTCAAGTTTACTCCAATCATGGGCCTAAACTTTTTACGTTCATCGAAGCAAATTGGTAAAGTGCAATTACCAAATGCCATAACGGCTTCAATGTTCTGTGTATATTGTGTATTTTTTGAAGGTCCGGTCCTATAATATGCATGTTGAATATTTTGAGATTGTGGTCTTCCTTGCAATAGGTTATTATTATGTGTAATACTCGCTATTTCCATATACGGAATCGAGTTTTGTTGTGTGGGTTTATGTCGATATTCTGTCTTTATTGCTGAATCCAATAATTTCTCTGTTGATGTTGTGTTTCTATCTTCCTCTGAAGAAATGCTCATGGAAGAGGAACTCCTTTTTTGCTGTGTAGGTTGTATTAATTTGTTCTTTCCTTTGTTTCGACTATCCATCTGCAGAAAACAATCTGTTAATATTTCTGGATAGCATATCAGCTATTCCATTATTTTCTCCCTTTATATGTTCAAAATTTATTTTATATCCACTTCCTTGTATTGTATTTTGTAAATTAATCCATCGTGTCCTATTTATTTTCTTACTTTGATCATTTTTAATAAAACGAACTATAGCCTCACAATCTGTTCTAACTGTAAATTCTTTATGTAAAAATATCTTAAATTTTTCTAAAGCATTTATTAAAGCTTGTATTTCGTAGTCTATAGAAGTCCAATTCATTCCTGTCTTATTAAAGCTTCCACTAGGATATGAGCATATTTTTTCTGTATCTTTTGGGCTATATTTATCGGGTTTACAAAGGAGAACGACTCCCCATCCTTCTTTGCATCCATCAACTTCTATTATTATATAATCAGTAACTAATGGTAATTCTAATGATTTGATATTTTTAACTTCTTCTTTAATTACTTTAACTAATTTAATGTCTTTTTGGTTGAAATGTCTTTGTCCATTTTTTGTTGTTTTACTATATAATGGTCCTACTAACTTTGAAAGATTAGGAATAAACTTTCGTGCACAATTAACCAGTCCTAAAAAAGCTTGTATATGTTTTAGATTTTCAAACTTTTCTGGGAATTCTAAAATTTTTGTCGATATATGACTTTGTAATTCAATTTTTCCATTTCCTATTTCTAAACCAAGAAATGATATTTTTCTTTTAAACAATTCCATTTTTCTTTTAGAAATAACAATACCATTCTTTTTTATTTCTTCAAATATTTTCTATAAATGCTTCTCATGTTCCTGTACTGTTTCGCTGGCAACCAAAATATCATCAATATATACTAAACAAAAATCATATTTCAGAAAAATACTGTTCATAAACCTTTGAAATATAGATGGAGCATTTTTAAGCCCAAAGCTTAAAACATTCCATTCATATTGTCCTTCAGAACATGTAAATGTTGTCCATGATTTAAAGTTTTCTTCAAGCTGTAACTGATTGTATCCGGATTTTAAATCAAATTTGCTAAAAACTTTTTTCTTTTGTATCAAGTTTATTAAAGAATTTTTATTCGGGATATTGTAACCATCATCTTCTGTATTATCATTTAGTCTTTTATAATTATAAACTATTCTAGTTTTTCCTCTTTTTATTTCAGAATGATTTCTTACTATAAAAGTTGCTGATCTATGTGGACTTTCTGATTTTCTAATTAATCATTGTTCTATCATTTCTGGTATTTGTCTTTTAAATTCTTCTTTATCTAAAGGATTATATTCTATATTTGCTGTTCTTATTGTAATATCAGGATTTTTTAATTTAAATTTACAAATATAGTTAACTTTTGATTTTGTAATATCTTCTCCTATAAGTCCAATTTTCTCTAAGTGTAAAATTATAGGATGATTCATGCTCTTGGTTATATCTTTTCCTTTTTCTAACTCATGTGTTAAAAATTCTGTTAATAGCTTAATTGTTTCATTTTCAATATTTGTCTTAATTTGATTATGTTTTAAAAAGTCTAGTTTACCTTGTCCACCACGCTTTTGCGCAAACTCTGAGGTATTGGTATATTTAAGTGTTGGAAAACTATAGATATGTTTACTAAGTGTGATAAAATTACGTGTTAATGTGATAGCGCCATTTATAGCAAAAATAAAATTTAATCCGAGAATAAAATAATTAGATTTTACATATTCTGGATTGATATTAACCTGTGGGATATCATATTTCATACTATAGTTACCTGCAAAGTCTAGAAATTGAATACCTGTTGGTTCTAAATAATGTGTGATAGTTATTAATCTGTGTTCGATTGTTCTTGTAATTAATTTATATGATAACTCTTTATGATATGGTCTTGGTGCTAGATAATAAGATATAACACTTTTAGTTGCTCCTGTATCTACTAATGTTGTTAAATCTAAAAATTTATTATTATCTAACCATAATCTACATTGTAGGTTTATCATGTTGGGTGATCCATCTGTTTGTATTAATGTATGTTCATTTGTTATTTGAGACATTTGGTTTATTTCATTTACTTCGTTTTCCTCAATATTGATCTTTTTCTTTTTATCTAACACATCCTCTAAAATACTTACTTTATTTTCTAAAGTTTGTATTTTTAATTTATGTAATTCGGCTATTATTTCTAATTTTTCTATCTTTTCCGATTGTAACCCGAATTTTACTTCTTTATTTTCTTTTTCTGTTTTTTCTTTATTTATTTCTAAATTATATAGCTTTTTAAGGCATATGTAACAGATTTCTGTAAAACATATATTACATTGTGATCTTTTTTCTATACTAGGGTAATATCCACAATTATAACATTTTATATCGTTATTTCCTCGTTTATTTATCCAATTATGTTGACATTCTTCTTGTTCTGTATTTACGTATGTATATGTTATTTTGGTTAAATGTTTATCATTATCACTATCACTATATATACTGTATATTGATTCATTATCAGAATTATCAGAATTTAGAGGTTCTATATTATATTCTCCTATTTGTTCTATTAAATTGCTTTTTTCTATATTCTTATTTTTATTTGGGCATTTGTTAGCTAAATGTTTAACATCACCACAGATAAAACATTTACAATTTCTTGTTTGTGGCCTTTTTACATATTTATTTTTATAGTATGGTTTATTCTCTTTTTTATATGATGTGATTTTTCGTAATTTCTTTTTTCTTTCATAATGTTCATATGCTTGAGGTGTATAAATTGCTGATTTACAAAAGGCATAAGCATTTTTCTTTAATTGTTCTTGTAAAGCTACTTCTTTACACTTATCTTCTAATATAGCGAATGTATATGTGATCCTAGGTCCTATTCCTAGGTTTTTCTGTTCTCCATATTGTTGTTTCCATGTTTCATGTATATATCTTCCTAAATCTCCCGGAAGTTATATAAAATATTTATCACATAAATTATCATCCATTGCTTGCCCAGTTTATGATAATAATCTAGTAAAATCTAATGTGAATTCATTAATATATTTCATATCTGCTATACTTAATTGTTCAAGATTCCTAATAGCTGTATCTTGTATTAATGTATTATTTTTTGCAGGATCTACCCCTAAAATTAATGTTCTTATTTGACTAGTAAAATTATATGGGTTATCACCTAAGGCTTGTAATTTATTAATTTCATCTGGATCTTATGCTTTTTTACTTTTGCCAAATACCCAAAGCTATTGGGCCTAAGGTTGTTTCTAAATAAGCAAACATGTCCATACTATCTTTTTTATTAGTTTCCCACATTCTAACGACTACTTGTTCCCATGACAAAATTTCATCCATCCAAAGTTGTGGTTTTTGTTTTTCTAATTATAACATGTTTCCACTATATATATTTCCAATTGGTAATCAGCTATCTTTTCCTTTATAATTAGATTCTCCGTTCTATGTAACTGTTGGTTGTGACCATATTTCTCGTCCTATACTGTCTTTTGTACTAGTGTCTCGTTCACTCCATTCCATTTTAGGTCTTTTCTGATATTTGTCATATATGTATCATTATTCATAAAGACTTGTTCTTTTTTATAAAAATCTGATAACATAGTTTTTCCTTGTGATATATTTTCTACAAATGGTAAATTATAGTATTCATGTAATTTATTATAACTTTCTTCGTATGTTAATCCTAAATCTGTTATTCATTCTATAATCATATCATCTACCTCGTCTTGTATATTTAATTCTGTAAATTTTCTATTGATAATATGTTCAATTGTTTTATTAATTTCTTCTGTTTTAAAACTTGTATATGTTTCTTCTTCTATATAATCTATAATACTTAAATCATAATCTATATGTTCTTCTTTTTCAAATTCGCTAAATCCTAATTCCATTGGTTCACTTTCTTTTTCATTATATGTATCATATATTGGTTCAGTATCGTATTCTATATTCATAAAACTATACTCTGTATTTTCCTCCTCGTCACTTTGTTTTACTGTTTCTTTTTTAAAATTTATAAATCTAAGACTTTGTATACCATCACTTCCTTCATATATATAACTTTTCTTTGGAATTAAAACTTCATCTTCTTGTTCTTTCAAATCGTTTAACGACCATTCTAATCCTGCTAAATCTTCTGGATATATTTTTATAGGATCTATCATTTTTATGGATTTTGATGCTATTGTATTTACTATACCTTCTATATTAACTTTATATTTCATTCCTGATCTATTACTTGCTTTTCCTAAAACTCCTATACTTATTACTATATTGTTACCTTCATAATTTTCATATCCTTTAGTTTGTAACGCTATTTTAATATTATGTAAATCTTTTATATCTTTTAATATTCCAGGTGTACAATAAAATAGTGCAGTATTTTGACTCAAGTCTACCTCCATTCCTGAGATTATTGCCTTTTTTAAATCTGTTTTCCATGCTTTATCTAATAATAATGCTAATATTTTTGTTCCTAAATTTTTTCTTCCTAAAGCTTTTATTCCTATAATAACTAATCTTAGATGTACGAAATGTTTCTTTGACTGTTTTATCTTTTGTATTGTTTCTGGAGAAAATAAATCTATTGTTACTGTATTATCTACTACCCTTAAACTTTCTTCTCTACTACTTCGTATTAATACTGTATTAACGTTTAACATTCCAGTTTGATATAATATTCTGGGGTTTAATATATCCAGATGATGTTGGTTATATAAATTTATATTTCTATCTAAATCAATTTCTTCTTCTAATTGTACAATTTGTTGGTTACTATTAGTTCATGATCCTCTTCTAATTATTCTGTTTATAAATGTGTCCGATGTAATTATATCTTGTATATTACTAGTTGAATTTCTAGCTTCTTGTAATGTTCTGCTACGTCCTAAGAAACTTCTATTATTATTCATTTTCTTGGTAACCAATGTTTATAAGGTTTAGGTTTTCTTATTATTTTACTATCTTCAATATTTAATTGGTTAATTCCGTTTATAATTTTGTCTAAATCACTTTCTATACTGGGTATGATGGGAGGATTTTTAACTTCTATTAATGTATTTAAATTTTCAATAATTTGTAATAATAAACTGATTATAAAATTAAATAATATAGGATATGTTTTATCACTTTTTCCTGTGCCCGAATATCTAGTAAATCCTGTAACTTCTTCTTTATTATCTTCTGGTTTATATTTTTTAACGTCTTCTAAAGCTCTAATGTATTCTTTAGAGTTTTCCAGTTTTAACTTTCAACGATAGTTTTAACGACCTGTAATATTTCTTCTAACGTATTTATTTTAGGCTCAAATTGTAATAATTGATTTTCTATTTTATTTATAAGTTGTTTTGTCTCTATTTCTATTCTTTTAGGTTTATTATTTTCTAATTGATAACTTAATTGCTGAATTTCTTCTTTACTTGGAATTAATCGTTTTATATCTTTTAGTTCTTTAATAATTTGATTATTTTGTTCTTTAATATATCCTAGGTAGTCTATTAATTTAGTTAAAAACTCGGTTTTTATAGTTGTATTTTTAACTATTTTTTCTATTATATTTTTATTATTTTTAAACTCTTTTTCTAAATTTCTCCTAGATTAATAATTAAATATGTTATACCGTTTAAGTGTATATTTTCTGTATGTAGACTATGTTTATATTTGTTTTTAAATCTGCAAACAAAATTATAATTTTCAAAGAGACTTTTAGTAGGATCAACGCTTTTATTATATTCAAGATTTAAGAAGTCTAGTTTTTTAAAGTTGGTTAAATTGTATTGTTTAAGGTCGAGATAATTTTTTGATGGATCAACGATCCATTTCCTATTCTCTTAGCCTATCTCTTACATTCGTAGTTCTTTCAAGCACTTCATATTATATCCCTTATACATAAAAAAAAAAGAGCTGCTGTTACCAAATAAGGGGGTATGACGGTTTTTTCCGGGTTTACCGTTAAACCATAAACATAATATGAACAAGAAATAAAATCAAGAAGAGTAAACTTAGAAAGAAGGCTATGAGGGGAGGAGCAACCAGAGTTGTATGTGCAACAGCAACTCTTTTTTTTATGTATAAGGGATATAATATGAAGTGCTTGAAAGAACTAGGAATGTAAGAGATAGGCTAAGAGAATAGGAAATAGATCGTTTAGAAAGACATGAGGAAATTTGATAAACAAGATTTTTTTTTATTATGAACACTCTCTTGCTTGATTTACAACGAGTTGCATCTATTTATATATACAAGGGATAGCATAGGAATAACCTTTCAATAAAGACATGATACCTACTAGCACACTTCTATATTGACATGTTACCTATTTACAAGACATAATATTCGATCAAGATAAATTGATCTTTTCATAAAGTATGAAATAACAGCACCACCATATGAATCAATAATTCAAAACAATTTTACATAAATGGCCCTTGAATTTATTTTATTCTGTCTCTTTGCATCCTAATCATTACTTGCTAAAAGTCCCGATGAGTACTGTCGATAGAAACCGGTGATCCTGGTTCTGTGTCAATCTGTTCTTCACTGTTCATGATATCCTCTAGTCTCAAAAGTGTATCTCCTTCACCGCTGAATGGCAAGAGCATATGCCAATTTTGATGAGACCAAATTTGTAAGTAATGTCCTTGTGCTAGGAGTTTATAATTTTCCCAACGAAAACTTTCAGGTAGTAAAGGTGTTTTTTGAGCTGTGCATATATCTTCATTTGAAAGATTCTGTAGAGTTCCAAAATCTATTTCTTGTTTGCACGATAACTTTTTAAGATAGCCATGTTGTACCGTTCTTTGAGTGATGAAGATCCTTTTTCTAGCAGGTCTGTATGTATGTTCATCCGCTGCTGGAAAAGAAGAAAAAATTTTGCACCCAATAATTGGACTGATACTGTGAGAGGCGATGTTTCCGGCTGTTAAAATAAAATTTTCTCCTAACTTATTAAGAAGACTTTTTGTGCTACTATTGAGGCAGAATTCTAAGTAATCTATCATTCCATTATGATAAAAATTAATTATCTGTTCCTCTGGCATGTCTGTAGTCTTTAGGTTTATCTGTAACAGGAGTATGGGAGTATCTTCACCTTCATCATTCAATCTCTGGATTACTGTAACTCCTTTATAATTGATTTCTTGAAAAGCAATCTGTACAATCTTCTGCTGTAATTTATATAGAATTGATGGAAATTCTATACAAATTTTTTGGGACACCATTTGCTCAAATTCTTTAAATTGATCAAGTACTGGTCTCAATGTTTGTCTCCAAGGGAGATCTAAAATGCGAGCTTTAAAACATTCATAGTTTCTGTATATTGCTGTTTTTAATTTTTCATCTTTCTTCTCATTCCTTTGTATAAGCTGTACATTTTTTGCTTCAAGAATTTTTATTTTTTGTTTCAAAATATTATTTTCAATCTGGCTTTGTATATGTTGTGTATCTTTTCTAGATTGCATAAGTTGTTGTTGTAACTTAGCAATAATTTCTTCCTGAGCTTTAATCATTTGCTCTGGACTAGTTTTTGCTATTTCTGAAAATGGTTTCACCTGTTCGGGTTCTATGAAAAAACTGTTTAACCCAAAATGTTCTCGAGCAATATTCATGGCTTCCTGGAAACTACAACATCCCTTGTAAAGGGGATTTTGACTGTATATATTTTATGACTGTTGCCCACTTATTAAAGATCCCAACTTTAGTGCCCCTGATGATAACATAATGTGTAAACTTCTTTATTTGTTTTTCAGGGGTCAATGGTGACTGTTTATGAAAGTAAAAACTTAGAGCATTGAGGATTTGAACTTTGAATGATGAAGCCTGTGGAACTGTCTGAATATGCCATAAGTTGTCTAGAAAACATTGTTGGTCTTCTGTCAAGTTTACTCCAATCATGGGCCTAAACTTTTTACGTTCATCGAAGCAAATTGGTAAAGTGCAGTTACCAAATGCCATAACGGCTTCTATGTTCTGTGTATATTGTGTATTTTTTGAAGGTCGTGACCTATAATATGCATGTTGAATATTTTGAGATTGTGGTCTTCCTTGCAAGAGGTTATTATTATGTGTAATACTCGCTATTTCCATATACGGAATCGAGTTTTGTTGTGTGGGTTTATGTAGATATTCTGTCTTTATTGCTGAATCCAATAATTTCTCTATTGATGTTGTGTTTCTATCTTCCTCTGAAGAAATGCTCATGGAAGAGGAACTCCTTTTTTGCTGTGTAGGCTGTATTAATTTGTTCTTTCCTTTGTTTCGACTATCCATCTGCAGAAAACAATCTGTTAATATTTCTTGATAGCATATCAGCTATTCCATTATTTTCTCCCTTTATATGTTCAAAATTTATTTTATATCCACTTCCTTGTATTGTATTTTGTAAATTAATCCATCGTGTCGTATTTATTTTCTTACTTTGATCATTTTTAATAAAACGAACTATATCCTCACAATCTGTTCTAACTGTAAATTCTTTATGTAAAAATATCTTAAATTTTTCTAAAGCATTTATTAAAGCTTGTATTTCGTAGTGTATAGAAGTCCAATTCATTCCTATCTTATTAAAGCTTCCACTAGCATATGAGCATATTTTTTCTGTATCTTTTGGGCTATATTTATCGGGTTTACAAAGGAGAACGGCTCCCCATCCTTCTTTGCATCCATCAACTTCTATTAATATATAATCAGTAACTAATGGTAATTCTAATGATTTGATATTTTTAACTGCTTCTTTAATTACTTTAACTAATTTAATGTCTTCTTGGTTGAAATGTCTTTGTCCATTTTTTGTTGTTTTACTATATAATGGTCCTACTAACTTTGAAAGATTAGGAATAAACTTTCGTGCATAATTAACCAGTCCTAAAAAAGCTTGTATCTGCTTTAGATTTTCAAACTTTTCTGAGAATTCTAAAATTTTTGTCGATATATGACTTTGTAATTCAATTTTTCCATTTCCTATTTCTAAACCAAGAAATGATATTTTTCTTTTAAACAATTCCATTTTTCTTTTAGAAATAACAATACCATTCTTTTTTATTTCTTCAAATATTTTCTGTAAATGCTTCTCATGTTCCTGTACTGTTTCACTAGCAACCAAAACATCATCAATATATACTAAACAAAAATCATACTTCAGAAAAATACTGTCCATAAACCTTTGAAATATAGATGGAGCATTTTTAAGCCCAAAGCTTAAAACATTCCATTCATATTGTCCTTCAGAACATGTAAATGTTGTCCATGATTTAAAGTTTTCTTCAAGCTGTAACTGATTGTATCCAGGTTTTAAATCAAATTTCCTAAAAACTTTTTTCTTTTGTATCAAGTTTATTAAAGAGTCTTTATTAGGGATATTGTAACCATCATCTTCTGTATTATCATTTAGTCTTTTATAATTATAAACTATTCTAGTTTTTCCTCTTTTTATTTCAGAATGATTTCTTACTATAAAAGCTGCTGATCTATGTGGAATTTTTGATTTTCTAATTAATCCTTGTTCTATCATTTCTGGTATTTGTCTTTTAAATTCTTCTTTATCCAAAGGATTATATTCTATATTTGCTGTTCTTAGTGTAATATCAAGATTTTTTAATTTAAATTTACAAATATAGTTAACTTTTGATTTTGTAATATCTTCTCCTATAAGTCCAATTTTCTCTAAGTGTAAAATTATAGGATGATTCATGCTCTTGGTTATATCTTTTCCTTTTTCTAACTCATGTGTTAAAAATTCTGTTAATAGCTTAATTGTTTCATTTTCAACATTTGTCTTAATTTGATTATGTTTTAAAAAGTCTAGTTTACCTTGTCCACCACGCTTTTGCGCAAACTCTGAGGTATTGATATATTTAAGTGTTGGAAAACTATAGATATGTTTACTAAGTGTGATAAAATTACGTGTTAATGTGATAGCGCCATTTAAGGCAAAAATAAAATTTAATCCGAGAATAAAATCATTAGATTTTACATATTCTGGATTGATATTAACCTGTGGGATATCATATTTCATACTATAGTTACCTGCAAAGTCTAGAAATTGAATACCTGTTGGTTCTAAATAATGTGTGATAGTTATTAATCTGTGTTCGATTGTTCTTGTCATTAATTTATATGATAACTCTTTATGATATGGTTTTGGTGCTAGATAATAAGATATAACACTTTTAGTTGCTCCTGTATCTACTAATGTTGTTAAATCTAAAATTTTATTATTATCTAACCATAATCTACATTGTAGGTTTATCATGTTGGGTGATCCATCTGTTTGTATTAATGTATGTTCATTTGTTATTTGAGACATTTGGTTTATTTCATTTATTTCGTTTTCCTCAATATTGATCTTTTTCTTTTTATCTAACACATCCTCTAAAATACTTACTTTATTTTCTAAAGTTTGTATTTTTAATTTATGTAATTCGGCTATTATTTCTAATTTTTCTATCTTTTCCGATTGTAACCCGAATTTTACTTCTTTATTTTCTTTTTCTGTTTTTTCTTTATTTATTTCTAAATTATATAGCTTTTTAAGGCATATGTAACAGATTTCTGTAAAACATATATTACATTGTGATCTTTTTTCTATACTAGGGTAATATCCACAATTATAACATTTTATATAGTTATTTCCTCGTTTATTTATCCAATTATGTTGACATTCTTCTTGTTCTGTATTTACGTATGTATATGTTATTTTGGTTAAATGTTTATCATTATCACTATCACTATATATACTGTATGTTGATTCATTATCAGAATTATCAGAATTTAGAGGTTCTATATTATATTCTCCTATTTGTTCTATTAAATTGTTTTTTTCTATATTCTTATTTTTATTTGGGCATTTGTTAGCTAAATGTTTAACATCACCACAGATAAAACATTTACAATTTCTTGTTTGTGGCCTTTTTGCATATTTATTTTTATAGTATGGTTTATTCCCTTTTTATATGATGTGCTTTTTCGTAATTTCTTTTTTCTTTCATAATGTCCATATGCTTGAGGTGTATAAATTGCTGATTTACAAAAGGCATAAGCATTTTTCTTTAATTGTTCTTGTAAAGCTACTTCTTTACACTTATCTTCTAATATAGTGAATGTATATGTGATCCTAGGTCCTATTCCTAGGTTTTTCTGTTCTCCATATTGTTGTTTCCATGTTTCATGTATATATCTTCCTAAATCTCCTGGAAGTTTTATAAAATATTTATCACATAAATTATCATCCATTGCTTGCCCAGTTTGTGATAATAATCTAGTAAAATCTAATGTGAATTCATTAATATATTTCATATCTGCTATACTTAATTGTTCAAGATTCCTAATAGCTGTATCTTGTATTAATGTATTATTTTTTGCAGGATCTACCCCTAAAATTAATGTTCTTATTTGACTAGTAAAATTATATGGGTTATCACCTAAGGCTTTTAATTTATTAATTTCATCTGGATCTTCTGCTTTTTTACTTTGCCAAATACCCAAAGCTATTGGGCCTAAGGTTGTTTCTAAATAAGCAAACATGTCCATACTATCTTTTTTTATTAGTTTCCCACATTCTAACGACTACTTGTTCCCATGACAAAATTTCATCCATCCAAAGTTGTGGTTTTTGTTTTTCTAATAATAACATGCTTCCACTATATATATTTCCAATTGGTAATCGGCTACCTTTTCCTTTATAATTAGATTCTCTGTTATATGTAACTGTTGGTTGTGACCATATTTCTCGTCCTATACTGTCTTTTGTACTAGTGCCTGGTTCACTCCATTCCATTTTAGGTCTTTTTGTGATATTTGTCATATATGTATCATTATTCATAAAGACTTGTTCTTTTTTATAAAAATCTGATAACATAGTTTTTCCTTGTGATATATTTTCTACTAATGGTAAATTATAGTATTCCTGTAATTTATTATAACTTTCTTCGTATGTTAATCCTAAATCTGTTATGCATTCTATAATCATATCATCTACCTCGTCTTGTATATTTAATTCTGTAAATTTTCTATTGATAATATGTTCAATTGTTTTATTAATTTCTTCTGTTTTAAAACTTGTATATGTTTCTTCTTCTATATAATCTATAATACTTAAATCATAATCTATATGTTCTTCTTTTTCAAATTCGCTTAATCCTAATTCCATTGGTTCACTTTCTTTTTCATTATCTGTATCATATATTGGTTCAGTATCGTATTCTATATTCGTAAAGCTATACTCTGTATTTTCCTCCTCGTCTCTTTGTTTTACTGTTTCTTTTTTAAAATTTATAAATCTAAGACTTTGTATACCATCACTTCCTTCATATATATAACTTTTCTTTGGAATTAAAACTTCATCTTCTTGTTCTTTCAAATCGTTTAACGACCATTCTAATCCTGCTAAATCTTCTGGATCTATTTTTATAGGATCTATCATTTTTATGGATTTTGATGTTATTGTATTTACTATACCTTCTATATTAACTTTATATTTCATTCCTGATCTATTACTTGCTTTTCCTAAAACTCCTATACTTATTACTATATTTTCTTACCCTCATAATTTTCATATCCTTTAGTTTGTAACGCTATTTTAATATTATGTAAATCTTTTATATCTTTTAATATTCCAGGTGTACAATAAAATAGTGCAGTATTTTGACTCAAGTCTACCTCCATTCCTGAGATTATTGCCTTTTTTAAATATGTTTTCCATGATTTATCTAATAATAATGCTAATATTTTTGTTCCTAAATTTTTTCTTCCTAAAGCTTTTATTCCTATAATAACTAATCCTAGATGTACAAAATGTTTCTTTGACTGTTTTATCTTTTGTATTGTTTCTGGAGAAAATAAATCTATTGTTACTGTATTATCTACTACCCTTAAACTTTCTTCTCTACTACTTCGTATTAATACTGTATTAACGTTTAACATTCCAATTTGATATAATATTCTGGGGTTTAATATATCCAGATGATGTTGGTTATATAAATTTATATTTCTATCTAAATCAATTTCTTCTTCTAATTGTACAATTTGTTGGTTACTATTAGTTCCTGATCCTCTTCTAATTATTCTGTTTATAAATGTGTGCGATGTAATTATATCTTGTATATTACTAGTTGATATATATATATAGGGTGAGGTTCAATAGAGAATCATAATTAAGAAGGAACCAATGAACCAATCATGAGCATCGGAAATCATAATGATCAACGACCAAGGAAATAGATGTACACTTCTACATTGGACGCACATACACCAGACTATACCAAAAAATCCACCTCCTTACCAAAAAACTCACCTCTTTTTTTTGTTTAAATTTTTTTTAGGTCACATTATTTATCGAAAAAAAACTGAATATACCGTTGTTCTTGATTTTTTGTCCTCTTTCCATTGAGATCCATGATGATATATAAAAAACTAACTTTTTTTTTTCGAAAAAACCCACTTTATTTTGTTAGTTTTTTTCAATATTTAAGTTTATTTTAAAAAAAACTAATTATACCAAAAAATATTAATTTTTTGTATTCTATTAATAAGCATCAACACCGACTAGAAAAAAAAACCCTCGATCAGTGTAGATTCACACTGTGAATCTAAACTGTAAATATTTTAATTTTTAACATTCACAATGTGAAAAAACTCGATTAGTTCAGATTCACATTGTGAATCTGACTTGCTATTATGCACACTATGAATCTGAAAAGGTTCACAAAAAAAACTTCGATCAGTGTAGATTCACACTGTGAATCTAAACTGTAAATATTTCAATATTTAAAAAAATCACAATGTGAAAAAATTCGATCAATTCAGATTCACATTGTGAATATGACTTACTATTATACACGCTATGAATCTGAGAAGGTTCACAATGTGAATCCGAACAGGTTCAGAATATGAATCTGAACTGAAATATCGTTTTTTTTACATGAATATGAATCTATGTTTAAAAAGTACAAAAAAGCATGAATTTTGATATATTTATTAATTTTTTTCTATAACAAATAGACCTTAACTTTTCAACAAAGAAAATGAAGTGAGTTTTTTTTCGAAAAAAAAAAGTTCGTTTTTTATATATCAGCATGGATCACTTTGGAAAGAGGATGAAAAATCGTGAACAACGGTACAATCGGTTTTTTTCGATAAAAACACGGCCTAAAAAAAATTTTAAACGAAAAAAAGGAATTGAGTTTTGTTATAATCTGGTGCATGTGCGTCCATTGTAAAAGTCTACAACCACTCTTTTTGTCGTTGATTGTTTTAAATTTCGACGCTTTGGATTGATTCCTTGGTTATTTGATTAATAATGGTTCTCTATTGAACTTATATATATATATATATATATATATATATATATATATATATATATAATGGTTCTCTCTCTCTCTCTCTCTCTCTCTCTCTGTCTATATATATATATATATATATATATATATATATATATATATATATATATCGAGAGAGAGAGAGAGAGAGAAAGAAAGCTAGATTCAGGTATTTAAAGTAATTATTGTTTTATTATATGAATAAATATAGGCCAATCATTTCAAAAGGGTAAATATGTAATCATACATTTAATTAATTATGGTAAATATATAAATCAATTAATATCCCTTTAATTTAGGAATATCAGTTTTAAAACCCAATTACTAGTATATATCCTCACGTCCGCCTCTTCCCTTTTCTCTTCTATTCATCGTCGCCCCCAATCTTTTCCCTCTCATCCCCCTCTCATCCCCCTCTCGTACACAATCCTTTATATATATATATATATATATATATATATATATATATATATATATATATATATATATATATATATATATATATATATATATATATATAAAGGATTGTGTATATATTTTTATTTAAGATTAAACCGACAAGAATTTTTGCTTTTACAAGTTAATTATTTAGTAATGCGCGTTACACTTTTTAATATGAGTTTCCGTGCTTTGATTTATACCACCAACTCCTTTAGGTCGTTATCTAGACTAATAAGCTTCATCTTCACGTAAGTTGTTTTAAGTCTCAATTTCACACCGCTTTCTTTTAATAGAAACAAGACCGTGACATTGATATGATTCAAGTCAATAAAGTTTCAAAAAAATAAATAAAATAGAAGATAGTGAAAGTTTAAAGTTCACTCAATACATTGACTGAAATGTATAGTATCCTTGTGGCTACCACGAACACATCGCTGTCATTGACATTATCAGAAAACCTCAGTTTGGGTTTTTCTGGAATACGAAACGCGTTAAATTAAAAAACGTATAAACAAGTTGTTCTTCCTGCTTAGTTTGAAAGTCATAATTATACGTGAGGATAATTATCATCAAATATTAGTTCAAAGACACAACATTAAAGGGATCTTTGGATGTAACTTGATGCCATTCGACGTTTATCTATAAACAACATACGGATTTGAAGATGTAAATCTCAAATTACATATGTCCATATATTAATATTTACCCGGTTTTTTATAATTTTATTTATTTATTAAATTTATTTAAATAATATTAAACTCGATTTTACATTTTTTATTATGCTTTTATTTTTTTAATTTTCAATAGTTTTATTTTAAATGTTTCTACTGCATCTTTAAAGCTTTTTCACATTTTTTTTAGTTTTTTGGAATGTAAATCGGTTATGAGTTTAAAAGTTTAAGATTATAAAAGTGTTGAATAATAAAAGATTAAGAATTATAGAATTTTGAATCATTAAATTTTAAATCACAATAGTTTTGTATCATATATTTGTATCATAAATTTTAAATAATATCATTTTCATTCATAATATTTTTGTTCATATTATTTGTACATTGTACGATTTTGGATCATAATATTGTAAATTAAATCGAATTTTGTTCATAGCATATTTTAGAACATTATATTTTTTTAAATCAAATAATTATGATTTATAAAATATTAGATTAAAAATCAAAACCTATTTGGATAATAATATTTTTGTATAATAAGAATTTAGAATTATAGTATTTTTGGATGGTAACATATAAAATATGATAGCTAAAAGACAATATAAAAGAAATTCTTAAAAGGATTTTGATTTGGATAATTAAAAATTCTATATCTTAGTTTTTATACTAAATTACTTTAATCATGCCTTTAGTTTGTTCAGAATTATGCGTTTGATGGCTACATTTTTTTGTAGTCAAATTGTCTGTAAAGTATGATTTGTTTATGTTATTCATCCCTAACATACAAGGAAGAGGATAGCTTTTGCATGTGTTTAGAGAGACGAACGTCGGTGACTTTTCCGGTAAGAAATGGATGTGTTTAATTTCCATGGAAGATGAAAGCTTTTGTCAACATTTGAGAGAGAGAGAGAGAGAGAGAGAGAGAGAGAGAGAGAGAGAGAGAGAGAGAGAGAGAGAGAGAGAGAGAGAGAGAGAGAGAGAGAGAGAGAGAGAGAGAGAGAGAGAGAATAGTTGCTCTATTCGATTAATATTATCAAAAATATTAAATTTATCGGTCAAAACTAAAAAAAAATTAATATAATCAAAAAATATAATATAGTCTTTTCGTATCTTAGAATCAAAAAACACAATAAAATCATACTAAATGAATAGTTTTATTGCAAAGAAAAAGACCAAACATACATTTTTACCTAAACCACTAAGAGGAAATTTTAACTTTAATAAAAAACTATGACATCTTTAAAAAAAGGTTTGTACTTTTAAATATAGTATTTTAATTTTTGTATTAAAACTCATAAAAGTAATACGATAAAAATCCCATTAACATTTCATTGGGTTTGGAGAAAAAAGAAGAAGATACATTATCTTTTATAAAACTAATACGGAGTATTACTTTAAATTAAAATATGAACCATAGAAGACCTCTTTTTAGAAAAAAAAAAATTATGAACCTACTGGTACAGTGAGTAAAAAGTTCTTTTAAACTTTTATAACTTTTGAAGAATATATTTTAGGGTTTTTATAAAAATAAATTCATGACATTGCTTCATTCTTTCAAGTTCTACATTCTTTTTCAATTGAGCTTATTTTTCAACATAAACATCACTTGGATCCACTTCAATATGCGAAATAATTCTCACCGAACTTGTTCCCACATTTCCTTCGGTATTGATTGGAATTTCAGGAGTAATTTCTTTTCACTACTAGAAAAACAGTCTTTTACGACGCGTAATGCGTGTCGTAAAATGCACAGACGACGCGCAAATGCGTGTCAAGGAAGACCCTGTCATAATGAGAGACGACACGCTTTTGCGCGTCGTCTATAGACGACGCGCATTTATGACACACAATGCGTATCATTAAAGCTGCTGTCAAGAATGGCCATGTCATAAATGAAGATGACACACATTTTTGTGTATCGTAATATTAATTTTTTTTTTTAAAAAAAAATTATTTATAGATTTACTAATTTTCAAATTAAATTTGCATTTTATGTCTGATAATAGAAATAAAATACCATATACAAAAAATACAATTCATTGCACAAAAGTTAATGTCATACAAATAATCATTCCAATAGTAGACAAATGTAATACATCAAATTTGAAAGAGATGAAAGTCATCAACAAATAATAGTTGAACTACAAGAACATGTTGCCCACCTTCACAACATCCAAGCTACTTTGCTTGACACTATGCACATCAACAAGACCTACAAATTTGAATAATGCAACCATTAGATTCACATAAACCAACAAATCCCAATATGTAAAAATAAGCAAAAAAAAAACAAAAATAACTTTAAGAATGGGGTAATGAGGTAAATATAAGGTTGAAAGTAATTTTAACATACTAGTTCCTGTACAATCACCCTTCAAAGAACCAAAAAAAAAATGAGATAATTATGATAAGTATCATTTTAAATAAAAAAATTACAAATTAGGTCATCGGGTTTAAAATACCATATTTTATAACTATTTTCATATAAGGTAATAATAGACTATAACTATTGAAAATCTATACAACTAGTGTTGTTATTTTACACAAACACAGACACATAACATAGACCAACATTAGTAAGCATCTGAAATGACAACTTTGCCCTCTATTAATTTTCCAAAAAAAAAAAAAAAACAACTAACCTCAGTAAATACAAAAACAATTTTCGGGAGATATTGGTTGTTCGGTCCTAGAAGTACCGTGTCTGACCTGTAATAGCACTAAAAAACACATTAGATAAAAATTAAAACAAATCAAAGTAAGTTTTTATATATGTTAGTTATATATACCTTTTGACAGAGCCTCTGAAAAAATAATACAAAACTGTTAGGGTGTCTTATTACAACATTTAGCCTCGACAGAGCCTCTGAAAAAATAATACAAAACTGTTAAGTAAATAAAAAATTAAAAAAATCCAAAAGATTATATTTAATGTACCTCCAAATTTATAAATAATGTTATTAAAGAAGGTAAAATTTACAATGACAACAGCGGTAATAAGAGGCACTGTTTCAGCTACTATACTTTTTACATTCTGACTTTCTCGTCCAGTAGTACATATTACAGTCTCCCCTTCATTTAAAAATAGTTTAGCAATTTCAATCCCCTCCTAAAAGAAGAAATTCCTTGCATCAGGTCAAATGGATTAATTTGGTCAACCGTATACCCACTATATGGTTCTGTTTAATACAATAGAAACAAATCAAAATACATTAGATCACATTATTTCAATTTCTTATCAAAAAAGAACACAAGGTTCAAAAGGTTCTCACAGCTTCTATTATTGTTTCAGTATTCATATAACTTTTGTAGACCTCCCCACTTCCTACTTTCAAGTGATCCCTAACAAAAAAAAGCATTAATGCAACAGGATGAAAATGTGTGGTCAATAATAATCAGGTGATCTGAATAACACAGTTACCTTAACTAGATCTTATCCACTTACAACTTACTCGATTGTAAAGCAACAATGGCATATACTATCTTTTTTATTCCCATGCTTGAGAACATAATCCACAAGGCCTGACTTGAGGCATTCAACATTTGTTTCGGAAGGTAAATCAATGCATT
Source organism: Lactuca virosa (assembly GCF_052849685.1). Lineage (NCBI taxonomy): Eukaryota > Viridiplantae > Streptophyta > Magnoliopsida > Asterales > Asteraceae > Lactuca > Lactuca virosa. The sequence continues at coordinate 233,567,525 of NC_136434.1, read as the reverse complement.
CATTTGCCACTATAACATTTGCACATTGGTGCTCAGGAAACTCTCCCTTGTCCACAATCAGTTCAATTCCAACCTTCCGATAAAACAAAAACAAATAAATAAAATACAAAGTAGAGTCATTCAGATTGAAAAATGAACAATTGTTATAGCAATGTTTTCAAAAAAATCATAATGAGTTTGAACTAATACTTACAGGAATCTTCATAATGAGCATCTGCAGAATTGATCATACAAACAGAGCACAAAAAGAAAAATATTAGGTGATGTAGCCAAAAAGAATAAAAGATTATTGGGTCTTTGTATTGTTGATATGAAACAACTTACCTTCTGGAAAAAGCAATGTCTTCTAGTAAAACATCAATACTATGAAATGTTGAGAATGATACTTCAGTCCCACTAGAAGAAAGCAATCAAGAAATGAATGTCTGGATGGTTTTGTAATTAAAACAACTTAAAAATACTTGTTGCCAATAGCATGCCTGAATGTTGCTCCATTTTTGGGTGTTAGAGGTAATGTTGCTAGCCTTTTTGGGCAATCTTTTTGTTTAAGATCTATATTGTAGTGAAATATTTCATTATCGCAAACTCTTGTAAAGTTCAAATGATGATAAAATAAATCTCACTCAAATGCACGGTTTAAATTTAAAATTGGCAAATGTAATCCAAGAAGAATGATACTTACTGGTAGTGGCAATTGATATAACTCCATCTGCATGGAATAGCAAAGCTGCTCATCAGTTGATTATTATATAACATATTGGAAGAGATCTCCAAGATTTTATGTTAGATTTTCTAAAAAGTAGCAAGTATCAATAGTTCAGAGATCTTTGTAGATCTAAATGGATAGAATCAAACCCTACAGTAATAATCAAGAAAAGTTTATAATAAAGCAAGAACAGGCAAAATGAGTTATCTTAAGCAAGAACGCACTCCAAGTCCAACTTATACTTCTCAACTTCCCGAAAGCACATGCAATAAGGATGAAAATTAAAAAAAAGTTTCAATTTTGTAAATTACTCAAAGTAGATTGTTATATTATATTTATACCTCTGGTTGTGAATCATAAAGAAGTTAAAAACAATGATAGTTTCTCTCAAGATCACCGACTTGGAAAACACGAGATCTTTCCAAAAGGTAAGTCCTTATAGCTGCTCAAGATATTCTCCCATGCTTATCAAACTGGATCTCAACAAACTTACCAAAACGACTGGAGTTGTTATTTCTAACAGTTTCGACATTCCCAAATGCTTCAAGAACAGGATTTGACTGCAGTCAAAAGGGCGACACAATAAGTTTATCAGTATATAGCCATGAAGTGACAAACATATCTTGCATCTTCACTAGCATACACTGAGTTAAAGCAAAAATAAAAAGATGATTACAATTACATGGATTTGAATGACAAAATAAGGAAAAAAGTTAAAGATCATAAAGTCACGAGAACTCACCATCAACGAATTTGATCTCAGCCCTCAAGTCCTCATAGTTAAGGGACAATATTTTAGCATTGATTTCCTGCAAATCAGTAACACGATTAAGAACAGACATGAAAAAAGGAAGGACTTTAAACACATAACTTATGAATAAAAAAGATGGAGAAAGATCTCATACATCCATGGTAGTAGTTATGCTCATAGTACCATCTTCCTCAGGGCGACCAATTTTACTATAGTATATGATAGTAATGCTGAACAAAAGCATTCCCAACCTTCATCTATGGAGGAGAGACTTACCTGAAGTTGCAGGAGAAGAAGTGTTTGTGCAATCAGAGTAGTTTTAGGGTTTCCTTCGGTTACTCCCTTCACACCTCTGACAATATTCATCTATGGAGGAGAGAGATGAGAGAAAACCCGGTGGAGGGGGAGAGACAAGAAGGTGGATGCATCGATTAGGGAGAAAACAAACTCAGAGAGTGGAGTGAAGTCAGATTTAGGAGAAGTTGTACCAGTTTTAGGGAGAAATCGAACCAGTTGGTCTTTGTTGTTGATCTTCTTTGTCGGGATTACTGGCTCGTGAATAGAGAGAAAGGTTAGGGTTTCTTGATTGAGAGAAAGGTTAGGATTGATAGAATTTACGAGAAAGATCTGGCGGAAGGAGTTGATAAAGCCCGAGGCTGTGACGATGACCATATGGGATAACGAACGGCTGACTCCGACGCAGGTGCAATATGCGTGCATTAATGCTTTTTCTGAGTTATACAATGGGTAGGTTCTTGATTGAGAGAACCTGAACTAATTCGAAGTTGAATTCACAGTTTTTGATCTAAGGCACCGTTTCTCAAGAACAAATTAGGGTTCTTAATATTTAGGGTGATTTGGGGAGTCGTAGTAGGCGGGATGTTTAATTTTTTTGGGAATGGAAAATGGTTATGAATGATTTAGGGTTCTTAGCAGAGGATTTTAGAAGGAGAAGAAGGAGTATCAGGCGGGGTGTTTAATTTTTTTGGGATTTCATTTCCCAAAAAAATACGGAGAACGCGCTTTCTTAAAAAATATAAAGCGACACCTTTACATGACACGCTTTTTATGATAGGTGCCCTCCGTATTTCTATTTTTTTTCTTTTCTGACACTAATTTCAGGGCACGCATAAATGCGTGTCCTCTATCCTTCAAATTTTAGAAGAGATGACATTATTTTTAGGGCGCACGTTTTTGCGTATCGTAAATCACTGTGTGTCATTGTTTGCGCGTCATTAAAGGGTTGTTTTCTAGTAGTGTTTGATCTCCTTTTGAGCGATCTATCAGCAATAATGATTTTTTGATCATCTTGTTTCTTGGTCATCGAAGGAACAATATAAGGATTTGTAAGATTAACTTGAGGAGCATCTTCATTAGCAATTTCTTCTCACCTTGTTGCGAAGTAGCCCTGCAACTCGTAACACCTTTTAAAGCTTTAAGTTGTGAGTGAATATGAGTGAGGTTTGCATCCAACATATGTGACATGTAACTTACATGTGGAGCATCCTTCTCTTCTACAATACAAATGCGCCTTTAATTAATTTGAAAGTTTCTTCCCTTGACTAGTAATAATTCTTCATTTTTCTTCTCAATACCCCTTTTCATCTATCTCAATTCCAGCTTAAGAGATTTAAAATTTTCTCCTTTTCAGCCAAAAGACCTGCCATCTTTGCTTCTGAGTCGTAGTGTTTAACAAGAGTGCTGATTGTACTATTAATTTTTTGATGGTGGCTTGTATTCTTAGAAACAATAGATTCTTCCAAAGTTTGTATCTTTATGAGAACAGAACCAACCTTTGAAAAAGTTGCAGTAGATTGAGAAAGAACTTCATCGGACTATGTTTTTGTATCATAAATCAACTTTTCTTGAGCATCAAATAAATGCTTGCTCTCATAAATAATGGACTTCATCGTAGATTCATGCACACTCATGATATTCTGAAAATTTGTTAGAGAGAAAGAATCTGCTTTGCGAATAAGATCATTGAGCTTCCTATTCATCAACTGATGGAGCAAGAACAGGTTCAATAAATGGTTAGAAAGAACCAGTAACATCAACTTCTTCATCATTAGTAACTATGAATTCCTCATCACCTCCTGACATACTTTATTCATTTTATACCAGAGGAGTTTGATTAAGTTTAGAAGTCAGATTATCTATGGGTAGTGATGGAATTGTGGTAGTTTTTGGTTGAGTTGTGAAATCTGTGAAAATTGGTGTTTGAATTAGAATGGTGGTTTGTATAGATGACACAGGTGGAAGAGGAATCTGAATGGTAGTGGTTTGAGGTTAAGAAGTGGTTGGTAATGGTGAAATAGGTGGAACAGGAGGTGACTGAGTTTGAGAAAGAATGAGAATAAGCTCATTCTTGATATGTTGAAAAATATCATTTTCAGTTTGAACAAGTATATGAGTTGAAGTGTTTGTAGAAACAACGAATACCATGACAATCTTTGAAGACTCAGTTTTCGCAGTCTGAGTTTGTTCAGCAGTTGCAGATGGATGATCTAAGTTTTGAGGATTAGATGATTTTGCAGTATCATCATCATTCACATCATCCTCTATATGAAAATCTCTAAATGTGTTCTCATCCTCCTCATCTTCATCAGCAACTGAAACATTGGGTTTCTTTTTCAATTTTATTTGAGGCTTTTGCTTTGTAGGAACATCATCTTCAGTTGCCTTAGCTTTTCCCTTTCATCATGCCCTTCTTTGAACATTCCTATCCTCCAAGGCAACTACTTGTAGACTATGGTTGTATAGTTTTGCTTTTTAGAATGTCGATAGTTGTAATTACCCGGCTCGGTCTTTTGGTCCTTTTTATGTAAGATAACTACTTATAGACTATGGTTTAATCTAATTGTGTACACTGTGTTGGTAATTGTTATGTTGTGATTTTTTGGGTATACTTTAAGTTAAAATACGGGCGTTAGTTGTCTAGCGACTAGATGGTTGTTGGGCTATATTTAATGGTTTATGCTTTGTTTTGAATGTATTATGTTGTTCTCGGTTTTGGACCGAAATCACCTAGTGATTTTGGTGGGCTTAGTGTGTTCTCGGTGGGCTTATTATGTATGGGCTTTAGGTTATCGGTTTAGTATATATATGGTATGTGTATAGCCATTCAAAAAGAATGTGTTTTTGATGAATACTAGTGATTCACGGCTGAAGTGTGATTGAGTGTACTTGACAGTTATTCAATAGACTTGTGTGCATTCATGTTGTTGAAACGTGTTCTTGATATATCTAATTGATTGTTTCGTATCATTGTTTGATTAAGATTCCACATTAAATCAAACGATTGCATTGATACTTTGATATATCCGAATTCAGGGACTAACAAGTGGTATCAGAGCCTTAAAACCGACTTAAGGCCGTTTTGGTATCAATTTCTTTCGAAAAAATAATTTGTTTGTGGTGTTTTTGGGTTGTTTTGGGAAAAAGGATTTTGTTGTTCATCGTGTTGTTGTTCATCGTGTTCTTAGTGTTCTTCACTAAATTTGGAGGATATTTTGTTTGAGATCATTTTTGGTAAATTACCGAATTTAGGACTCTTTGGATAAAGAAACTCGATCAAAGACTTTGATTTCGGCTTGGTCTTAGTGTTTTCGGCGGCTACTTGGTGTTTTCGGTAAAAAGACTTGGGGTTCTCGGTACGGAGGAGTTGTCGGCCAAGAAATATCGTTCTCGGTCAATTGTTTTTGGTCAAACAATTGACTTTCAGGGATCTCGGTCAAACTGGTTGACTTTCAAGGTTTTCGATCAAAGGGCATTTATATTGGTCTTCGGTCAAAATCAAATTGCACAATCATATTTTTACCGTTGGTAAATAATGAGATCTTACAACAGTTCAATCACCACTTTTAGTACCAAGGAGGTAAGTGAAACCTCATGCTCTCAGTCCTATGAAGATAAAATAAATAAATACCGTGAACAAAATGAATTAGTTAGAGAGGTTTTTGACCTTAAAAATGAAATATATGACATTAAGAAAGTCAATGAACCGCCAAAAGAAAAACTAGAAGCACAAACTAAAGATTTAAGCACGATTAAAGAAGAATATAGCACCAAATGTGTTCACTATCGTTTTGCAAAAGAGAAAATTGCAAACTTAACTGCCGAACTTGATGCATTAAAGGCTAAATTTAAGGATGCTGACTTTAATTTTAAGAAATTTGATGTGTCAAGTGAGATAGTTGAGTCTATGATTGAAAAACAGTTAAAGTGGAAGGGTAACCAGAAAGAGGGTCTGAGGTATCACAATGTATCACCTCCTTTCAATGATAACTATACTCCGACTTTTGAAACCCTAGAGACAGAAAAAATATGGTCAACATGGTCAGCCTACTGTAACTGTTTCAGTTAAGACTGAACAATTCGGCAAAACTAAGAATATTGAGGTGGATGATACTAATGCTTCTACTTCATGTGCAGAGAAAGTAACAGTGCAAGACAGGTGCGAGAAAAGCAAAGATAATTCTAGTTTTAACGAAAACTCTTCAAAAACTAACATTTTATCTTCTGTTGCTTCAAAAGCTTGTGATAACGCTGCTAACAATTTTAAGCCACATAAAGTTGTGAAACAATTTGTTAAATGTGCGTGTACTTGTGGAAATTCAATTGGACAGGGACCAACTTCTGAAATTCCTTTTAAAATTCTAACCTGCTTTAACTGTGGAATTCCTAGTCACATTGCCATAAATTGTCCAATCGTGCATCTATTCCCTATTATGCCCAAGGTAGGCAGAACGTATCTCGGGGAAGATCTTTCAAGAGAAACTCCTCGAGATCACGTAATGGTGACTGGAATACTGCCAAGACCAAAAATTAGACTCTTAAGAACAAAAAGGTCATGTCTGACAAGAGATCTGATTTGAGAAATAGTTCAGTCAAACGAAGATCGGTAAGGTCGAAGTCATCTCGGCGATCGGTCTCAAGCTCCAAAACAAGTGCTGAAGCATCCATCCGATTAAACAAGAAAATGGTTAAACCTGACTACAAATGGTTACCAAAAGTTCCCACTCCCAAATCACCTAAAAATTCTAACATATCTTCATTTTCTGTGTTTGATAAACAGGATATGACTTGGGAACGCGTACCACGCGTAGATGGCAACGGTCAACCCAGTTTCAAAATGGACTGGGTTCCCAAAACCAATTAATCCTGCACTCTGTGCCGGAGCAGCTATGGATGAATATCATCAGACTTCGGTATGTTGATAGTGACTGTTCCAGGCACATGATAGAAGACATCTCTCATCTGCATGACATTCGGAATTTTAATGGAGATAATGTGTCCTTTGCGGGAAAGGAAAAGGAAAGATCACAAATGGGGATTACATCAATTGTTGAATTACGGCTTGAATTTTCTGACTCTTCTATTCTCTGTGATAATAATGTTGATTTTTAATCGTCCAAAAACCTATTTTTTTTCTAAAACCAAGCTCGTGCTTGTAGGATTTCTTAAGATGATACGTTTCGAAGACTAAAATTTCTTTTCATTTTTATTTAGTATTTCTTATTTTCTTTCATTTTGTTTTACTTTTAGAAAAAGAAATTTGTGACAATCTTTTGGGAAGTGATATGAGTTAGTGATAAAGGGCAAACGAAATATGTGTAATGCACTAAAGCTGAATTGTCTAAACTCTGTTCAATTTGTTGGTAGGCATAAACGACTAAGACTAATGGACTAGACAATATGACTCATTTGGACTTAGAAAGCCTCATTTGGACTTACAATACGACGCTTGGATAGATTTAACAGGAAAATAGACAAGGAGGCCTATGACATAAATTGAAGCTACCTATCATCTAGATCTGTGGCTCAACACTTCATTGGCGTATGGATTTGTGTCCTTAATTCTTGTATTGACAGGGGGTGACTAATGGGTTCGGATATATTGGGTCTGTTTAAAATCGTTATTCTTTCTTTCTTAGTCAGCCATATGTTGCCCCCTCTACGTGATCGGAAGATCCGACCTGGGACACAACATATGTACTCAAATGATGTTCAATGCTTTTAAGTTAGTATATTGTCTCCTACATATATCCTACTCTCTATGTTAGTCATATGTTGTCCCCTCTGCGTGATTGGTATATCCGACCTGGGACACAACATATGCATTCCACAATGATTATTTACTCACCTAAAGTAAAGGATTCCGAAGAAATTTCCTTGATTATCGAGGTATGCCATGAAGTGGGGAACATGTTCCAGTGTACTAACATTAACTGCACCCATAACTATAGGCTGACTGGTAGATTTTACTGGCTAAGTTTAAGTTGACAACAATATCCCTGGTCGTCGTCAGACAAAATGGTCTATCTAGGAATATAGTAGCTATATATCGTCACTCATGATCTGTACTGAAAAATATCCTTTGTGCTTAAGTGGATCATAATATCAATAATTGACGAGAGCTTTTCATGAACGTGTGTGCTGATAAAACTCATTAATTTGCTTCATAACGTTTGATCCCAAAAGTTTTTGTTTTATGAGAATCTGTTTATTGCATTTTTGTTTTTATTTAAATTTGTATATATTTTCACTGTTATGCACAAATTTAAGGGGAGAAATTATTCCAAAAAAATGTTTAATTTTATTTTTATTTTCGTATTTGGTTTTTGAAACGTAAAATCGAAAGAAATCTTTTTATTAAAAACGGGTATTTTTCCTTGGGCCGAAATCATTTAGGTGGGCCATCTGGGCCGATTTTTCGATCACATATATATATATATATATATATATATATATATATATATATATATATATATATATATATATATATATATATATATATATATATCTTGTGTTCGGCTGGTTAGGGTTTCTCACCGAAAAACCCCCAAACAGCCGTCGTTGTTTTCTCTCCCAATATCTTCGAGATTTTCTGCTAAAATCTACCCATTCGTTGTTTCTGTTGCAAATTGTTCGCTGAATCAGGTAGCTTTTTGGTTTTCGATCATGACAATGGTATTTAAGTTGTTTTTGGTGTACTCGGTTTCATAGATTTGCAGGTTTTCGAATGGATTTTACGAGGTTTCCGACGAACTGCGTTGGAACAGTTTCCGATGAGATTTTGGGTTTTCGGTTCAACCCGGATTCCACCGAGATCCGATGAAGAACCGACCCAATCTGACCGAAATCTGGGTTTTCGGCCGAAATCAACCAACGTTGACCGAAATCGTTTGGTCAACAAGTGATTTCGACCGAAATCGATCATCTTTGACCGAAATTGACTGAAAATTTGACTTTGACCTTGACTTTGACCAAGCAGATGTACATCTTGTAGAGAAACCTTGAGGAGAACAGGAAACAATAAATCAAGGGGGAGATTGTTGGGCTATATTTAGTGGTTTATGTTTTGTTTTGAATGTATTATGTTGTTCTCGGTTTTGGACCGAAATCACCTAGTGATTTCGGTGGGCTTAGTGTGTTCTCGGTGGGTTTATTATGTATGGGCTTTTAGGTTATCGATTTAGTATATATATGGTCTGTGTATAGCCGTTCAAAAAGAATGTGTTTTTGATGAATACTAGTGATTCACGACTGAAGTGTGATTGAGTGTACTTGACAGTTATTCAATAGAATTGTGTGCCTTCATGTTGTTGAAACGTGTTTTTGATATATCTAATTGATTGTTCCGTATCATTGTTTGATTAAGATTCCGCATTAAATCAAACGATTGCATTGATACTTTAATAGATCCGAATTCAGGGACTTACAATGGTCCACCAACAATCATTCTATATTTATTGGTGAAAATTTTGTCTTAGTGCAAAGAAACAACCTACAATTTCCTACTCAAGCTGTGAACCAAAATACCATGAAATTAATGACATTGCAGTAGAAATTGTGAGGGATACTAATATTCTTAATGAGCTTCATCTGCAGTTCAAATCAAATATTACATAAACAGAAAAATCATATTGACATTAATTATCATTTTGTGTGAGCTTGTATCTTCTAGAAAGTTGTACACTTGCTTTGTACCAACCAAACTTCAACTCGCTGACATTTTCAGGGAAAGTCTTTTGCGACCATTTTTTTGATCATTTTCGTACAAAATTAGGACTTGGTCCTCCATCACTTCGAGGGGTAAAGGATATATCTCATACTCCAAGATAATGATATTTTGTGCTCATTTTATAGGATAGGCATTAATTGTGTAATCATCCTTTCCTTATCTTTTACATCTTTGTAATCAAATATCATCCACAAGTGTGGTGATTTCACATAACCTAATAATAGTAAAACATCCTCGTTAAATTGAAGAGTGTAACTTCAGGTATATGTTTCACATGTTGGATTGGCCATCTCATCGAGGTTTGTATCAAACTCCAAGACTTGCCTCTCTGTAGTTTGGTTATTATTTTCACGCCCAATTATGTAAAAAATGGATCTTGCTAAGGTTTATCACTCGACATCTTTTAACAAAGAAGCCTCTTCCTATTCCTTCATCGGAGATTAAACCTATTAATTTGGCACCTTATTGGCTCTTAAGGAACTAGTTACGCCTATTGGTCTTTAGGTATTTTAATTTATATAACGAACTCCTGCAATGGCAATGTTCTGTTTGTACATGTAGTTTTTATGTATTTCCGTTGTAATCTTTGTATTATTAACCGTTTTTCAATTGTTAAAATAATAACATCGTTTTTCTTTTCTAAACAAAGTTAGATTTTCTAAAAGTAAATTTGAAGAACCGGTAAAAGTTGAGATGACATGAAAATATTTGGAAATATAATTTATTGGAAAAGTTACATATCAAAGGTTTTAAACTCGAATCATCAGAATGAGATTATTTTTAGAAGAAAGGTTAGGAGCTGTAAGGATATAGCAAGCGAAAGCAAGATCCTCCCGTTCAACTGGGTTAAGTATGGAGGTATAGAATGGGTGCCACAATGAAATGGTGTAAATGGTGTGATAACCCGAAAAAGAATATACCAAAATTATGTAATCCTAGGGTCTCGCTACTTCTTTTTTAAATAAAAGTTTTTTGTTGTTAACAAAAGGTTTTAAACTAGAGTATGCATTATTCATTCAAAAAGGATATCTAAATACGAATTACTAATACACATTATTTTTATTTTATATTTCTAATTTCTGTAATACAAAAAGTCAACGACAAATGTTTGAAGTTATGCATGTACCTATTCAAAACCCATTTTTTCAATCCATCGAGAAGGAAGCCCTACAAGTCAACCTACAATCAATTTGCAACTTAACGACAACTTTAGGTGGAAGACTTCTCACTTTGTGCTGAACCGGTCTCATCGTAGTTGGATAATCACGTATGGAAGAGTATATTGGCCTCTTATCTTTAAATATCTTGAATAAACACATTTAATTATTAAATATCTTGAATAAACACATTTAATTATTAATTAGTTTAAGAAAAAAAAGTGTAATGTTTGAATATTCACTAAAAATTATATATTGTTGTAAATAATTGGTGGTGTTGTAAATAATTTGTGGATGACATAATAATTGGTGCATGGTAAATTTGTTAACATTTCTAACTAATTACAATTATATGTTAGTAAAATTTGTAGTATAAATACCCCTCCATTGTAAAGAATGTGATACACCAAAAGTTATAAGAGATATAACTTTCATATTCTCTCTAAATATTCTTTCTTCTCAATTAAAGTTCTTATCAAAGTTTACTAGTTTTGTTTGATTTATAGTTACATTAATTACGCTTCATTCATAACACGTTATCAACACGAAAGCTCTAATCAATGTTATTAAACAAGTGGAAAATCACATCTATCTTAATCAAGGTATGCATTACTTATTAAAAACACTATTAATTATAAAAACCTCAATCATATTAAAATAATAATAATACTAATGAATTAATGAAACTTATACATTATGAACATTATGGACTACTAACAATTTTTATTTCTTATACTAACATTTCTTTATGTATTCTAATTTTTATACTAACATTTACATTATGCAACTAATTTTTATTTATGCAAACTAACATTTACATTATGCAACTAACTTTTATTTATGCATACTAACATTTATATTATGCTACTAACTTTTATTTGTGCATACTAACATTTAAATTATATTTATTTATACATGTCTATGTTTATTTATATTTTAGATACTCTTCATAGATTTATTTAAACATTTACTAATATTTATTTATGTTCCTAATTAGTAAAGTTATGTATTAGTTATAAGTCTTATTATATGATTTATAAAATACATATACATATATAAACAACGAGAATATATATGCAACGGTTATAAACAGCAAAAACAACGGCTATATTTTTTTTACCATAAATAAACATATTTACCCTGCTTATTTTACCCACAACAAATATTTCTCTCTTCTATCAAATAAATCAATTTCAAGAAATCAAGCTTCAAGATGATTCATCCTTTTGTGATAATCATGACTATAATAGTCATGTTACTTTTCATCCCAATCCTTAACATTGAAGATAATATGGAATTTCATCTACTTTTAGGCTTGTATGCAATGTTAGCTTTACCGCTTCTTTTTTGTGTAATATTTATTGAAATAAATGGATTTTAATTTTAATTTTTATTTTGTTTAAAATTTATAGTTACATTATGTCCAACATTGCAAAGCTCGAGTTTGCAACACTTGAAGTTAGTGGGAAAAACTATGTGCCATGGATGATAGATGTAAAAATGCATCTTGAATCCATGGGTATCTCAAATACTATATATGAATTTAATAATTGCTTGACACAAGACAAAGCAAAAGCACAAGTTTTCCTTCGTAAGCATATTGATGAAATGTTGAGATTTGAATATCTTGATGTTACTGATCCAAGTATTCTTTGGAATCTTTTGAAAGAAAGATTTGATCATCAAAAGGAAGTTATACTTCCAAATGCTAGAGATGAATGGAGAACACTAAGGTTTCAAGACTTCAAGAAAGTAAATGAATACAACTCAGCTTTGTTCAGAATATGTTTACAACTCAAGTATTGTGGACAAGAGGTTACTGATGAAGATATGTTGGAGAAAACTTACTCAACATTTCATGCAACAAACATTACTTTGATGCAACAATATCGGATGCAAAAGTTCATAAGAGATTCTGAACTGAATGCATGTCTGCTCGTTGCAGAGCAAAACAATGAACTCTTAATGAAAAACCATGAATCTCGTACAACGGGATCAGTAGCACTTCCTGAAGCAAATGCTACAAATATTGATGGTCATCGAAACAATACACGTGGACACGAAGGGCGAGGTCGTGGTCGAGGACGAGGCCGTGGCTATTTTAATCAAAACCAAAGCCATAATCAGAACCATAATTCTGGTCGTGGACACGGTAATAATCGTGGTCGCGGCCAGAAAAGGAATAATTACCAATATTCACAAAGAAACAATGTCCACACACAAGATAAGGCCAAAGTGGCAAGGCATGACACTGAGACATCACAAAAATCTGATAGTTCATGTTATAGATGTGGTAGCACAGGCCATTGGTCAAGGACCTGTCGCACACCTGCACATCTTTGTCAACTTTATCAAGAGTCCATTAAAGGAAAAGGAAAAGAAGCAAACCTCATTGATAATGTTGAATTCACTCCGCTAAATGTTGCTGATTTCTGTAATGACATGGAAGACATAAACTAAAAAAAAATCTATTATTGTTCTAGTAAAACTGTTTTTCCTTCGTTTGTTTTTCATGTAATGTCTTTCCTACAATAAATGAGCTTTCTTTTTAATAATAATTATGATTATGTTTATTCACTTATTATTCCTTTTATATGTGAAGTTTAATATGAGTCCAACTGGAGCACAACACCAAGAAAAGATTGGAGATCTATGTATAGCAGATAGTAGTAGTACACATACTATTCTGAAATCAAAGAAATATTTTTCAGAATTAGTACCAACAAAAACAGTCATACATACAATATCTGGTCCTGCAGACTTGATAGAGGGAACCGGGAAAGCCCGTTTTATATTACCAAATGGTGCAAGCTTTTGTATAGAAAATGCCTTATTTTCTCTAAAGTCTAATAGAAACTTATTAAGTTTCAATGACATATATTTCAAAGGTTATGACACAAAAACCGTGACCATTGAAAATAAGAAATATATGTATATTATAGACAAAAACCATGTGCTTGAAAAACTACCAACACTTGATTCTGGTCTGCATTATGCACATATGATTGAATCAAATATGGTAGTAGAAGGAAAACATTGTGATCCTGGGACATTCAGTTTATGGCATGATAGGTTGGGCCACCCAGGATTAACAATGATGCGAAGGATAATTGAGAATACACACGGGCATCCATTGAAGGACCAAAAGTTCCCTCAATCCAATAGCATAAAACCATGTACATCTTGTTCCCTTGGAAAGTTAATTATAAAACATTCTCCAATGAAAGTTGAAAGGGAGTCACCTAGATTTCTAGAAAGAATTCAAGGTGATATATGTGGACCGATTCACCCACCATCTGGACCATTTAGATACTTTATGGTCTTAATAGATGCATCCAGCAAATGGTCTCATGTTTGCCTATTATCAACTCGTAATATGGCATTTGCAAAGTTTCTTGCCCAAATTATTAAATTAAGGGCACATTTCCCTGATTATACTATCAAAAGAGTGAGACTTGATAATGCTGGTGAATTTACTTCACAAGCATTTAATGACTATTGTATGTCTGTAGGAATTGTTGTTGAGCATCCAGTTGCTCATGTACACACACAAAATGGTTTAGCTAAATCATTGATTAAACGTCTCCAGCTAATAGCTAGACCATTGATAATGAGGACCAAACTTCCTGTTTCTGTTTGGGGCCATGCAATCTTACATGCTGGATCATTGATACGCATGAGACCAAGTTCATATCATGTATATTCTCCACTACAACTTGCTTTCGGTCAAGAGCCAAATATATCCCATTTGAGAATTTTTGGGTGTGCAGTATATGTCCCTATTGCACCACCTCAACAGACAAAAATGGGTCCTCAATGAAGGTTGGGAATATATGTTGGTTATGAGTCAGTCTCTATTATAAGATATCTTGAACCATTAACAGGTGATGTTTTCACATCACGCCTAGCAGATTGTCAATTTGATGAGGCAAATTTCCCATCATTAGGTGGAGAAAAGAAGATTCTGGAAAAGGATGTGTCATGGCATGAGCCTTATTTATCATATCTTGACCCTCGCACAAAGCAATGTGACATGGAAGTTCAAAAGATAATGCATTTCCAAGAAATGGCAAATCAATTACCTGATGCATTTACTGACACAAAAAGGGTGACTAAGTCATATATACCAGCTGTCAATGTTCCAGCTCGAATTGACATTCCACATGGACAGTCTGATGATAAAGTCACTCAAGAGTCTAAAACACGCCTGAAGTGTGGAAGGCCATTTGGTTCTAAGGATAAGAACCCACGAAAAAGAAGAGGAGCAGAAAATGCACTAGATCACGAGGAAAGTGTTCCTGGAGAAACACGAATTATTCAAATTCCCCCAGGAAAGGAGGATGATGCATTAAATTATGGTCAGACAAATTTAATAGGTGACCAAAATGAAACTGACAATATAGGTGCAATATTTTCTTATTCAGTTGCATGTGATATTATGAATGATGATCCCGAACCACAATCTGTCATTGAATGTCAAAGAAGAAATGATTGGGCTAAATGGAAGGAAGCTATGCAAGTTGAATTAAATTCTCTTAACAAGAGAAAGGTTTTTGGGAACATTATCATCACACCTGAAGTTGTGAAACCATTAGGATATAGATGGATCTTCGAACGAAAAAGAAATGAGAAAGACGAAATTGTAAGATACAAGGCCAGGCTTGTTGCTCAAGGTTTCTCTCAAAGACCTGGAATTGATTATGAAGAAACTTATTCACCGGTAATGGATGCAACCACTTTCAGATATTTAATCAGCTTGGCAGTATCTAAAAATTTAGAGATGCGTCTTATGGATGTTGTTACAGCTTACTTGTATGGCTCACTTGATAGTGTTATCTATGTGAAAATCCCTGAAGGATTTAAAATGCCTGATGCGTTAAGTGCAAAACCCAAAGAAATGTATTCTATAAAATTACAAAGATCTTTGTATGGGTTAAAGCAATCTGGGCGCATGTGGTACAATCGTTTAAGCGATTATTTGACAAGTAAAGGTTATAAAAATAACACTATTTGTCCATGTGTATTTATTAAAAAAACAACATCTGAATATGTGATCATAGCAGTCTATGTTGATGATCTAAACATCATTGGAACGAATAAAGAAATCCTTGAACTGATTGAACTTTTAAAAAAAGAATTTGAAATGAAAGATCTTGGAAAAACCAAATATTGTCTTGGTTTACAGATTGAGCATATGCCTAACGGAATACTTGTGCATCAATCAAATTACATAGAAAGAGTCTTGAAACGTTTCAATATGGAAAATGCAAATCCTTTAAGCAGTCCAATGGTTGTTAGATCATTAAATATTGACAAGGATCCATTTCGTCCATGCGAAGAAAATGAAGAAGTCCTTGGTTCAGAAGTACCATATCTAAATGCAATTGGAGCTCTTATGTATCTTACCAATTGTACTAGACTTGTCATTTCTTTCGCTGTAAACTTGCTAGCAAGATTTAGTTCAGCCCCAACAAAAAGACATTGGAATGGAATCAAACATATTTTTCGATACCTTCGAGGAACTAGTGATTTAGGGTTATTTTACCCTAACAATTCAAAACAAGGCTTGATTTGTTATGCAGATGCAGGTTATTTGTCTGATCCTCATAAAGCTAGATCTCAAACTAGATATGTATTCATGAATGGAGGTACTGCAATTTCCTGGCGTTCTCAAAAGCAAACACTTGTTGCCACATCCTCAAATCATGCTGAAGTAATTGCACTAAATGAAGCTAGTAGAGAATGTACATGGTTAAGATCGATGACACAACTAGTTTTAACTTCATGTGGACTTGAAAAGGATATATGTCCAACTTTAATTTATGAAGATAACTCAGCATGTGTCACTCAAATGAAAGAGGGATATATCAAGAGCGACATGACAAAACATATACCTCCAAAGTTTTTTGAGTACACTCAAGAGCTTATAAAGAACCAACAAGTTGGAAATCAAAGATGTTCAATCCAGTAACAATGCAGCAGACCTTTTTACGAAGGCACTTCCTACTGCAATCTTCAGGAAACATGTCCATGGCATCGGAGGGCGAGGTCGTGGTCGAGGACGAGGCTGTGGCTATTTTAATCAAAACCAAAGCCATAATCAGAACCATAATTCTGGTCGTGGACACGGTAATAATCGTGGTCGCGGCCAGAAAAGGAATAATTACCAATATTCACAAAGAAACAATGTCCACACACAAGATAAGGCCAAAGTGGCAAGGCATGACACTGAGACATCACAAAAATCTGATGGTTCATGTTATAGATGTGGTAGCACAGGCCATTGGTCAAGGACCTGTCGCACACCTGCACATCTTTGTCAACTTTATCAAGAGTCCATTAAAGGAAAAGGAAAAGAAGCAAACATCATTGATAATGTTGAATTCACTCCGCTAAATGTTGCTGATTTCTGTAATGACATGGAAGACATAAACTAAAAAAAATCTATTATTGTTCTAGTAAAACTGTTTTTCCTTCGTTTGTTTTTCATGTAATGTCTTTCCTACAATAAATGAGCTTTCTTTTTAATAATAATTATGATTATGTTTATTCACTTATTATTCCTTTTATATGTGAAGTTTAATATGAGTCCAACTGAAGCACAACACCAAGAAAAGATTGGAGATCTGTGTATAGCAGATAGTAGTAGTACACATACTATTCTGAAATCAAAGAAATATTTTTCAGAATTAGTACCAACAAAAACAGTCATACATACAATATCAGGTCCTGCAGACTTGATAGAGGGAACCGGGAAAGCCCGTTTTATATTACCAAATGGTACAAGCTTTTGTATAGAAAATGCCTTATTTTCTCTAAAGTCTAATAGAAACTTATTAAGTTTCAATGACATATATTTCAAAGGTTATGACACAAAAAACCGTGACCATTGAAAATAAGAAATATATGTATATTATAGACAAAAACCATGTGCTTGAAAACTACCAACACTTGATTCTGGTCTGCATTATGCATATATACATATGATTGATCAAATATGGTAGTAGAAGGAAAACATTGTGATCCTGGGACATTCAGTTTATGGCATGATAGGTTGGGCCACCCAGGATTAACAATGATGCGAAGGATAATTGAGAATACACACGGGCATCCATTGAAGGACCAAAAGTTCCCTCAATCCAATAGCATAAAATCATGTACATCTTGTTCCCTTGGAAAGTTAATTATAAAACATTCTCCAATGAAAGTTGAAAGGGAGTCACCTAGATTTCTAGAAAGAATTCAAGGTGATATATGTGGACCGATTCACCCACCATCTGGACCATTTAGATACTTTATGGTCTTAATAGATGCATCCAGCAAATGGTCTCATGTTTGCCTATTATCAACTCGTAATATGGCATTTGCAAAGTTTCTTGCCCAAATTATTAAATTAAGGGCACATTTCCCTGATTATACTATCAAAAGAGTGAGACTTGATAATGCTGGTGAATTTACTTCACAAGCATTTAATGACTATTGTATGTCTGTAGGAATTGTTGTTGAGCATCCAGTTGCTCATGTACACACACAAAATGGTTTAGCTAAATCACTAATTAAACGTCTCCAGCTAATAGCTAGACCATTGATAATGAGGACCAAACTTCCTGTTTCTGTTTGGGGCCATGCAATCTTACATGCTGGATCATTGATACGCATGAGACCAAGTTCATATCATGTATATTCTCCACTACAACTTGCTTTCGGTCAAGAGCCAAATATATCCCATTTGAGAATTTTTGGGTGTGCAGTATATGTCCCTATTGCACCACCTCAACGGACAAAAATGGGTCCTCAATGAAGGTTGGGAATATATGTTGGTTATGAGTCAGTCTCTATTATAAGATATCTTGAACCATTAACAGGTGATGTTTTCACATCACGCCTAGCAGATTGTCAATTTGATGAGGCAAATTTCCCATCATTAGGTGGAGAAGAAGATTCTGGAAAAGGATGTGTCATGGCATGAGCCTTATTTATCATATCTTGACCCTCGCACAAAGCAATGTGACATGGAAGTTCAAAAGATAATGCATTTCCAAGAAATGGCAAATCAATTACCTGATGCATTTACTGACACAAAAAGGGTGACTAAGTCATATATACCAGCTGTCAATGTTCCAGCTCGAATTGACATTCCACATGGACAGTCTGATGATAAAGTCACTCAAGAGTCTAAAACACGCCTGAAGCGTGGAAGGCCATTTGGTTCTAAGGATAAGAACCCACGAAAAAGAAGAGGAGCAGAAAATGCACTAGATCACGAGGAAAGTGTTCCTGGAGAAACACGAATTATTCAAATTCCCCCAGGAAAGGAGGATGATGCATTAAATTATGGTCAGACAAATTTAATAGGTGACCAAAATGAAACTGACAATTTAGGTGCAATATTTTCTTATTCAGTTGCATGTGATATTATGAATGATGATCCCGAACCACAATCTGTCATTGAATGTCAAAGAAGAAATGATTGGGCTAAATGGAAGGAAGCTATGCAAGTTGAATTAAATTCTCTTAACAAGAGAAAGGTTTTTGGGAACATTATCATCACACCTGAAGTTGTGAAACCATTAGGATATAGATGGATCTTCGAACGGAAAAGAAATGAGAAAGACGAAATTGTAAGATACAAGGCCAGGCTTGTTGCTCAAGGTTTCTCTCAAAGACCTGGAATTGATTATGAAGAAACTTATTCACCGGTAATGGATGCAACCACTTTCAGATATTTAATCAGCTTGGCAGTATCTAAAAATTTAGAGATGTGTCTTATGGATGTTGTTACAGCTTACTTGTATGGCTCACTTGATAGTGATATCTATGTGAAAATCCCTGAAGGATTTAAAATGCCTGATGCGTTAAGTGCAAAACCCAAAGAAATGTATTCTATAAAATTACAAAGATCTTTGTATGGGTTAAAGCAATCTAGGCGCATGTGGTACAATCGTTTAAGCGATTATTTGACAAGTAAAGGTTATAAAAATAACACTATTTGTCCATGTGTATTTATTAAGAAAACAACATCTGAATATGTGATCATAGCAGTCTATGTTGATGATCTAAACATCATTGGAACGAATAAAGAAATCCTTGAAGTGATTGAACTTTTAAAAAAAGAATTTGAAATGAAAGATCTTGGAAAAACCAAATATTGTCTTGGTTTACAGATTGAGCATATGCCTAACGGAATACTTGTGCATCAATCAAATTACATAGAAAGAGTCTTGAAACGTTTCAATATGGAAAATGCAAATCCTTTAAGCAGTCCAATGGTTGTTAGATCATTAAATATTGACAAGGATCCATTTCGTCCATGCGAAGAAAATGAAGAAGTCCTTGGTTCAGAAGTACCATATCTAAATGCAATTGGAGCTCTTATGTATCTTACCAATTGTACTAGACTTGTCATTTCTTTCGCTGTAAACTTGCTAGCAAGATTTAGTTCAGCCCCAACAAAAAGACATTGGAATGGAATCAAACATATTTTTTGATACCTTCGAGGAACTAGTGATTTAGGGTTATTTTACCCTAACAATTCTAAACAAGGCTTGATTGGTTATGCAGATGCAGGTTATTTGTCTGATCCTCATAAAGCTAGATCTCAAACTGGATATGTATTCATGAATGGAGGTACTGCAATTTCCTGGCATTCTCAAAAGCAAACACTTGTTGCCACATCCTCAAATCATGCTGAAGTAATTGCACTAAATGAAGCTAGTAGAGAATGTACATGGTTAAGATCGATGACACAACTAGTTTTAACTTCATGTGGACTTGAAAAGGATATATGTCCAACTTTAATTTATGAAGATAACTCAGCATGTGTCACTCAAATGAAAGAGGGATATATCAAGAGCGACATGACAAAACATATACCTCCAAAGTTTTTTGAGTACACTCAAGAGCTTATAAAGAACCAACAAGTTGAAATCAAAGATGTTCAATCCAGTAACAATGCAGCAGACCTTTTTACGAAGGCACTTCCTACTGCAATCTTCAGGAAACATGTCCATGGCATCGGAGGGCGAGGTCGTGGTCGAGGACGAGGCTGTGGCTATTTTAATCAAAACCAAAGCCATAATCAGAACCATAATTCTGGTCGTGGACACGGTAATAATCGTGGTCGCGGCCAGAAAAGGAATAATTACCAATATTCACAAAGAAACAATGTCCACACACAAGATAAGGCCAAAGTGGCAAGGCATGACACTGAGACATCACAAAAATCTGATGGTTCATGTTATAGATGTGGTAGCACAGGCCATTGGTCAAGGACCTGTCGCACACCTGCACATCTTTGTCAACTTTATCAAGAGTCCATTAAAGGAAAAGGAAAAGAAGTAAACATCATTGATAATGTTGAATTCACTCCGCTAAATGTTGCTGATTTCTATAATGACATGGAAGACATAAACTAAAAAAAATCTATTATTGTTCTAGTAAAACTATTTTTCCTTCGTTTGTTTTTTATGTAATGTCTTTCCTACAATAAATGAGCTTTCTTTTTAATAATAATTATGATTATGTTTATTCACTTATTATTCCTTTTATATGTGAAGTTTAATATGAGTCCAACTGGAGCACAACACCAAGAAAAGATTGGAGATCTGTGTATAGCAGATAGTAGTAGTACACATACTATTCTGAAATCAAAGAAATATTTTTCAGAATTAGTACCAACAAAAACAGTCATACATACAATATCAGGTCCTGCAGACTTGATAGAGGGAACCGGGAAAGCCCGTTTTATATTACCAAATGGTACAAGCTTTTGTATAGAAAATGCCTTATTTTCTCTAAAGTCTAATAGAAACTTATTAAGTTTCAATGACATATATTTCAAAGGTTATGACACAAAAACCGTGACCATTGAAAATAAGAAATATATGTATATTATAGACAAAAACCATGTGCTTGAAAACTACCAACACTTGATTCTGGTCTGCATTATGCATATATACATATGATTGAATCAAATATGGTAGTAGAAGGAAAACATTGTGATCCTGGAACATTCAGTTTATGGCATGATAGGTTGGGCCACCCAGGATTAACAATGATGCGAAGGATAATTGAGAATACACACGGGCATCCATTGAAGGACCAAAAGTTCCCTCAATCCAATAGCATAAAATCATGTACATCTTGTTCCCTTGGAAAGTTAATTATAAAACATTCTCCAATGAAAGTTGAAAGGGAGTCACCTAGATTTCTAGAAAGAATTCAAGGTGATATATGTGGACCGATTCACCCACCATCTGGACCATTTAGATACTTTATGGTCTTAATAGATGCATCCAGCAAATGGTCTCATGTTTGCCTATTATCAACTCGTAATATGGCATTTGCAAAGTTTCTTGCCCAAATTATTAAATTAAGGGCACATTTCCCTGATTATACTATCAAAAGAGTGAGACTTGATAATGCTGGTGAATTTACTTCACAAGCATTTAATGACTATTGTATGTCTGTAGGAATTGTTGTTGAGCATCCAGTTGCTCATGTACACACACAAAATGGTTTAGCTAAATCACTGATTAAACGTCTCCAGCTAATAGCTAGACCATTGATAATGAGGACCAAACTTCCTGTTTCTGTTTGGGGCCATGCAATCTTACATGCTGGATCATTGATACGCATGAGACCAAGTTCATATCATGTATATTCTCCACTACAACTTGCTTTCGGTCAAGAGCCAAATATATCCCATTTGAGAATTTTTGGGTGTGCAGTATATGTCCCTATTGCACCACCTCAACGGACAAAAATGGGTCCTCAATGAAGGTTGGGAATATATGTTGGTTATGAGTCAGTCTCTATTATAAGATATCTTGAACCATTAACAGGTGATGTTTTCACATCACGCCTAGCAGATTGTCAATTTCATGAGGCAAATTTCCCATCATTAGGTGGAGAAAAGAAGATTTTGGAAAAGGATGTGTCATGGCATGAGCCTTATTTATCATATCTTGACCCTCGCACAAAGCAATGTGACATGGAAGTTCAAAAGATAATGCATTTCCAAGAAATGGCAAATCAATTACCTGATGCATTTACTGACACAAAAAGGGTGACTAAGTCATATATACCAGTTGTCAATGTTCCAGCTCGAATTGACATTCCACATGGACAGTCTGATGATAAAGTCACTCAAGAGTCTAAAACACGCCTGAAGCGTGGAAGGCCATTTGGTTCTAAGGATAAGAACCCACGAAAAAGAAGAGGAGCAGAAAATGCACTAGATCACGAGGAAAGTGTTCCTGGAGAAACACGAATTATTCAAATTCCCCCAGGAAAGGAGGATGATGCATTAAATTATGGTCAGACAAATTTAATAGGTGACCAAAATGAAACTGACAATATAGGTGCAATATTTTCTTATTCAGTTGCATGTGATATTATGAATGATGATCCCGAACCACAATCTGTCATTGAATGTCAAAGAAGAAATGATTGGGCTAAATGGAAGGAAGCTATGCAAGTTGAATTAAATTCTCTTAACAAGAGAAAGGTTTTTGGGAACATTATCATCACACCTGAAGTTGTGAAACCATTAGGATATAGATGGATCTTCGAACGGAAAAGAAATGAGAAAGACGAAATTGTAAGATACAAGGCCAGGCTTGTTGCTCAAGGTTTCTCTCAAAGACCTGGAATTGATTATGAAGAAACTTATTCACCGGTAATGGATGCAACCACTTTCAGATATTTAATCAGCTTGGCAGTATCTAAAAATTTAGAGATGCGTCTTATGGATGTTGTTACAGCTTACTTGTATGGCTCACTTGATAGTGATATCTATGTGAAAATCCCTGAAGGATT
Organism: Lactuca virosa; assembly: GCF_052849685.1. Taxonomy (NCBI): domain Eukaryota; kingdom Viridiplantae; phylum Streptophyta; class Magnoliopsida; order Asterales; family Asteraceae; genus Lactuca; species Lactuca virosa. The sequence continues at coordinate 233,544,066 of NC_136434.1, read as the reverse complement.
TAAAATGCCTGATGCGTTAAGTGCAAAACCCAAAGAAATGTATTCTATAAAATTACAAAGATCTTTGTATGGGTTAAAGCAATCTGGGCGCATGTGGTACAATCGTTTAAGCGATTATTTGACAAGTAAAGGTTATAAAAATAACACTATTTGTCTATGTGTATTTATTAAGAAAACAACATCTGAATATGTGATCATAGCAGTCTATGTTGATGATCTAAACATCATTGGAACGAATAAAGAAATCCTTGAAGTGATTGAACTTTTAAAGAAAGAATTTGAAATGAAAGATCTTGGAAAAACCAAATATTGTCTTGGTTTACAGATTGAGCATATGCCTAACGGAATACTTGTGCATCAATCAAATTACACAGAAAGAGTCTTGAAACGTTTCAATATGGAAAATGCAAATCCTTTAAGCAGTCCAATGGTTGTTAGATCATTAAATATTGACAAGGATCCATTTCGTCCATGCGAAGAAAATGAAGAAGTCCTTGGTTCAGAAGTACCATATCTAAATGCAATTGGAGCTCTTATGTATCTTACCAATTGTACTAGACCTGTCATTTCTTTCGATGTAAACTTGCTAGCAAGATTTAGTTCAGCCCCAACAAAAAGACATTGGAATGGAATCAAACATATTTTTCGATACCTTCGAGGAACTAGTGATTTAGGGTTATTTTACCCTAACAATTCAAAACAAGGCTTGATTGGTTATGCAGATGCAGGTTATTTGTCTGATCCTCATAAAGCTAGATCTCAAACTGGATATGTATTCATGAATGGAGGTACTACAATTTCCTGGCGTTCTCAAAAGCAAACACTTGTTGCCACATCCTCAAATCATGCTGAAGTAATTGCACTAAATGAAGCTAGTAGAGAATGTACATGGTTAAGATCGATGACACAACTAGTTTTAACTTCATGTGGACTTGAAAAGGATATATGTCCAACTTTAATTTATGAAGATAACTCAGCATGTGTCACTCAAATGAAAGAGGGATATATCAAGAGCGACAGGACAAAACATATACCTCCAAAGTTTTTTGAGTACACTCAAGAGCTTATAAAGAACCATCAAGTTGAAATCAAAGATATTCAATCCAGTAACAATGCAGCAGACCTTTTTACGAAGGCACTTCCTACTGCAATCTTCAGGAAACATGTCCATGGCATCGGAATGCGACATGTGCATAGAATATAATGTGACGGATGTCTAAATAAGGGGGAGTCAACTATACACTGCACTCTTTTTCCCTTCGCTAAAGTTTTTTCTCACTGGGTTTTCTTTAGCAAGGTTTTTAATGAGGCAGTACGTCAAAGTTGAACGCTAAAATGATGTCATCCAAGTGGGAGTGTTGTAAATAATTGGTGGTGTTGTAAATAATTAGTGGATGACATAATAATTGGTGCATGGTAAATTTGTCAACGTTTCTAACTAGTTACAATTATATGTTAGTAAAATTTGTAGTATAAATACCCCTCCATTGTAAAGAATGTGATACACCAAAAGTTATAAGAGATATAACTTTCATATTCTCTCTAAATATTCTTTCTTCTCAATTAAAGTTCTTATCAAAGTTTACTAGTTTGGTTTGATTTATAGTTACATTAATTACGCTTAATTCATAACATATATATATATATATATATATATATATATATATATATATATATATATATATATATATATATATATATATATATAGAGAGAGAGAGAGAGAGAGAGACGCAAGTTTTTTAAAGAATGTAAACAATTGTTTAAAATTGCAGAGTCCATATCAGCAGTATTTATGACTACTGATTCAATATGAATGCATGCATATTTATGAACCATCAGTCATATAAACTGTAGACACATATATGACTACTAAATTGGAGTTCGTTGATTCGCATAAATGTTTAGGTTCACATACTAACTTAACAATATATATATATATATATATATATATATATATATATATATATATATATATATATATATATATAGAGAGAGAGAGAGAGAGAGAGCTCAAAAATTGATAGAAACCGCAACGACAAATTTTAACCTTAGGATTGATAAAATAACAGAGTAGGTTTTATTTTATTTATCGTTAAAACCTCGCGAGATAATATGTTGTTTTTATAATTATATGAGACATTTTGGTAATTTTTGAAAAATATTAAATATTTAAAGGGTTAAAGTGAAAATGAAATAACAAAAAAGAAAAAAAAATGACTTTTTCCATCAAAACAGCCACCCCTACCCCCGGCCCAAATACCATCTCCTAAGTTTCCCACACTCTCAAAACAGCCACCCCCACCCCTGGCCCAAATACCATCTCCTAAGTCTCCCACACTCTCACGCCACATAAGTGGCTTAGAGTTTTTTTTCCACTTACTTTTTTAGCCGTAACATTTTTTTGCTTTAATTTTTTGTTGAAAAACAAAAGTTTTTAAAATTTAATTCTCTACAAAATCAACACAATCATGGAAATTTTATTTTTAGTTTTTTTTTTATTTTTAATATTTATGAAAAACTTAGAAATTTTTTTTCTCCAAAAATTATAAAAATTTAAAGAATACTTGTACTCATTATACTAGTGACTTTGTAAAAATAATTTTTAAAAAATAAGGTGTTTTATATACCAAACATAATTTTAAAATATTAATAGTTTTAAAAAAATTATTGAACTTAATATAATCCAAAATAAAATGATTAAAAATATTTATGATTCAAAAAATTATTATTCTTAATTTGTTATGATCTAAAACTATATTGACTCAAATAATTTATGATCCTTAATTAATTGTCATATCTTTTACGATTTAAAATTAAATGATTTAAAAAATATAATGATCCAAATATTGTTATTAACAAAAACTTTATTTAATGCAATATATTATAATGCAAAATCATATGTTTAAAAAATAATATGATCCAAAATAATAGGATTCTAAACTTATGATCTAAAATGATATTATTCAAATTTTCATTGATCCCAAAATAATATAATCCAATATAGTATGATGCATAATATCATTAAATTCGAAATTTTTTATAATTGTTAAACAACAAAAATTGTAACCGATACATAGTTCAAAAAAAGGCGAAAAAAAATAAACACAAGAAACTTTAAAGATGTTAAAAATCCAAAAAATAATAAAACAACAAAAAAAAAACACAAAAAAAATGAGTATAGATCTAAAAAGATTTTTTTTTAAAAAAAATAACAAAAAATGTATATATATATATATATATATATATATATATATATATATTAAAAAAATAAAATAAATAAAAAAAACAATATATATATATATATATATATATATATATATATATATATATATATATATATATATATATGCGGACTCCATATCAGCAGTCATTATGACTGCTGATTCATAAATACGAATACGTGCATATTTTTGAATAAGTAGTCATATGTACTGGGGACGTATATATGACTACTGATTTGGAGTTCGTTAGCTCGAAAAATATGTAGGTTTGCATAATAACTTAGTAGTATATATATATATATATATATATATATATATATATATATATATATATATATATATATATATATATATATATATATATATAGAGAGAGAGAGAGAGAGAGAGAGGAACATGAATGAATTCAAAATTTGGTAGAAACCGCAAAGATAAATTTTAGGCTTAGGATTGATCAAATAACAGAGTAAGTTTTATTTTATTTATCGTTAAAAGCTCGCGAAATGATATGTTGTTTTTGTAATTATACGAGAAATTTTGGTAATTTCTGGAAAATATTAAATGTTTGAAGGGTTAAAGAGGAAAAGAAATAACAAAAAAGAAAAAAATGATTTTCTCATCAAAACAGCCACCATCCCCATCCCCCTAGTAAGATCTCCCAACTCTCCCCCACTCTCGCCAACTCTCAACTTGATAGTGGCTTTGAGTTTTTTCCACCCAGTCACTTATTCAGCCATAACTCTTTTTTTCTTTGAAAAAAGATTGTGACAAAACAATGTTACTAAAATTTAATTCTCTACAAAATGAACACGATCATGGATATTTGATTTTTTTTTTAATTTTTAATATTTATTAAAACTTAGAAAAAAAATTCTCCAAAAATTATCATATGATTCAAAATTAAATTGTTCAAAAAATATAATGATCCAAAATCATATGTTTAAAAAATAATATGATCCAAAATAATATGATTCTAAACATTATGATCCAAAATGATATTATTCAAATTTTCATTATAAAAATTATATAATCCAAAATATTATAATGCATAATATCGTTATGATTCGAAACTTTTTATAATTTTTAAACAACAAAAATTTGAACCGATATTTTAATTAAAAAAATGTGAAATAAACAAAAAGACAACAAAAAGAAACACAAGAAACTTCAAAGGCGAAGTAAAAACGTTAAAAACCAAAAAAAAATAATAATAATAAAACAAAGAAAAGCACAAAAAAAACAGAGTATATATTGATCTAAAAAAGTTTTTCTTTTTTAAAATAATAAAAACGAAAAAGCTTAAAAAACCAAAAAAAAATAAAAAATATAATCAAAAAGCAAAAAAACATCAAAACCGAGTATACAACAAAAAAAATATCTTAAAAAAATAAAAAAATAAAAAATAAAGAGAAAAAAAATAATTCATATATATATATATATATATATATATATATATATATATATGCACACATACACACACACACATAGAGAGAGAGAGACAAAGAGAGTGAGAGAATATATATATATATATATATATATATATATATATATATATATATATATATATATATATATATATATATATATATATGCACACACACACACACACACACAGAGAGAGAGAGAGAGAGAGAGATGACGATTCCATTTAGATTCTGAAAAATAATAGATATAATGATATTCAACCTCAGCCACATATTTGCCATTTACAATACTAACACTTCACCTACTAGTACGACGAGATAATACCCAATCATAAATGATTTGTAACATCCCACAATTCAAGACCAAAAATTTCATTTTTAGATAAGTTATTATAAACCAACAGTATAAAAACATACATAATAACATCACATGTCAAGACCAAAGTGTCAATAATCAAAACATGTTATCATAAAATAATATCAGAGTGTAATCCCAAAGATCTTATGCGCAGAAAATCATAGTGTGATGCGCTGCGATCGAGCCGACTCCTTTCCTTTGAAAACGAAGTACCTGAAACCAAAATTGAAAATCGTAAGCACAAAGCTTAGCGCGTTCCCTCATCATACCACATACCATATAACAAATATACTGCCAGACAATTTTGGGGTGCTCGACCTACCCTGCCAGGCAATTCTGGGGTGTCTGACCTACCCATGTCAAGCCATTCTGGGGTGCTCGACCTACCCTCCGGTTTATCTGAACCGGCTGCGGGGACTATTTCACCCCTACTACTACTACCATATAATAACATATCATAAACATACCGTCAGACAATTCTGGGGTGCCCGACCTACCCTTCGGTCCTTACGACCGTGACACGGGGACTATTCCCCCTACTACCACTATCACATAACATCATATCACGCTAGCATATAACACATATCAAGCAGTAGCAAACCTAGATTATTATCACAAAGACAATCATCTAATCAAATAACTCCTACTAGTGGGCCGACATTGTGGCCGTAGACCCACTTCTACTGGAAGGTAACTCACCTCACACTGCTGAAGTCTCGCAGACGAAAACTCTAGCTGCTGGATGACAAATTCCCGATCTGTCAACATCAAAATAACACCCAATTAATAATTGGGTTCCAACACATAAACATAAGTACATACTTGGGATAAATACTACTTTACCCCTAACTTAGCTTTATTCAAGCCCAAGGCCCAATCCGAAGGCCCAAAAGTCAACTATGAGTCAAAGCCCAACATATGGCCCAATTTTCCAAATTGGGCCCAAACCTTTACATGGTCTTATCCAAAGGCCCAACTACTTAGTCCAGTCCAAACATTTGGCATTTCTAATAGCCCAATATCTCATAATCATAAAGGCCCAATTATGGCCCATCTATTGCCCGATTTTCCAAATTGGGACAAAACCCCTCACATGTGCCTTACCCTAAAGCCCATTAAATTATTCTAGTCTATTTGCTTGTTCTTGGATGGCCCATTATTAGGCCAATCACCAAAGCCCAAAAAGAAGGTCAAACTCAAAGCCCAAGTGAAATTAGGGTTTTCACATAAAAAGATGATCAGGGTTAAGTGTTTCTTACTTAAACCATTAAAGACTTAATCCATTAAGTCCGTCACACTACTAGATAAATCATATGGTGTAGTTGGGTGTAATTCACCATTTCATTCCAATGGCCCAAGATGCGGGTCCCGATAAGTTCAAACCAATAATTCCAAAATTAGGATTTTCTAAACCCTAATTAGGGTTTCCAACCCAATCACAACCCAATAGGCCCAAAAGCTAAGTCCTTAGATCCATTAGGGTTTCATTAGGCCCATTAGGGTTTCATTAGGACGATTAGGGTTTCGTTAGTCGGGCACCACCCACTACCACCTCGGGTAGTGGTGGTCAACGGCGACTCACGGTGGTGGTTATGGTTTCTAGTCCATTTTGTCCAAGCATCCAAAAAAACAACTAACCGCAAGCAAAAGCACACCGCCACCCAACACGGCGGTTGGTGGCGGCAGCCACCACCCTACGGTGGTGGTTTTGAGTTTTCTTTTCATTATTCCGACACTATTACAGTTTAAACACAAATCCCGGTAACACACACACTCACTAACAAAAACATACACATAGCCACCCTAGTGGTGGTCGGCAGTGGTACATGGTTGCAGCCACCACCTCACAGTGGTGGTGGTGGCTGTTCTCGTTTTCCGACCAAGCAAATCACACACAACACACACTCAGCAGAAATGCACACACACACACGTTATATGTTCACAAAACGACCCCATCCACCCTGTAACAACCCTTAACTTCAAATCAATGTAAGTTTGGCTTATTCAAATAGAAGCCTAAGCTACAATTATATGCAAGTGAATTAACATCATAACCATCACACAATCAGAACTCTAAATACCAAGGAAAGATACTTTGCTATCATACTTATTTATATGTTATGAACACTTATATTAAATGCTACACATTTATAAGACAATATAAGTCAAGATAAGTCAAAGTATGAAAGTTAAAACATAAAATACCCGACCACAATGGAGTTTACGGCCTAAGTAAGAAGCATCAAAGGTGTTTATGGATTCATAAAGTGAACAACTGGTGTTCACGGTCCAAAGATCCAAGGATCTTTTAGTTCACGGCCTAAAGGGATAAGATCAAAGTGTTCACAGATGGAATTAAAAGAACAAATGGTGTTCACGGTCAAGAGGTGACCGTGAACACCAACCAAAGCCCTTATTTGGGCGTAAACACTTCAATTCTTATCCCATTTAACTTCCTAATGAGATTAGATCCGTAAACACTACATTCACCGCCTTAGGAACATCCTTCATACTTAAGGAACAAATGAAATCATTTGCACATTCATCAAACGTAAACACTTCATTCTCTCTCAAAAACTTCAAGCCTTAGTTCTTTATTTTCTCTCAAGTATCAACATTGTTGTATTAGATGTCTAAGCCCATAACTATTGTTGGTACGTACTTGACCCGAGAGTAGCATGGTCCATTTGGGTTGCATATCGTCAGGACAATTTGTTAGGATGGACTCTTGAGAGAAGGTTATATATGATTTATTACTATATTATAAGTTATATTATATTAATATGAAATCATATGTTTTAATTAGTATTGATCAAGAATTTATTTGGAACTAATTTTGTGATCAAAATAGACTAATTAAATCTATGGGGACTAATTATAGTAATTAGTTATATTTATATGTGTTGGGCTTATGATCCATGTCGGACCAAGTTTATGTATGGATACATAAAGAGTTGGGCCACATGAACCATGGATCATAAAACCCATGGGTATGGATTTGGGTTATACCCATGACCCTTGGAATCCACCACATATAAATATGTGTTCCTTTGCCCAAAATCGCCACTAGTGTGTACTTCTAGTTCTTAGAGAAACATGGAGGTGTTTTTGGGGCATGGAGATTCTCTCTCAAGTTCCACCTTTATTCATGATGTGTTGTGACTTCATTTATGGCTTCCACACTATTGGGGCTAAGCTCTTAAGGCCAAATACACCAAGACTTCAAGTTACACAAAAGGTATGTTACCCTAACTAGTATCTTGTATGGTATTTCACAATTGAATGCTCGTTATAGGCTTAATACCTTGGAAACATCATTCCATATATGATTAGTGAAAACATAGATCCAATGTATTTAGGGTTGTATGTGCACCATAGGATGTTGTAGTATACAAAACCCAAAAAACACATATACCGAGTGAACTTTCAAACTCCTTTCCCAGGAAGTTCTTCACTATTAGTAAGTATTCTATTACAAACTAGTGTTTTGTTATAATAATTTACTAGATATCTGATTATTAATCGATAATACGTATATAATATTATTAGGATACGTTTCTTAACACGTGTTCTAACCCGAGAATCGTCATTACCACCTCGTTATCACCCAAGAACACACATACAAGGTGAGTTCATACCCTTGCGTTTTTACTATTTTTCACGGTTTTAAGGGGGATACAAGTCTAACACAAGAATATTGTGTTTACAAATAAATTATTTCTAAATATTTTTAAAATGACTTTTAATGTTTTATAAACTCTTTTTAACTTATATTTTGCCAAAATCATATATATATATATATATATATATATATATATATATATATATATATATATATATATATATATATATATATATAAGATTTAAAGGGCTTAGTACTAATATTTCACTTTATTTCCATTTTCCTTGTTTGGATGTGGCTCAGGGTAGAATTATTTGTCCGAATGTCATTTCAATTTTAATTATATTATATATATATATATATATATATATATATATATATATATATATATATATATATATATATATATATATATATAAGTTATTTCAATCAGTTTCATATTCCCTTGGTAACCTGTTGAGCAAAGGGGATACTTTCATGAATATTACATATCAAGCAGAACACACATATAAATTATAATAGGTATAATTTATGGAACGCTCAAACTATTTTCACGAACTAGTTATACAAAGTTTAAGACATTACTTTTGTATAAATACTTTACATTCAAGAATACTAGAGAAAGATCATACTATCAGTTCATCATTTGTTTCAAAATGACTTTTCATCATTTGTTATATACGTAATCGTCAATATGATTTTTGTGAGACAATGTTTAGTTGCTTATTCGTTTAGGCAATACAGTTAAAGTCTTGATATTATAACCAGAATCTCCCGACAGAGAGCGAGACAAATGTGTATAGATCTATGCGGGATTGATAATCCCACACTCAGACTGTTAGCTACAGTTGGGCTGGTATACCTATGAGTGACAAATGTCGATAACAGTTCTGACGCCTACAAAGCGTCTTATCAGGCCAGCTAGTCAAGGTATGGTTATAATAACTCACCAAAAAGATATGAACAAATAAGATTAGTGTATAATTAATTAAACCAAAGAGTACGAATACAAAGTACTGGTTTTACAATAATACGATTTACAGTATTACATTACAATTTACAATTACAGCTGGTGGAGCCCGGCATATTCACTTTTACAGGATTTTCAAAGAATACAATTATAGAACTTGGAAAACATAAACATTACAGAAAAAATTATTTTTATAGTTTTATTGTGAATTAAAACTATGTTACATTACTTTATAGCACAATAATACTTATACAGAACTGTTTTATGGTATTAAAACTATTTTTCAGTTACATTAGAAAATATTGGATATTCTGGAATAATATACATACTCTCTCTTTCAAGGATCAGATAGCAAAATTTTAAACATAAATACTTATGCACTCACTCAAATTAAATGTTGATACTCTCTTTTTCAAAATACTTGTATTCTCAAGGAACCAACAAACAGGTACATTCCCAAGCTTTTGAAGACGAAGCAGTATAGAGTTGCGTCTTTTGTTTTGTTATATCTATTTTGGTGTCAATATACAATGATTTAACACACATGTAAAACTATTATTTCTTTAATACAATGGTTGTTGTACTTTGATTACTATGATTCATGTGTTGTGATACTTAAACATGAAGTCATCCACCCCAGACGTTTCCGCCGCTCCGGTTTGGGGGTGTGACAGATTGGTATAAGAGCATTGTTTTTAGTGAACTCAGTATATCAATCGATAAAAGATATACAACTATAAATACATTGGGGCTAAAAAGCTCTGACTATAAGTATACTTTTAAAAATCTAAGTATCTTATAATAAGTATACTAACACTCATACATACAAGAACAACATCACAGTCATAACAACATAAAAGTATTTGGATGTTGGACACTCCAGTTAAACCTGGATAGTTTTGTAATCATATATGGGATAAATGTATCCTGATCAACTATATTTCTTTTAGATACGATCAACATGTTTTTGGGAGTAATGGTAGTGTTGCGACAAGTATAAAACTTACCAACTCTACATATACAGAAGAACACTAGAACAGAACATAAAATTTAAAATACTATAGGAGTATTTGAGACACTATAATACATTAACTGTTAGCTGTAAGTTTCTTATATGGAAACTTGAAGTTGTTTACTTGTTTTTACTAAATTTATTAGATATCTCTTATATCCCTATTCTCGCATAGATAACATGGTGGATTTCATCCACCGGGAAACCCGTTCCCTCCTAACCAAGGAAACGGGGGTTGGGTAGAAGAAGACTTCGAAGAAGATTTTTCGGAAGATTCTGACTTAGAACCAGAAGTCTATAATCCACCTCAAATTACCCAAAATCTGAATCCCCGTTAGAACTTCCAAGGTCCGACACCGCAGTGGGCAGTGAACTTAGATAGGTGGAGTCATGATCAGGGGCAGGACCGTCCTTACAATGGAGACCGAACAACCTTAATGAAGGAGGCTCAGCAGATAGAGCCCTTCCTGTGATAGTTCGTCGTGTTGCGCGTAACGATGAATAAGGAAGAACTGCCATCGACCGAGTCATGCAGGTTGATGCTACCACTAGAGTCAATATGGTTCGTCTTCACCACCTGATTGAAAACCATGAAACAACCAGGAATCATACTGAAGCCTTACGAAGGGAACTGGCTGAAAGTCGAACTAAAGTTAGAGAACTTCGAGAACGTCAAGTGACACTAGAAAGGCGTATGTTTGTAATAGAACGCCAGTTGGCTAAATCCAAGGCTGAAACTAGTAGTAAACCAAACAACAATCCTCGCGAGTAGAGCATACTCTACTCACCCTTTTGAATATAGTTTAAGTCTACGTATATACACTAGTGATATTTTCATGTACATAGTACGACCTCGAAATTTCACTTTCGATAGGTCGATATGCTGTCAAAGTTTTCCGTTAAGTTGGTATGTTGTAGACCTACAATGAGGTCAAATTTTCCGAACTCTATGTATCTAATATACCAATGAAAATTGACAGGCATCTTATTTCCTTTGAAAAATCACTATCCAATTTCATGTTATCACTTTGCAAGTTATTCCTTATGGTAGACTTCTATATAAACTCCATTCAGAATTCATATTAAACTAGTGTAATCAGTTCATAGACATCTGATTTATAATCACTATTGATGTCTTACTATCTTTTTATCTTTTGAATCTTAAAGCAAAAGATGCCTCCAAGAAGAAATCCAAGGCGTATAAATTTCAATGCAACACCAACACCACCTCCACCTCCTCTGCCACCACCTCCATAGTTTGACGCTAATATGTTTCAGGCAGCGGTCACTGCAGCTGTGGCAGCCACCATGTCACACATAAATACAACCGGTGCCAACGGATCTGGGAGTGGTGCTCATCCCTTAAATCATAGTGAAAGTCAAGGACACCCACGGGAGTGTACATATAAGGACTTCACGAATGCCAAACCTAGGACCTTTAATGGGACTGGGGGAGTTTTGACTCTAACTCAATGGATAGAGAAAAAGGAAGCAGTTTTTGAAATCTGTTCGTGCCCTGAAGGAAGCAAGGTGAAATTTGCTGCCTGCACCTTTTATGATCGAACTCTCACATGGTGGAACAGCCATGTTAAGTCACTGACTCTTACAGTGGCTAATTCACTGAGCTGGGAACATCTGAAATCATTGATGATGCAAGAGTATTGCCCGAGGGGGGAAGTACAAAAGCTCGAGCAAGAGCTTTGGGTTCTTACCATGATATGTAGAGACATAGTAACTTACACCAATAGGTTCAGCGATCTAGCGATCCTATGTCCTGGAATGGTTTGTCTGGAAAGCAATAAAATTAAAAGGTATATCTGGGGGCTATCACCTCAGATCCAAGGAAGTGTGTTAGCTTCTAAGCCTGTTACTTTCGATAGTGCCAAACAATTGGCATATTCTCTAGTAGATCATGGACTTCGTCAGGGCTTCATGACTATTGCTCCAGAACAAGCCAAAGCCAACAACAACAACAACAACAACAACAGCAAGAAAAATCCATGGAACAAAAGGAAGGGTCAATCTTCCCAAGAACCTTCCAAGAAACAACAGATAGTGACAGTTCATGCTACTACTGTTCCTACTGCCATTCCTGCTACTCCTACACCAGTAAAGCAATATGCTAGTAAATTCCCGAAGTGCAACAAGTGTAATTTCCATCATAATGGAAATTTCCGTGAGATGCAATGTAGGAACTGCAATAGAAAAGGGCACACAGCCCAATTCTGTAGGTCACCACTGTAATCAATCACGCAAGTTCCTGGCGTTGGAGTAGGTCGGGCATGTTATGAATGCGGTGAAACTGGCCACTTCAAAAAGGATTGTCCAAAGCTGAAGAATGCCGGTGGTGTGGGAAGAATACTGGCAATTGGTCACGAGGAAGCCGTGGCAGATCCTATTGTGGTCACGGGTACGTTTCTTCTCGACAATTCATACACATGCATTCTATTTGATAGTGTTGTAGAGAAGGCTTCATGAGCCATAAATTCGAACACCTACTTAAACAAAATTCTCAACCACTAAAAGATACATTCACTGTAGAAATGGACAACGCGAAAACCGAGAGCACTAACAATATATACATAGGATGTACCCTTACTGTAAATAACTTTTCCTTCCCAATCAACCTGATGCCGGTCTCCATAAAAAGTTTCGACGTCATCATTGGTATGGATTGGTTAAGTCCTAATCGTGCCGACATCCTATGTTATGAGAAAGCCATTCACCTTAATCTGCCCAGTAACGAAACTCTTATCGTTTTCGGCGACAAATCCGGGGCGAACCTACAAATAATTTCCTGTATCAAGGCACAAAAGTATCTTTGCAAGGAGTATTGTGCTTTTGTAGCTCACGTGGTAGACAAGAATCAAGAAGTGAAGGACTTCGAGAGCATTCCCGAAGTCTTTAATTTCCCCGACATTTTTCCCGATGATCTTCCAGGAGTCCCTCCTGAAAGACAAGTCGAGTTCAGAATCGACTTAATTCCTGGAGCTACCCCCGTAGCCAAATCACCTTATCGTCTTGCATCGGCAGAAATGAAGGAGCTATCCAGCCAGCTGAACGAACTTCTTAGCAAAGTTTGGAAACTAGTAATATGATTGGATTGTTGCAATGTAAGAAGAGTTTGCAGAGTTCGAGAGAAACAAAGTTTGGAAACTAGTTCTCAAGCCAAAAGTACATACCATAGTTGGAACTCGTTGGGTATTCTGCGACAAATTAGATGATACAAGTTTGATAATAAGGAACAAAGACCAACTCATAGCGAAGCTTATAGTCAATTGGAAGGAATTGACTACGAAGAAACATATGATCCAATTGTGAGGCTAGAGGCCATACGTATCTTCCTAGCGTGTACGACGCACAAAAATGTAAAAGTACATCAAATGGATGTAAAAAGCGCATTCCTCAATGGTGAATAGAAAGCAGAGGTATACTTATAGCAACCTCCAGGTTTCGAGAATATTGATCTTCCTCATTATTGTTATAAGATGGAAAAATTTGTGTATGGCTTGAAGTAGGCACCTAGGGCTTGGTATTAAACTCTTTCTATGTCTCTTATTGAATCTGGATACAGGCATGGGATCATTGATCCAACCCTTCTTTCGACGTTCGAGCGAAAGGCATTTGATGCTTGTACAAATCTATGTCGACATCATCATTTTCGGATCAACTGATCTAGTTATGGTAGACAACTTCACTAAGCTCATGACAAGTAAGTTTCAAATGGGCATAAATAGAGAGATTAATTTCTTTCTTGTTCTTCAAATCAAGTAAGTCATACACACAAGTATATGTATTTGAGTAATAAGATGCATATTATACTTGTATTTGTGTATGTATTGTTGTATTGTTTTAATTAATTTATCATGTATTTTAAGCAATAATACATGGCTGAATATTTGAGTCAAAATGTATGAATTATGGTACCAAAATGGGTAATGTCACACTTGTGGCATTTAAAATGTTACAAAACAGTTTTTCTCGATTTCGGTGTCATCGATCCAGATATTAAATAATTTTTTTTCTAAAAAATGGAAAATGATAGAGTTTAGTTCAAGGATTTCAAAAATCCAAATGGATTACTTTTTCGGGTTATAGAACTCCGGAAAATCGTGTTTAAAGATTCGCGTTTAGTTGAACCCGGAACGTCCAATTTTTTGACTTTTGAAAATATTTTTGTTAAAAATATTTCAACTATAAAATTAAATATTAGACTATAGCCTGAGTCCAAAAACGCTTTCATAATTTCCATCTGAGGTGTGCAAGTCCCTCAACGGATAGAAACGGTTTTAGCTTTTTTAAGAAAAATTAGTATTATATTGGTTTGGATTATTAAAACGGTCGTATCTTTTGCATACGAAATCCGTTTTGAACGTTCTTTATATTTTTGGAAATTGGGAAACATGTACTACGGGACTAGAATGTTTGCTTTGCTCACAACTTCTTAGTACAAAATTTCAGTTTTTCAGACGCATTACTAGGGTTGCAGTTTGATCTGTTTGATTCGTTTTCCAGTTTACACATTTGAAAGTACGAAACCATATGGTATCTTATAATAGTTGAAATGAACTCATCTAGTTTACAAAAGATGCACTAAAACTCAACTAGTCAAAGGAAAATGAGATTTATTATGAATTGACCGTCCACAGTATTTGACCTAAATTTCGGGATGCCACAGCTTTATAGTGAGACACTATTTATTCACTAAGTTTAATTACTAAGAATACCCACACTACTATAACCGTTAATCCTCAGAGCCAGATACATATGTATAGATCTATACGGGGTTGACATCCCCACCTACGGTTGGTAGCTACAACCTCGACCAGTTAATCGAATCGGGTGATAAGTACCTACTAGCGTTACTACGTACAACGTACAATGAAGCGTTGTAGGGGGTACATTCAGTCACATAGCTCGATTATAGTACTCGCTATAAACATTAACTAGAATCTCTCTCTCCCTCTCTCTGACTACAAAACCATGAATTTGTTTTCTCTCAAAACAGTTTTAAATATGAATTTACTTATGTAAAGAAATCTTTTGGTTTTTAATAGTTATTCAAAGACTCTTTACAAACACAGTTTTATGTATGAATTTACTTATGCAAAGTAATCTTTTGGTTCTCAATGGTTATTTAAAGATTCATTACAAACATAGTTTCAAGTAATGTTTTACTTACAAAGAAAATACTTTTTAGACATTTTAAAAATATCACTGTTGTTAGCAGAAAACCTGTAACTCTCACCAACCTTGTGTTGACCCTCAAAATTACATGTATTCTCAGGGAACCAGTAATTAAGCAATTCAGACAATGGATTAATCATAAATTTCAGGCTATCTAGTTTACTAGTTTTTGTTATGCCTGCCTACCTATTTAAGACAAATTCATGTACTATACTATTATCTGTAAGAACCATGTATTCAAACATCAAGATGGAATACAAATGATGTTTTTTTATTGTTGTAATTGTGTTATATATTCAGTTTGCTTGTATTCCATGAACTATGTCGCACAGTCTGAAATGTTCCGCCGCCTCGGCTAGGGGTGCGACACTTTGGTTCCGTGATTTAAAATAGTTCTTTGTTGAACTTTTGCATATATATATATATATATATATATATATATATATATATATATATATATATATATATATATATATATATATATATATATATATATATATATATATATATATAGGTTGTTTTCGTTTTCGCAAAGTATTTGGTTTTTCGCATAAACCTACTTGTATTGAAAAAAGAACTTTATTTAATTCAATATATTATCATTTAAATATGAACGAATAAAAGATAATATGATCCAAAATACTATCATTCAAATTGACATGATCGAAAAATTTATGATAGAAAAATGTACGATTAAAAAAAACACATGAAACGTCAAAGACCTACTAAAAACATTAAAAAAACCAAAACAAAAAACAAAACGAAAAATTAATAAAAAATAAAATAAAAAAATATAAAGCCTGAAAAATAGAGTATGTATTGTTCTAAAAAGGTTTTTTTTTTAATAAAAATTTTAAAAAATGATATAAAAAGGGATAAAAATGAAAAACAAATAAAAAAATTATAAAAATTATAAAAACTGAAAAACCGAGAATATATATATATATATATATATATATATATATATATATATATATATATATATATATATATATATATATATATATATATATAGTAAAGTTTTTTTTAAAAAAAAAAATATATTTTTAAAATAATAAATTAAAATAAATAAATAAAAAGAAAGAAAAGAAAAGGCCATTTAAATCACATTCGATCGACACTTATCGCACATCATTATTTCGTCCGTTCTGTATTTCGTTCCACGGACGTGCGTCGGATGTAAATGTGTCACAACCAAGTACAAAGGTTTGACGTTTGTGTCATTGACATGAGTGGTGGAGAATTGTTTTTAAAAAAATATATTTTTAAAAGAATAAATTAAAACAAATAAATAAAAAGAAAGAAAGAAAAGAAAAAGCCATTTAAATCACATTCGATGGACACTTGTTGCACACGATTATTTCGTCGAGTCTGTATTCCGTTCCACGGACGTGTGTCGGATGCAAATGTGTCACAACCAAGTACAAAGATTTGACGTTTGTGTCATTGACGAAGTGAGTGTGGAGAATTCACAGTTACTATCTTTTTTTATGTTCCAACCGATTTGTACTATATATACATATATATATATATATATATATATATATATATATATATGCGTCGGATGCAAATGTGTCACAACCAAGTACAAAGGTTTGACGTTTGTGTCATTGACGAAGTGAGTGGTGGAGAATTGTACTCACAGTTACTATCATTATTTAGGTTCCTACCGATTTACACCATATATATATATATATATATATATATATATATATATATATATATATATATATATATATATATATATATATATATATATACACATACACACGAAATGGGTGATGGATAATTGTACTCATAGTTACTATCATTTTTTGGGATCCTACCGATTTATATATATATATATATATATATATATATATATATATATATATATATATATATATATATATATATATATCGTCACACATGATTATTTCGTCGAGTCCGTATTCCGTTCCACGGACGTACGTCGCATGCAAATGCATCACAAACATGTAAAAAAATTTGACGTTTGTGCCATTGACGAAATGGGTGGTGGAGAATTGTACTCGCGGTTATTATCATTTTTTTGGTTCCTACCGATTCGTATTATATATATATCGTCGCACATGATTATTTCATCGAGTCCGTATTATGTTCCATGGACGTGCGTCGCATGCAAATGCGTCACAACCAAGTAAAAAAATTTGACTGTTGTGTCATGGACGAAATGAGCGGAGGAGAATTATATTCACGGTTAGTATCATTTTTTGGGGTCCCACCGATATATATGTATATATATATATATATATATATATATATAGATATATATATATATATATATATATATATATATATATATATATATATATATATATATATATATGATCATACCGTTCTGAAATATAATCATGTAACACCCCGGTTATTAAATAAATAAAAAATAAATTAATGAATGAATAGTAGCCCTAAAATCAATAATTATATAGCAATGTGTTGGTCTCGAGGAGGTAATTGTCATAATTTTAGAAGTCAGGGGTTAAAAGTGTAAGTTTCAGATTGGTTTCGTAAATAATTATCTAGGCAGGGACTACATGGTAAATTATTGGGACTTAATTTGAAAAGATTTTGGAGGCTTAGGAGCTGAATGGTAAGATAAGGCACTACTAGAAAACAGCCCTTTAATGACGCGCAAACAATGACACGCGGTGATTTACGTTACGCAAAAGCGTGTGCCCTAAAAATAATGTCATCTCTTCTAAAATTTGAAGGATAGAGGACACGCTTTTGTGCGTGCCCTAAAATTAATGACCAACAAAAAAAATAAAAACAACACTTATTTAAAAATAGGTGTCGTCTAGAAATCTCGCTTTATATTTTTTTAATGAAAGGCGCGTTCTCTTTTTTAGCAGATGGGAGGAAACGAAAATCCCAAAAGTTTGAAAGGCCACCATTGTTATCCTCTACCTTATTTCCATCGTTCTTTTCTATCTTTCTCTCTCTATATCTCTCTCACTCTAATACCCAAAAAAACCCTAATATCATCACCAATCCTCTTTTCTCCCACAACAAAATCGCAATATCACCAAATCTCTGATCCTGTCTTTTGAACAGATCAAACCCGCAGGGGTTCTCGGTTTCTCTATGTTGATGTGTGGTGACACGAACAAAAAAAGGAGTGTAGCGCCTCTACCTTTCAATTTCATTTGTCGGTTGCTACTTCACCTTCTTGCTCTGTCGTCCTTTCGTTCTAAACTATGTGCTCACCGGAAACCCCACAAACGTTTAGCATATCCTCAAGACTAAATTCTCAACATACCAAAAAGGCGATATTTTCCGGTCAACCCTCTTCGATCTGCTTGGAGATGGAATCTTTAACGTCGATGCGGACGAATGGAAGTTCCAGAGACAGCTTTCCAGCCATGAATTTAACACAAAGTCTCTTCGCCATTTCTTCGAAAATGTTGTCGATGATGAACTCAACAAACGTTTAATCCCAATATTAACCACTGCTGCTGCTGATGATACGGTTCTTGATCTCTAAGACATTCTTCAAAGATTTGCACTGGATAATATTTGCAAAATCGCTTTTGGGTATGATCTTGCTTACTTAACTCCGTCGCAGCCAAAAGCTAAATTTGCAGTTGCTTCAAATCGACTCTTGATTTCTCTCTCATAGGGGTTTCTTTGTGCGTTCCCTTCACCCCCGTTGATGTCGTTTTCCAAGGCCAATCTAGATAATCAGCATCATCAGTGGAGATCTCAATGCAGAAAGGTAGCGATTTGTTTTTGGTTCCTGTTTGTAACTTATTTGGCAACAATAAGGTGAACAAGTGAGATTATCTCAAAATGGTCTAATTTTGCATTTGCTTTGGTGAGGATTCATGGCTTTGAGTATTTTTGCTTCATGTTTTCTGGGATTTACCTTTTAAATTTGTAAATTTCAAAGCTTACTAAGATATTTGCTATCTATATTTCTATCAGGAACAATGTAGCTGTTAATGCACATTTCACTGAAGGAGATAGAAACATGTTAGTTTTCTTCACCATTTAATAAGCTCTCGACTTCCATCTTACTTTCTGACTCATATTTCACTTATGTTATTATAACAGATAGGAAATCTCCATTGCTGCTCCACCTGAGGATTTCATGGACATAGATGATCTAACTCTTCCATCTTAGAGACCTCCACCTGAGGATTTCATGGACATGATGATGATGATGCTGAAGACTTTCCAACTTCTCTTCCATCACATGCAGGTGTAAACACTCGTTTGACAGCAACTGCTCCTGGAATAGGTGATTCCCCTGATCATGGAATTGAAGAAGAGATGATTCGAGCTGCAATTGAGGCTTCCAAACAGGATTCCCAGATGAGTCAAAGGCAATTGGAGGATCCTGATTTAGCACAAGTAGTTTCTCTATCTTTAAAGGTTTGTTTCTAATCTAATCTCATTTTATGTTCTTTACTTCATCCTTAACATTGATCTTTTCCCCTTTGCAGACTGCTGAGCAAGAAAAAGCCTTACGCCAGCTAGGATCTGAAGTGGGACCATCAGAACCAAGAGGTTCTAATTTTGAGCTGGACCCGAATTGGACCATGCTACTCTCGGGTCAAGTACATACGAATTATAGTTATGGCTTAGACACCTAATCCAATAGTCGCCCACTTAGATAAGTCCAATAACTATAATTGTAAGTACGACTTCAAAACCCGACTAGCAATCGTAGCTCTCAAAAGTCGTTGTCGAACTCTGATCAATAACGCGTCCATTAGATAAGGGATCATATATTTTTCCATTCTAGATATCGTATGAACTGAGACATGAATTATAATCATTCTCTCTGTTCATGTGTTGTTTCCCGATTTCTGATTTATGACAACCGACTAATTGAACAAATCAAATCAGTCCAGGCTTGGCCAAGTGCTTAGAGTTGTCATCACTAAATCATCAAGGGGCCCACATATATCGCTTTTTTCCCTCTTAGGGTAAAAGGAATGAATAAACTTTGACTCATATGCTTGCTCAATCTACTCATCAAATCACACACACCAATATGTTTAACACCAAGTTACTGGTGCGTTTACATATCATCAATGTGCAACCGACTTGTAAACTGGAACTCATATCTCTCCGTTTTAAGAATATAAGATATTATCGACTCATGATCACTCGTGATAAAATCCATGAAATGATTCAAATGAGCGTGGGTTTAGTCCAATACTCAAATCTTATTACAGGAGTACTCATAATACTACACCAAACTTGTGCTATGTCTAAATACCTTTAGACAATCTACAGACCCATTCATGACAGTCTAGCTTCAATACCTACTTCCCAAGTATGATTGACTGTCGGTAGTTTGAATAATGTAGTTATTCGAGAAGTCAAAACATGCAAAGTGAAACACAAGAATAATCGAATCCAATATGGTCTCAAAGCTTTTGAATATAAATAAAACACCTTTTATTTAATCACCATATTGATTACACATTATCCATTGTATAATGTTTCGATTAATCAACTTAATACTTGAATTAAAACAATAGTTATCCCATGCTCCAAGGATGCACACTATGTTTACCTATGGTCCTTTCTTTGTGAAATAGATCGATTGAATACATCTTCAATGAAACTCATTTCACAACTCCAAATCTTTATCACAAGTGTAGGAATGCCAAATTCTTGCCACTATTAGAATGTGTCAGATTCTAAACTATTATGCAATGATTCCTTTCATAATGTCGAAGTACAGAACTCATAGAGACTTTGCCAACGATATCACAAAGTATTTCTTTGGAGATTGTCACAAGAACAATTCCATGGAAGCGAAGTCTCAATTTCAAAGTACATTCCTTTGAACATCGTTCTTGCACAAAAGTTTTTAATATCCAACTCCCTTTATGGAAACATTTCCATATTTGCCATATGATAATTAATTATTAATAGAATCTTGTCTATTCATAATAATGTCAATATGGTCCATTCATTACTATACTTCCAACTTCAAGCGATCAATCCTTAGCGAACCTTAGATTGTCCTTGATAGTTGTTTAACTGCTTTAGTCATATTTGGTTCTAGTCCTATTTCCCTCTTAATACACTTGGCATTCGGAAAATCTAGAACACGTGAATATTATAGCATATGTAATCGATCCTATACCCGAAGCATATGGGATACGATTCATAATGTCTTACATAAAGACATGATACTTGACAAGTCTTTTGCTATAGTATTTCCATATATAGAATTTCCTTATGTTGAACTATTCCAACATAACGTTCATATATATATCCTTGTCTAAATTTGATTAAAATCTCACAATCTAAGATTTTATATTTGAAATGAAGTATGAGTTCCTCTCCCTTAATTATAGCAAAACAACTTTTCAAACTCTACAACTTTGCGAATTGTAACTTTTGTTTTCTATAATTAACATTGCTTACTTGCAACACTAACCATAATGATTATGCTCCCACTAGCATAACAATTATTTTTTTAATAGCATAACACTTATGCTCCCACTAGCTTTGACATGTACTCAGAAATAAGCTGGACTTATAGAAATCAATACTTGTTGATTTTCTTACCAACGTTCATATTTCTGATACAAGATGCTTCGATAAGACTTTATCTAGGCTTTTCAAAATCATACATTTTTCCTTAGATAGCTCACATGTGTGTCTAACCAATTTTAGAACTTAAAGTAATAAGTCTCAAATGTTTAGACCTTTTTCCATTTCTCACAATTCGAACTATGAAGAGCGATGTTGTAATCATAATCGAATTTAAGAATGCAAATATCACAAATGATATCTCCTTAAAATCTACTTAGTGAAAATGATTCCTCACAATCATATTCATGAAGCGGAGAGAAACCTTTGTCACTTAGATTAATGGTGTATGTGTTCCTATCCATGTGAATTTGTCATAACCATAATCACAAGACAAGGTTAGTGACAGATCCAAACTCATATGGACTGAACTTGTTCAATCTTAATTTCTTGCCACCTGGCAGCACAAGGGCCTACCATTGCTTCCAGGTTGTTATGCAAACAATTAAGAACTCATAGAAGTCACATGCGTAGTCAACTTAATTGGAATGGGCACAGAAACAAGAATATGTCAACACGATAGGTTACAAACCTTAAGTCGTGTGCTATAGATTAACAACAGGTATATTCTTTATTAGTTCTTGAAACTTTTCAAGATTTTTAAGACTCCCACTGACCTCTTGACATATAAGATTATCTTTGTCCAAAAACACTCCTTGACAAAGAAATATTCAAGAGTTAGTGCCGGTTCTTATCAAGGAAAACACTTCACACAATTGGTCTTAGTTGGTTTCTGTCTTATCCAAGACATTACAACTTACCAATTTCAAATGTGCTATAAACCTACTTAAGATATGTCACTCAAGTCACAATCTTAGAGCATGACTCTAAGACTTGGTTTTGGAACAAAGTATGACTCACCTTTTGATTTAACCATTTCAACAATTCATGATTCCTCTTCTTAGCCATACAAATGCACGAAGATGTCCTTAGAGGATCAATTGTGATATGGTTTCATAGTAACTAAGATAATCATAAAACACGATACTCAAGTACTCTCCCTTCCTTTCAGATTGGAGAAACTTTTATCTTTTTTGCCAAATTTGATTCTTCTTATTCGTTTTGCCACACATTGAAACTTTTTTAATGATTCAGAATTACACTTAATCTTGTAAGTATAACCATGTTTTACTAAACTTTTAGTAAATCATAACGAATAATCTTATCGATCTTTATGGTGGACTTGACCAGTGCACAACAAAGTGTACCCGATCCCCTAGTCCTTAACTTGACTCACATATACATGTGAACAAGGAATTAGTCTTAATTTCCTAAAGACGAAGGTTCTCATTCCTCACACAATACAAGTTGCATGATTCCAAGTTTTTGACCAATTGAAACTTGGTGATGAGAATGAAACTTGGTGATGAAAATCTTTTCTTATTTTGGTAAATTTAGACACTACCACAAACTAAAGAATCAAGTCCATTTGCTAAGAAACATACAAACATCAATTTTCACAAATGCCATTGTAAGGAAATATACAATAAGATAAAATCAAATTTTTATCTATTTATAAAATGCAGAAAAACTTTTCCTTACAACGCAATTCCAAATGAACACTATGTTACTATATATTTCTAAGCAATCTATCATAACTCTTAAGCAGCAGCTCAAAAATCTGATCATCGAACCATGCGATCGAAATCCATCTCTTCGCGATCAGACTCAACATGCTTTTCCTTTAAGCTTCCTTTCTTTTCATCGATCCTACAAAACATCAAAATGCAATCTTATCACATCATGTATTAAGAATCTTCAAATAGGAACTTAATAGAGTTAGATAGTGGACTTACCTAAAGCAGGGTCAAACATTTTTACTTTACCATCCTTGTGGTCCTTCAGGTGGATATGGCAGCTTCGCAACCAATGCCCCTTCTCTTGGCAATAGAAACAAATAGAATCTCTCGGAATGGTACACAGGACAATCTCAGACTTAGCCTTTATCTTTACCATTTGGTCATACGGTTTGACCATGGCCGATCCTTTTCCATTGGGAAGAGAAGACTTTTATGGACTTCCAATGTTTCCATTGTTAATGTCCATGGAAGTTTGGGAAGTAGATCTTCCAATCAAATTTGATTTACCAGTGCCCCAAATCATTTCTGATTCAGCAACAATTAGCAAATAGGTAAGATCTATAAGGGTCACGTCGTGGTCTGTCATATATTAGTCTTTAACAAACTAACTATACTACTTAGGAAGTGATTGAAGAACCAAGTCAACAGCCAACTTCCTCGAGGCAATGACACCTAACATTCCCAGCCTATCAATGTGTGACTTCATCTCCAAGACATGTGCATACACAGACCTTCCATCTTGGTGTTTGCTTGCCAATAGGGTTTGAGTGACCTTGAACTTTTCAAGTCGATGAACATGTTGGTTAGGGAGAAATATTGGAGGAGGTGGAGGAAGTGAAATATGATTTATGGGAATATCATCTTCATGAGGAAAGTTTTTTCCATAAGATTCGGGAAGACAATAGTTGTCAGAACTAGACATCTACAAGGGAGAAATTCAAGTTTAGTTGATTTAAGTCCTTAACATAACACCCAAAATGGAATATTAAGGCTAGGACCCAACACAATATTCTACAATTCGGAAGAGGGATGCCGTCATCCAATTGCAAAATATTTGAAGGTAGGTAAATGACGATTTACCAATTTCAACCATGAAAACCGAAAATGAATTTTAGGTTTTAAATGAATTGAAATTCCTAGATCTTTGATATTCATCGAACTTTTCAATGGCATGTTTAATCTCGATTATGCCCTTCAAGTTTGTGACTGGGATACCGAGGATCACAAATAAAGTGTGAATAACCATGAAAATTAGCTTGGTACACTTAATGTTACAAATCACCTAATCAATGTGCCGGCTAACCACACACGCTCGATTGATCCATGATTAACATCAAGCTACCCTTTGCCACACATTGTTAGTCCCAAATTAGTGTGCCGGTTAACCACACACGCTCCACTAACGACTTAACAAGGTGCAAAGTGCAATTTCATGGGTTAGCATCAAATTCACATTTTTCCTAAGTAACTAAGATTGCGAATTTATTAAGCATTTAGTTACTTGGTATTTCATTATACTTATAGTGGGAGGTTGTGTACTATACTACCCGTTCGGCTAATGACCCTCCACCAATCAAGGAAGCGGTGGGTGAGAGTGGATACCCATTAAACCACCATTTTATAGGCAGTAACCTTATACCCCCCTTATAGACCGGCTTCGTGAATGAGGCCTACTAACGGTAAGACGACCTTTAACTTATACATATATAATATATTAAACTTTTAATTTTATATAGTATAAGAGTGTATTTTAAACTTTCAAAATACTTGGCGGTTTAATTAATAAATTATACTTTTAATTTAATTAGACTTAAACCATGTCATTATTATGGATTTATTAATCTTTTCTTTTAATTAAATATCTAATCAACTATTAATAAAGTCCATAAGAGTTAATTGAACTATTCAAAGAACATCAAGATTCTAAATTAAATTAAAACTATTTAATCAATTTTAAGTTATGAACCCTTGAGTTACATTTTTGAAAACTTTTCAAATTACTAGGGTTTCTATGAATTCAATGTTTCTTAATTGAGACTTTTCAACTTTTAAAACTTGAGGGCAAGTTTTGTAATTCTTGAAAACTTTTGAACTCCATAACTTAAGAAGTTAATTTGTTTTATGAAGATGAGACTTTTCAAGTTCCATAACTTATGGAACTCTTCAAAAACATTAAGATCAATTTAAATAATATTTATCATTTTACCAATTTGATCAACTCTTATCAATTTTTAAACTCTTATCATAATACAACTCTTATCATTTTACCAATTTGATCATAATACAATTTAAACATCTAAAATAACCATTTTTATCTTTTACCAATTCGATCATAATACAACTCTTGTCGTAAGATAGTTTCAAATCAAGTTACACTAATAATTAGTTTATCATATAATCTAGTAATTATTTTATAATTCGATAATTTATCATTTAATTGGATGAGGATAATCACTACCATATCAAAGAAAACAGATTTTATGATACAAAACAGTTTAAGGTAATTATCCAAATTCAATTCTGGCCAAAAAAACCCATAAAACTGTAAACATACTGCTGAACTCATCGAGTCAACATATGGACTCGTCGAGTCCCCCCTGTCATACAACAATTTTTCAGTTTTTCCAGCTTTGAACAATTAGCTATGCATCTATATAACAGAAAACTACCCATGACTCTAATACCACTATTGGGTTTTGTGTACTATAACACTCCTATGGTGCACATACAACCCTAATAGCTTTGGATCTAAGTTTTCTCTAGTTATACATGCAATAAAAATTTCCAGAGCATAAAGCCTACAACTAGCATACAATTTGACATATGAATTACAAAAGTAAGTTAGAAGATTACCTCTTGTTGTAGCTTGTTGAATTTGCCCTTTCAAGAGCTTAGCACCCCAAGTGTTGTGCCTCAAACAAGTCACAAACATCATGAACAATTGGAAGACAAATGAGAGAGAGGTTAGGCACCAAAATCGTCCATACTTTTTGTAATGTCACTCTTAGGTCTGATTTTGGCTAAAGGGGTTACACATATATAGTTTGGAATTCCTAAGGTTTAACTTGTAAACCCTAGTCCATTTACTTAAGCCTTTAAGCAATCCAATATTCCATATGATGGGCCTTATGGACTAACTCTTCATGGACTCCCACATAGAATTAGTCCATCCTAATCAATATGGATCATTGGTCCAAAGTATAAATATTACTAATTGACTTAACTAGTCCCCGTTAATTTAATTAGTCTCTTTTGATCACTAAATTAATTCCAAATTAATTCTTGATCAATACTAATTAAATAATATGATTTCTCTATTAATATATTATACTTATAATATATTAATAAATCATAAATAACCTATTACTCAAATATCCATCCTATCAATTTTCCTGATGAAGGCAACCCGAAATGGACCATGCTACTCCTGGGTCAAGTACATACCAATTATAGTTATGGCTTAGACACCTAATCCAACATCTACTTGTATCATAAATATTCTTAGATTTTCCTTTACGCGTACTTGGCGAAATTACAGTTGGTTTCATGAAGCAAATTCCATGATCTATTTCTGGCGGGCCATACTTTCTTTTGTTAAACAACACCCCGTTATCATACAAACACTAAATTGATTAAACAAATTTTGTTTTATGAACAGTTATTTAAATTAATTTTCTTGCACTTACATCATATAAGCCACAATGACAACACCGGTCAGCTCATCTAATATAAGAAGTGGTTCAAAATCATCTCAAGTTAAGTACGTGTAACTATTGTACCCAAAAAGATCATTCTCACACTGCACTTTTATTGAATCAACCTTTATAACTTGTCCATTAACCATAATTGCAATCATATTCGAAATACTACTTTTATCAATTCTTATCCTTGTCTTTATCTATGCTCTGGTCCACCTTCTTTGCATGGTCACATTTTGTTTCTCCATTTCTTTTTCCTTCTTTTTACTCTTCTTTTTTGTTTCCTTCCATTTCTCCTGGTCCCATGGTTCTGTTTGTCCATCAACCATATTTGTAACGCTCGTTTTAGGTATCAATTTCTTTTTCAGAATTTTAGGGTTTTATACTGGAACTCGACAAGTTGGGGAGCTACAACTAGTCGAGTAGGGTTGATTTGTGGGATGAGGGATCTAGGACCTACTCGACCAGTCGGAATGCTTGAATCGACGAGTAGGCGCTGTAAAGGGAAAACCCTAATTTTAGGGTTTGCACCCTATATAATCTCCTTAAAAACCTTGAGGCTGACCTTCCATCAGCCTCCAAACCCTAAGAACGTATGTTCTAAACCCTAATCACCATTTCCTCTCATATTATGAGCAAGAGTGACTTTTGGAGCTTAAGAAGAAGAAGATAGTGAGAAGAAAGAGAAGATCCAGCAAACAAAGCTCTCACTCTTGAGCTTGATCATCTTTTGGACTATTATATGTCTTCAAGATTCGATTTTTATCTTAGAATATGACTAGATCTTGAGTTTACTCTTCATTTCCTATCATTCTTGTTGATTGCATGCATTGGGTTCATAAACTTTGCAACTTTATGAATCTCCAGGGAAAAATGGTCCCAAGGTGGGATAGATCTAGCTTTAGGTCAAGCAAGGATGCCATGCATGGGTTTTTTGGGTATAATTCCCCTTTGTGACCATTTTAACTTTAACACATGCATTGTACATGCATGTCCATAAAGCCTCCATCTTTGGAATGTTTTGAGGATTAGGAACTCTTATGGAAAGGAGGGATTCCAGATCCTTAGAGTCTTGAACCTCATGGATAAGCTTTTGAGCTTTCCAACCTTAGTTAAGGGCCTTAGAGCAATCAAAGTGGTTCTAGAGGATAAAGTTGGAAACTTTATCCTTATAGACACCGTTAGGTTTCAGATCTAAGCCCTGGAGTCCCTGCAATCGACATATAATAAGAATAAGCAAACAGGGGGTGGACTCACCGAGTTTCCCTGGAAACTCGACGAGTTGGATCGGGTTCCCCGTCTGACTGGACATTGAGTGAACTCGTCGAGTCGATGAGACAACTCGGCGAGTTAGCTAGGGTTTGTCCTGGTTTTCTAGACTCTGAAGGAACTCGACAAGTTGCTAGATGCACTCGACGAGTTGGGGTCAACATGGACTGTTGACCTTGACTGTTGACTGGGACATTGACCAGGGATGACCAAGTTTGACTTTGAGGGTATTTATGTTATTTCGGGATTTTGACAAGTTAATCACATGATGATTATAGGCAGTTGAGTTGGAGCTGCACTTTGGGACTTATCTGATCTTGTCGTATCAGTTCAACATTCTTGAGAGGTGAGTTTTCTCACCATACCAATGAGTCTAAGGCACCAAGGCCGGCCCATTTTATGATATGTGGATTATTGATTGATTATGTGTTATGTTAGTATGACATTTGCATAGAAGATCTCAGGGGGTTCCCGTCGTAGTAAATTGAGGCTATGTGGGGGTTCCAATGGCATTTGGTATAAGACCTTGGAGGGTTTCCATGGCATCCTGGTATATTTACATGTTTAGCTTGTATGATATTTTTCTTGGTCGTGAAGACCATGTGGGGGTTCACGTGGCAGTCAGGAAGACCATGTGTGGGTTCCCATGACAGGTAGTTAGGACCACGTGGGGGTTCCATTGGCACTAGGTATAAGAACTTGGAGGGTTTCCATGGCATCCTTATATGTTGTATGCATGGCTTATATGGTTTATGTAGCTTTTATAACTAATATGAATTATGTGATTATGTGGATTGTGTGGGGTATGCTCTGAGGAACTCACTAAGCGCTAGATTACAGTTTGTTGGTTTGTTTCAGGTACTTCTGAGCCTAAAGGCAAGGGCAAGGCTTGATGGTGCGGCATGCACTCTCCAACATTTGTTTTGATAGGACACTCTTATGTTTTGAATAAAATGTTAATGTTATAAATTTTGAAAACAATGGTCAATGTTACTTCACACTTTATGGGAATGTTTGGTTAATTAAAAATGGAAAATTTATTTGAAAAATTAGGTCATTACAAGTTGGTATCATAGCCTTGGTTTGAGGGATTTTGGCACACTCTCGGGTCTGTCGGGACTCAAAATAAGAAGATGGTAAAATTGTTTTCAAAAATAAAAGTAAAAACTTCTTAAACTGGAAAAGAGGAGAGTACAGTGCGCGTGATCGGCTGAGCCAAGTAAGTAGTTCCCCAATATGTTAGCCATGTTATACTGATATTTGAGTTATGATAATCGTATGGATCTTGCTATGTGTATGCTTTTAAAATTATATACGGTTAGGAGCTTATAGCCTTAGAATGATTGATTTGACCTTATTTCCTGTTCCTTGTTTGGTTGTGGTCCTAGGGTAGAATCTATTATTCGAAAGTCTATTTGATACTTTTCTGTGTATAATTTGCATGCATAAGGCAACCTGTTATGATGGGTCTGATTTTGGTTTGATGTGAGTAGAGAAAATCTTAGGTTAACCTAGGATTTGAGTAATGTGGTAGCTTGTGAGATATGCTTTGTTCTGGGACAAATTAGAGTTATCAGGTAGAACCTTGGGGAAGGTACATGTAGGTGTGGATGATAGTATTGGGCCCGTACTACTGAAAACACATGACATGTACCCGAACTGATGTTAGATCTGGCAACTCTAAAGAGAACCGGTGCGGGAGGATCCCCTCTTTGGACATCTTGATCATTATGAATTATGAAATTGCAGTTCAGCATGGTGGTGACACGATTTGGAGCAGGGGGATCAGGATCAGGATCCGGATCTAGGTCGGGCGACGGTACCGAGACCATTGATGAGAGGCTGTGTAAGCTCATAGCAGCCGAGGTTATGAGGGGCATCCTTGATGCTACCCCAGTGATTTTTGGGATGGTCAAGGAAGGGATGATGGAGATTATGGAGGAGAGGCTCAGGGCATTCAGAGCCGAGATTGCTGCAGGGCAGGTCGGGGCCCGAACTCCCTCGTTCCCGGAGTTCAAGGCGTGCGGGGCGCCGGAGTATTTGGGGTATGGGATCCCATAGTTAGCCGATGATGGGTAGCGGACATAGAGAACGCCTAGCGCACAAGTTCTTGCCGTGATGCAGAAAAGGTCAATTTTGCTTCATGTATGCTGAGAGATCGAGGCCTAGACTGGTGGGGAGAGGTGACTAGCCAGGTGGGGGCAGCCGGTCTGGATGAGATGACATGGGCAGAGTTTGTCAGACGTTTTGATCTGGAGTTTGCACCATCTATTGAGGTGCAGCGGTTGGTCAGGGAGTTTCAGGAGCTCCAGCGGACCACCGAGACTGTAGCGGAGATCACCACCAAGTTTCGGGAAGAAGCATTGTTGATCCCACAGTATGCTACAGATGAGGACACGAGGAGGATGAGGTATCATTCCATGCTGAGGGATGATAAATGTGAGTTTGTGAGCTTTACAGGGTGAAAAAACCTGAATGAGATGGTGGAGAAGGCCCGTGAGCAAGAGATGGAGTTGGAGTTATGCACTAAGCGGAAGCCCGAGTAAGCACATACAATATTAGGTCCGGCTAAAAAGCCTAAGACCTCGGATTCATCTAATAGGGGCCAGCAGAGCCGTAGCTGGTGTGCCAAGTGTAGGATATCTCATGGTGGAGTTTTCCGGGAGACGGGCCCGGTATGTTATACGTGTGGTCAGCCGGGCCACGTGAGCAGGGATTGCCCCAAGAAGGGCCTGATTTGTTTCAACTGCAACCAGACTGGCTATAATAAGGCCGATTGTCTGAGGTTGCAGGGAGGGGAAGGAGCAATCGCGGTGCCTGCGCCCGCCACACCGAGGATCGCTGATAGCCGCTCCGCTGAGGCGGATGTTACTGTGGTGAAGAGCCGCGCATTTCAATTGACCACCAAGGAGGCTCGGGCAGCACTAGACGTTGCGGCTGGTACGTATTTTATGTTCGTGCTCTACATTTATTTGCATTTCTTATTTGTATATTGTGCTTATCTATAGGGACCTTTTTGGTCAATGGTATTTTGGCTCATGTTCTATTCGATTCAGGTGCTATCCGATCATTTGTATCTCTTATGCTTAGCAAGAAGTTACGGGATGCGTCGGGGACTTTGGGTTCCCCGGTTGAGGTTGAGATTGCGGATGACCGCACTGTGAGTGTTGCGAGGGTAAATCAGGGTTGTCTCCTGAAGGGGTTGGGGAGAGGTTGCATGTCGATCTGGTTCTGATACTGTTGCGAGGACTGAAGGTGATCATAGGGATGCATTGGTTGGGGGCCAACGAGGCCATGATAGATTGCGAGTGCCAGCTGGTGAGAGTTCGAACCCCAAGTAGGGGAGAACTGGTTATTCATGGAGAGAGGGCCTCGCAGGGGCCAACCCTCTATTCAGCTGCGAGGGCTAGGAGACTTCTCCATCAGGGTTGTTCGAGAATCTTGGCGTACATCTCGGATACGAGGGTTGAGACCCCGACAGATTTGGGCAGTGTACCGGTTGTATAGAAGTATCATGACGTTTTCCCCTAAGAGTTACATGCAGTGCCCCCGGAGAGGCAAGTGGAGTTTCTCATTGATTTGGTGTTGGGTGCCGCTCCGATAGCCAAGGCACCGTACCAGCTAACTCCGCCCGAGATGCAGGAGCTATCTACGCAGCTTTAGGAGCTCCTAGATCGAGGGTTTATCCGTCCGAGCAGTTCCCTGTGCGGGAGCACCAATCTTGTTCGTGAAAAAGATTGACGGGTCACACAGGATGTGTATTGATTATCGAGAGCTGAACAATCTAATGGTGAAAAACCATTACCCGCTTCCGAGGATCGATGATTTGTTCGATCAACTGCAGGGTGTGTCTTGGTTTTCCAAGATTGATCTTCGGTCGGGGTACCATCAGATGAGGATTCATTATGAGGATATACCGAAGACAGCTTTCAGGACTCGGTATGGGCACTATGAGTTTTTTGGTGATTCCATTCGGGCTCACCAATGCCCTAGCAGCGTTCATGGATCTGATGAACAAGGTGTGTATGCCGATGTTGGATCAGTCAGTGACTGTGTTCATCGATGACATTTTGGTCTATTCTAATACCAAGGAGCAGCACGAGCAGCATCTGAGCGAGGTGTTGGAGACACTGAGGACGCAAAGGCTTTATGCCAAGTTCTCAAAGTGTGACTTCTTGTTGAGAGAGGTACAGTTTTTGGGGAACATCATGAACCAATAGGGTATTTTGGTTAATCCAGTCAAGATTGAAGCAGTGATGCGGTGGGAAGTACTGAAGAATACATCATAGATACATAGCTTCTTGGGTCTAGCATGGTACTATCGGAGATTCATTTAGGATTTCTCCAAGATTGCGGTGCCTTTGACTCGGTTGACCAAGAAGAATGTGACTTTTAGGTGGTGCCCAGATCAGCAGTTGGCTTTTGAGACCTTGAGATAGAGGTTATGTGAGGCCCTGATTTTAGCACTACCCGATGGGTTGGAGGATTTGGCAGTGTACTTTGACGCGTCTATCACAGGGTTAGGCGATGTACTAATGCAGAGGGCATGTGATCGCGTACGCCTCGAGGCAGTTGAAGCCTCACTAGGCGAACTACCCCAACTCACGATCTGGAATTAGGGGCAGTGGTATTTTCCCTCAAGATTTGGAGGCACTATTTGTATGGAGCTCGTTGCATCATCTTCACTGATCACAAAAGTTTGAAGTATTTGATGGATCAGCAGAGCTTGAACATGCGGCATAGGAGGTTGTTGGATGTACTGAAAGATTATTGTAAGTCCCCAATCTGCTTGTGTATCAATCAGATATGTTTGATGGTGCGGAATCCCGATCAAGCGGATGATGCCATATCAATAGAAGAAGAACGAGAAGAAGAATAACTTAAATCTATGATGTATTCAAAGATATGAGTGATGCTCCATACACATTAGATTCTCTCACATACATTATTCTTCTCTCTAAGTTTCTCTCTCTACAATATGCTCTCCTTCTCTTAGCCTTACCCTCTGAAACATGCACTCC
This sequence comes from Lactuca virosa, assembly GCF_052849685.1. Classification (NCBI taxonomy): domain Eukaryota; kingdom Viridiplantae; phylum Streptophyta; class Magnoliopsida; order Asterales; family Asteraceae; genus Lactuca; species Lactuca virosa. The sequence goes on along the minus strand of NC_136434.1, from coordinate 233,510,126 downwards.
TCACCCTATATATAGTAGACATGGGCCGTGAATGGGTTTACGGCCATAAACCTGTTCACGGCCGTAAACACAACCGTAAACACATATACAGCCGTAAACACCAAGTTGTTTACGGTCCTAGACATAAAAATACATTTTCCTAGAAAAGTAAAGTATAAACCAAATTTTGACCCAACAATCTCCCCCTTGGTTTATAGCTTTCTTTTCTAATTGACCCAAAAAACTCCCCCTAAAAAGTAGCTGGGTTTTTTTTGTCAATCTTCATTGGGATCTTGGCTTCAGTATTAATCTTCAAATTCTTCACAGCTTCAATATGAACATGATGAATCTTCAATAAATGACTTCATCTTGAGCAATTGGGCTTTTCTTCAGAATTTGGCATTGAACGCACGTTGGGTGAGGAGGCTTCTTGAAAAGATTCTTGAAAATTTCGCTTTGAGCTTGAGAATCTTCAGAGAGAATAATAGAGAAATCTAATCTTCTGGATCACTTCAGCGGGTACAAGATAGCAGCAAATTGATTGAGGAGGCTTCAATGCAATCTGTCACATAATCTTCAAGTACAGCTTCACCTTGCTTCTGGGATAGAAAAATTGAATGTTGAAAGAATAGTCTTCATTTCTTGCTCCTTCGAATGAGAATTCTTCGATTATCACGGATGAAGCCTTGGCTCAGAAATTTTCGATTCAGTCTCCATGAGTCTCATCTACATTTAAATTCACTTTTCAAGACAAAACAAAACTAAAAGAAAACTTAGCACACAATATTTTGTATTTTTCATATTTTCTAAAACAGAAACAAAAATATTTTTGGGTTTTTGATTTTTTTCTGAACAGGAAATAAAATAGAAATAACACTATAACAAAAATCAGAAAATTAAAAATCCAAAAATAGTGTTATTTCTGTTTTATTTCTTGTTCAGAAAAAAAATCAAAACTTAGCAAACAATATTTTTGGATTTTTCATATTTTTTCTAAAACAGAAACACAAATATTTTTGGATTTTTGATTTTTTTTCTGAACAAGAAATAAAACATAAATAATACTATTTTTGGATTTTTAATTTTCCGATTTTTGTTTGATTTTTGAATTTTCTGATTTTTTGTTTGCTTTTTGCAATTTTTTTTAATTCTCCCCCTAAATTTGTGTATAGAGGAAAACTATGAACAAATTTAACAAAAATAAAAAAAATATTTGGGATCAAAGTTGTCAAGCCATCCAATATCATTTATCAGCACACGCCTGCATGTCTAGATCTGGTCAATCACTAGTATTGTGGTCCACTTAAACACAAAGGATGTTGACAATTTGGACAGATTATAAGTGACAAGTCATTGTGATATATATTCCTAAATGGACATTTAGCTGACGACGACCAATGATATTGTTGGCCACTTAAATTAAGCAGCAAGATCTACAGACAACCTATTAAATGGTTCAATTTTAGATGTACTAGAACGTGTTTCCCACTTCCCAATATACCCCGGTAATCAAGAACTTCCAAAGAACTCCTTACTTTAGGTGAGTATTCAATCATTAAGAAAGAAGTCAGATATAGAAGTGCATATGTTGTATCCCAGGTCGGATGTCTTCCAATCACACAGAGGGAACACCATATGACTAACATAGATAGGGTTTAGAGAGATAGTAGAATGCATATGTTGTGTCCCTGGTCGGATCTTCCAATCACGCAGAGGGAACATCATATGGCTAACAGGATAGAAAGAATTTCATAGATATGGAAATATATAGAGATAGAGTTGCATATGTTTCATTCCAGGTCGGATATGTTCCAATCACGCAAAGGAAGGAACATATAACTGACAGATAGAAAGCAAGAAAATAATTTCCTACATACCTACTTTATCAGAACCCCCAGTTTCCCTATCAATACCGGAATTAAGGACATGAGTCCATACATCAAGGAAATGTTCAGACACAGTTCTATATAATTAACTTGTAGTGTATCTCGCAGGTTCCCATGTTTATCTCACTGCTCAATCTACCCGAGCGTCGTATTGTCAGTCCAAATGAAACTATCTAAGTACATATTGTCTAGTCCTTTCATTTGTCAATCTAAGTCTAGTCCTTTTGAATCCTTTGTGCCTACCAGCACATTGAACATAGAGTCTAGACAATTCGTCTTTAGTCCCTTACACATATTTTAAACTGCCCGTTATCAGTTTCTTGATATCACTTCCCAACACATCACCTGCAAGCACATTCCATTAACAACATATTTTTGGATTTTTTGATTTTCTAATGTTTTTGGATTTTTTAAAATTTTCTAATTTTTGTTTTGTTTTTATTTCTCCCACTAAATTTTTGCATAGGAGAGAAACGAAAGCAAATGCGCAAATTTATACTATCCTAAAACAAAAATTTGTCTTTGAAGAGAATCAGCTTAAGAAAAACTCAGGAGTATCGAGAAGAAAAATCAAACTGTAAGTCACCGATTGAATTTTCATCCAGAAGGTCTGAGAACAACACGTATAATCTCAGAACAGATCCGAAAATTCTTCATGTCATTAAGCACAAAACCCATGTGTGATCCTCTCCTTTCTTCCCTTCCCGTAAAGGACACATACTCTCAAACAAAGTTATGAATGTAGTACAGTTGAGATATGTCCCCTAGCAAGTGCCAGGAACAGCTACTATCAACAAACCGAAGTCTGATGATATGCCTCCATAGCTGCTTCGACACCGAGCGGGATCAGTTGATCTTTGGAACCCAGTCCATTATAAAACTAGATTGACCTTTGTCATCTTTGCAAGATACACTCTCCCATGACATGTCATGTTTATAAAAAACAGAAGATGTAGAAATATTAGAATCATTAGAAGATTTGGGAGATTGCACCTTTGGTACCCATCTGTAGTTGGATTTAACCCATTTATTGTTCGATATGATGGGTGCCTCAGTACTTGCTTTTGAACTAGAAGTCGATCGTTGAGATGACTTTGATTTTTGCTTCTTGACCGGCATTCCCTTCTTGACCTTGGGAGATGGATTCTTGGCCTTGGGATTTAAATTCTTTCCCTTCATGGCATTCCAGTCGCCATTACTTGAACGTGGCCTCGAGTGGTTTCTTTTGGAAAATCTCCCTCTTGGCTCATTTTTCCATCCTTTTGCGTAGTAGGGAACATATGCGCGATTAGGACAATTTCTGGCAATGTGTCCAGGTGTTCCATAGTGAAAGCAAGTCTGCTTCTTCATGTAGGAGTTGTTTCTTCCTGCCCCTGGTGGCGTATCCATGCCTTGTCCCTGGTTGTTCCCACATGCACACTTACAGCAGGCACTCTGTTTAGTTTGAATTGGTGGCCTGTATTTACCAACAGCAGGTTGATTAGTAGCAACTAAGTTAAAAGCAACAGATTCTGAGTTCAAGGAGTCATTGGTTTGATATTCATCAGAATTTGCAGAACTAGAATTAGTTATGTTCTCCTTGTCCTCATCCTCTACTACTTTACCTGCACAAGAAGTGGAAGCATTAGAATCGTTCAGCTCAACACTTTCTGGCACAACCACGGCAGAATTATCAAAGATATCATCAAATATATCGAAAAAGATTGAGTCATTAAACTTTGATACAATTTTACTATCAGACACACTCTCTTCAGCAGCTTGCTTGCAATGCCTTAAAGGTTGATCTGCATAAGAAGTAGAAACATTAGTACTTGCAACCTGAGGACCACATCCCGACACAAATACAGCAGGTTTGCCATATTTGAGATGTGCCTCTCTGTCCATTTCCTATTTTGTCAAAGGGTTATACTGATAGGTGTGATTAAAAGGAGGAGGCACTTTATCATACCCTAAACCCTTTGACTGATTATTTTTAAATCTCAAACTATTTTCCATCATTGATGCAACTACTTCACTCGACACATCAAATTTTCTGAAATTAAAATCCACATTTTCAAACTTATGTTTTAATGTGTCAAGTTCAGCAGTTAACTCTGCAAGTTGTTCTGTCAGATATCTATAGTTTGCTCTGATACCACTTGTAAGTCCCCAATCTGCTTGTGTATCAATCAGATCTGTTTGATGGTGCGGAATCTCGATCAAACGGATGATGCCATATCAATTGAAGAAGAATAACTTGAATCTATGATGTATTCAAAGATATGAGTGATGCTCCATACACATTAGATTCTCTCACACACACTATTCTTCTCTCTAGTTTTCTCTCTCTAGAAAATGCTCTACTTCTCTAGCCTTACCCTCTGACACATGCACTCCTCACCCTATATATAGTAGACATGGGCCGTGAATGGGTTTACGGCCGTAAACCTGTTCACGGCGGTAAACACAACCGTAAACACATATACAGCCGTAAACACCAAGCTGTTTACGGTCCTAGACATAAAAATACATTTTCCTAGAAAAGTAAAGTATAAACCAAATTTTGACCCAACAATTATGATTGCGAGATCTTGTACCATACAGGGAAGGCCAATGTGGTGGCCTATGCTCTGAGATGGAAAGCGGCAAGTGCACAGATTGGGAACGTTTGTTTGAGGATGACGGTGATCTCTGCTTTGTTGGATATGATCAAGCAAGCTCAGGTGGAGGGTGTGAATAAGGAGAAGTGGAAGGTAGAGCGGATTCGGGGTCAGTACCCCTTGTTTGTTCGGGATAGTCGGGGTCTTCTGAAACAGTGCGGGCGGGTGTGGGTACCGGTAACTGGAGGTATGAGGCAGAAGATCCTGGAGTAGGCACACAGATCCAAGTTCTCTATTCACCCAGGGGCCACGAAGATGTATAAAGATCTGAGGTTAAGTTACTGGTTGCCCTGCATGAAGCAGGAGATTGCGTGGTTTGTGGAGCGATGCTTGACCTGCATGAAGGTCAAGGCCGAACATCAACGACCTCATGGCAAGGATCAGCCAGTATCCCTTCCTATGTGGAAATGGGAAGAGATCACTATTGACTTCATCACGAAGTTACCGAGGACAAAGAGGGGTGTGGATGCCATATGGATTATCTTGGACAGATTGACGAAGAGTGCTCACTTTATTCCAATCTCCGAGAGCATCTACACTGAGAAATTATCGGATATTTACGTACGAGAGGTAGTGGCTAGGCACGGAGTGCCATCGTCAGTAGTCTCTGACCGAGATGTCTGGTTTACATCTAGATTCTGGAAGAAGTTCCACGAGTAACTAGGAACTCATTTACATTTCAGCACGGCGTACCACCCCGAGAGAGACGGCCAGAGTGAGAGGAGGATCCAGACACTCGACGATATGCTTCGGGCATGCGTATTGGAATTTGGAGGGAGTTGGGATACATACCTCCCACTAGCAGAGTTTTCATACAACAATAGTTATCATGCTAGTATCGACCGACCGCCATTTGATATGTTGTATGGTCGGAGGTGTAGGACCCTTGTTTGTTGGGGTGAAGTAGGGCACCAAGTAATGGGGAGCACCGAGGTGGTGATCAAGACTAGTGAGTTGATTCAGCAGGTGCTTGACAGATTGCGAATTGCACAGAGCCGTAAGAAAAGCTATGCGGACCGTCACCGATCGGATCTCGAGTTTCAGGTGGGAGATTTCGTCTTGCTGAAAGTGTCACCATGGAAGGGTGTCATTAAGTTTCGGAAAATGGGCAAGCTAGGGCCCCGATATATCGGACCATTCAGGATTACTGCTCAGGTGGGCAAGGTGGCATATTGTTTGGTTCTGTCGGACGAGCTTATCCAGATACACAACACCTTCCACGTGTCTCAGCTCCGGAAGAGTGTCACAGACGAGGCCACAGTTGTTTCTCTGGACGATATTCAGTTGGACTAGAGTTTGAACTATATAGAAAGGCCCGTTGCGATTTTGGATAGGAAGAACAAGGTTCTTCGGAACAAGGAGGTGAAGTTAGTGAAGGTGCAATGGTAGCACCAAAGAGGCTCTGAATGGACATGGGAGCCCGAGGATGAGATGCGAGAGCACTACCCGGATTTTTCGCATCAGCAGACTTCGAGGATGAAGTCTAGTTCAAGTGGGGGAGATTTGTAATGCTCATTTCAGGTATCAATTTCTTTTCATAATTTTAGGGTTTTATACTTGAACTCGACGAGTTGGGGAGCTACAAATTGTAGAGTATAGTTCATTTGTGGGACGCGGGATCTAGGACCTACTCGACAAGTCGGAAGGCCCGACTCGACGAGTAGGCGTTGTAAAGGGAAAACCCTAATTTTAGGGTTTGCACCCTATATAATCTCCTTAAAAACCTTGATGATGACCTTCCATCACCCTCCAAACCCTAACAATGTTTGTGCTAAACTCTAATCACCATTTCCTCTCATATTATGAGGTAGATTGACTTTTGGAGCTTAAGAAGAAGAGGATAGTGAGAAGAAGGAGAAGATCCAGCAAACAAATCCCTCACTCTTTAGCTTGATCATCATGTGGACTACTGTAAGTCTTCAAGATTCGATTTTTATCTTAGAATATGACTATATCTTGAGTTTACTCTTCATTTCCTATCATTCTTGTTGATTGCATGCATAGGGTTCATTAACTTTGCAACTTTATGAATCTCCAGGGAAAAATGGTCCCAAGGTGGGCTAGATCTATCTTTTGGTTAAGCAAGGATGCCATGCATGGGTTGTTGGAGTATAATTCCCCTTTTTGGCCATTTTGACTTCAAGACATGCATTGGACATGCATGTCCATAAAGCCTCCATATTTGGAATGTTTTGAGGATTAGGAACTCTTCTGGAAAGGAGGGATTCTAGATCCCTAGAGTCTTGAACCTCATGGCTAAGCTTTTGAGCTTTCCAAACTTAGTTAAGGGCCTTAGAGCATTAGGAGTGGTTCTAGAGGATAAAGTTGGAAACTTTATCCTTCTAGACACCTTTAGGTTTCAGATCTAAGCCCTAGAGTTCCTGCAATCGACATATCATCGGAATAAGCAAACAGGGGCGGACTCGACCAGTTGCCCTGGCAACTCGACTTGTTGGATCAGGTTCCCCGTCTGAATGGACATTGAGTGAACTCGTTGAGTCGATGAGACAACTCGGTGAGTTGGCTAGGGTTTGTCCCGGTTTTCTAGACTCTGAAGGAACTCGACGAGTTACTAGATGCACTCGACGAGTTGGGGTCAACATGGACTGTTGACCTTGACTGTTGACTGGGACTTTGACCAGGGATGACCAAGTTTGACTTTGAGGATATTTATGGTATTTCGGGATTTTGACAAGCTAATCACATGATGACTATAGGCAGTTGAGTTGGAGCTACGCGTTGGGACTTATTTGATCTTGTCGTATCAGTTCAACATTCTTGAGAGGTGAGTTTTCTCACCATACCAATGCGTCTAAGCCAACAAGGTCGGCCCATTTAATGATATGTAGATTGTTGATTGATTATGCGTTATGTTTTTATGACATTTTCATAGAAGACCCTGGGGGTTCCCGTGGCAGTAGATTGAGACCATGTGGGGGTTCCCATGGCATTTGGTATAAGACCTTGGAGGGTTTCCATGGCATCCTTGTATATTTGCATGTTTAGCTTGTATTATATTTTTCTTGGTAGTGAAGACGATGTGGGGGTTCCCATGGAAGGTAGTTAAGACCACGTGGGGGTTCCAGTGGCACTAGGTATAAGACATTGGAGGGTTTCCATGGCATCCTTATATGTTGTATGCATGGCTTATATGGTTTATGTAGCTTTTATAGCTAATATGGATTATGTGATTATGTAGATTGTGTGGGGTATGCTCTGGGGAACTCACTAAGCGCTAGCTTACAGTTTGTTAATTTGTTGCAGGTACTTCTGAGCATAAGGGCAAGGGAAAGGATTGATGGCGGGACATGCACTCTCCGGAATTTGTTTTCATGGGACAGTCTGATGTTTTGAATAAAATGTTAATGTTATGAATTTTGAAAACAATGGTCAATGTTACTTTGCACATTATGGGAATGTTTGGTTAATTAAAAATGAAAAATTTATTTGAAAAATTTGGTCGTTACAATATTTTCTGTCCCCTTTTTCTTTCTTATTACTTCCTATTAATTCTTTTACGGGTGTTGCATGTTTTTTCACTGTTGTTGCATGCTTTTTCATAGGTTCCTGCACCACTTTTCCCTAAAAAAATATAAAAAACAGAATGAAAAAGGAAGCTGGAAACAAAAACATGTTTGTTGCATTTGGTGTGAAGTGAACCAGGAAATAGGAATCACAAGAATGGAATGAACACACTCAATTATAAGAAAATATCAGGAAACAAAAGCATGTCTGGTGAATCATTTACTGAAGCTGAAAATGAACTCACTCAAATATCAGAAAAATTAAGAAAACCAAGGGTATTTTCGATATATAATGAAATGGAATCACAAGAATGGAATGAACACATAACGAGATCATGGAATTTGCCTAAAAAATCCATGGTTAAGAGACAAGCTTATTTTGCCTAAAAAATCCATGGTAAAAATTTGACAATGAAGGGTTGACTTTTGATCTTGAATCCGACAGAGGGAACATTTCTATTTCTTTGACTTATATTAGAACATCTGAGCTTACTTATGAACAGTTAATACAAAGTTCTTTAAGATCTTTCTTATTATATATAGTTTTTCAGGTAACTCTTACAAATCAGTTTCTACTGACTATGTTGAGAGAGCAAATAACATTAAATCTGTGTAAATGGTATGCGTAAAGAGTATTAACAGGTCAGAGCATCGAATAACTAAGTGTCTCGACCAACTTAGTATGTGCCCAAGTGCATCTTTAACCTTCACAATGTACTCCTCTTCAAGTGGAATAGGTCGTAAAGCTTTTTCTTGTAAGATTGTTTCCATCATAACTTGAATGTTTTAATATATTACGTAAAGGTAAAAAGTTATTAAGATCCAATTTTCTAAAAAAATGAAAATATATAAAGTAGTAATAATGCTGATTTTCATAAGACCCGAGGCACTATACTTCATTATTGATCCTTTAGCGAATACATTTGCGGCAAAGTCTACCACAAGAAGACATGAATTATCCAAAAAGTATAGTATGTTAGTTTGTAGAAAGAAAATACTTTAAAAATATGCATTTATACCCAGGACTTACAAGCGATTCTTCCGGTGGTTCTTTTTCAACATCTTCAAAAATGCCCCATATTTGGCAACTTGAGCGTGTGGAAACATTACATACACCTCTTTTTAGTTTCTCTAAGTCATCTTCAATTTTGTTGATTCATTTATCCATCCTCTCGTTCTCAATCTCCAAGTAAAGCTTATCATTCTTCGGTAAATAAAAGTATTGATGTGGCGTTATAAATTTACCCATCCCTCGTACATGCCCATGTTGTTCCTCAGTACCTAAGGCCTCTGTAAGCACATCATGTTTTCCACATATAATCTCTCCAAAACTTCCTGAATTCTGTGTAGAAACCACCACTTTGTTCTCTTCAACGTGAAAAAGAAGCATCTTGTTACATGTTGCCAAAAGTTTAAAAGGTAAAAATAAAAAAAAGTAATTGTGCATAATAAAACAAAAAATGGAGAACCAATGGGATCGATGGTTATGTTAGGAATCGGACCGGGTACACGCAGCGGAAACACACTATCAGACACACACAAACTCACGAGAAAATAAAGCAAGAAGGAACACAAGGATTTTACGTGGTTCAGATTCGGTGCAAATCCTACGTCCACGGGCTGCAACTAGAGATTTTAGTATTATGAGAAGATTACAATTATGATGACACTCTACACTTGATGTTCTCTCAAGTTTTTTGCACACTATATTCAATAGACAGAGGGTTATAAATAGCCTTACATAGACACCAAAGAAACAGAAAGACAAAAGCAATAAGATACTACCTAGTTAGTCAAAAATGAAGGCTAACATAATCTTTGGTAATATGAAATTCTACCCACTAATTTGGACTACTGCCAACTAGCTTTTACATTGATCAACAATTTTCTACGGCCATCTTCTTTGACCACCTTTTCCTTCACCTATTTTCTCCACCAACCAACAATCTCCCACTTGGAGAAAATAACCCAATAATTCTCCAGTAATCTTAAAACAACCAAGTCTTCCAAGCCTCCAGTTCCCAAGAACAAGCTAAACTTAGTCCAATTTCTCTAATTGCAGCCGCCACTCATCTTCAAGTACTAGAAGGGCCAGTTGAAGCTCCCACTAGCTCCAACTCAGTCGTGGCTAATCCCACCACCGACTCATCCTCTGTCTCAACCGGTTTGGACACTCCACCAGATCCAGAGATACACCGAGGACCAATAACACTCTCCAAACTTAGCAAACTTCCAACAGGAGAGAATTTTTCAGTCTTAGTCTTCAAAACCCAACGGCTCTTTGTAACTGTACCCGGAACACACCCCGTGCTCCCACTGTCATAGAATCTCCTGACTGGTTTAGACTTTCCGACTCGTTCAGCTAACATCCCCTTGGCTCCAGAATTCATGTTTGCAAAATGAACTCTCTTAGCCGTAGATTTAGCGAACCAGATTTTGTCTTGCTTAACAGGGACGGTCATACTTCCCTCAGCAGGTACCTCAACCATATACAATGACCCACACTTCATACCATGAGCAATCACCAGATTATCATTGACCACCCTCCATTTACCACCACCAAACCTTACTTCCAGTCCTTGTTTATCCAGCTGACCAATAGAAATCAATTTCTTTTTCAGCTCCGGAATAACCCTGACATTCTTCAGGCTCCATGTAGTTCCCAATTAAGTAACTAGATCAATATCTCCCATGCCCGTTACTTGAAGCATCTCGTCATTTGCTAACCGTACCTTTCCAAAATCTCCTTTTTTTAGATTCACCATCGTTTCCCCGTTGTCCATGGCGTGAAACGAAGCCCCTGAATCCATGACCCAAGAGTCTACAGAACTTTCCATACTGAGTATCAATGCATCATCCTCAGACACACTCTCAGCACCGGCAATGTTCAATTCTTTCTTTGGACATTGACTCTTAACATGTCCCACCTCCTGGCAGTTCCAGCACTTCACATTCTTCTTAGTTCTAGATGAACTTTTTCCCCGACTCCCACTGCTTCCACTATTCCTGCTATTCCCTCTACCTCTTCCGACATTTAATAAATCAGAAGAGGAAGATCCACCTTGATTCTTGCGTCTGATATCCTCGCCTAGAACCAAATCTCTAACCCCTTCAAAAGTCATACCACTGGTCCCCACGAAACTCGTAACAGCAGTAACTGTTCCGGACCAGCTATCAGGTAGAGAAGCTAGTAGCAGTGATGCTTGAGTCTCGTTATCAAATTTAATTCCCACAGATGATAATCTGGACAGAATTGAATTTAGATTATTAATGTGAACCGTAACTGAGCCTTCCTCATTCATCCTTGTAGTGAACAACTCCTTCATCAAGAACACCTTGTTAGCTGCCGATGGTTTCTCATACATATTTGACAGAGCCTCCATCATACCACGCGCCGTGGTTTCATTCATGATGTTGAAAGCAACGCTCTTCGTCAATGACAATGTAATAACCGCCTTGGCTTTCTTGTCCTTTGAGTTCCACGCATCTTCAACAGCTTTTTCCATTTTCTCCGGTTTGTCTCCGAGTACCACGTCCAAGTCTTTCTGACATAGTAATGCTTCTAATTGCATTTTCCACCAGCTAAAATCAGAACCGTTGAACTTTTCGATTACAACCTTGTCTTCAGCCATTACGACAAACAAGATACAAATCAGGTACACTCGTGCGTGAAAAAAAAATGATTGTACCCTCCAAAACCTCGCTAACCTGTCTCTGATACCAGTTGTTAGGAATCGGACCGGGTACACGCAGCGGAAACACACTATCAGACACACAGAAACTCACGAGAAAATAAAGCAAGAAGGAACACAAGGATTTTACGTGGTTCGGATTCGGTGCAAATCCTACGTCCACGGGCTGCAACTAGAGATTTTAGTATTATGAGAAGATTACAATTGTGATGACACTCTACACTTGATGTTCTCTCAAGTTTTTTGCACACTATATTCAATAGACAGAGGGTTATAAATAGCCTTACATAGACACCAAAGAAACAGAAAGACAAAAGCAATAAGATACTACCTAGTTAGTCAAAAATGAAGGCTAACACAATCTTTGGTAATCTGAAATTCTACCCACTAATTTGGACTACTGCCAACTAGCTTTTACATTGATCAACAATTTTCTATGGCCATCTTCTTTGACCACCTTTTCCTCCACCTATTTTCTCCACCAACCAACAGGTTACACTGCACTGCATTGCATAATATCAAAATGATTTTAATAGTGTTTTAACTTAAGTCTACACTATACATTGTTTAATTATAACTATGAGTTTTTTATTTACAAAATGAAAGATTAAACATAATAAAAAAGCTCATTGCTTATGTTTATAGGACTCCAAAGCTCAAGTAACTACAATTCACCTCATAATTGGAACCCTTCAAAGGACACATATATTTGATGTGGAAAATAGAGACACCTTGACACATAAAGCCACATGTCTAATAACAAACACAATTCAAACACAATCATATTTATCCAATTTCCACTATTTTTTAAACTAAAAATCTATTCTTTATTTTTCTTCAATGTTTAGTATTCTACTAAACTTTTGAAAAAGCTAGATTTGTGCAGAGTTGTGTATGCATGCTCATGTCTGTTTTGGGTGGATGATTAGGATGGAATCAAGGATGGAGAAAGGTATTCCATTCCTCTTTTTTTGGAATTGACACAATCGTCATTACATTCCAATTCCAATTCCAGTTCTAGGGTTTTCCTTTTCCTTTAACGTGCATTAAGGATTGCAAATGTTGCACATCAAATGATAAATGTTGCATGTGGTAGCAGTGGGCTCGTTACTCTCTTTGTTGAAATAATCAACAAGTAAGTAGCATCCTACTGTTATTTCTTTATATTATAAGATTTTTACTTATTATATAAATGGTATTATCCAGTTATTTGTATTATTTTGAGAAAGGGAATCCACAGATAACAAGTGTTGCAATCCAAGGGCTGATAGAGCTGATCAAAACTGAAATGCAAAGTGACACGGAGACACTTGATCAACACACTGATGCTTTCTTTACTTGTACCTTAAGGTACATACAGTTCCAGAAACAAAAAGGTGGGGCCATGGGTGAGAAGTTTGATACTATCAAACTTTTATAGCAACACTTAGTTTGTTTTCTTTTTTATATTTGTATAATTTGAGTATCCATGTTAAGAGCATATGTTTGAATAACACAAAGATCTGGTTTTCTAGAAATTTTACCTTGTGTTCAACTTGAGAAGCTTCATAAGGTAAGAAACCCTTGAATGTGTTCAATTTAGCATCATATTCATGGCTAGAAGGCACCTATTCCCCTTGTGTTGACTTTCTCCTGCTCTTTCTCTTCTATTACCAGGTTCTCTGGTCAACCGAGGAAGTTGACTTTGCGTGAATCGTTTCAACAGGAACACCAAGCTCAATAAGTGACTTCTGTAATAACTTAATCGGACCTAAGGCATGTAAATTTGAGCAGTCTCCAACGAGGTCAGGTGAGCCCAAGGTCGTAGGCGAGGAGAAGTCATCTGAAGGAGAAGTAACCTAACGTTGTCGGAGGAGAGGTGGTCGGCAAGGTGAGGCGGGGTGAGGCAAGGTCGCAGAGCCGATCGATTGTGGAGAGTATACTGACTGAGTGAGTGTTTTGAGTTTTTTTCAAAAAATCCCTAGAATATTAGTAGTACTTGCGATTTTTGTAACAAGGGACACACATTTCATTAAAATTATAAAACGACAGTTATAGAGGACGCGCGTTTAAGATAAATCACCCTCCGTGTTTTTAATTTTTTCTTGAGACACTAATTTAAGGGCACACAATAATGCATGATCTAAATCCTTAAATTTTTTGGAGAGATGAAACTATTTTAAGGTCACTCTCTTTTGCGTAACACAAATCCGTGTGTGTTGTGGTTTGCGTGTCATTAAAGACATCTATTCTAGTAGTGCATGTTTGGTTCCTCTAGAATGATATCCTCACCCACATCAGATCCTGATCCAGGACAAATTGTTCCAATGAATGGAATTAAGTGATAATCATTTGAGCGTCTCGATGTTTCTGGGAGAATCTCTTCGATCACATAATTATTTCTCAAGTCGTGAAGTTTCCAAAAGTGACATTAGATCTCTGCAGGGTAGGTCATGTCATTAATTGGGAAATAAAAGGTCCTGTCAGGTGGGACATATGTGTGTTCAGCATCAAACCGTGGTGGAGATTTCTTCCTGGTGTTGTATCCATTTGACCAACCCGAATTATAGGTATTGTCTACAGATCCGTTATTGACAAGATTTTTCATTGCTTAACTTTCATTAAAGAACTTTTCTATTAATTGATTCAAAGGTACAATTTCAGCTAAGGTTAAATCCCATTGATTGAAAGCAAGATCTAACTGAGTTTCACTAAGCAACCTAACATCTTTCTCTAACTTCAAATCTATTTCTAACATACTGCCCTTAAGCTTGTTGTCTTCTAGTATTCCTCTCAAGTGATACAACTCTTGGGTCGCTATGTTCTTTTCATCTTAGGCTTTTGTTATAATCTGAAAGGACGTCAACAACATTTGAGTAAGTTTTTCTAGATGTGGTTCACAATCATGCATGTTATAACCGTTTGACTGAATCATAAATTTTACATATTCAACGATGCTGGTGTTTCCTTTCTTTTCCATGAAGCAGTATGTCTTCTTCAACTTTGTGGACCTCTCTTCGGTGTCAACACTTTTTCTTGCAACAAGACAAAACTTGCCTCGCTTTGTCTTGTTATCGTTTTCATCATCTTCATCTCTCGATTACCATACTTGATGGAATCTTCTTACTTGTGCTACAAAAGCTTTTTCGATTTATTTCTCTTTGTCTTCAACCTCCTGGGCCATTCTAAGGTAGAATGCTTTGTCCTTCACTATGTTTGCTTTACAGTCTACAGCAAAGGGATTTTCTTTGTGATATTTATGGCATATGAGAACTCTATCTCTCTTCTCTTTGGTATCTTATACTGTCACACCCCGAAACCAAGGATGGCGGAAACGTCCGGGGGTGGAGGACTTCATGTATAGTATCACAACAATGAGTATAATAGTGCTCAAAGTAAATACAACCATCATAAATATAATTGAAAAGGTTACACCATAGTATATGTTTACATGTTTCAAAATCAATTACATTATGATGACAAAATGAACTGTTTGACGATTTAACGTCCCATCCTCAAGATGTTGTTGATTTCCTGTTTCACTGATTTTCTGAGAATACAAGTAGTTTTGAAAAAGTGTCAACAATTAAGTTGGTGAGTTCATAAGAGTTTTATTTGAGAAAGAAGTCGTTTTCCCTGTAAAAGCGATAGAGTATGATTCCAGAAAATCCAATATTTTCTTTATTAAGTGTGAAATGAAAGCTCCTATGTTATGCAATAATGTATCCTAGAAAGACCCGTAGATTCCTTCTATAATCACCCAGTGTATATAAGTTATATAAAATTTAAGTTAAATAAACCGTCGAATATAACGGGTTTGCCTTAGGTCCACAACCAAACAAGGAACAGGAAGTAAGGCGGGCCCACCAATTCTATGTTGATTGTGACTAGATTCTTATATAACTCTAGCATATACACTTAGCAATTATAGCTGAAGTCTAACAATTCTAGATGAGATGTACTGTTAATAGAAATGTGATTCCAAAGAAAATCCAATATTTTCCTTATAAAAGTCATGTAGTCCTAAATTCCAGGACCGAGAGTATGAGTGTGTTTTATACTTATAACGTGTCTGTAGTTTTAAATAGATAAAACCCCTTTTTAAAGTAGAATTTTCCCTGTAAACTTGAAAGATTGTTAACTCCCTATGTGAGTCGTTATAACCATACTACGACCGGATGACCTGCTGCGACGTTCTTCAGACGTCGGAATGTTAATGACATTTGTCACCCCCGATCGGCCGATCGGACTTATGCAAGCAGCAAGGGTGTGGGTTGTCAACCCCAATATAGATCTATACACAATTATCATGCTCTCCCTACAAGAGACTCTGGTTATAACTAATTCAGGAATTTTTAACCAGTAGTCAAAGAGTACAATGAAGACGTGTCTCACAATTTACGTTAACTAGTTTACGTATAGTTTGAGTATTAAACCCCTTCCGTGGTGGAAGTGAAATCACCTTTTATGAAAATACATTAGTGATATGTATCCATAAACTATTACTATTATAGTTTATCAAGTAGTATATGAAAAAACCCATTTGTTTTTAGAGTAAAACCTTTTCCATGTAGTATGCTTTAATCGAAAATTCATAAACTATACTTAATGTAGTTTATTATATGTGTTCGAAATGAATGGAGGAAAAACCTTAACATGAATGACTAATTTCTGTTTATGATGGTAAACTCATAAGAATGCATCCAAACATTTAGAAACTTATTGTTATGCACTTTGCTCAACATACTACAAAGTGTTGTTAATATGGTAAGCTATGTAACTAGTTTTTAACCTTTCTGCATTGTTTTAAAACTATCATAGAAAAATCATACGAAGTTGAAAACTGAATCCGTAAACTCTGAGAGTTCATAAAATGTGTGTAGTTTATTCATAATTTTTATTATAATTTTTAGAAGTCTTTAACTTGTGTGAAAACGTTCATATTCACAGACTGGTCCGAATTCGTTTCTGAAATGATAGGTCGTTTTGTAAAAATCACCATAAATCGTAGAAAATTCGTATGTAGATGTGCAAGTAGTCATTTTAAAGGTATGAACCTGACCTATTTGAACATTAAACAGTTTTGAAAGATATTAAGTTTAAGATAGTCAAAACAGTCCGTGAATGGAACTAAACTTTCCTGTTGGAAGCTGATGTTTGAGATTTGTTAAGTTTTGGTATTTTAACTTGTATTCCCCCCCCCCCCTAAAACTTGAAGAAAACATGAAAATGTGGGGGTATGAACTCACCTTGAGTGATTTCAGTAGATGGATGATGAATAAAAGGAGTGTTCAACTCAAGAACACTTGGGAGATGCTTGAAGATTCGAAGATCTAACAACAAATATGATGATATTTGTGTAAGGAACCCTTGATTTGAGTGAAGAAGTGTAAGGAAAACAAGTGAGGGATGAAATATCTTACCAAAGGTGGATAAGAAGCCTTAGAACTCCTGGAGAATTCGAGATTTTGGAGAGAAAGGAGAGAGAAAAGTGTGTTAGTTTATGGTGGGAGTGAAAGAGATCTAGGAGATTGTGAGATGTATTTACTCTTTATGTGGATGAAGGAAGCTTGTGGGGGAAGGATAAAAGTACAATGAGTGGACAAGGCTGATGTGAATAGTGACTGAGGGTGTCATGGAGTGGGTATGGGAGGTAGCTTGTGTCTTTGCTTTATGGAAAAGTCAACACTCCACCTTTTGTACTTTGCCTTTGACCTTAAGAAAAGTGTGGGATTTAATACAAGAATCCTTAGAATAGGCATATTTTATGATCTTGGAAGGTTAAAAATAATAAAATAATGATTTATACGAAAATCTCGTGCGAAAATCATCGAAAACGGGCTTAAAACGTGAAAGTAGTTGAAAACCGGGCAAAGAGGCGAAGTCTGCGAGGATCCGAGGTCAGCAGTGCAGGTTCGGTCCTAGAAGGCCGAGGACCGAAGGGAGGTTCGGTTGTATGAGGACGACCGAAGGCGAAGTTCTCAGGAGTGAACTTGTCAGAAGCGAAGTTGGGCGAGGAGGAACCGAGAGCGAAATGGACCGAACCCGAAGGTGACTTCGGTTCTTAAGAGGCTTCGGTTCTAGGGGTAGCTTCGGTCCCATCAGCAGAGTTCGGTCCTCCTAGTTCGATTCTTAAGGCTTTTCGGTCCAGGATGCTTCTTAGGGTTTCGCCTCTAAGAGGTTCGGCTCTAAGAGGGTTCGGCCCTAAATGGCTGTTTTTCAAATAAACTTCCCGTTTTGCGCGGTTTCTGACTAAGTTAAGGGTCGGGATGCCCCAAATGATTTTAAAAAGTTGAGGGAGGTTATGAGAGAGATTTGGGAGAGATTTCACATACTTGGAGAGATTTGGGAGACATTTCACATACTTGGAGAGATTTGGGAGAGATTTCTCATACTTAGAGAGATTTGGGAGAAATTTCACATACTTGGAGAGATTTGGGAGAGATTTGAGATAGAGAGAGATAGAGCGAGAGAGGTTTGAGAGAGACTTTGTTTGTGACCTTTTTGGATGTTTAGCTTTGCCACGCAAGGTTTGTAAATCCCGTTAAGCCTCGTTATGAATGTTATACGCCCTCGAGGGGTATGGAATAATGTGTTGTCAAGTAGTTTCATCACTTACCCTGATTAGGTTTTAGAATTTCCGAACACGTGAAAAATCTAAGTGATACTTTGTATTAAGATCGCGAGTTGTACAATAGGAAACATAACGGAAACCATAATATACAAGGGTTAGATGAGTTGACCGATTTAACTTATTGACTTTATTTGACTTTGACTAGACTAAAAATCGACGGTTGTCACATCATCCCCCCGTTAGAAGGAATTTCGTCCCGAAATTTGCGTTTTGACTGGGACTATGAGAGTTTGGGGAAAAGATGTGGGTACTTTTCGTAGCACATGGAATTGATATGGTAAGGACCAAGCCATCTTGCGTTAATTGACAACGTTTGGACATCTTATTGTAATTGGTGTTAGGTCGATTAAAATCTACAAGTGATTGTTTCGGGGTGATGGTGTATTCTATGTATATGCCTTTATGATGTCCGCTTTATACTTGGTATTACTACTGCGAATATTTTATAATGTAATTAGTGAGTTCTAGTAGTACGAGTGCTTCGACAATTAATGACGAAATTTGCAATATAAGTCCTACCAGATCTTTTATAATCGCTTGGTGTAAACTAGTCGTATATCATTAAGATTGCAAGGGGATTCGGATGAGTGACCCCGCCTTAAGCCCACAACCAAACAAGGAACAGGAAATAAGGCGGAATTATACATCCTAAGTCTATGGAATCTTAATGATATATAACCATGATGTTTACACTAGCCATCATAGATTCACCAGTATGCTTTAATCGATGCTAGATTTAGTAAAAAAAATTAAAATCGAAACGTTGATGTTAGAACATGTACTGATATTTACGGGCGGTTCCGGGGTGGTCTCTCCTACGGTGATCATAAGTACCCTTCCACCATCACCAGCATTCCTTGCTCTTGGGCTGTCTCTTTTAAAGTGTCCCGTTTCGCCGCACTCGTAACAGGCTAGGCTTACTCCAGTGCCAGGGACCTGGGTGATGGGTTGTGCTGGTGCCTTACAGAAACGGACAGTGTGCCCCTTTCTGTTGCAATTTTTGCAATGCATCTCCCGGCAAACCCCAGTGTGATGGAAGTTACACTTGTTGCATTTCGGAAGGATTCCAGCATATCAATTTATGGGTGCTGGTGTGGCATGGGCTGTGGCATCATGAACAGCAACGATCTGTTGCTTCTTAGGGTAGTCCTGGGCCGGTTGGCCCTTTTTGTTGTTCCAAAACTTTCTTTTGTTGTTTTCCCCTCTTGCCTGCTCAGGGGTGGTTGTCACAGTGTCATGGCTGGCCCTATGGTCGATGAGTTGTTGCGCCAACTCCTTGGCACCGTCGAGGGTAGTTGGTCTTGAGGCCAACACGCTATCTTGAATTTGGGAGGACAATCCCTAGAGGTATCGCTCCAGCTTTTTGTCTTCCGGGGTGACCATAGCGGGACAAAGGAGTGCTAGGTCACAGAATCGGACGGTATAGGTTGCAAGGTCAGAGCCTGTCATCTTGAGGTTCCACAGTTCTTTCTCTAGCTTTTGCACTTCGCCCCTTGGGGAATACTCCCTCAGCATCATTGCCTTCAAGTCCTCCCAGCTTATCGAGTTAGCCACTGTAAGCGTCAGTGACTTAACGTGGCCGTTCCACCACGTAAGGGCCCGGTCGGAGAAAGTGCGAGCTGCGAATTTGACTTTGTTCGCTTCGGGGCACGCAGAGATCTCAAAGACATATTCGGTCTTCTCGAACCATTGCATCAAATCGATGACTCCCCCACTACCATTGAACGAATCGGGTTTGCCATTAGTGAAGTTCTTAAAGGAACACTCTCTCGAACGCCCTTGGCTATCTCCTTGAGTGGAGTTATTAGCACCGCTCCCTGTCCTCCTTGCACCATCAGTGCTTATTTGAGACATGGCAGCTGTTACTGCGGCCGTGACCGCAACTTGGAACATAACAGGATCATATTGGGGAGGCGGCGTTGGTGGATTTGTTTGCGTTCCGCTAGTGCATTTAGCAGACCTACAAGGCGGCATCTTTCTGTTATAGAATTTCAAAGACGAAATGAGTATAAGTCTTTTAGTAATGGTTATTAGTCGGGCATCGTAAAACTAGGTTATTAGTTTTCAAGTATAGTATTTCCCGATTTTTCGAATGTGGCAATCAATTCATAGTAGAGGTCTATATAAATAAACTTATGAATTGAGTAGTAATGACTCGAATGTAATCTTGTAATCTTTGTTCCACGCCTGATCCACTCCTAAGATCACTTGGCATATACCAGTTGTGTATAATTAAGGTCCAATAGGCCGTTGAACTTAATGAGTCTGCCCTAGGTCCACAACCAAACAAGGAACAGGACCTGAGGCGGACTCATCATTTCTAAGTCGATCGTCTCTTAATTACACATAATCTTGAGGTATACATTAAGCAATCTTAGAGTCACCATAAGCAAATCGTTTGTAATACCAGGTTATGAAGTATGTGGTAAACTCCCAATGAAATAAAATGCATGCCAATTTTATTGATATACTCTAGTTCATAGAGTTCAGGAAAGTTTGACCTTATATTAGGTCTATATTTCGTTAATGTAAGGAAAAACTTTGACGGTGACACGACCCCTTGAATAGTGTAGTCTCTAAATTTGAAGGGTCGAATTTATGTATATGACGGGGCAGTGTTCAAACGCATGCCAAGAGTTTGAGTATGTAATGGTATGTCAGTAGTGTACACACTACTCGTGGCGGGTGATGTTCCGTGGGCCATAGAATGAAGACATGAAAGTTTGCGTTGCCCTAACTTTGCCCTGGCTTCTGCCATTTGATGTTCTGTTTTTACCACGCGTTTTCTCTAACGCTGTTTGACGTTCCCGATACTCTCTAATCTCGGCTCGATTTGCGGTCACTTCCCTCTGAAGGCTTTGATGTGTTCTTTGATCTGTTCGTGGCCTCCACCCAGGTGACGAAGGCGAATTGCAGCGATCTTGGTGGTAGCGCCAACCTCCATGATTTCGGCTTACCGTTGCTCGTGTTTGTATGCTCAAGTGAATGATGTGGCATATCATGACAAGGAGAGCCCTGTCTACTAATCCTCATCTGCTAAGGTTGTAGAAGCCTCATCCATGTCATAGGGAGGGTGTTGGCGTTGTTCCCAACTCCGTCTCTATAAATATACGGCTTATCGAGGTGTCGGGGCATGGAAGTCTCGTCGGGGTCTTCTACCATTTCTTCTTTTCCTTTGTTTTCCTTCGGTTTCTCTTCCTCTCCCTTCTCTTCCGAATTGTCTTCGGGGTCTTCCTCTATTATTTCTTCAGAATCCTCTTCGAATTTCTCTCTGATCCAACCACCATTTTCCTGGTTAGGAAGAATAGGGTCTCTTGGTAGTTGAGCTCCCGTCACGTTGCTCGTGCGAGAGTAGGGGTAGAAGAGATAATTAATAGACGTCTAATCCTATATTTACTTATAGGAGGGTGATCCTCGTTAGTCACGTCTAAAATCACATGGTGTATACCAGTTATACATAATCTGAGATAGATTAGACCTTCGAATAAATGACTCTACTCTAAGTCCACAACCAAACAAGGAACAGGAAGTAGAGCAATAGTCATAGATTCTGAGTTATAATATCTTTAATTATGTATAACCTTAGCGTATGCACTCAGTCATTATAGACCTACTAATAGGGGTCTTTAGTTTTCACATAAGTTGGTTATAGTATCACCAAATACTCCTATAGTATTTTAATGTTTGTCTTATGTTTTCAATGTTTCTTTATAGATAGAGTTGGTAAGTTTTTAGACTTGTTGCAACACCACAACCATTCTCGGGCATATGCTAATCACTTCTGGGATAGATATAGTTGATCAGGCTATGTCATTCCCAGACCTGACTATACATCCCCAAGCCTACTTGTGTCGTTTAACAATCACCACTTTTGTTTTGTTCTAGTATGATGCTGACCTGAGTATGTATGCATGCATGTATACTTTTAACAAGAAACTATTTATTTCTAAAAGTATAGTTATTTGAAAATGTTTAATCAGAGACTTTAGTCCCGATGCATTTATAGTTTGTATATCTTATGTGGTTCGATATACTTAGTTCACTATAAACAATGCTCTGATACCAATCTGTCACACCCCCAAACCAAGGATGGCGGAAACGTCCGGGGGTGGAGGACTTCATGTATAGTATCACAACAACGAGTATAATAGTGCTCAAAGTAAATACAACCATCATAAATATAATTGAAAAAGTTACACCATAGTATATGTTTACATGTTTCAAAATCAATTACATTATGATGACAAAATGAACTGTTTGACGATTTAACGTCCCATCCTCAAGATGTTGATTTCCTGTTTCACTGATTTCCTGAGAATACAAGTAGTTTTGAAAAAGTGTCAACAATTAAGTTGGTGAGTTCATAAGAGTTTTATTTGAGAAAGAAGTCGTTTTCCCTGTAAAAGCGATAGAGTATGATTCCAGAAAATCCAATATTTTCTTTATTAAGTGTGAAATGAAAGCTCCTATGTTATGCAATAATGTACCCTAGAAAGACCCGTAGATTCCTTCTATAATCACCCAGTGTATATAAGTTATATAAAATTTAAGTTAAATAAACCGTCGAATATAATGGGTCTGCCCTAGGTCCACAACCAAACAAGAAATAGGAAGTAAGGCGGGTCCACCAACTCTAAGTTGATTGTGACTAGATTCTTATATAACTCTAGCATATACACTTAGCAATTATAGCTGAAGTCTAACAATTCTAGATGAGATGTAGTGTTAATAGAAATGTGATTTCAAAGAAAATCCAATATTTTCCTTATAAAAGTCATGTAGTCCTAAATCCCAGGACCGAGAGTATGAGTGTGTTTTATACTTATAACGTGTTTGTAGTTTTAAATAGATAAAACCCCTTTTTAAAGTAGAATTTTCCCTGTAAACTTGAAAGATTGTTAACTCCCTATGTGAGTCGTTATAACCATACTACGACCGGATGACCTGCTGCGACGTTCTTCAGACGTCGGAATGTTAATGACATTTGTCACCCCCGATCGGCCGATCGGACTTATGCAAGCAGCATGGGTGTAGGTTGTCAACCCCAATATAGATCTATACACAATTATCACGCTCTCCGTATAAGAGACTCTGGTTATAACTAATTCAGGAATTTTTAACCAGTACTCAAAGAGTACAATGAAGACGTGTCTCACAATTTATGTTAACTAGTTTACATATAGTTTGAGTATTAAACCCCTTCCGTGGTGGAAGTGAAATCACCTTTTATGAAAATACATTAGTGATATGTATCCATAAACTATTACTATTATAGTTTATCAAGTAGTATATGAAAAAACCCATTTGTTTTTAGAGTAAAACCTTTTCCATGTAGTATGCTTTAATCGAAAATTCATAAACTATACTTAATGTAGTTTACTATATGTGTTCGAAATGAATGGAGGAAAAACCTTAACATGAATGACTAATTTCTGTTTATGATGGTAAACTCACAAGAATGCATCCAAACATTTAGAAACTTATTGTTATGCACTTTGCTCAACATACTACAAAGTGTTGTTAATATGGTAAGCTATGTAACTAGTTTTTAACCTTTCTGCATTGTTTTAAAACTATCATAGAAAAATCATACGAAGTCAAAAACTGAATCCGTAAACTCTGAGAGTTCATAAAATGTGTGGAGTTTATTCATAATTTTTATTATAATTTTTAGAAGTCTTTAACTTGTGTGAAAACGTTCATATTCACAGACTGGTCCGAATTCGTTTCTGAAATGATAGGTCGTTTTGTAAAAATCACCATAAATCGTAGAAAATTCGTATGTAGATGTGCAAGTAGTCATTTTAAAGGTATGAACCTGACCTATTTGAACATTAAACAGTTTTGAAAGATATTAAGTTTAAGATGGTCAAAACAGTCCGTGAATGGAACTAAACTTTCCTGTTGGAAGCTGATGTTTGAGATTTGTTAAGTTTTGGTATTTTAACTTGTATTCCCCCCCCCCCCTAAAACTTGAAGAAAACATGAAAATGTGGGGGTATGAACTCACCTTGAGTGATTTCAGTAGATGGATGATGAATAAAAGGAGTGTTCAACTCAAGAACACTTGGGAGATGCTTGAAGATTCGAAGATCTAACAACAAATATGATGATATTTGTGTAAGGAACCCTTGATTTGAGTGAAGAAGTGTAAGGAAAACAAGTGAGGGATGAAATATCTTACCAAAGGTAGATAAGAAGCCTTAGAACTCCTGGAGAATTCGAGATTTTGGAGAGAAAGGAGAGAGAAAAGTGTGTTAGTTTATGGTGGGAGTGAAAGAGATCTAGGAGATTGTGAGATGTATTTACTCTTTATGTGGATGAAGGAAGCTTGTGGGGGAAGGATAAAAGTACAATGAGTGGACAAGGCTGATGTGAATAGTGACTGAGGGTGTCATGGAGTGGGTATGGGAGGTAGCTTGTGTCTTTGCTTTATGGAAAAGTCAACACTCCACCTTTTGTACTTTGCCTTTGACCTTAAGAAAAGTGTGGGATTTAATACAAGAATCCTTAGAATAGGCATATTTTATGATCTTGGAAGGTTAAAAATAATAAAATATGGATTTATACGAAAATCCCGTGCGAAAATCATCGAAAACGGGCTTAAAACGTGAAAGTAGTTGAAAACCGGGCAAAGAGGCGAAGTCTGCGAGGATCCGAGATCAGCAGTGCAGGTTCGGTCCTAGAAGGCCGAGGACCGAAGGGAGGTTCGGTTGTATGAGGACGACCGAAGGCGAAGTTCTCAGGAGTGAATTTGTCAGAAGCGAAGTTGGGCGAGGAGGAACCGAGAGCGAAATGGACCGAACCCGAAGGTGACTTCGGTTCTTAAGAGGCTTCGGTTCTAGGGGTAGCTTCGGTCCCATCAGCAGAGTTCGGTCCTCCTAGTTCGGTTCTTAAGGCTGTTCGGTCCAGGAGGCTTCTTAGGGTTTCGTTTCTTAGGGTTTCGCCTCTAAGAGGTTCGGCTCTAAGAGGGTTCGGCCCTAAATGGCTGTTTTTCAAATAAACTTCCCGTTTTGCGCGGTTTCTGACTAAGTTAAGGGTCGGGATGCCCCAAATGATTTTAAAAAGTTGAGGGAGGTTATGAGAGAGATTTGGGAGAGATTTCACATACTTGGAGAGATTTGGGAGAGATTTCACATACTTGGAGAGATTTGGGAGAGATTTCACATACTTGGAGAGATTTCTCATACTTAGAGAGATTTGGGAGAGATTTCACATACTTGGAGAGATTTTGGAGAGATTTGAGATAGAGAGAGATAGAGCAAGAGAGGTTTGAGAGAGACTTAGTTTGTGACCTTTTTGGATGTTTAGCTTCGCCACGCAAGGTTTGTAAATCCCGTTAAGCCTCGTTATGAATGTTATACGCCCTCGAGGGGTATGGAATAATATTTTGTCGAGTAGTTTCATCACTTACCCTGATTAGGTTTTAGAATTTACGAACACGTGAAAAATCTAAGTGATACTTTGTATTAAGATCG
The DNA here is from genome assembly GCF_052849685.1 of Lactuca virosa. Classification (NCBI taxonomy): domain Eukaryota; kingdom Viridiplantae; phylum Streptophyta; class Magnoliopsida; order Asterales; family Asteraceae; genus Lactuca; species Lactuca virosa. The sequence goes on along the minus strand of NC_136434.1, from coordinate 233,484,315 downwards.
CGAGTTGTACAATAGGAAACATAACGGAAACCCTAATATACATGGGTTAGATGAGTTGACCGATTTGACTTATTGACTTTATTTGACCTTGACTAGACTGAAAATCGACGGTTGTCACATCTACGGTATGAGAAAGTTTGTATTCATTTGGTGCTTCAGTCGTGTTAGTAAGCATCAAAGGAGTGCTCTGAGACTGTGGTTGATATTGTGGGTTTCTAGGGTATCTGGAGGGTTGAGGAGAGAGGTGTGGAGTGTTGTTCTGAGTATTGTAGCTACGGTTAAAAGGAGGGCTAATGAATTGCTGATTTTTATGGTAGTTTGGTGGTGGAAGCTAATTGAATTGTTGAGTAACCAGGGCTAAAGCATTTTGAAATGCTTCTTCGTCATCAGGTTGCATCTCCGGTTCAAATGACTACAATGTGTCGTCATATGATGTTTTGTCTGAGGACTCTCTGGTATGAGGATATTGAGGTGGTATGTTGGTAAACTGTGTTGAGTGAGCGACTAAGCCGAGTGGTCCGCCAAGATCCATGAAGTCTTTCATTACCGTAGACTCTTGAGCTTGAAGTTCACAGTTGAGTTTGTACAGTGATAGAGTTTTGGTTTTGTTGTCACCTTGTACTATAATCTTTTCCACGGTCCATTGCATTCAAAAGCCATTCAGGAGCTGTAGATTATTTCATGATAACTTTGAGTGATTCCTGCATTTGAGAGTTTGATAACAATGAGGTTGAATCTTTTGGAAGAATCATCAAGACTTTCTCCAGGGAGAGCTTTGAAGCTATTGAAATCCTTCAAGGTTGTGGTTAGCTTCTTGTCTTGAGCTTGTTCAGTTCCTTCATATAGATTCTTAAGAATATCCTAGGTTTCTTTTGCAGATTTATAGTTAATAATGAGATCAAAATGGTCAGGAGGAATTCCACAAGAGATTTCATAGAAAGCAATTTCGTCTTTCTCAGTTTTTATGTCATCGTTAGTAGGTCTGGTCATGGTAACTTGACCGCCTCTAAGTCTAGTTCGAGTTCCATCAGTGACAATGGGAGTAAGGACAAGTATATGTGGTCCTTTCTCTACAGATCTCCAAACATCCTTATCAAGTCTTCTTAAATATCTTTCCATACGTTGAAACCAGTGATGATATTCACTTAAAACAAGTATTGGTGCTCGATTAGAACCTCCAACACTGTTTGATACATTTAATGAGTAAAGTTGTTCCATTTTCCTTGTTTTGAAATATATGAACTAAGTGGTATAGAAGGCCTTTTAAATCAGAGTTTTTCTTTAGAAAATATTATGGATTTTTTAAAGAAAATTGAAAAGCAACCACTGTGGCTTTGATACCAGTTGTTGAGAGAAGAACTTAACTGGCAAATAGATTATGGTGCATAATTTAAGTTAATCTCGTGGATCTTTTTAAATCTCAATAATAAAAGATAGTGGAATTAGGAAACATAACAACAAAATACAATATTAAATATAAACAAGTTAAATGGATACTTATTGAATCATAACATGGTTTGCAGCTAAACATAAGTTATTAAGTTATGAACAACTAAGTATGAACAAGAAGATATGATTGATAAGGAGATTTGTATTTCACTTGATATGATTACAAGAAAGATGGATATTAGATACACGTTTAAACGATTACAAGACTGTGTATTTATAGGAAGAAATAGTACAAGTCTTTAAATAAGATATTACAAAAGCATTCCTAATCTAGATGGCCATGCTTCCCATGCTTGGGACTGGCAAATCCAACTTAACACACAATGTCAGAAAATGTGATCATTACTTTACTGACACTATGCTATCCACAATAGACAAAAAGATTTAACTCTTTGCATCTCCTTATCTTCGGTATTCAAGTCATCAGTCAAGTCTTAGACAATCAATTCATCGCTATCATTTGTCTTCTTGAACTCTTCGCTTCCAGATACACTTCATAGCTGCTGATGGTCACTTTTATGTATCAACAACCACCCTTAGCCCTCGGTTAATTGGCTTTCATCTTCATGACATTTCCTTTTCTGATAGGAAATATTGGAGCAGTGAAGATAGAGTTTCTATACTTGTCCATATAAGACCTAAAAGCACTCAACATGTCATGCAACTCTATGATAGATCTTTCCAATTCGTTCATATAAAAATCAATGTGAACTGATCATATGTACATGTCAAGAAGTTGATTATGGTACCCATAGTCAGCTCCGAAATTAATTGAATTCCACGTTGGTACTTTAGCATGTATTGGATCTTTATAAGACTTTTGGTACTTAATTTGACATGTCATCATCTTTTTTTTTTTTTTTTTTTTTTTTTTTTTTTTTGCAATCAATGGTTCTTGTTTTTGCTATTTAGTATTGGTTTTTCCGCATCTGAAAATGGTTGGTTTAATAAAGAGTATCATATTACTGTCGACATATCGCATTATCGACGTTCTTTTGGCAATATCGGCGACATATTAATAACGATTTATAGCCGCTATTGACTTTACTGGCGATATTTGAATGTTTTAGCGGCGATTTTTGTCGCCGCTATTGATTTTTGTCGACGCATTATTGGCGTTTTTTTTTCTTCGTATTGAGCAAAACTCATCACAGTCGATGCTGGTGGTACCAACTTATCTTGCATGTATTTCTGGAAATCATCTAATAACTCAAACGATATTTAATTTTGTCATTTTCAATCAAGCAATGAACCAAAATCTATGTGAAGTAGTGAAGTGGAGATGAGAGACAAGAACCTAGGCGAAGCCCAATATACATAACGAAAACTGGAGGCTTTACATCCGAGAATGGACATCATTTGTTGGACACTAATAAATTTTATCCCAACTCCAAAAAAAAAAGGGAAAAGAAATTCAAAGATTTATTTATTAGACCAGAAGCTAACCGATATAATCGAAGTACTCAAATGATGCACCGTTTTTGTCATTTTCCAACTAGCAATGAACGAAGACATCATATGTGAAATGGAGATAAGACACAAGGCGAAGCCTAAAGTACGTAAACCCACTAAATTAGATGATGGGATGATATTTGATGGGTAAATTCTATTCGTAACTCCAAATTATTTTGTGAATTTAGTTTCCCTTTGATTTGACAATTTACTTAAGCGAAAGGCACCATGGCCGGCCTTGGGGAGGGGCAAAAGGTGCAACCGCACAGGGCCCCAAAAAAAATAGGGCCCTAATTTTTATTTAAATTATCTAGAATATATAATATATAATATCATTTTTTCTGAAAAATAACATAATTATTTGCTAGCTTAGATGGTTAAGACGCGCGCCTTGAATTCTTTAACTTCTAGCTGATCCGTGTTCGAGCTTTCCTACGGCTATTTTACAATTTTTTTTTCTCAAATTAATCATTTATAAGATTTGCTAGTGAAGTTACACTATTGGTCTCTAGTAGTTGCTCATTTTCCTACAACATCCCGTTTCATATTTTATTTTCCATTATAGTTTCCTAAATTTACACAAACTCACCCCTCGAGTCTAAAAATACACATTTGTATCATGTTAATTAATTTCATTCACAATTTTATTTTTTTTCCATATGACATTCAACACCCATATATTTAAATATAACACATGCTTTTTAAATATTAATTAAATTCTTATATATATACTCGATATAAGTAACTCTTATAATATATTTAAAAAGTTCAAAAGTCTAATCTAAATTTACAGATGTCACAATTTAATACTCCATATGGTTGTCATCGTCTTAATTAAATTCATACTTACAGTCCACAATGTCACAAAAAAGACTTAATGGATTGGGAACGATAACTATTGAGAACAATATATAAAAGAGTATTAATTATAAAAATTTGTGAACAATTTTGCTTTAAAAAATAGTAGAAGAGCATCTATTGACTTATCGTAAGATAATATATTGTATCGTTATTTTGTTTTGATTATTTTTATAACGTTTATCGACTTATCATAGTATTAACGAATTTATTTATATATATAATTAGGGGCCCATTTTTATTTTATTTTTACAGGACCCTCAAAATCTAAGGGACGGCACTTTTCTTAATCTAAATAGAATCAAAATATAATTATTTTTTGTTTCAGTATTTTAATGACAATCCCAGTAAACGTAAGGCACCCATCAAAGTCAAACAAATTCATAATTATCTATTTTTATTTAACCTATGGATAATATATGTTGGCGTTGATTAATATCCCAATAAGAGTATTATTTAATATTCTTTTAAACTGCCATTTTAACGTCTAATTTGCATGGTTAGGTATATTTATGTACTGGATCCATTATCATGAGGAAGTTTGACTTTGTCCTTTGTTTGCTTTGAAACGGCCGACTTTGTTTACTTTTATCGCCTCCAGCAATTTTGAATTTCACTAAACCCTCCACCTCCACTTACACTATAAAATGCCTTCTCCCTCGCATCAACAAAGACCAATCCAAGTAGTTATCTTAAAACAACACATAAATCATTCTAGTAATGGAGTTTTTTTCACGTAAAAAAACACCCCTCTTCTTGATTGTCATGTTAGCAACATTGACCACATTGGCACTAGGCCAAACCCGAGTAGGTTTCTACCAGACCTCATGCCCAAGAGTTGAAACCATCGTGCAGTCTGCTGTCGCAGCTGCTAATCGGGCCAACCCAGGAGTCCCACCCGGTTTGGTTAGAATGTTTTTTCACGATTGCTTTGTTAATGGCTGTGATGCCTCTGTCCTTATTACTGGTTCTGGTAGTGAGAGAACCGCTCCGCCCAATTCCCTATTAAGAGGCTTTGAGATCATCGATGCTGCCAAGACTCAGCTTGAAACCGCTTGTCCTGGGGTGGTCTCTTGTGCTGATATCCTAGCTATCGCTGCTCGTGATTCTGTGCTCCTGGTAATTAAATATACTAGCTTTATCTTTATTTGAATTTTAGCTTTGATTTGTAACGTGCCAGTTGAAATGGTACGTAGCTAGCTTAAACCTTCCCACTTATTCTATTTTTGGAATGCTATGCATGCAGGCAGGGGGAATTGCGCGTTGGCAAGTGCCATTAGGTCGTAGAGATGGATTGGTGTCACGTGCAGCTGATACTGCAAATCTTCCAGCTTTCAATGACCCCGTTGATGTCCAAATCAGGAAGTTTTCTGACAAAGGTCTTAGCACCCAAGATCTTGTTACCCTTTCAGGTAAGTAAGCCACAAAAACATAGTTCAACCTTGTACGCTTATTCATAAAGAAATAAACTGATGTGTTTCTGTGTTTTATTACTTTCCAGGTGCACACACGCTAGGGACAGCGGCCTGTGCATTATTCAGCTACAGGCTATACAACTTCAACAACACCAATGGACCAGACCCGTCTATTGACACAGCATTCCTTCCCACACTCCGAAACCTGTGCCCTAATGGAGGAGATGGTTCAACGCGTGTGGCTCTTGATAATGGCAGCGAAAACAGATTTGACACTTCCTACTTTGGAAACTTGAGGAGTGGGCGAGGTGTACTTGAATCTGATCAAGTGCTATGGGGCAACCCTACAACACGAACATTTGCGCAAAGGTTTCTTGGAGTTAGAGGACTTGTTGGATTGACATTCAATGTTGAGTTCGCTAGGTCAATGGTGAGAATGGGCAATATTGAGGTGAAAACTGGGACTCAGGGAGAAATTCGTAGGGTTTGCAGCGCATTTAATTGATCAATGATGGTTGTAGTTTGATGCTATGTATATAATGGCTGATAGGTATAATACCATCAATATCTTGTTTTTTCGATTGTTTACGTATGCATTAATGCATCTTATTATTGTAATACAGTCGGATGGAATTTCTTGGGCGAGTCTCAAATATAATATAAATCTTTTAATACTAAGGCAATGTTTTCATACGCCATAGCTTATATAATGTAAATTATAAGGTAGTTACTTAATAATTATAAAAAAAACTGTCATTTTGAAAATTTAAATTAGCTTATTAAAAATTATTTATTATCAGATAGTAACTTTTTATATTTCAAATAACTGTTAAATATGAGGTAGCTTTTCATCTAATTCATCAAATATAACTTAAAGCATCCATGAATCTGATATATGGATCTGAATACAATCAGTTGTAAGTAAAAATCTAATCCGCCTTAAATCTGATCCAATTTTTTTCATCAAAAAGGTAGTTATGTGGCCAAACTCCACCCGTCCACCGCCCAATACATCACTAGTAGTATTGTTGGTTACATTACACCACGGAATCTACTAAAAGTATTATAGAAATAGTTAACTTGGCTGCAGATTAGTTAGTGTCCCTTGCAAAGTAATGCGATGGAATGTTTTTTAAGTAAACTCTCTACACCTTTAACATTGATGCAAAGGTTAACGCAAATAAAAAATGATGGCATATCTAATTGGTTGCATAACCAAAATAAATATTTCATTTATTTTTTAAAATGCTCCATATTTTCGATTTCTTAAAAATTTATAATATTTAGGTAAACTCTTCCATAAAATATCAATCCTCATTGCTTCAGGGGTGTATTGCTTTTGAAATCGTGTCTTACAACAATTACAAATAGGTTTTTTGACTTACCATACTTTCAAATTGTATGAATGTCAACCCTATCTACAATCCACGACCCAGTGCGGACTATATATACGACATAATGTTGATGGAAAGAGCAAATAGTTTATATTTTTCCATTGTAGCTTTATTTTATCTTCCAAAAATTATTGTTAACAAAGTTTTGAATTTTTCAATCCTAAGACTTATTTGTTTTAGACTATCTTGCACCATTAAATTATTTATTTGACAAACACATCGTATATGGAAAAATGAGCCATGTGTAATACGTTGATATTTTGCAATTAGTCATTTGCTATGATATGGTATCGTTATCTGCATTGTCAAAAGATATTGAAAAATGTTTGTTGTTAAATTATACAACTCTGTAATTGAAACTGAAACTATACATAAATGTGTCCCGATGTGAGGATAACAAAATGGTCAAAAGAAAAAAATTATTTATTCATCACCCAAGTAGAAGGGCCTATCTAATTTTTGGTAACAACAAGATAGCATTTTAAACAAGATCTGGTGGAGAACCAAAGATCGCTCATTAAAAAAATACAAATGCATTTTAAATTTAAAAATCTAACTGCATATCTTTGTAGGCATATTTGCCAATACTTCATAACATAACGTTTTAAGATTAATGCAACTTACTTGACGGTATTCTGGTTCTATTTTCATTCGGACAATTTGTGTCAATAGTGAGTTGTCGAAGTGGTTGAATGAAAATCCCTTTTGAATAACAAACTTGAAAACGCTTTCACGAATCACATCGTTTTTGTAAATAAATTAAGATCGCTCTATTGAGACCAAAATTTGGTTGATTCAGATCCACTTGACTTTTTAAAACAAGATAAGTTTTATTTACATGAGTTCGCAATGTGTTCTTGCAGTCGGGAATTTAGTACTAATCAATATGCGCCAACACGTCCATCTCTTGAATGGTGGTTATGATTTTTACCAGAATGTCATTTGAATCTCGTGCAGTAGAATGTCTTGACCTCAATTTTTAACATTTTTACTGCAACATCGTTTCAATCTCGAGCGGTAGAATTTCTTGATAAATAAATGTGTTAACATCTATTTATATGGGTTTAGAGGGTCAGAAAAATAAAGAAAATTCAAATCAACCACTTTTGGTTATATTTCACTGGTTAGATTTTTTTTCATGAGTTTGTTTTTCAGAGGCAAATTTTCAAACCGGTTTTGGATCCGGTTTTTAGTAGAACCGGTTTACGATCTGCAAAACAATCTAATTAATATAAATATCATATCCTAATATATCAAAACAATATAATAATTGTTGTCACAATATTCCAATATCCAAATATTAAATCCAAATCAAATTCCATGCATGCTTAGCTTAAAGGCAAGACTTTATTAACGGGTATGATTAAATTTAATTTGTATAAACTATGTGAATACAATCGTCTCCATATTTAACTTTTTTTCAAAGTATAGTTAAATATCTTGGAAAATATAATTGGTGTTCTGATGTAACTTAGAGTCCTTAGTTTGATTAAGTATATTCCTGAAGTCACAAAAGATTTCTTGGTGGTCCTTGAATGGAAGGACTCATCCTAGTTTTTCAATGAAATTATTCATCCAATCATATTAGATTGCAGTTTCTAAAGTAGTAGTGTATCTTATTTTCTAGTAGACATTGAAATTATGTTTTGCTTGGAGCTAGTTCCAACACAACTCATTCTTCATTCATAATGTAGTAACAATGCAATTATAATTCGTAATTATTTCTATCTTTTTTGAAGTTAGGATCTTATGTATCTCTCTTACATAAAGATCTTCTTCTAAGTAGATTTACTCACATACATTCTCTAGTTCTTCTTAAATGCTTTTAGAATGTCCTTATAATCGTCTAATGACCTTCACATGTATCTTATTGGTATCTTATGATATACTCATAACATAATCATTTACGTAGTCATGTACATACTATGGCATAATGATGAACTCATTTGTCAAAACTAATAGAATATAAATCATTGTATATATTTCAAACATTTGTGCTAAGTCTTTTGAGGTAATCTCAAAATGGTGCCATGTGTCATTTTCAAGAGTCATCCAAAAGAATATTGCATCTTGATCTATTTTAAGATATTGTCAACATATGCATAAAAATTTATAATTTTAACATTCATCTTTATCTATCTCCTTTGATTTTACATTCCAAGAATGTATTTGGTTATTCCTAAGTCTTTCATTTTAAAAATACTTTCCGAGTCAAGGCGAACTGACGTTACATAGTCATAATGTAATTCCTCATGATTAAGTATGTATTGTTCATACAAGATTAGGAATCATTATGCTACAGCTAGTTCTTAGTAAACACATATATTATCTTCATTTTCATGTAAAAACTTACTTTATGCATTCTTAATTAAAATGATGGTTCCAACCTTGAGATGTTTGCTTTATATATTCATAAAATGATCTCTAAAGCTTATACACTTTATCATATACTAGATTAACAAAACCTCCAGGCTAAACTATATCGACATTTTCAAGTAGGTGTCTATTCAGAAAAATGGTTTTCATAAAATCCATTTGTTGTATCTCGTCTTCCGATTCTAATAAATGAATCATTATGCCATGTGGCAATTCCTCACCTCATAATTCCTTTAATTTCAATTACTAATCTACCCTTTTATTCACTCAATATCATGTATTGATTTGAGAAAAAATAACATCGTTAATAAATCCTATCTGATAATACTGTAACATCCTATTTCGAGAAGTTCTTATTTCGGGTTTATAGATAATAAATGGATCAAGTCATTGCCTTGGGCTGCAATAAAATAAGGTTTAGACCCTATTGGATGTTAATAATATTCGTTATGCGATCCAAGACCTCAGTATGTGTTTTGGAGTCAAAAGGTAAAAAGGGAAAAGTGATGTTTCAGACTTCTTTCTTGGAATAAGGATTTTAGTTCGGTATGGTTTAAGTTAAAAGCAATTCGATAGGATTTTGGGGCTCTTTAATACCTTTATGTGCGTATAGAGAACGCCAAAAACAGAGTTGAAACGAAGAAGTTATGATTGTTTGAAGTTAGGAAAAGGGAGTCTGGCAGTACGTTGGACCCTTGATTATGGGTTATTACCTGTTGTTATATGTCGTCAGGCCACCGGGTCTTCTGTGTTAGTTTTGGATTGGAGGGCTGGAGGTGGTGCCGTCAGTGGGCTTCCAGTGGGATACTTGACATACATCACAACAAAGTCGTTAGCCTTGTCTTAGGTACTGTTCCCCGGGAGCAAGCTTCAACGATCAAGTTAGTATGGATGGTAGATAAGAGATGGTTCTTCCTGGCCAGAGAGAACCATCTTGGTGTTTGTGGTGATGTGTCTAGCCATGGCGGCTGGATGGATACTATGAGATAAAGGAGAAGTTCCTTAGGGTTTCTTTTAGGAGAGAAAAGATCCTTCCAAAAGGTGGAGGGCATATTCTATTTATAAGGGACTATTAGGTTAGAAGGGCAGTTATGTCTTTTTCCTCTTGGAATAAGTTCAAAGGGAGATAAGGTCAGGCTTTGGGCCCATCCAGTTCAGGCCCAACTAGGAAGCAGCTGGGCCAGGACTCTAAGAGTCGTTTGGCGAGCGCCCGGAGGTCGTCAGACAAGGCTGTCACTCCAGATCTTGAGGTCCAGAGCATGCTAAATGGGCCATGTCATAACAGGTCCCCCCAGTCCGATGTGATTGGTACGCGGCCAATGACATTGGATTAGATATACTAAAATACTAACAATGTGTCAAAGAGATAAAAAGAACGACCGAACCCTGACCACGAGAGATGTGGTGTTGTGCGATGGGCTTATGTGACACTGGTTGGCTTGATACTGTTTTCTTCTCGGGAGTGTAATCAGATCGATGTGATGCAACGTAGTTGTTGCCGATAAGATGATGTAGGGGGGCTGCTAATGATGTTATGTATTCTCACTATACGGCGGTTGTGGTGCCGAGCTCCAAGGTTCGCCTAATAAACATAGCGTAATCGGTACATGATTCCTTCCTTCTAGTCACTCCCTAAGTTTTTCATGGAAACACCATTGAGGAAAACAAGCGTGCTTCGGTGAGGGGGATGAAATCCGTACATAGTGTCGTGTAGCGGGTTATATTTTTATGCCCTAGGGGGAACTTGGAGTGACTGTTCAGCAGTGTACATTTCTCAAGTCCCATGTAAAGGTTTTGCGAACCAAGATTTGCTCCGCGAGCCTACTTCCGACGCCCTCTGAGTGTTGTGTTGTTGGATTGGTTTGTATGCTTTCTTAAGATCATGGATTGATTCGGATTTTCTGTCGCGATTGCTTCGAAACTCTTCGTGGGGTAGTAGCAGTAGTAGCATACTACTCTCCCCCCTCTTTTTTTTGAAGAATCAATTGTCCCGAGTCGCAATGCTTATTCTGGAAGTGTATTTCGTTGAGTTAGGCTACTTGCCTATGAAAGTCATGGTGATGCAACTGCTTTTCGCCTTAAGTTTGCTTGCTTGTTTTGGTCTTGGCGGTTTGATGCTGGTCTTTGGAGTTGTTTGGGGGGATTTCCTGCTTGATTGGCGTTGCATTCGAGTAATTCCCTCATTTTGCTGGGTGAGAGTTTGTTTGTACCCAACCAAAGTTCTTTGGCTTTGTCCCAGGCGCTCACACTCGCTAGCTCGGGGCTCGTCTTTCCTTCAAGTCCTTAGCCTATGTTTTCAGGCCGAGACCTTGGCTGGTCCCTTCTTGTAAACCTTGACTGGTTCGTTTTGCTAGGATACTCTTTTTAGCTAGAGTTTTCTAATTACTGTTTATGACCTTGCTCTAAGTCTTGGGTCAAGGAGTATTGCACTCCGGGCCTAGTCATCCAAGTTAAGCCGAGGCCGTCACCTTGAGGTGTTTAGGACTTGGGTATTCTTGTGTCAAGGGAAAGGTTGCAAGTCTTTAATGCATTTATCCATGTCGTTGTCAATGGTCGTGGGCCTTTGAATTAGACTGACATGTTTCGGGAAATGTTATGAGCCTTTGAACCCTGTTGGTTGCATTATCGCATCGATTTCGCTCAAGTAACGCGGATGATCAGTCCTTGTTATCACTTGGTAAATGTGCACAACCACTTATTGAGATAACTCAAGCTTGAATATTAAAGAACATCTAGATTGTTCTTGGGGAGTCCACCTCTCTATTGGGTGGACTATAGTTTTACACAACTGTGGGCGTAGCCCTAGGACTAGTTGTTGGGGTGTGATTATCCATTTGGAGTCAGATCACATTTCCCTCGCCCTTGATGTGTCTTATTTTTGTTTTTTCTCCTTGCTATAGGAGTGAAAGTGGTGCAGATTATGCACGTTCCAAGTCTAGGGGATAGGCTCCCTCGGCATGTGCTTATGAGATGTAGGCCCCATTCTGTCGATAATGATGACGCATAGAGGGAGATACTATGTTCTTCAGGATGGGATGGCGTTCCTCATCATCTTGGCGGGGAGTTACCAATGGTCATCTTCAAGGTGTTTCTTGCTTGGATATGCCTAGTCGGATTCCTTCAGTGGTGCGTAGTGATGCCCGACTTATATTGCACGACTTTTAAAACCGAGTGGGTTTAGCGGTCTGCGATCACTGAGGCTTTGTTACATTATGATTTGTGGTGACGGTTGGTGAGAGGCCGCTGAGTGCTAGGAAGCGAGCTGCATGTGGGAGGTGAGCGGCGCGACTGTCAAGAGCTGGGCTGCGAGGTTGCTGTGTGGAGTTGGACCACTAGCCTGCTATGTAGAGTTAGATTGTTATTCAGCATGGAATTTCACATCATCTTGGTGGGATATCACCACTAATCAACTTCATAGTCTGTTTCTCACGAGCATTGGTAACCATCTTCAGGTGGTGCATGTTGGATTAGTGTCTAAGCCCATAACTATAATTGGTATGTACTTGACCGGACTTGCCATGGTCCATTTGGGTTGCATTTCACCGGAACAATTTATATGGATAGTCTTTTGAGAATAGTATGTTTATGATTTATATTAGTATATTATAAGTTCTAATATATTAATATTGAATCATATTATTTAATTAGTATTGATCAAGAATTAATTTAGAATTAATTTAGTAATAAAAAAGGAACTAATTAAATATGGACTCTATTATATATATGGAATGCGCAAAGTTCATTTAGGTTGGGCTAAGCTTTCATGGATAGTCCATGGAGTGTTTAACCCATGGATCCTATGGAAATGAAAGGTCATGGGTATTAGGGTTTACATGGATGAAACCCTAATCCTCCATACTATATAAAGAGGTCTTTGACACATGAAATGGCACTAGTGTGTGAGGACAAAGGGTGGGCCGATTTCTAGAAGTGCTTTCTATTCTCTCTAGTTTTCCAAGGTGTTTTCGGTGATTTGTGATTTCACGTGAGGCTTCCGCACTATTGGGGCTAAGCTCTTAAAGTTCAAGACTTCAAACTTCATCAAAAGGTTTGTCATCTAACTAGGCTTTTGTAGTATAGTTGCTTCATAATATGTAAGTTAGGATAAAACCTTGGAATATTGAATATTTGCATGTATAATAGAGAAAACATAGATCCAAGGTTTATAGGGTTGCATGTACACCATAGGAGTGTTAGAATGCTCAAAACCTATCAGTGGTATCAGAGCCTAGGCTTGTTTTCTTTTATACTTGATGCAAATTGCTGAAAATCGAAGTTTGTATGCTGTCTGATCAGCTGAATCGCCGAGTCCATTAAGGGACTCGACGAGTCCATGCCTAAATTCATCCAACTCCCCGAGTTGGTTCATGCACTCGACGAGTTGGACCCCCTGACATCATATCTTTGAGTTTTAAGGCTGGAATTGGTCTAGAATCATTACCTTAAACTGTTTTAGACTTATAAAACCTGTTTTTGATGTGGTAATGCTTATGGTAAACCAATTTCAAAGTTGTTATCAAAATTTCAAGCTTTATGTGTGTTTATGTAATTCTTGAAATTGTTGATATGATTGTTCATACACTTATGAGTTTTGGTAGATCATAGGAATTATTTGCAAAAATTGTTTGTTAGTTAATTCTTGATCTAAATGTGTTTTAATGGAGTCCATAATTTGTCCTCAAGTTATGGATTACCAAAAGACATTTCTTTTAAAGATTCATTAAAATGCATAGGTTACAAAATTGAAGAGTCTTTTTGTTTTATGAACTCCATAATTTGTCCTCAAGTTATGGATGTTCAAGAGTCTCTTCATTAAAGTTTATTTTTTAAAAAACCTTAATTAAACTCATAAGTTATGAAAATCCAAAAGTTTTTGAATAGTTCAAAACTTGCCCTCAAGTTTTGGAATTTGTAAAGTCTCACATACACTTTAATTCCAAACCCTAGAGTTTTAAAAGTTAAAATTCAACCCTTATACTTTATAGTATTATAAGTTAATAATATATATATATATATATATATATATATATATATATATATATATGTGTGTGTGTGTGTGTGTGTATAAGAGCAAGTCAGTCTTACCATTAGTAGGCCTCATTCACGAAGCTGGTCTATAAGGAGGGTATAAGGTTACTGCCTATAAAATGGCAGTTTAATGGGTGTCCACTCTCACCCACCGCTTCCTTGACTGGTGGAGGGTCGTTAGTCGAACGGGTAGGACAAGGACTATAATTTTCATTATAAGTATAATGATAAATATAAAGTAACTAAACCTTTTATAAATTCCCAATCTTAGTTACTTTAGGAAAATGTGAATTTGGTGCTAACCCATGAAATTACACTTTGAACTTTGCTTAAGTCGTTAGTGGAGCGTGTGTGGTTAACCGGCACGCTAACTTGGATTTAACAAGGTAGGCAAAGGGTAACTTAATGTTTATCATAGGATCGGTGGAGCGCATGTAGTTAACCGGCACATCGATTAAGTGATAAATATTAAGGGTACCAAGTATATTTGCATGGTTATTGACACCTTGTTTTGTGATCCTCAGCATGCCAGTCACAAAAACTAAGAGGGCACAATCGATATTGAAACATGCCATTGAAAAGTTCAATGAATCTCAAAAGATCTAGGAGTTTCAAATCCAATTAAAACATAATTTTTCTATTTCGTTTTTCATGATGGAAACTGGTGAATCGTCATTCGCCTACCTTCAAATATTTTATAGCTTGGATTACAGCATCCCTCTTCCAAGTTATAAAAGTATTGTGTTGGGTCCTAGCCTTAATATTTTATATTGGGTGTTATATTAAGGACTTAAATCAACTGACTTGAATATCTCCCATATTAGATGTCTGTTTTAGACATCTATGATCTTCCCAAATCCCTTGTAACAAGCTTTCCTAATGAAGATGATGTCCCGTGGTTGGCTCATAGAAATCATACTTCACTTCCTCCACCTCCTCCAATTATTCTCCCTAACCCACAAGTTCTTAAATAGTTGAAGGTCACTCAAGCCCTACTGGCAAGCAAGGTCTATGTGTGCTCACATTTTGGAGATGAAGTCACATATTGAGAAGCCGGGAGAGTTGGGTGTCAAAGTCTTGAGAAAGTTGGTTGTTCAATCACTTTCTAAGTCACATAGTGAGTTTCCTTTGGGACTACTATGAAACAGACTATGACATGACCCTTAATGATCTTATCTATTTGTTAGGTGCTGCTGAATCGGAAATGATTTGGAGCACTGGTAAAGCAAATTTGATTAGAAGATCAACTTCCTAAACTTCCATGGATATTGACAATGGTAACATTGAAAATCCAGAAAAACTTTCTCTTCCCAATGGAAAGGGATCGGCCATAGTCAACTCGGTTGACCAAATGGTAAAGAGAAAGGCTAAGTCTGAGACAGTCTCGTGTACCATTCCAAAAGATTCCATATGCTTCTATTGCCAAAGGAAGGGGCATTGGTTGCAAAGCTGCCCTATTTACCTGAAAGATCATAAGGTTGGTCAAGTCAAAAAGTTTGACTCTACTTCAGGTAAGTCCACTATCTAACTCTATTAAGTTCCTATTTGGAGATTCTTATTACATGATGTGACTGGGTCACATGTTGAAGTTTTAAGAATCAAAGAAAAGAGAGGAAGCTTAAAGAAGAGTAAGCTGATTCTGATCACGAAGATGGATTTCGATCGCATGGTTCGGTGATCAGAATTTTTGAGCTGCTACTTAAGAGTTGTGATAGATTGCTTAGGAATAGATAACAACATAGTTTTCATATGCATTTGCATTGTAAGGATAAGTTTTTCTGCAAGTTTTAAATAAAAGAAATGTTTCATTTTTATTGATTTTAAATATCCTTACAGTGGAATTTGTGAAAAAAATTGTTGTTTATATGATTCCATAGCAACAATAGAAAATGGTTTTGATTCTTTCGTTTGTGGCAGTGTCATAATTTACCAAATAAGGAAAGATTCACATCAACCAAGTTTCAGTTGGATAGAAACTTGGAATCATGCAAGTTGTATAGTATGATGAATGAGAATTTTCATCTTTGGAAAATTAAGACTAAATCCTTGTTCACATGTATATGTGAGTCAAGTGAAGGACTAAGGGATCGAGTACACATTCTTGTGCACTGGTCAAGTCCACCACAAAGATCGATAAGATTATTCGTCATGATTTACTGAAGTTCAGTAAATATGGGTATGATTACAAGTTTAAGTATAATTCTGAAACATTGGAAAAGTTTCGATGTATGGCAGAACGAATGAGAAGAATGAAATTAGGAAGAAAGATTAAAGTTTCTCAAATCTGAAAAGATGGGAGAGTACTTTAGTATCATGTTTTATGATCATCTTAATGATTGTGAGACCATATCACAATTCATCCTCTAGGGACATCTTAGTGCATTCTTATGGCTAAGAAGAGGAGTCATGAATTATTGAAATGGTGAAATCAAGAAGGTGATACATACTTCGTTCCAAAACAAGTCTTAGAGTCATACTCCAAGATTGTAACTTGAGTGACACATCTTAAAGAAAGTTTATAACACTTGTCAAATGTAGAGTAAAATGTTTTATACTCTTGGACATTTGAAATTGGTAAGTTGTGATGTTTTGGATAAAACAAATACCAACTAAGGCCAATTGTGTGAAGTGTTTGTCTTGATAAGAATCCGCACTATCTCTTGAATATTTGTTTGTCAAAGAATGGGTCTTGGCAAGAGAGTCTTATATGTCAAGAGGACAGTGGGAGTCTAAAAGATTTTGAAAGAGTCTAATCAAGAATAAAACATGTAGTTTATCACTAGCACACGACTTGAGGTTTATAACCTATCGTGTTGACATATTCCTATTTATGTGCCCATTCTAGTTAAAGTTGGATTTCCATATGAGTTCTGATAGTTCTGAATTGGTTGCATAACAACTTGGAAGCAATGGCAGGCCCTTGTGCTTCCAGGTGGCAAAAAGTAAAAACTGCACAAGTTCAGTCCATATGAGTTTGGATTTGTCACTAACCTTGTCTTGTGATTATGGTTTTGACAAATTCACATGGATAGGAACACATACACCATAAAAATCTAAGTGTCATAAGGTTTCTCTCCGATTTATGAAAATGATGGTGAGGAAACGCTTTCACTAAGAGATTTTAAGTAGATAGTAATTGTGATATTTGCATTCTCAAAGTCGTTAGTAGAGCGTGTGTGGTTAACCGACACACTAACATGGACTTGTGAGAAATGGCAATGGTCTAAACAATAAAGACTATGATTACGACATCCCTTTTCATAGTTCTGAAATTGTTTAGACACACATGTGAGCTATCTAAGGACAGGTGTATGATATTGATAAAGTTTTATCAAAGCATCTCGTATCAGAAATCTGAACTTTGGTAAGAAGGTCAATAAAGTATTGATTTCTAGAATTCCATCTGATTTCTGAGTACATGTCAAAGCTAGTGGGAGCATAAGTGTTATGCTAATAATCATCATTTTACTAGGAGCATGATAATTATAATAAGTGTTTCAAGTTAGCAATGTTAATTATAGAAAACAAAAGTTTCAATTGGGAAAAAGTTGTTTTGCTATAATTAACGAAGAGGAAATTATACTTCATTTCAAATCTAAAAGCTTATATCGTGAGATTTTAATCAAGTTTAGTCAAGTATATATATGAATATTATGTTGGAATGGTTCAACATAAGGAAATTCTATATATGGGAACACTATTTGCGTTCTAAAATTCGATTATGATTACGGCATCCCTTTTCATAATCTGAATTATGAGAACATGGCAAATAGAAATAGACATATTATAGAAAAAGACTGGTCTAGTATCATGTCTTTATATGAGACATCATGAATCGTGTCCCATATGCTTCGGATATAGGGTTGATTGCATGTGCTATGATATTCATCTGTTCTAAATTTTTCCTAATGCCTAGAGCATTAAGAGGGAAAAAGTACTAGAACTAGATATGACTAATTTGATTAAGCAATTGTCAAGGACAATCTAAGGTTTACCAAAGATTGGTTGCTCAGGGACAGTTGGAAGTATGGTGTGAATTTTTCGATAGGACCATATTGACATATTCTGGAAAGATGCAACTCTTGTTCAGAAGTGATAGTCAAAATGAGAATATGGAAATATTCCCATAGGTGTAAGTTATTCATTAAATCTGTGTAAGATTAGGAAACTTAATGCAAGAAGGATGTTCAAAGCAATGTACTTTGAATTGATCTCCATTGGAATACTCTATAATGACTGTTGACAAGCCTATGTGACTTTGTGCATAATCATTACGAGAGGATCAATGCATATAAGTTTAAAATCTAACAGATTTCGGTAAATGGAAAGAATTTGGAATTCTTGCATTTGCGGTAAGGGTTTGGGACTGTGAAATGAGAATCATTGGAATTATGTTCAATCGATCTATTTCACGTAAAGATCATAGACAAACTTAGTGTGCATACTTGGTGTATGACATAACTAATGTTTAGATAAACATAGTATGCATACTTGGTGTATTGCATGACTATTGTTTAGAAAAACATAGTGTACATGCTTGGAGCATGGGACAACTATTGTTTTAATTCAAGTATAAAGTTGATAAATTTGAAACAGTATAGAATGATGTTGGATATAGTGTCTAAGTCCATAACTTTATTTGGTATGTACTTGACCCGACCCGGCATGGTCCATTTGGGTTGCATGGCATTGCAATACTTGGATAGACTAAATGAGAGAATAAGGCACTTATGATTATTAATATATTATAAGTTCTAATATATTAATAATAGTATTATTTAATTAGTATTGATCAAGTATTAATCTAGGATTAATTTGGTGATCAAAGTGAGACTAATTAAATATATAAGGTTGATTATGACAATCATCAATTCTTTTATGGTGGATTAATGATCCATAGTTTATGGGTTATGGATGTAACCAAATGGAGCTCCATGGATGGTCCATGGGAGTTACAAATCCATGGGTCATGGGAAATCAAGAGTCATGACAATTAAGGGCATTCATGTGTAAACCCTAATTGTGACAACACTATAAAAGGAACCCTATAGCTAGCAAAAAGTGGAGCTAGTGGACATAGTGTTACTAGAGAGGGCATAACCAATTTTGAGTGCTAGAAGTATTCTCTCAAGTTATTCCAAGTCTTGTGGTGTTGTGTGAAGCATTTGAGGCACAACATTTGGGGTGCTATGCTCACAAAGTCTTGAAGGAATCCAAGCAACAACAAGGTATGTATTTCTACTAGTTTTATGTTTTATGTAATCCCCATGCCATGCTAGTTAGGAAATAACCTTGAAAAAGTAATTTGCATGTATATAGAGAAAACATAGATTCAAGGTTATTAGGGTTGCATGTACACTTAGGAAGTGTTAGAATGCTCAAAACCCATCAGTGGTATCAGAGCCTAGGACTGTTTTCTGTATACTTGATGCAAAACTGCTTAAAAATCGAAAATTCTGCATTCTGACGACTAGACTCGCCGAGTCCATGGGGAGGACTCGCCGAGTCCATGAACAAATTCATCCTACTCGGCGAGTAGAATAATGCACTCGGCGAGTAGGAGCGTGCTGGGCAGTTTTTTCGAGTTTTGTTGCTGGAAATGGATTAAGATCATTATCCCAATCTGTTTTGGACTTGTAAAATCTGTTTTTCAAAATGATAATGATTATGTTAACCCATTTTACATGGCTTTTATCAATTTTCAAGTATTGTATATAGTTATATGATTTCTTGAAATTGCTTAATATGAATTTGTGTTCTTATGAGTTTTTAGAAGATCATAGGAATTATGTGTAACCACCATGTGTGTTTAATTCATGATCTTAATGGCTATGATGGTGTCCATAACTTGTCCTCAAGTTATGGATAACCAAAAGTCACTTCTTTTAATTATGATTAAAGAACTAAAGAGGTTTCATAAAATGAAGAGTCTTCATTTTTATGAACCATTAAAACTCATAAGTTACAAATTGAAGAGACTTGGAATAGTTTCAAATCTTGCCCTCAAGTTTTGGAATTTGAAAAGTCTTATACTTTAATACTTTAATTCCAAATTAAACCTTAGATTTTTAAAAAGGTTTAAAAATCAACACTTATACTATTATTATAATTTTATTATATAGATATGTATAAGAATATGTCATTCTTACCGTTAGTAGGCCTCATTCACGAAGCCGGTCTATAAGGGGGGTATAAGGTTGTTGCCTATAAAATGGTGACTTAATGGGTGTCCACTCTCACCCACCGCTTCCTTGATCGGTGGAGGGTCGTTAGCCGAACGGGTAGGATACGACTTTAAATACTTGTTAAAAGTATAATGAATTATAAAGTAACTATACATTATAAATTCCCAATCTTAGTTACTTTAGGAAAATGTGAAATTGGTGCTAGCCCATAAAATTACACTTTGTACCTTACCAAGTCGTTAGTGGAGCGTGTGTGGTTAACCGGCACACTAACATGGACTAGTAAGAGTGGCAAAGGGTAACTTGACTTTATTATAGATCGGTGGAGCGTGTGTGGTTAACCGGCACATCGATTAGGTAATATTGTTGAGGGTACCAAGTCAATTTGTATGGTTATTCACACCTTGTTTGTGATCCTCGGCATCCCAGTCACAAACTTGAGAGGGCACAATCGAGATTCAAATATGCCATTGAAAAGTTCAATGTATCTCAAAAGATCTAGGAGTTTCAAAACCAATAAAACCTAATAATAAAATATTTCGTTTTTATGGTGGAAATTGGTAAATCGTCATTTACCTACCTTCAAATATTTTATAGTATGGATTACGGCATCCCTCTTCCAACTATAAATAGTTTGTTGGATCCTAGCCTTAATATTTCATTTGGGTGAATTATTAAGGATTCCTAATCTAATGAAACTTGTCTTTCTTTCCTTTCAGATGTCTTCCAACAATGCTTCTGGCTCAAACCCAACAGGCTCCTTTTCCCTTATGAACTTGTGTGGTAAGGTCATCTTTGATGGATCCAATTTCAATGAGTGGATCAGAAACATCAGAATGATTACCCGCTACGAGGACAAAGAATATGTCCTCGATAGGGAGCTTAAGGTTGTGAATGAAGCCACTGCTACTCCTGAAGAGTTTGCGGAGTTTGTTGCACATGAAAAGGATGCTACTAAAGTAGCATGCATCATGATGGCCACCATGACTCCTGAACTTCAAAAATCCTATGAAGATTTCTACCCCTATGAGATGCACCTGGATCTGATGGAAAGGTACCATCAGAGCGCGCGTCAGGAGAGGTATGAAATCATCTCCTCCATGATAACCGCAAGGATGAAGGATGGTGAACCCATCACCGGTCACTTGCAGAAGATGCAAAGGTTCGTTGACCGGTTGCTGAAGCTAAATGTTGACTTTCCTGAGGAAATGGCGATTGACATCATTCTCCATTCCTTACCTCCAAGTTATGATCAGTTTCGTATGACTTATCATATGAACAAGGAGGAAGTCACACTTAGCAAACTTCAAGGACTCTTAAGGACAGCTGAAAATGGCCTTAAGGGTAAAGCGGTTGCTACTTCTACTCCTTCAACAGCCCCTGTTCTGGCTATTGGGCAGGGAAAGGGTAAGAAAAGGAAAAACCCTTCGAAGGGTACCAAGGGTAAGACTCTTGATGGTTCCTCTTCAAGTGGGACAAAGAAAGGTCCCATTACTCCTTCTTCAAACCCAAAGGAAGCACAATGCTTCTATTGCTAGGATAAGGGACACTTCAAGCGAAGCTGCCCCAAATATCTGCAAGATCTAAAGGATGGGAAGGTTAAACCCACCCATGCAGGTATTTACACAATATTGTCTAACAACTCATCTAATGCTAATTCTTGGGTGCTTGATACAGGGTGTGGTATTCACATTTGTACTGATTTGCAGGCACTAAGAAGAAGTGAGCAAGTGGAGCACAGGAAGATAAACTTAGTCATGGGCAACAGGAAAGCATCACCTGTTACCAAGATAGGAGTTTATTCTTTATTGCTTAATAATGGGTTAATGTTAGATTTGAATAAGTGTTGTTACTCGCCCGAAATGGCGAGAAATATTATTTCCTTTCATGGCTTGTACAAACAAGGTTTTACATTTTCATTTGATAATAAAAATGGTGCTATTAATGTTTATTACAATGATGTATTTTACTTTAAAGCATTACCTTGTGATGGTGTATATGAAGCCGTGAATGTTGTAGACAATCTAGGAAATAATGTGTTGTATATTGATTCTTCAGATAGCTTGGATAAAGCATCCTTGTGGCATTGTCGTCTTGGACATGTTAACAAGAAGCGCATAGGCCAACTCCAAAAGGTTGGAGTCTTGGAATCATTTGACCTCAAGTCAGATGATAGTTGCGAGTCTTGTTTACTTGGAAAAATGACAAAGTCACCCTTCACAGGTACTTGTGATAGGGGTAAAGGTTTGTTGGACCTTGTACACACGGATGTGTGTGGGCCCTTCAGAGTTGCTACAAGGGATGCTAATCGCTATTATGTGACTTTTACTGATGATTACAGTAGATATGGATATATTTACTTAATCAAGCATAAGTCAGAAACCTTTGAAAAGTTCAAAGAGTTTAAGCAGGAAGTTGAGAATCAATTGGGCAGGAACATCAAGATGCTCCGATCCGATCGAGGAGGAGAGTATCTTAGCATTGAGTTCCTTGACTATCTTAAGGAATGTGGGATTGTCTCACAATTGACACCTCCCAGAACACCACAGTTGAATGGTGTAGCTGAGAGGCGCAATCGAACCTTGTTGGATATGGTTCGTTCCATGATGAGTCGAGCTTCATTACCAATCTCTTTCTGGGGGTATGCCTTAGAGACTGCCGCCCATATCCTTAATCTAGTCCCTACTAAAAAGGTTGCCAAAACACCTCACGAGATGTGGACTGGGAAAGTTCCCAATTTGGACCACATCAAGATTTGGGGTTGTGAAGCTTTCGTGAGGCGTGAGACTCATGATAAGCTTGAACCTCGAAGTGAGAGGTGTTTTTTCATCGGCTACCCACATAGATCCTTTGGTTACCTCTTCTACAGACCTAGTGATAATGTGGTTTTTGTAGCAAGAAGAGGAGTCTTTCGTGAGAGAGAATTCATAAGCCAAGGGGACAGTGGGAGGCAAATTGACCTTGAAGGGCTTCAAGAGTCAAGTGGTGAAGGAACCTCTAATGCTATCGACCAACCTGAGGAGGAAACTCCTGTTGATCCGATAGATGAGTTTGTACCTCCAAGACGTTCCACTAGGGTGAGGAACACACCTGATTTTTATTATGGTTATCACATCACCACTGAAGGTGATACATTTATTAGTGATAGTACACTAATAGATTTGGATGAACCTAATAATTACAGGGAAGCCATGGCAGGCCCTGAATCTGCTAAATGGAAGGAGGCTATGGACAGCGAGATTCAGTCCATGTATGACAATCAAGTTTGGAACTTGGTTAACAATGTACCAGGTCGTAAGACAGTTGGGTGCAAATGGATCTTCAAGAAGAAGACCGACATGGATGGGAAGGTACACACTTATAAAGCGCGACTGGTTGCGAAGGGCTTTACTCAAACTCCGGGAGTTGACTATGATGAGACCTTCTCACCAGTAGCTAAAATTAAGTCTATTAGAGTATTGTTAGCCATAGCTGCATTTCATGATTATGAAATATGGCAAATGGATGTCAAAACCGCTTTCCTTAATGGAAAGTTGGCTGAGGATGTTTACATGGCTCAACCAGAGGGTTTTGTCGATACAAGATACCCTAATAGAGTGTGTAAGCTTGATAAATCCATTTATGGATTGAAACAAGCATCTCGCAGATGGAATCTTTGCTTTGATGAGAAAGTCAAAGAGTTTGGCTTTTCTAGGAGTGAGGATGAGTCTTGTGTGTATGTCAGGGCTAGTGGGAGCATAGTTAGCTTCTTGGTGTTGTATGTGGATGACATACTTCTCATAGGAAACGACGTCCCAACCTTGCAGGAGGTTAAGTCCTGGCTTGGGAAGTGTTTCGCTATGAAGGACCTTGGGGAAGCTGCCTATATCCTAGGGATAAGGATACTGAGAGATAGGAGTAAGAGACTAATTGGACTTAGTCAAAGTACTTATGTGGATAAGGTACTGAAGAGGTTCAGTATGCAAGATTCCAAGAAAGGAGAATTACCAATCCAGAGTAATGCCAAGCTGAGTAAGACTCAGAGTCCGAGTACAGAGGCTGAGATAGCTGAAATGAGTCATATACCATATGCTTCCGCTGTGGGCTCGATCATGTATGCTATGACTTGTACTCGCCCTGATGTGGCCTTTGCTTTGAGCATGGTCAGTAGATATCAAGGGAACCCTGGCAAGGCACACTGGACAGCGGTAAAGAACATTCTCAAGTATCTGCGGAGGACTAAGGATTGGGTCCTTACCCTCGGGGGCAGTGATGACTTGAGAGTGGAAGGATATAGCGATGCTAGCTTTCAGACTGATAGGGATAATTTCCGCTCTCAGTCAGGCTGGGTCTTTATCCTAAATGGAGGGGCAATTACTTGGAAAAGTTCCAAGCAGGAGACAGTAGCTGATTCTACTTGTGAATCAGAGTACATAGCAGCAAGTGAAGCAGCTAAGGAGGCGATATGGCTAAAGAACTTCATCGGAGACCTTGGAGTTGTACCAGCTATAAAAGAGCCAATGGAAATTTTCTGTGACAGCGAAAGTGCGGTTGCTTTGGCTAAGGAACCAAGAGATCACGGGAGATCTAGGCACATTGACAGAAAATACCATTTCATAAGACATCGAATAGAAGAAGGACTCCTCGTGGCTAAGAGGGTATCATCAGATGAGAACCCGGCAGATCCCCTCACGAAGGGACTGAGCAGGGTTAAGCATTTACAGCATGCGAGGCGCATTGGGCTGAAGGATGATATTAGTTTCAATAATTAGATTCCTGAAACTTGTAAAATGTAATTGACATTTGATGATAAATAAAAGTTGTTATTTATTTATGAGTAAGGTGTTACTATCTTATGTTGATTGTTTACTATGTTTCAATTTTGCATGTTTTTACTTCCAGAATAATTATGTTATTATTCAAACCATCCACAGTCAGTCAAACTTTGGAAGTAAGTATTGATTTAAGACTGTCATGAATTTGGCTTGTATGATTTGTCTAAAAGTGCTTTGGACAATGCAATGGTTGCTACAACATTCATGAGTACTCATAAGGGCTGAGTATTGGATCCAACCCACGCTCACTTGCATCACTTCATGGAATTTATCTCGAGTGATCGTGAGACGGTAATATCATATAAATCTTCAAACCTAGAGATATGAGTTGTTGACTATGAGTTGGTTATTCATTGATTGCACGAAAACGCATTGGTAACTCGATGTCATAAAACGTGCCTTTGTGAGTAATTCAACAAGTAGTTAGTACAAGCATATCAGTCGAAGTTTATCTGTTCCTTCTAGAAATAGAAGCGATATCTGGGCCCCTCGATGATTTGGTTTTGACCTATGTACCGGGCCCGGTCAGAACCTAATTGATGTGTTCAATTTAGTTCTATGTCGAAACAAATCAGAGATCGAGAAACAAATGATGGACAATAAGTAAGACCAGGTTCCATGTGTTTGTCCGGCTGATATCATGAGAACAGAGGATTATATGATCACTTATCTTAAATGGCGTATCATCATCATCTCAGTTCCGAGAGACTTTGAAAGAGCTACGATTGCTAGTCGGATTTTGAAGTCATATTCGCAAATATAGTTATTAGACTTATCCAAGTGGGAGACTGTTGGATATAGTGTCTAAGTCCATAACTTTATTTGGTATGTACTTGACCCGACCCGGCATGGTCCATTTGGGTTGCATGGCATTGCAATACTTGGATAGACTAAATGAGAGAATAAGGCACTTATGATTATTAATATATTATAAGTTCTAATATATTAATAATAGTATTATTTAATTAGTATTGATCAAGTATTAATCTAGGATTAATTTGGTGATCAAAGTGAGACTAATTAAATATATAGGGTTGATTATGACAATCATCAATTCTTTTATGGTGGATTAATGATCCATAGTTTATGGGTTATGGATGTAACCAAATGGAGCTCCATGGATGGTCCATGGGAGTTACAAATCCATGGGTCATGGGAAATCAAGAGTCATGACAATTAAGGGCATTCATGTGTAAACCCTAATTGTGACAACACTATAAAAGGAACCCTATAGCTAGCAAAAAGTGGAGCTAGTGGACATAGTGTTACTAGAGAGGGCATAACCAATTTTGAGTGCTAGAAGTATTCTCTCAAGTTATTCCAAGTCTTGTGGTGTTGTGTGAAGCATTTGAGGCACAACATTTGGGGTGCTAGGCTCACAAAGTCTTGAAGGAATCCAAGCAACAACAAGGTATGTATTTCTACTAGTTTTATGTTTTATGTAATCCCCATGCCATGCTAGTTAGGAAATAACCTTGAAAAAGTAATTTGCATGTATATAGAGAAAACATAGATTCAAGGTTATTAGGGTTGCATGTACACTTAGGAAGTGTTAGAATGCTCAAAACCCATCAAATGAATGATGTGTAATCAATATGGTGATAAATAAAAGGTGTTCTATTTATATTCATAAGTTCTTAGACCATATTGGATTCGATTATTCTTGTGTTTCACTTTGCATGTTTTGACTTCCAGAATAACTAGGTCGTTCTTCCTGAATGACTAAGTTATTCAAACCATCCACAGTCGATAATACATTGGAAGTAGGTATTAAGGCAAGACTGTCATGAAGCTGGTTTGTAGATGTCCAAGGTATTGGACATAGCAAGAGTTGCTACAACATTCATAAGTGCTCATAAGTTCTGAGTATTGGATTAAACCCGCGCTCATTTGAATCACTTCATGGATTTATCACGAGTGATAATGAGACGATAACATCTTATATTCTTCAAACCTAGAGATACGAGTTGTTGCATATGAGTTGGTTATACATTGATTGTACAAAAACGCATTGGTAACTCGATGTTATAAAACGTGCCTTTGTGTATGATTCAACAAGTAGTAGAACAGGCATATGATTCGAAGTTTATCCATTCCTTTTACCCTTGTTGGGATAAAAGCGATATCTGTGGGCCCCTCGATGATTTAGTGATGACACCCCGAAGTGCTTGGCCAAGCCTGGACTGATTTGATTTGTTCAATTAGTCGGTCGTCATAAATCGGAAATCGGGAAACAACAAATGGACAGAGAGAATGATTATAATCCATGTCTCAGTCCATATGATATCTAGAATGGAGGAATATATGATACCTTATCTAATGGACGCGTCATTGATTTGTTCAGAGTTCGACAACGGCTTTAAGAGCTACTATTGCTAGTCGGGTTTTGGAGACATACGCAATAATAGTTTTAGACTTATCCAAGTGGGAGACTGTTGGATTAGTGTTTAAGCCCATAACTATAATTGGTATGTACTTGACCCGACTTGGCATGGTCCATTTCGGTTGCACTTCACCGGAACAATTTATATAGATAGTCTTTTGAGAATAGTATGTTTATGATTTATATTAATATATTATAAGTTCTAATATATTAATATGGAATCATATTATTTAATTAGTATTGATCAAGAATTAATTTAGAATTAATTTTGTGATAAAAAAGGAACTAATGGACTCTATTATATATATATATATATATATATATATATATATATATATATATATATATATATATATATATATATATATATATATATATATATATATATATATATATATATATGGAATGGGCCAAGTTCATTTAGGTTGGGCTAAGCTTTCATGGATAGTCCATGGAGTGTTTAACCCATGGATCCTATAGAAATGAAAGGTCATGGGTATTAGGGTTTACATGGATGAAACCCTAATCCTCCATACTATATAAAGAGGTATTTGGCACATGAAATGGCACTAGTGTGTGAGGACAAAGGGTGGGCCAATTTCTAGAAGTGCTTTCTATTCTCTCTAGTTTTCCAAGGTGTTTTTGGTGATTTGTGATTCCACTTGAGGCTTCCACACTATTGGGGCTAAGCTCTTAAAGTTCAAGACTTCAAACTTCATCAAAAGGTATGTCATCTAACTTGGCTTTTGTAGTATAGTTGCTTCATAATATGCTAGTTAGGATAAAACCTTGGAATATTGAATATTTGCATGTACAATAGAGAAAACATAGATCCAAGGTTTATAGGGTTGCATGTACACCATAGGAGTGTTAGAATGCTCAAAACCTATCAGTGCAGGTGGTTGTATCGGACTACGGCGAGTACGACAAGATGATGGGGGATTATGAGTAGTAGGGTTGTTGTCATGGTATCATTCCTTGCCACAGTAAAATGTAATGTAGGAAACGCCTTATTGATTGTCTGAGCATAGGAAGACCATGTCGGTTATAGGAGATTAAATGTTGAATGGGCGGTGCCAAGCACATCATAGGCTTGTGAAACACGACTTACAATGCATGACGACGAATAACTCATATGGAGCAGATTGGAAAATCTGACCAGTATTAATAGCCAGCGATTCATGAATATGTCACGTGAAATGGCATCGCATGGAAATGGATTGGGCTTAGCAGCCAGCGATCACAAATATGTCACACGGGATGGCATCACGTGGAAATAGACCAACAAAGGTTGTGAACCTTCAATATTTTTTCATGATGCGTGTCATGATAGTGGGGTCAGGCTGAGATGTCGAGTAGCTCACGGCGAAGGTTATGTCTGAACTTGCGAGCGGAGCCTGCTGCTATAATGAAGTCGGGCTTAGAAACCAAAAGACTGAAGGCAAGCTTTATGAACCTTCTCAACCTTTAGCAAGATTGGGCTTAGCAGTCTTCAATTTATGTGTTTGCTCCAGGTGGTCGGTTCATCCAGAATGTAAAGGCACACGATGCTTAGCTACACCATTGGTTGTAGCGACAATCAGTGCCCCGCTGCCTTAGGCTTAATGATACCATTTTCCAAGAGTTGAGGCTACCGAGAGTTGAGGCTACTAAGGGCTGGACAACAAGGTTGTTGAGATTCGGGCAGCTCAGCTACGGAGAGCTTGCGTAGCGAGATCGCCACGGGTCAGTCAGCACGACTCCTAAGGGTTGAGAAGCGAGATCGCCAAAAACTGGTAAGCTCGACTGCTGATAGTCGGGCAGCACGACTGCTAAGAGCTAGACAGAGGGATTGCCTGGTCAGCATGGCCACTAGGATTTAGGTATTGCGGTCGTTGAGGATTGGGGCATGAAGCTGCTACTTTATTTATAACACTATTGTCTTCTGAAGGATGCACAATCATATACAATGTTGCCTTGTTATTTAATTCGGCCATTTATCGAAATATAGTCAACACTTTTGCATATTATTGTATGGCTTGTTCATAGCTTGATGGCGATCAACAATGTAATGTTTTGGCGGTTTTGTTGTAAGCATGGCTGTATTGGGGATAAAGAAAGAGAATAATAATAAGTTTTCAAACCAAACGACTTCATTTTAGACCTTTTTTTTGTCATTTTCTATAAATTTTGTGGATAATCAATATATTAAATGTGCATATAATATCCTACTTTCATTACCGAAAATATAATATTTTTTATATTTTTTTAATTATTTATTAAACGCATTTTTTAAAAGAAGATTAAAAATATTATTATGATTGGGGTCTTTATGTACGATATCCTAAATTATCTTGGATTTACCCACGTAAACATTAAGGTGACTGTATCCGGTTTTCAATTTGTGTGTACAATATCAAGGGCAAAAAATAAATTATGGGTGACGTGTCCTACTGTGTCCCCGCTCCCCATATATTTAATTTTCACGCTCCTTTACAAGAAGCACAAGATCAAGGATCCTTACGGTGCCAAAACAAGTTGCATCGTCTCTCTTTCAATTAATATAAGTATGTTGATTTTGTGGGTTATATTTTTTATAATTGGTAAAAACATTAAAATACATTGTCATTATTGGTAAACAAATTTGATTTATTGTTGTGTGTGTTTCTATACATCTGGTTGTGCATGTGTGTATGGCATTGTATTTTAAAATAAATGAAAGTAGCATGCCATTTACTAGCCTTTTACTGATTATCTTTTTCGATTTTGCTGAACATGTTGTTTTCGAAGATAATTTTTATTTCTCATGGTTGATATTTTAGTTATAGACCCTGAAGATGATGCTTAAGTTCATAGCTACCATTATATACCTTTACCTTCAACGCAATGTGATGAGGAGCTAGAATAGAGTCCATTATTTGTTGTTGTGACTAGAAGTTGGGCAAATAAATCGGTATATTTATGATATTAGCCAGAACTTCGGCTGCTCTACTCGAAAGAAATAGTTATTAGACTACACTTATTTGTATTAGATTTGTATGTCATTTTTTATTCTTTGAGGGGTTTATATGTAATTATCTCCACTATATAATGAGCATAATCCCCGTGTATTTTGACATGGAGATTCATTTATACATGGTATCAAGAGCCAAACTCTCCCTCATTAACCTTTCGATCCCTCCTCTCCTATTTTCTTCTTTTCGATTTTCTTCTTCCCCTCTCGCCGGAATTCCATCACCAGCACTCCTCATCATGTTTCGGAGTGGCTCTTCTTCGTGATCAACGTCATCTCCTTTCTAAAGGTACCGCTTCTGTTTCGGATTATGGTCGTCGTTGTAAGGCTATTTGTGATCAACTTGCGGCCATTGGTCACACGATTGATGAATCGGACAAGTGCCATTGGTTTTTATATAAATCTTGGTGGCTCATTTGAATCCTTTTATGTGGTGATTCGTGCATCCCGTTATGCTCACCTTTTCCGTGATTTGCTTGCCCAAGCCGAGGGGCATGAAATGTTTCTTACCTCACTTCATGGTTCGTCGCCGCCTCCCGTTGCTTTCACTGCAGAGACTCCTCCTGGACGCACCTCCTCGGCTGTTGGGCGAGGTCGTGGGGCTCCTCGTGGTGGCGGCGCTTGCGGTGGTCGTGGCCGTGGGTGTCGTTGCCCTCATTGCCAACTATGTCGTACTAATGGCCATTATGCAAATCAGTGCCCGCAACTATCCTCGTTTTCCCCTTCGGCCCCCGTGAATGACACAGACTTGGTGAAAGACTTTCTAGCCAAATGTAAAAGTCAATATGGAAGAACCCCTTTTTCTAAACTTTATTATTACTCCAAACATACTACATGCATATTCATAAAAATATTTTACATATATGGTTTTATTACAAAAGACTGGATACAAATCGACTAACGAGTTTTTACAAAGTTTTATATATATTACATAACTTCCCAGGAAATTTAGACAAAAAAAACAAAAAAAAACTATAATATTATCTATTCTACATCTTCTACCAGTATATGACTATACTAGATGTTTATCACCTGCAATAGATTAAACATTGAGAGGGATAAGCGGGTGACGCTTAGTGAGTTCAATAACAGTTACAATATATCGCTATGCCATATACATATCAATATGACAGAAGCAAAGAGGGAAAAAGAACAACAAATGCATATGTGTATCATGTGACAGACTTTCCATATCAACCGACAATCTGATTCAATGATTTACAATCAATGAGACATAACAATTTCAACTTGATATACTTCAATAAAGCTTCAGCCCAAATGTCACAGAAAATACAATTTTGAATTATCATTTTGCTAGAATATACAGGCTTTCAGCCCTACATAGCCCTATGCCAATACCAGAAGTTATACGAGTCATGCTCTACATGGCTAAAGGCACAAAGCCAATACCAGAAGTTATACGAGTCATGCTCTACATGGTCAAAGGCATAAATCCGATACCAGAATAATACCGGAAAGCACATTGAACATATAACACATAACATATAATTGTCCCTATATTGAACTCACCGTGAAATAATTGAAGAGTAAACCGATAATTTGAGCAGCACTTCGTTTCTAAAAATGACTTTCTTTGAAGAAACCGGGGATTTTAGCTGAAAACCGGGCCTTGCGCGGGCAAAGTTTCAACTTGAAAATATTATTTTCTCGGGCTTTCGAAGCGTCGGGACTTGCTTCGGGTGTCGGGGATGTTTCTTAGGCTTGGGGGGGTTAAGGCTATTTGGAAGAGTGTAAAGGGTGAGAGAGAATGAAATTTGTAACCAAAATTCGGGCAGCCTCGCACCCTATTTATAGTGTCCGAGAGTTCACATTACGTTGGGCGTAATTCTCCGGTACGCGGGGCGTATTGCCTCGCGCATCTCTTCGCTAAGTGTAACTTCGTACGTTGGCCGTACGAAGTTGATGAGATCAGACACGTCAAGGCTACTACACGTGGAACTCATGCGAAGGAGTAAGGAGGATGATGGACTCCGAGTCTCTTACACGAGTACGCTGGGCGTACTTTGATTTATCAAAATTTCAAAATTTTGTAACTTTCGCATACGAGCTCCGTTTTTGACATTCTTTATATCCACGCGTAGGTATGACCGTGCTCTACAACTTTCGTTTAGACTCTATCAGCTAATTTTGAATTCATTTTTAATACTATATTTTTAACGGGTCGGGACAGGAAAAGTCCGTTAAAAATTCATAACTTCTTCATCCAACGTCCGTTTTCGTCTGTCTTTTTACCGTTGTACTACTATTGACGAGATCTTCGTTCTCCTTTAGGTTGTGTCGGCTCAAAATCACTCGATCTTTATTTCGAGTTTCGAGTTGTGTACTACTATGTCGATTCTTATAAACAAATCATAACTTCCTCATACGAAGTCAGATTTGGACGTTCTTTTTATGAAAATTCTTGGTTTAATGAATACTCTGACTTTCATTTAGATCACTTAAGATAAAAAGTAGTTTATCGTAAACTCACTTTTTATGTCATATGGCGTCGTGTCGGTTCTGTCGCGAAAGTTCAATAAGTCTTAACTTCTTCGCTATAACTCGGATTTCGATGAGGTTTTTGTTGGATTAGGTGTCTAAGCCCATAACTATAATTGGTATGTACTTGAATTGATAGCAGCACAGTCCTTTTGGGTTGCCCTCAACCTAGCAACTGGACAAGGAAATTATGAAAGGAGAGATATTAATTTATAAGATTAATAAATTAATAATGATTTATTAATATGTTAATGGATTAATATATTAATTAGAAATCATTATGTTTAATTAATTGTTAGCCAGAAATTAATCAGAATTAATTTTGGGGTTAAAAGAATTAATTATAAAGTGCAGGGACTAGTTTGCAATTATCTAATAGTTGAGTGGAAGGCTCTAGAACCCCCTTGGAAGAGGGTGGACGAAATCATTAGGGGAAACCCTAATAATTTCGTCCATAGGGGCTTGGATAAGGCCCTTGGGTTTGCTTAGGCCCTAAGCAAAGGATAACTAGGGTTTCCCTTAAACCCTAGATCCCTCAGCTATATAAGGAGCCTCCTGGTTCTTGTTTTTGGTCACTCTTTCTTTTGAAGAAACCCTAAGGCCGAGATTTTGCATACTCCCTCTCCCCTCTCTCTTCTACTTTCCTTCTTGCTAGTTCTTGGGTGTGACTCCATTAGAGGCATTACACTTGTGGTGCTAAAGCTTCCAAGAAGATCAAGATCAAGATCAAGGGAATATCAATTGTTTGCTATAACAATTGAAAGGTATGTAAATCCTAAACCCTAGTTTACTATTTTCGAAAATAGCCCCTCTCCTCTAGGGTTCTTGTTTTGCAATTCAAAGTTGTATGTTCAATAGTTAAAAACATAGATCCAAAGTAGGTTGCATGTGAACTTAGGAATTGTTTTCTAGTTTATTTGTTGTACCAAAAACCCATTAGTGGTATCAGAGCCATTG
The DNA here is from genome assembly GCF_052849685.1 of Lactuca virosa. Lineage (NCBI taxonomy): Eukaryota > Viridiplantae > Streptophyta > Magnoliopsida > Asterales > Asteraceae > Lactuca > Lactuca virosa. The sequence continues at coordinate 233,450,513 of NC_136434.1, read as the reverse complement.
TTGTTTTAAATTGAATTGCTACAATTGTTGAATTGCAAATTAGGATTTATAGCTATTAAACCCTAAAGGCCAAATTTTCGATTTCTAGGGTTTTTGATCAAAGGGTTTTTTCGAAAACCCTAGCCTCCAAAGAACCCTAATGGAAATTAGGGTTAGGGTTTTGAAAACCCTAGCCTCCTCCCTTGTAAATTTCGAAATTTGCTTAGAAGTTTTAGGGTTTCTTGTTTTGGATAATTGTTACTTAATTAGATTAATTGGATAATTATCCTTACCCTATTTTTCGAAATTTAGAGGGATAAGGATTAGGATTAAATTAATGGATTAATTTAATAAGATAATCCTTACAAGATTTAATAATTTGATTAATAGTTAATTAAAAGATAAATATTAAATCTAGTTAATTGGTTTATTTAAATTTAAATTTAATAGCTTAAATTACGAAATTTATAAACCCTTGAAGTTTTAAAATGTTTTAAAACACACCTTATATATATTATAATTAAAAGTTTAATATTATATATGTATAAGAATATGGTCAGTCAAATCGCTAGTATGCCTCATTCACGAAGCTAATCTGTAAGGGGGGTATAAGGAAACTGCCTATAAAATGGTAGTTGAATGGGTGTCCACTCTCACCCACCGCTTCCTTGATTAGTGGAGGGTCGTTAGCAGAACGGATTTGATAGGACAACTACTTCTCATTAAAAGTATAATGATATTAAAGAAAGTACTAGAACATTATTTTCAAAATCCCAACTCTAGTTACTTTAGGAAAAATGTGAAAAGTATGCTAATCCATGAAATTGCACATTATGCTTTATTGGTCGTTAGTGGAGCGTGTGTGGTTAACCAACACACTAAAAGGCACCAATAAAGAGTAGTAATGGGTATCTCATAATTGTCATTTTGATGGAGCGTGTGTGGTTTACCAGCACATCAATAGTTAATGACAAAGACAATGAGGTTACCAAGCACATTTGCATGGTTATTCACATCTTGTTTGTGATCCTCGGCATCCCAGTCACAAATAGAAGAGCATAATCTGAGATCAAAACATGCCATTGAATAGTTTCAATGTATCTCAAAAGAATTAGGAATTTCACTTCGTTTGTTTCGTCTAATGGTGGAATTGGTGAATCGTTATTCACCTACCTTTATGAAATTTGCACTTGGATCTCGGCATCCCATTTCTAAGTTGTGAATCTTCATAGTTGGATCCTAACCTTGATATTTTATCTTTGGGTTATTATATTGAGGTATCTTGAAATCTAACTAAAACTTTCTTTCTTTTCAGATGTCTACTCCTGGAAACACTTCTACTTCATCCTCCTCCAACCAGAACTTCTCATTGCTCAATATATGCTCCAAAGTCGTTATGGATGGCTCAAACTATAACGATTGGATGCGCAACATCAAGATGGCTCTTCGTTTCGAGAACAAAGAATATGTTCTTGAAAAGGAGCTCAAAGAGCTTGATTAGAATGAAGCTACTCCTGAAGATCTTGCTGCCTACAAGAAACATTACGATGATGCTACCAAAGTGGCATGCATCATGGTGGCAACTATGTCCCCAGAACTGCAGAGGTACTATGAGGACTATTGGCCTTTCGAGATGAACAAGGACCTTATGGAAAAGTACCATAAGCGAGCTCGTCAAGAAAAGTTCGAAGTAGTCAAGTCACTCATGGCTTGCAAGATGAAAGATGGGGAGTCGGTTGTGTCACATGTGCAAAGAATGCAACGCTACATAGAGCGTTTGGTCAAGCTCAATATTCACTTTGATGAGGAATTGGCCATTGACATGGTCTTGAACTCACTTCCTGAATGTTATGGTCAGTTTATTCTAACTTACCATTTGAACAATACTGAGCAGACCTTGGCCCAATTGCACAACTTGTTGCAGACAGCTGAGGCAGGGATGAAGGGTAAAAGTATACCCTCCACACCTACGAGTGCCCCTATTTTGGCTATTGGACAGGGAAAGGGGAAAAAGAGGAAAGGTCCTCCCAAACAAAACTGGAAGAGCAAGGCTCAAGCTGGGTCATCTAGTAATGGCCCAAAGGCTAAGCCCAATGGTTCCACTCCCCATGTTTCTGATCCAAAAGAGGCAGTTTGCTTTTACTGCAACTAAAAGGGGCATTGGAAGAGATCTTGCCCACAATATCTGCAAGATATCAAGGATGGCAAAGTGAAGCCATCTTCGGCAGGTATTTACACTATTTCTGCTAATAACTCATTATCTTCTCGTTCATGGGTCCTTGATACAGGATGTGGTTTTCATATCTGTTCTGATTTGCAGGGTCTAAAGGAAAGTGAGGAGATAGAGCGAGGAAGGATAAACCTGATCATGGGAAACAGAAAGTCTTCACCAGCAACCAAGATCGGAGTTTATCAGCTTCTGCTTAGTAATGATGTTAGATTAGATTTAATAAATTGTTGCTATTCGTCTGAGATGACGAGAAACATTATTTCATTTCATGCATTGTTCAGACAAGGTTTTACATATTCTTTTAATGATTTGAATGGTTCAATTTCTGTTTATAAGAATGGTGTTTTTATGTTTGAAGCTTTGCCTTGTAATGGTGTGTATGAAACAGTGACTTGTGTTGATAGCCTAGGAAATAGTGTGCTTAATATTGACTTGTCTAATAGTGTAGACAAGGCATGCTTGTGGCATTGTCGTCTTGGACACATTAACAAGAAACGCATAGGCCAACTCCAAAAGGATGGAGTGTTGGAATCATTTGACCTAAAGTCAGATGATATGTGTGAATCTTGTCTTTTGGGAAAGATGACAAAATCACCATTCACAGGGTCTTGTGAAAGAGGTGAAGGTCTGTTGGATCTCATACACACAGATGTGTGTGGGCCCTTCAGATCAACTACAAGAGATGCTAATCGATTCTATGTGACTTTCACTGACGATTATAGCAGATATGGATATATCTACTTGATCAAGCATAAGTCAGAAACTTTTGAAAAGTTCAAAGAGTTTAAGCATGAAGTCGAAAATCAATTGGGCATAAAGATAAAGATACTTAGATCCGATAGAGGCGGGGAGTATCTTAGTATCGAGTTTAACGACTATCTGAAAGAGTGTGGGATAGTCTCACAATTGACTCCTCCTAGGACACCACAGTTAAATGGTGTAGCTGAGAGGCGCAATCGAACCTTGTTAGACATGGTTCGTTCTATGATGAGTCGGGCTTCGCTTCCTATTCACTTCTGGGGGTATGCCTTAGAGACAACCGCCCACATCCTCAATCTTGTCCCTACAAAGAAGGTTGCCAAAACACCTCACGAAATGTGGACAGGGAAAGTTCCCTCGTTAGCACATATTAAAGTCTGGGGTTGTGAAGCTTTCGTAAGACGAGAGACTCACGACAAGCTAGCAGCTAGAAGTGAGAAATGTGTTTTCATTGGTTACCCAAAGCAGTCTTTTGGATATTTGTTCTACAGGCCTAGTGAGAACGTGGTCTTTGTAGCACGAAGAGGAGTCTTTCTTGAAAGAGAGCTCATATTCAAAGAGGACAGTGGGAGCACTATTGACCTTGAAGAAATTCAAGAGTCAGCCAATGAAGGAACCTTAGATGACACTAGCACTCAACCAGAGGAAACAGTTCCTGTTGAACCAATTGATGACTCATTACCTCTTAGAAGATCCACTAGGGTGAGTGTGCCACCTGAGTTGTATGGTTTTCATATTACTTCAGATGGTGACACATTCATAAGTGACAGAACACTGGTAAACTTAGATGAACCAGTCACTTATAAGGAAGCAATGGCAGGCCCAGAGGCTTCCAAGTGGAAAGAGGCAATGGACAGCGAGATTAAGTCCATGTATGACAACCAAGTTTGGAATTTGGTTGATAGTGCACCAGGTCGCAAGACAGTTGGGTGCAAATGGATCTTCAAGAAGAAGACAGACATGGATGGAAATGTGCACACATTCAAGGCTCGACTGGTTGCAAAAGGTTTCACTCAAACCCCAGGGGTTGACTATGATGAGACCTTCTCACCAGTAGCTAAGATTAAATCTATTAGGATATTGCTCGCCATAGCTGCCTTTCATGATTATGAAATCTGGCAGATGGATGTCAAAACTGCTTTCCTTAATGGGAAGTTGGCTGAAGATGTTTACATGAGTCAGCCAGAGGGTTTTGTTGATGCAAAGTTCCCCAATAGAGTGTGCAAGCTTGAGAAATCCATTTATGGATTGAAACAAGCATCTCGTAGTTGGAATCTTTGCTTCCATGAGAAAGTCAAAGAGTTTGGTTTCTCTAGAAGTGAAGATGAGTTTTGTGTGTATATCAAGGCTAGTGGGAGTATAGTAACTTTTCTGGTGTTATATGTCGATGACATATTACTCATTGGTAACGACGTTCCAACCTTGAAAGAAGTTAAGTCTTGGCTTGGAAAGTGTTTTGCCATGAAAGACCTTGGAGAAGCTGCCTATATTCTTGGGATTAGAATATTGAGAGATAGAAAGAAGAGACTAATTGGACTTAGTCAGAGCACATACTTGGATAAGGTACTAAAGAGGTTTAGTATGGAAAATTCCAAGAAGGGAGAGCTACCTATCCAGAGCAATACCAAATTGAGTAAGACTCAATGCCCGAGTACAGATGTTGAAATAGATGACATGAGTCGTGTACCTTATGCTTCCGCTGTCGGATCGATCATGTACGCTATGACATGTACTCGCCCTGATGTGGCATTTGCTTTGAGCATGGTCAGTCGCTATCAGGGAAACCCAGGTAGAGCTCATTGGATAGCAGTTAAGAATATACTCAAGTATTTGCAAAGGACAAAGGACTGGGTTCTTGTGCTTGGTGGCAGTGATACTTTGAGAGTAGACGGTTACAGTGATGCCAGGTTTCAGACGGATAGAGATAACTTCCGTTCTCAGTCGGGCTGGGTATTTTTACTGAATGGAGGAGCAGTTACTTGGAAGAGTTCCAAGCAAAATACGGTGGCTGATTCTACTTGTGAATCAGAGTACATAGCAGCAAGTGAAGCGTCGAAAGAAGCAGCTTGGTTGAGGAACTTCATCGGGGATCTCGGAGTTGTTCCAACCATCCAGGAGCCTATGGAACTGTTCTGCGATAATGAAGGAGCGGTTGCCTTGACAAAGGAACCGAGAGATCATGGTAAGACCAGACATATCGACAGAAAGTACCATTTCATCAGACATAGAGTAGAAGAAGGCCATCTTATAGTAAAGAGGGTGTCATCTGAAGATAACCCAGCAGATCCTCTCACAAAGGGTCTGAGTAGGGCTAAGCATATTCAGCATGCTCGGAGCATAGGACTGAAAGATGATATAAGTTTTAGTAGTTAGATTAGTTTTTGAAACTTGTAACAAAGTAAATGTAATTGACTTTTGGTGATTAAATAATAAAGTATTATTTATAAGTTTGGCTACTACCTTTTGTCAATTGTTTATTATTGTGTTTCATTTTTGCATGTTTTACTTCCTGAATAATGAGATTATTCAAACTCCACAGTCGCTCGTACTCTTGGAAGTAAGTAGTGAATTAAGACTGTCATGAATTGGATTGCAGATTGTCTAAGGATAGACATGGCAATAGAATTGTTGCAACGTTCATGAGTACTCAGAAATTGAGATTTGAGTATTGGATAAACCCTCGCTCAGAGTATTACTTCATGGAATTCATCACGAGTAATATTGAGACGATAATATCTTGTAATCTTGAAACGAAGATATATGAGTTGTGATTTACAAGTCGGTCATACATTGGTGATACGAAAACGCATCAGTAACTTGGTGTTATAAAACGTATTGTCATGCATAATTTGATGAGTAAAAGATACAAGCATATGAGTCAACGTTTATTCGTTCCTTTTGCCCTAACAGGAAAAGCGATATCTGTGGGCCCCTCGATGATTTGGTGTTGACTTATGTGCTGGGCCCAGCCAGGACTAAATTGATGTGTTCGATTAGAAGTCCTACATCATCACAAATCAGGAATCGGGAAACATAGATTCTGGACAAATAGATTGATTACATTCCATGTCTTTTGTCTGGGGATATCAAGCAGAACGAAGGGTTATATGATCACTTATCTTAGGACACGTAACTGACTGGGTCAGAGTTCGGCAGCAGCTTTTTGGAAGCTACAATTTGCTGGTCAAATTTAGACGGCATACTAGCAATTATAGTTACAGACTTATCCAAGTGGGAGACTGTTGGATTAGGTGTTTAAGCCCATAACTATAATTGGTATGTACTTGAATTGATAGCAGCACAGTCCTTTTGGGTTGCCCTCAACCTAGCAACTGGACAAGGAAATTATGAAAGGAGAGATACTAATTTATAAGATTAATAAATTAATAATGATTTATTAATATGTTAATGGATTAATATATTAATTAGAAATCATTATGTTTAATTAATTGTTAGCCAGAAATTAATCAGAATTAATTTTGGGGTTAAAAGAATTAATTATAAAGTGCAGGGACTAGTTTGCAATTATCTAATAGTTGAGTGGAAGGCTCTAGAACCCCCTTGGAAGAGGGTGGACGAAATCATTAGGGGAAACCCTAATAATTTCGTCCATAGGGGCTTCGATAAGGCCCTTGGGTTTGCTTAGGCCCTAAGCAAAGGATAACTAGGGTTTCCCTTAAACCCTAGATCCCTCAGCTATATAAGGAGCCTCCTGGTTCATGTTTTTGGTCACTCTTTCTTTTGAAGAAACCCTAAGGCCGAGATTTTGCATACTCCCTCTCCCCTCTCTCTTCTACTTTCCTTCTTGCTAGTTCTTGGGTGTGACTCCATTAGAGACATTACACTTGTGGTGCTAAAGCTTCCAAGAAGATCAAGATCAAGATCAAGGGAATATCAATTGTTTGCTATAACAATTCAAAGGTATGTAAATCCTAAACCCTAGTTTACTATTTTCGAAAATAGCCCCTCTCCTCTAGGGTTCTTGTTTTGCAATTCAAAGTTGTATGTTCAATAGTTAAAAACATAGATCCAAAGTAGGTTGCATGTGAACTTAGGAATTGTTTTCTAGTTTATTTGTTGTACCTAAAACCCATCAGTTTTCGCCTAAACGTTTCTAACGAGATAATTTACAACTTTCAATAACATTATTTTTTACTTATTTCCAACTTTAAATTTCACATTTTCGTTAATTTCGATAATTGACTTTTGATTGGAATCTCATAAGACTTCCAATACTTTCCGAATGATTGTAAACATAGTTTTACTTCAATTCTCATAAAACTATCTTGTTAGAACTCAATACTCAAAACCATATAATATTTAGTATTATTTATTAACAAAACACGATAACTGAACGTGTATGTTACAAATACCTTCTCCTTTTGAGTATTTCATCCCCGAATTTACAACGATTTGAACAAATGGGGATATTTCGCTCTTATCTCATTCTTATTTTCCCAAGTATAATTTGGGCATCGATGGTGTTTCCACTTGACAAGCACCAACTCCACTTCTTTATTACGTAATTCAGTCGTTCTTTCATTTACGATTTCTTCAGGCTCTTCTACATATCTTAATTTATTATCCAGTTTCACCTCGGATAACGGGACTGTTTCATCATATATGCTCAAACATTTATGTAGATAGCTCACATGAAAGACATCATGAATATCTGCCAAATCTTCTGTTAATTTTAAACGGTATGCTTACTTGACAATTTTTTGGACGATTTTGAAAGGACCAACAAATCTAGGACTTAGTTTTCCTTTCTTCCCAAATCGCATAATGCCTTTCCATGGGGATACCTTCAGCATCATGAAATCATCCACCTGGAATTCTATAGGCCGTCTTCTCTTTTCCGCATAGGACTTCTGTCGATCTTGGGCCGCTTTCGTTCTTTCTCGTACAACTTGAATCTTATCAGTGGTATCTTGAATCATTTCAGGGCCTCCAAGGAATTTATGTCCTACATCACGCCAACATAATGGAGTACGACATTTACGACCATATAATGCTTCATATGGTGGCATTTTGATTGAAGTGTGGTAACTGTTATTATACAAAAATTCGACAAGAGGTAAATACTTATCCCAGTTACCACCGAAATCCAAGACACATGCACAAAGCATATCTTCTACTGTTTGGATTGTTCTCTCCGTCTGACCATCTGTCTGGGGATGATAAGTTGTGCTGAGAGAAATCCGAGATCCCAATTCACGTTGCATACTAGCCCAAAAATGAGAAGTGAAGCGAGTATCACGATCGGAAATAATCTTTAGTGGCACACCATGTCTCACAAAAATTTCATCCAAGATACTTGCGCGTATTTCTCCATTGGAGCTGTTTCACGCATGGCAAGGAAATGTGCACTCTTAGTCAGTCGGTCAACAATTACCCAAATGCTATCATTCTGTTTTGCATTCTTTGGCAATTTGGTAATAAAATCCATGGACAACTCCTCCCATTTCCACATAGGGACATTAATACCTTTTGGACTACCATATGGCTTTTGGTGTTCCGCTTTGACTTGTAAGCATACTAAGCATTCCTGCACATATCTTCCAATGTCTCTCTTTAATCCAGGCCACCAATAATCAACCCGTACATCATAGTACATTTTACTTGTAGCAGGATGTATTGACAGTTTAGACTTATGGGCTTCATCCAAAATCTTCTGTCTTAATCCTCCAATCTTTGGAATCCACAGTCGATTCTTAAACACCTTCAATCCACGTGGATCATCGAGTAAAATATCAGCATAATGTACCATCCCTTCTTTCTTCACATTTTCTGGCTTTAAGGCCTCTACTTGCCATTTCTCTAGTTCATCAAGAATAGTGAACTTTACTGTAGTGTGAGTAATAACATAACACACACTATTATGATAAACCTTCCTGCTAAGTGCATCGGCAACTACATTGGCCTTTCCAGGATGATACAGGATTTCCCAATCATAGTCTTTGATCAGCTCCATGGCTCGTTGTTGTCTCATATTCAAAGTTTGCTGACTGAATATATACTTGAGACTTTTGTGGTCGGTAAACAATAGGAATTTTGTACCAAAAAGATAATGTCTCCAGAGTTTTAGGGAAAATACTACTGCAGCGAGTTCGAGGTTATGGGTGGGATAATTCTTTTCATACTCTTTTAGTTGTCTTGAAACATATGCTATTATCTTTCCACGCTACATCAATACACAACCGAGTCCCAACCTTGGAGCATCGCTATACACGGAAAAATCATTATCACCTTCTGGAAGTGATACGATCGGAGCATGAGTCAAAAGATCTTTTAGAGTTGAGAAAGCTTTTTCTTGGGATTCACCCCATTTGAACTTTACTTCCTTTCGTGTAAGACTTCTGAGAGGTACAGCTATGCGTGGAAAGTATTTAATGAATCTTCGGTAATACCCCGCGAGACCCAAGAAACTGCAGATTTCAGAAGCATTATGGGGCGCTTCGCAATTTTGAATGGCTTCAATTTTGATAGGATCTACTGATATACCGTCACCAGAAATCACATGGCCGAGAAACTGAATTTCACGAAGCCAAAATTCACACTTGGAGAATTTAGCATATAATTTCTCCTTTCGAAGAAGTTCTTTCACGAATATGAATGTCATGATCAACTTTGGATTTGGAATAGATTAGAATATCATCAATGAATACGATGAAAGATTTATCGAGAATTAGACAGTATACCGGATTCATCATATCCATGAATACAGAAGGATCATTTGTCAAACTGAATGGCATGACAAGGAATTCGAAATGCCCATAACGAGTACGGAAAGCAGTCTTCGGAATATCCTGATCGTGTACTTTCAACTGATGATAGCCAGATCTCAAATCAATCTTTGGGAAATAGCTAACACCCTGAAGTTGATCAAATGAATCGTCAATGTGAGGTAGTGGGTACTTGTTCTTGATAGTTACCTTATTTAGCTCACGGTACTCAATACACATTCGCATCGAACCGTCTTTCTTCTTGAGAAACAATACTGGAGCACCCAAGGAGAGGTACTCGGTCGAATAAATCCTTTTTCAAGTAATCCTGCAGTTGGATCATCATTTCCTTCGTCTCAGTTGGCGCAAGATGATAAGGATTCTTTGCAATTGGAGCAACACCAGGTACAAGATCAATTCGGAATTCTACTTGCCTATCCGGAGGAAGTCTAGGAAAATCATCGGGGAAAACATCAGGATATTCATTAACAACGGGAACATCATTTACAGTTTTCTTCCCCTCTTTTGAGATATCAACTGTATAGGCCAGATAGGTAGAACACCTTTTCGATATAAACTTACGAGCTTTTAGGAAAGAGATTATTTTAAGAATTTTAATTCTTTGTTCACCGTAGACATAAATCAGATTCTCCCCTTCAATAGGAATGTGTATTATCTTCTCATAGCACAAGAGTTCTGCATGGTTCTTTGACAACCAATCCATGCCAAGAATAATATCGAAGTTGGGCAAGGAGATAGGGATCAGGTTAGCAAAAAAATTATAACCTTCAATTTCTATGACACAATGTCTATAGACTTTATCACTACAAGAAAATTTCGATTTAACTACGGAAAAATTCTGTAGCAAAATGATGTAATTCCGTAGCTAAACCTAAATAACTACGGAAGTTGCTACGGAATTTGCCAAAGAGATTCCATATTAAGATTTCTTGTAGCCAAATGTTTAACTACGAAATTATAGTTCCATAGCAATTTTGCTATGGCCGTTGCTACGATGTCTATCTGTACCATTTCAACTACAACACACTTCCATCATAATTCTGTAACAATGAATTCTGTAGCAAATTCTGTATCTATTTTGTTCTGTATCAAATTCCGTAGCCATTTGGTCTATAGCAAATTCCGTAGCTAATTGTTCCGTAACAAATTTCGTAGCCATTTGGTCCATAGCAAATTTCGAAGTTAATTATTCTCTAGCAAATTCTGTAGCCATTCGTTCCGTAACAAATTCTGTAGCCATTCATTCTGTAGCAAATTTTGTAACAACTTTTTTGTGGTCAATTCCATAACAATTGTTCCATACCATTTTTTCTATAAAATTCGGTTATTTAATTTGACTTATTATATCAATTTACAAAAATACAATTAATATAAAACCAAAAATAACAATGTATTTCTATAGAAACTAAAAGAAATATCCAATACATCAAAAGATACATATTTCAAAATCAAAAGTCGCTATAAATTTAACGTAAAACATTATTTGATACATAATATTCTATCATTGATTAATAAAAGTTTTGACCTGTTCACTCAATGTGTTAATGACATTCATTGCTTGTGCAAGTTGTTGTTCAAACTTTTCTTGAACATCCACATTTTTCTGCTGAAACTCGACATTCTTTTTCTGAGCATCCTCATATTTTTGCTTAACATCCTCATAGTTTTGTTGAATATCCTCATATGTTCGCGTTGCGTCTCAACTAACTTCCTCAGATTCTCAATCTCGACTTTTGTCTCGGTATTATTATCCTCATATTGTTCGCGATGCGTTTCAGAAGATTCTTCACTAGAACGAATGCGCTTTCAATATGAGCCAAATCCATATAATCTCTTTTTTCGATCATGTCCCCCAACAACATCATAAAATAATTTGTCCTCATCAATTTCCTCTCCTATCGCTTCCAACCGATCACATCGTTCCATAAAATCATCCTATAATTTTATAATTGTGTTGAGATAAAACTTATACAAAAAAAATCAAAATAAAACTTACATGAAATTATTCAAAATAAAACTTACATGAAGTTTTTGTAGCTTTTTCAACTAAAAAATCACTCCATCATGATTCTTAGTGTGTGTATACAAGAATAGTTCATGGTGTGTCGGATCATGTCCCCAAAGCTTCTTCTACATATATACAAAAAAACAATCAATATTAAAGTAGATTGCTATTTTTACATTTAGGCTTAGATATTTAAAAATGAAAAAATATCAACTTACTTTTAGGCTAAACCCTTTTAAAAATCAAAATGGAACTAGATTGTTATGATACAAAAGTAAATTAAAGTAGATTGCTATTTTTTGCATTTAGGCTCCACTCTTTAAAAATGAAAAATAAAATAACATACTTTTTAGGATTAGTCCTCTTAAAAATCAAAATGAAACTAGAAAAATATAACATACAATTAAATGAAAGTACATTGCTATTTTATGTATTTATGCTTAGTCCTTTTAAAATCAAAATGGAACTAGAATTATATAATATAAAACTAAAGGAAAGTAGATTGCTATTTTATGCATTTAGGCTTAGTCCTTATAAAAATCAAAATAGAACTAGATAATGGTATTTCTATATGAAAGTAGATTGCTATAATATAAAATTAAATGAGTACTTACTAAATCAGAAGCAATCTTGGAATGAGAAGCCGATCCACTGGTATGCGTAGAAAGGGCTTCTCCATCAGCTACACCTCTACGCCTATTTTTTTTGTTTTGTTCTGATTTCTTCTTGAACTCTTCAGTATTCCATCTTGCAATCCAGAATGTCCACACTTCTAATGTTATATTAACAGGTTTTTTTTAGAGTCGACTTTTTCCATTTTGAGCTTATATTGTAGATATATTGTAGACATGTTTCCTTTGCCTAATTTTCCCAACAAGCTTAGACTAACAAAATTTTTGCATCATCCCAATAGCACTTTTTCTACAATACAAAATATATAGATGAGTTTTTAGTTAATGAGTGCCTAATAATTGCATAAACGAGATACATACATGAAACTCGTCCCAATAAAGGAGTTTTGTCTCGTCGCTTAAAGTTGCCCAGCTATACCCGTTTAATTCAGCTCTTTCACCAAAGGATTCATAGATAACGGAAGAACATGGGCCCGAAGGAAATAACCTATAAAAGAAAAAATTAACAGCATTGTAAAAATCATGAAGCTCAATGTTGATAAAAATGTAAGAATTTGAACTTACTCCTTATCTCGCACTCCAATATATAGATGCCCATCCAGTCCTATAGATCCAAGTAAATACCCTTGATGTTGAACGCCAACATTTTCCTCAACCGATTCACTACAATTTGTTGTGGATCTAGGTACAGATGATGTAGTAGATGCAGATGTAGATGATTGGATAGATGTAGGTACAGATGGTTGGGTAGATGATGTAGGTAAGGATGACTGGTTGGGTGATGTAGGTATGCATGATGCATGTGTTGATGATGTGGCACCCATAGTACCAACATGTGAAACAAATTTTGGGGCAGATATAGTACCAACAGATGATAATGTGGTACGAGATGATGACGACGACAATGCTGGTGTAGATAATGGGGCAGATTTATTACCAATAGATTTTGCATCATCGATACGTTTGTTTATGAAACGTACATTTGTATGTTGCTTTTGTTTCAATATGTCTCTTAATAAGAATTGTGACATCTTTCCTGAAATTTTAAAAACTTAGGAAGTTATAAATCTTTTAGATCACAAATATTATAGAAATATCTTACTAAAAAATTAAGCATGCTACTTTTTACTTTAAAATACCAATGTACTTTTGTTTGCTTATTTATTTTAGCATCCTACTTTTTACTTTGAAAAATACAAAAACTAAAAGTATAATGAAAATACTTTAATGAAAGTAGATTGCTATTTTTTGCATTTAAAAACGAAAAAAATAACAACTTACAATGTCATAGTAAGTATAAAAGATAAAGCACAAAGCTTAAACATGATGGTTTTGTTATCACCTGGATTTGATTTGATTGGACTGAAGTGGAGTGGATTGGAACCTGGAACAAAGAAAAAGTTGAAACAGTTGATGCCTTTAATTAATATTGCATACATAGTCTTTTTCAAAAAAAATATATTGCATACATAAAGACTATTTAAATATGATAAATGACCGTTTTACCCTTCACCAACTTAGCACATTATAACATAGTTCAAAGGGATGTTAGGAAGGGAAAAGGGTGTCTAGATAGTATACATAAAGATTTTTTGAAGTTAAATAAAAATAACTAGAACAAGTTGTGAAGCAGTCCTTCCATACAAATAAGTAGAACATATATTTTTATTGTAAACTTATTTTTATCTTTTTATATAGAAGATTCATTGAACAAATTAAATAATACATAAAACAGTGAAAAACATATAATTTATTAAAAGAAAACTATTTTTGTTCTATTGAATCCAACCAATCAAAAAAAACCTAATACAATAACATCTTAATAAAATCTGAATTATTAAGATGTGTAATTTTTTTTCTAGGTAAACATTGATGTGAGAATTAGATCTAAGTATATTGGGGGTTGTCTACTTTATTAGCTAGGAATACACATGAATCTACAGAATTAGAAAGAATTAGAGAGGGCATGATCAATCAACTATAAAAAACAATTACAAGTAAATAAAACCAAAACTCCAAAAGATCTTAAGATTATCTCTGTATAGAATGAAGAACATGATCAATTTCTAAATGAATTAGTCTATACAAGAGAAATGAGGCCATTACTCAAGTCATTTTAAACAAGAGTGTTAATACACAAACAAGATATAGGACCGATCATAATGAAGATATTCACATTTTGGTTTAAAATGTTAATACACAAAACAAAAATTTAGTAGAACAAAGCATACCTGGATTAAGAAGTGAAGGTATTTTGCTGTTTCTCAGTTGGTATATAACCCTACATCAAAGTAATTCCATCATTGTGATTGTGCATATCATTGAAGATATGCAAATAAGTGAAATTAATATGCCTTTATATATAACCCTACATCAAAGTAAATAAAAATTCAACAAACACCCCCTAAATAATTCGTCTTGGAACATGAAATACAATCATGGTGTTTGTTGTTTCTTTTTAACAGATAAACAGGAAAGTATATATTGAAGTATTTTCAACCTAGCAATAGGAAGCTATAAATTATTATAATACATAAATATATGAAAGTAGATTGGTATTTTTGTTTGTCCAGTGAAGTTCGTGTGGAAGGATTGGAAACTTTGGATTACCTTGACAACTATCAAAAAAGAGAACGCTTCACAAAACAAGGGGACTCAATAACATTTGTATCAGGAGTAACTTTTTCTTATTCTTTAAACCTCAATCTTCAGTACTTAACCTAACCATGGGTATTTATGTCTTTTTAACCAGGTTGACAAGATCTATCTCAGCACACCAACCAAAATTGCAGTCATGGATCATGAAAAAAAGCGAACATTTGTCATCCGAAAAGACAGACTTCCAGATGCTGGTCAGATTAATTTTTAATTTAATGATGTATTGTTAATTATTAATTATAAACCTTTTTTTATTAAAAAAATGTGTAGTTGTGTGGAATCCATGGGATAAAAAGTCAAAGGCTATAGTTGACTTTTGAGATGAGGAGTATAAATATATGCTGTGTGTGGAGGCTGCAGCTGTTGAAAAACCAGTTACATTAAAATCGGGTGAGGAATGGAGAGGAAGGCGAGAACTTTCATACATACACGTGTCTTGTTTCAGGTTCTGTATTGCATAATGTGGTTTTAAAGGGAAAAAAGGTAAAGCTTCTATATTTAGACCATGGCTTATGATGCAAGTTGGTATATATGTTTGTTATACATATTCAATTAAATGTATATTGAATGGGTGGTCAAATATTATATTTTAGACACTTCATTAAAAACGAGCTATATATATATATATATATATATATATATATATATATATATATATATATATATATATATATATATATATATATATATAATAATGCATTTGACAATTAGATTAAAAGCATGAAATGAATGATTATTGATTGATAGCAGCAGATAATTCCTAAGAAGGAATCAAAGAAAGAAGCTTTGCGAATTCAGGAAACTTAATTATAATAGTGAGAGTAGGATGTTGTGTTCAACAATCATCTAGACATTTGAGAATAAAATCCAACAAGAAAAGGTAACCAAAAGCTTTACTATATGTATGATTAATTCTCTCCAAAATGATTAATTCCTAAGAAGGAATCGAAGAGGTTTGCTACAGATTTGATAACCTAGCATCTCCACAGTGATTATAGAATCATAAGAGATGCTTTCCTCATTATTTCCAGCAGCCTATAACCTGAACAATCTAACATAATTACCTTGTAAAATACCCAAAATTCCCTTCCACTACCAATGATTCATTTCTAGTTTGTAGGATTCTTTTTTATGCCCCTTTTATAATACATATACTTAATTAAAGTCAGAAGTATAGTGAAAACTTGGCAAAGAAGCAAGGAGGAAACAAGTAATTATAAGGAGCATAAAAGGATACAAACAATCACAAGGAAATTTTAGAATGTATTTTCCACTGCAAATGAGAGTAAAGATCCTTTATAACTGGCATGTAGTTATGATGACTATTAGTGGAAAATCTTTCAAATAAACATGAAAGAATGAAGAAACGAATTTTTGTCTATTTTAAATTCATGTCGATGAAAATCCTTTAACAATGAATGAGAAAATTTTCAAGTGTAACACCAAAAACTATATAGATTCCTAACTTAATCTTCCAATTCTGAAATTCAATTAAATTTTTTTCATTCAGACATTTCATCAAAAACGTCATATGCATCTAAATTTACATTTTTCTTTAAAAAAAAAAGCAAGGTTAATGATATAAACTTAACTAGACTTTGGAAATTGACAAAGTAAGAAGATGAGTAATACAAAGCTTCACAGACTTGAAATCAGATTACCAGAAATCATATAATTATGCACTTATTATAAACCTGGGAGACATAAGAACATGTGTTATAGAAGTGAAAATTGAGATTCGGAAACAAAAAGTTGAGAATCATTCAAGTCATTGGTTGATAAAGAGAAAATGGAGCAAAAAGAAGAGAGAAGAATGTTACATGGTAGGGATGAAGACGATCGAGAAAAATATACCAGTTGACGGAGCAGGCGGCGAACGACAAAGCAAATGAGAGTGAGAGGAGTTCCGGTCGATAATGGCGTAAGTGATCTGAGGAATGAGGAATGCGATCGGCGACAGGTCATGCGATTGACAAATTTGATCTGATTTGGGGAAGAAGACTTATTTGGCAAGAAGTGTCTCCGTATATTGTTTCAATCAAGGTCACCAGGGTTCGATTCGAGGCTCTGACCTTACTTTGTTTACTTTTTGTTAAAGTTAGTAAATATACGATATTTTTTAATTATTTTTATTTATTTATTTTTGTTAAATTTGATCTGATTTGTTTAATTTAATTATTTTTATTTATTTAGTCCAGTAAGTATCTTATTCCATTAACAAATGTCATAAGTACATTTTGTTTGGGTTTAAACCATAAACCATATTAAAGGAAAAAAATACCAAATTAAGAGTTTGGTTAACTACTTGCAAGTTATTCTATCTACCTCACAAGTTAACTACACAATTGATGTATTTTATTAAAGACATTGCTTGTTCCAATGGATTCTTTGTTTCCGAACAAGTCTTTTCGAGTATTTAAAAATGAGAGAACTACTCAAAATAACTAAATTTTATTCTAACAAGTTTTTAGAAAGACGACTCTAGAGCACTAACTATATAAATACAAGGTTTAATATTCTAACGAGTTCCTAGAAAGATGACTTTGGAGCATTAGCATATCAATTAGGTGATTAATTTTAAATTTTCTTCTTGATTAAACAAAATTAATCACCTAATTCTGATTAAACAAAATGTTATTTTATTCTACATGATTTGGAAACAAAAAAAAAATAGAAATTTGAGTCAAATAAATATCAAAAATAAAACAGAAAAAATAAATATCTGAAATCAAGAGTCAAGACTACTTTTATCTATAGTTGAAGTCCATTCAAGTGTCAAGAAAAGAGGGCTTCCTTTAGAAAGTTTGGACACAGAATAGTTATAATGTAGAAATTATATTATAATTAAATTTTCAAAACAATTAAAAATAATATTTTATTTCTGCTGTTGAGTTTTCAAAGATAATTGTGTATTTTTAATATAATTTTTTCAAAACAATTAACAAAACACGATAACTGAACATGTATGTTACACAATAATATTCCCGGCCCGGATTGGTATCTTGATTCTGGTGCCTCGGATCATATGGTGTCTTCCTCGGGATCGGTTTCTCAACCCGCACCGTTCAATGGTGATGGCTCAGTTCAATTTGGTAATGGTAATACTCTCCCTAATTTATCTATTGGACATTCTTCTCTTGTTAATGGACTTCGGTTACGGGATGTGTTAGTGGTTCCCCGTCTCTCGAAAAATTTACTCTCCATTAGCCGGTTAACTTATGATAATGATTTGGATGTTCTTTTCTCCAAATATTATTGTGAAATTAAGGATCGGGAAACGAAGCGGGCTCTAGCTCACGGACGATGTGATCATGGACTCATTCTTCCTAATAAACCGGCGGCGCGTGCTTTCTTTGCTCGGAATGGATCGAATGCTTCTTTTGAGTTATGGAATTCCCGTTTGGGACATGTGTTGTTTGACACAATTTTTTTGTTAAATACACTTGGACTTGTTTTGGTGTAATCTATTTGACCTAAACCGGTTGTATGTTTATCGTGCCAACTAGCGAAATCACATCGCTTACCCTTTTATAATAATGATAAACGTGTCGCTTGTGTTTTAGATTTGGTGCATTGTGACCTTTGGGGCCCATCTCCGGTTACTTCGGTTGATTCTTATCATTATTATGTGACGTTTGTTGACGATTTTCCCCGGTTCACATGGATTTTTCCACTAAAATTAAAACCTTTCACAGTGATGGGATACCGAATTTGTGAACAAAAATGTTAAAACTCTTTTGCAAAAACATGGGATTTTTCACCGAATATCATGTCCATATACCCTACAACAAAATGAGCGGGTTGAACGGAAACATCGTCATATTGTGGAAACCGGGCTCGCTATGATGTTTCACGGGCACATTCCGACATCTTATTGGGTGCATGCCTTTAGCTCCGCCGTGTTTATTATTAATCGGTTACCCACCAAGGTTCTTGACATGAAGTCACCATTTGAGGTGTTGTTTCATCGGTTACCCACCAAGGTTCTTGACTCGACCGGACATTGCCTATGCTGTGAATCAGGTCAACCAGTATCTTGCTGCTCCGACTGTCACTCACTTTCAAGCTGTGAAGCGTCTTTTTCGTTATCTGAAGGGAACACTCACTTTTGGTCTCACTTTTTCTCGGCCCAAGTCCACCTCTATTGTGGGCTACTCTGATGCGGATTGGGCTCGTTGTCTTGATACCCGGCGTTCCACTTATGGCTACTCGATATTCCTGGGGGTAATCTTGTATCTTGGAGTGCTAAGAAAGAGCCGACCGTTTCTCGCTCCAGATGTGAATTTGAATATCGGGCCATGGCGAACACTGCCGCTGAGATTATATGGCTTACTCATCTTCTGCGTGAGCTTCATGCTTTGCCTTCCGGTCGGCCGACCCTCCTTTGTGATAATCAGAGTGCATCATGTTGCTCACAAACGTGCAAAATACATTGACCTTGATTATCATTTTGTTCGTGAGCTCGTTGCATCTGGCAAACTTATTACTATGTTCGTTCCAACTAAGCTTCAGGTTGCGTATATCTTCACCAAAAGCCTGTCTCGTCAGCAGTTTGAACAGTTTCGTCGCATGTTGCGCCTTGGTCGACCACCTGTCGCTTGAGGGGGGATATTAGACTAAACTTATTTGTATTACATTTGTATGTCATTTTTTATTCTTTGAGGGGTTTATATGTAATTATCTCCACTATATAATGAGCATATCCCCATGTCTTTTGACATGGAGATTCATTTATACGATACTAAATTAATTTTAATAACTATCTTTCCTTTAACACGTAGATGATTAAAATGAAAAAAAAACAAATAAAAAAACAAGTTTAATTTGTAATACTCCATTCTTAGATGTTGGAGAACAAAT
This sequence comes from Lactuca virosa, assembly GCF_052849685.1. Lineage (NCBI taxonomy): Eukaryota > Viridiplantae > Streptophyta > Magnoliopsida > Asterales > Asteraceae > Lactuca > Lactuca virosa. Next base: position 233,430,644 of record NC_136434.1, on the reverse strand, counting down.
GAAGAACCGACCAGTTGGAATATAAAAGCCGACTCTTGAAGATATTGATGGCTTTAAATCGATACACATTTTGGGTCTATACTCTCTTTATTCTTTCTCTTTTATCCTTACACTTTACTGATTCACCTTAACCCTCTTATCCAACGCTCTTTTAGATGTGCTTTGGTTGTTATATTTGGATAAACTCGGATGAGCACACACAAATGTAATCATCATGTTCGCGTTGAGATCTTGAAGTGTATGTTACATATATTGTTGTCATAAAAATCATTTTCTATCTAAATATATATTGCAACATTGGAGATTACTATGACTTGGCTCTAAAATGGTTTCCTGAGCACTGCAACGTCCCCGCTATGCACTACATATACGCGGGTGAGGTGTCCGGACAATATGTTAAAACACCCGGTGTACGTCACAAACCCTTCTTCCGGATTACCAGCCCTTATGTGCCTTGTGGGTGCATGATTTGAACTTGTTTCACTCCTGGCGGAGTGCTTACCATGCACTCCACAACCAACTTGGCCAATAGGAGATGGTTTGTGATTTGGTTCTAGGTTTGTCTAAATGGATTAATTTGGTAATAATTAATATAATGAAAAATTAGGATGCTATAATAAGTAAAACATTTCAAAATATATATTTTTAATGAATTTAGAATCAGGTGTCTACAAATTTTAATTGACAAAAAAGTGAAACACTTGGGTATTGTCAAACAGAAAAGGAAAGGGTGGATGAGGTTGTTTATGCGTTAATGATTTTTGTCGTGAAGAATAGAGTTTTTGTGAAAACGATTGGGCAAATGCAGTAGGCAACCAGAAAAATAAATAAATATTACAAATTAAGGGTCCTTGCAGTCATGGGGGAAAGAAACAATACCCTCAAATTAACTCGGTCTATTTGAATAATTGAATGTCTGAGCTTCCAACAATACAATGCTTTTCGTTAATTGCATATTGTTTATAAAAGGTCACTCTTTATTCTGCAAGACACACAAGGTTTTCTCTCATCTCCTCTTCCAAATTCGAAGCTTTCTCTTTTTCACTATCTGTCATTATACCGCCATGGTAAGTCATGACACCTATCTCTATATATATAAACACACACATGTGTGTACGTGTAATTATTTTTATGGTAACTCGATCCAGGTCATGCTCATATATAATGTGAACTTCTGCATGTACGCAGGTGGAGGAGACACCAAAGACAGGCTACAAAATACTTAGCGGCCTTAGGTTGAAGCCCAATGGTCAAAAGGGTGGCTTCAAATCTTCTGGCTTCATCTTTGGTAATTCATACTTGTTTGTACATAGTTACTAGTGAATATTAAGATGCAAAAGTCTCATACTCTTCAATCGGACGAAGTACCATCAGTAACATACTCCAAAAGAGTTTTTTAGAGATTGTGGTTGACATAAGTCACATAATGGAAGGCTTCCGTGATTAACCTCTAATATCTCTTAGTTGGTTAAAAAACTACAAGAAAAGCCATTACTATCAATCTAAATTTTATTATTGTTAAAAATCGTACGTACCATGTATTATGGGTGTTAGTAAGAGGCACATGTCAATACAAAATTGACCATAGAAATATGAATAAATGCAGATTAAAATAAAATACTTTTTTTTGTTTTTTTTCTAGCCAATCTCTTAAATGAAAAGAAATATGCACACGTGAAAATGAGCATAATCATGAAAAATCAAAGTTTTTAAAATTTATTTCTCTACAAAATAAACATAATTATGAAAATTTGAAAAAAAATGTTATTTTTTTTATTTTTTAATAAAAAAAACTCAGAAAAAAGTTATCTAAAAATCAGAAAAATTTAATGAATACTTCTACTCAATATACTAGTGACTTTCTAAAAAAAATTTAAAAATAAGTTTTTGAAGTATTTATTTTTAATTTTAAGAAATATTAACTTTAAAAAAAATTGAACATAATATAATCCAAAATGTGATAATTTAAAATAAATTTTATTCAAAATATTTATGATCCTTAATTTATTATAATCTAAAAATATTAAGACTTAAATATTTTATAATCATTAAGTATATCTTTTACGATTCGAAATTAAATAATTCAAAATAAATAATGATCCATATTTTTTTTTTACAAAAACTATATTTAATCGAATATATTATTCATCCAAAATTATATGATTCAAAAATGATTTGATTCAAAATAATTTGATTCAAAATTCTATAATCAAAAAATAATATGATAAAAAAAGTATTATCGGAAAATATTATGATCCTTAATATTCTTCTTATTTAAAATTTTATAATTGTTAAACATTAAAAACTAAAACCAATATTTAGTTTAAAATATGAAAAAAAAATTAAAAAAAAAACAAAAAATAAAATCAAAAAACAAAAATAAAAATAAAGAATAACACTACTATCTTCGAAAGTATGTGTAGTAAAGAATATTCCATGTCCTTGTTTAGTCGTTTTCAACATGGATTTCAAAGACACTAATGTCCTTCCCAATGTTAAAACTCCACTAATCTTGACTTGTTCAACAGTCCACAAAAATGATAACTTTATATTTCGAGTCTACCAATTTAAAGAAATTGTACCCAATGTTTCCAACCATTTTATCCCCAAAATAACATTCGAGTTTCCTAATTGTATTGGCATGTATTTTTTTTAAGTAATTTCTTGCCCTTGAGCCCATGTAGTCACTTGTTTGCAAACGCCTTGACCACCCATGGACGGTTGTTCCCCATAACTATATTTTACCCTTTGGTAGGAGTAATTCACTAATTCGTAATTTTTTCCACTAAGTCAATGGATATGAAATAATAGGAAGCCCCACAATAGATCATTACAACTACATTTTGTGCTGAGTAAGGGGCAGTTTAGAACGATTTTAATTTTTAAGATCTGAATTTTTAAAAGGTCTGAATTTTTAAGATCTGAAATTTTAACATGTTGTTTGGTTGGAACCTCTGAATTGTTATGCTGAATTATAAAAATAACCATTTTATCCTTCTAATTTTATTGTCCTTGGAAGAGTGAATCTACTTATCAGATTTAATGAGAATTCTATTTTTTTTTCCTTAATCAAATAATTTTGCAACTTCTCTGCTGTCTAGGTTCTCCTTTTTCATTATCATTTTTTCTACTAATCTCTACAACTACCATTTTATTTCATTTGTTTCTTTTTAAATGCAAATCTTTGTCAAATAGTTTTCTAAACTGATTTCCAGTTTTGTTTTCCATTGGTATTGACTAATAGTTTTCGTTGTGTTCAATTTATTTATTTATCACCTTCTAAATTTATTCTCTATTGATTATTGATTTGTTGTTGAACAACTCTGGTTTATTTTTAATACAACCTTTTCAGCTACAACCATCGTTTGACTTCGCCGTTTTGGGTTTAGAAGTTTAATTTCATCTAGCACACCATTAATCAATTCCCTTACAAAGATTTCATCGGTTATAACTTCAAACGGAGCTACTAATGATACATACTTCTATTTGTAATCTTTAATTGGTCCTCTTTGTTAGCTTTTTAAGAACTACTCACATAACATACCTTCTCAAGTAGTTTTGAATTGTACACCATTAGACCACTCACATAACGCACTTTCTGAGTTTATCTATAACTTACTCATGCATACCATTAAACATCAATATTTATAGCTTCCTTCCTCTAATCATTAAAAAGTTAACCATCTTGTTTATGCATTTCTATTGAGATTTCTCGATCATAATTCACCATCCATGGAGATCGACATTGTATATATCGACTTTCATCCATAATCGTTTAGATTTCGATTGATGTTAGTCCATGCTTTATGATCGTTTTTAGGGTTCCTTCCATTGATTCAAATTTAGAATCAAAATTGAATTGTGTCACCTAGATCATTAAATCATGTTTTGCCTCTAAATTTGCGATTCCATCTCCTATTTCTTCAATACATACGTGTAATGAACTAAAGAATTCCCTTCTAACCAACTTCCTTTTTATTTATTACCAATATTTTAATAAGCTCCAGCCGCTAACTGACTTTTTTTGATTTGACCTTTTTACCCCTTCCATTTAGTGGCACGAGACCTGACTTATCCCACATCAGCTAAAATTAAATTAAGTTGGTGGCTGAACGCCTTAGTGTTTTAGAGTAATTTCTATACTTAGGTTTATGGATTGATACATGAGTTTGTATCAATAGGTATAAATTAAACACCATCCCCATCATTCGAGGTTCCAACACTTGGAGTGATAGCTTAAAGTGGTGGTCTGGACCCACAAAACACGGTTGGTTTTTGGAAAGAAGTTCTATACTTCGGTTTTATGCCTTGACATGAGCCTAGTATGGATGAGTTTTTTCAAAAACTATCTTGTTGTTTTAAAAAATAATAAATAATAAAATTCAATTGGCACATTGTATGTGACATCAAAAGCTTCATCGTTTGCAACATATACATAAGAATAGGTCTTAACAAAACACAATGTGTTAATCCGAAATTTAAGAAGATACCTTTTTTCTAAATTAGAGATGGTTTTGGATATCTTTGGTTTCTTTTATTATACATTGTACAACCGATCAAAAATTGATATAATACCTTTATAAATTTACAGGTTTGGTGGCTTTGGAGAACATGGGATTCATATCAAACATATTGATAATGTTCTTATACTTCATGAATGATTTGAGCTTCAACATTCCTGGAGCTGCAAACACAGTGACAAACTTCATGGGCTCGACATTCCTCCTCTCAGTTATTGGTGCTTTTATTTCAGACACTTACATCTCCAGATTCCATACTTGTCTCGTTTTTGGAGTGATTGAAATAGTGGTAAGCAAACATCCGTTGCAAAAGAGAACAAAGTTTCACGAAGACACTATTACAAAGTTTTTAACAACTGGTCAATAATAGTATATATAATACCATGTATGATTGATGGCAGGCTTTCATGATTGTGACTATTCAAGCACATGACACAAGTCTGCATCCAAAATCTTGTGGTCTGAAGGAGAGTTGCATGGAAGGAGGTATAGGAGTAATGTTCTACACATCCTTAGCATTGTTAGCATTAGGTGCGGGTGGTGTTAGAGGTGCTCTTGCGCCTTTTGGTGCAGATCAATTTGACACAACAAACCCGAAAGGACTCAAGGCCCAAGGTACCTATTTTAACTGGCTTGTGCTCAGCACCACCTTGGGTGCAGCCGTGGGAGTGACTGGATTTGTGTGGGTTAGCACCAATCATGGATGGTGGTGGGGATTTTTCTTGGCTACTATTAGTAGCTTCTTAGGGTTTACATTATTTTTAATGGGGAAACCATTCTACCGCATTCAAGTTCCTGAAAATAGCCCGCTTCTAACGATTATTCGGGTACCCTCTCTCTCTCTCTCTCATGTGTATAAAACGTCAAAAGTATTAATGTGCAATGATGTTAGGGGATTCTTTTTAAATGCAAACTTCCATGATTTTGTACAGGTGGTTATAGTAGCTGTGAAGAACAGAAAGTTAAAACTACCAGAAATTACTGAAGAATTATATGAGAATAGCAGAAATGAGGCCTTGATAGGGAAAAATCTCTCTCGTACTGGTGAATTCACGTATGTATATTTATACGCCATAATTGGAAACATAACTAATAATATTGTTGTTTAGGTATATTTGAGTTTGAGTTGTAATTTTCTATAAATAACTCTAAAAAACTAAAGATTACTAAGATTGATAGTGTGCATGTGCAGTTGGCTGGACAAGGCAGCAATTATTCCGAATGATTCAAAACCAAGTGAACTTGCACCATGGCAGATATGTACTGTAACACAAGCCGAAGAAGTTAAGATCCTAATAAGAATGCTTCCTATCATACTAAGCACTGTTGTCATGAATACATGCTTAGCCCAACTACAAACATTTTCACAAGCACAAGGAAACTTCATGAACAAAAAACTTGGAAGCGTTGACTTCCCTGCAGGGTCAATACCTGTAATTCCGCTTGTTTTTATGTCAGCTCTCCTTCCTATTTATGAGTACTTCTTTATACCCTTTGCTAAAAAGTTCACCAAACATCCTCAAGGAATTACTCAACTACAAAGAGTTGGGGTAGGGCTTGTTCTCTCTGCAATCTCTATGGGCGTGGCAGGCATCGTAGAGGTAAAAAGGAGAAACCAATCAAGAATCAATCCACTTGAGCCCATTAGCCTCTTCTGGCTCTCTTTCCAATATGGTATTTTTGGGATTGCAGATATGTTTTCATTGGTGGGTTTGCTTGAGTTTTTCTATAAAGAGGCTCCTATAGGGATGAGATCACTTGCGACTTCCTTTACATGGATATCTATGTCTCTTGGGTACTTCCTAAGTACGGTGTTGGTGAGTATTGTAAATTCTGTTACAAAGAGAGTGTCACCAAGCAAAATAGGATGGATTCATGGGATTCTTTTGGACAACAACAATTTGAATTTGTTTTATTGGTTGTTGGCTGTGTTGAGCTTGATAAATTTTGCAATTTATTTGCTTTCGGCCATAAAGTACAAGTACAAAAAAGAAGACGAGGAACTATTAAAGACAGAAATGGTGTCCACGACTACTAGTATTGGAATGGTTAGTGCAAGTGAAGATGATATACCAGAGAGTACTACTCAAGAAAAATTTGCTCACGCTGAAGTAACTGTTGAACGAAATCAGAAGGTTAATGGTGGAAAATAACTTAAAGCTCATTCCACAAATATAACTCTTAAAGACCTTGATTTCCTTTTTTTTCCTTACATTTTAGTGATTGTAAAATAGGGAGAGCAGGTCACACAAAAAGACGTGTTTGATTTATTTAGGGTTAATGTTATTGTAGCCCAACCAACTATCATTTTCTATTTTAGAAGGTTTGTTCATGTTTTTTCACATTCTAAGGGCATGAAATCCATTTTAACCTATTATTAAGAACCTAAGACTGTTTTAACCGATTTCCACTACCAACTCATGTCTATGTGGCGTTATGGAGGCCATGTGTAAACTACCAGTACCTATTGACTAACGAATAGAATTCGTCAAGACTTCAATTCTCATATCCACTCCCATATTAACAAAAGCAAAACCAACTATGATATATATAACCTGTACATCATTCAGTAGATACATATTCATGTCCAGAATATTCAAATTAAACCCACTACAAAAGTCACATGCTTCCTATTTTCGACTCCTTGTTCATGTCTTAAAATGCATTTTGACTATTTCAATAAAAGTAAAACAACCCCACTTTTTCAAACAAAATTGCTATCGATTCTTTAGTAATTTACAAACAGCAATCGTCACCTCTAAAATATATGTTACAAATTTTCTTATACCCAATGAATTGTTTCCAAATTTACTTAGTTTATTATGGGGAGTCAAGCCAACATATTGATTTTGCTATACTTGTAAAATTAGTGTCTTTTCAAGAAATTCCAATCCTTTCTATATGGAAGAGAACATGAATAGGTCACATGCCCTGCATAGTTGCATGCCAGAACCACCACATATAACACCAAAACACACTACAAGAGTAAATATCAAAAGTGTCGTCGGTAATAGTGTCGCCGGTAATCAACGATTTTGGTCGCTGGTAATAGTGTCGCCGATATTTACATAACAACATCCGATTAAATATCAAAAGTAACAGTGTCGTCGGTAATAGTGTCGCCGGTAATTACATAAAACAACCAAAAGTTTTATAATTCTAACAAGTAGCAAAGCGTGACAAAAAGTGTAATATACAAATAAAGCTCCTCCCTACATACCATCATCTCCGTTCCCATCATTTCCTCCTTGATTATTCTGTGATTGAAAAAACGAATAAAGCTCCTCCCTACATGCCGAGTCTTTGAGTATTGCCTGAAGATTTTCCAACTACATAATAAATAACAACATATATAAACTTAAACATAAACAAAAAAAACCAAACTACATTGCTATTTTTAAACTAAGACAAAAAGCCAAAGTAAATTGCTATATCTGGCACTTGGAACAAAAACCCAATTACCAAAGCTTTTAGCAAATAATCACCACAAAACCAAAATTACCAAATCAACATGCATTTTATGATGCCAAAGTAGATTGCTATTTTTAAACTAAGACAAAAAACCGAAGTACATTGCTATTTCTTGCACTTGGGACAAAAACCCAATTACCAAAGCTTTTTGCAAATAATCACCACAAAAGGAAAATTACCAAATCAACATGCATTTTATGATGACAAAGTACATTGTTATTTTTAAATTAAGACAAAAAGCCAAAGTACATTGCTATTTCTTGCACTTGGGACAAAAACCCAATTACCAAAGCTTTTAGCAAATAATCACCACAAAACCAAATATTCATATACCACATATACATTAAACACATATACATTAAACACACATACATTGACATATATACACCAAATATACATAGATTCACATACAAATATCAAATATACACACATATGCCAATTTTCATATAATTTATACAAGTACACATATTTTGCAATTAAACTCAAATTTCACAATAAATATAAGTAAATAGAACCTGTGGTGGCGGAAATCAACGAAAATGGTCCAGTGGTGGCGGTAGTCGCGGGTGGTGGCCGGGAACACAGTCAAAAAACTGAAATTGATAATTTTTTGAAATTAACCACTATAATAAGCTGAAAATCGACGTTACAAGAGAAAAAGGAAAGGAAGCTAACCTGGAAATACTTCTCTGTCGCCGGAAATTGAGTAATGTCGCCGGAGAAATGGTCCTCACCGGAAAATACAGTGTCCGTCGGTATCTTCTTCTGTGGCCGATTCACTCATCGGAAAATTAAGTAATGTCGTCGGTATCACCCACTTAATTGACGAATCGATGGAAGTAAGCAGAAGAGGCAGAAGAGAAACGCATCAGCAGCGAATGGAGTCAACAGAAGAGCAAAAGGAAAAAAGCGTCGATTTTTTTGGGGTTAATTATGTCGCCCTTTAGCGGCGACACCTTTATCGGCGATGTCTATCAATAGCGGCGACACTCAGGAGGGAATTATTGCCGCGTCTTTTTTTGATCTTTAGCGGCGACATTCGTAGGTCTTTAGTGGCGACAAAGGTCGCCGGTATTGATTGTGTGCGTTCCACGAGTACCCCAGCCGTTGGATTAGAAACACGATCGGACGATTCATGTTTAACAGAACGTCAAAGCACGGATCCGTGTCATGGAACTTTAGGGGCGACACAAATAGCGGCGACATTGGCCTTTAGTGGTGACTTTTCAACCTGTCGTCGCTAAAAGTCGATGTCGCCGCTATTTGTGTCGCCACTAAAGTATGTATTTCTTGTAGTGACATACACACACACACGAAGCAAATTAAAGATGGAAGAAGCATGTCACTTTCCTTTATTTGAAACCAAGGTAGCTGAGGGGCAAACCTTATTCCAGGTTTATAAAACATGAACGACGATGACTATTGTAACGCCCGCAAATTCGGGCTAGTCAATTTAGAGACAGTGAGCAATAATAATAATGTTTTGATAGAAGATTATTTAGAGTGAATAATCTTAACCATGATGTAGTACATGTCTCAAGGGTTCCGTACATATAAAGAATGATGAAATCCGAGTTATAACGAAGAAGTTATGACCTGTCGAAGTTTCGTGACAAAATCGGCACGACGTTGTGTGACGTAAAAAGTAAGTTTACGATAAATAGCTTTTTAACCTTAGAGATCAAAAGGAAAGTTGTAATATACGTTAAAACGAGAGCATGCATAAAAAGAACGTCCAAATCTGACTTCGTATGAGGAAGTTATGAATTTTCAAAGATTTGGCACAACAGTGTGCAGCCCGGAGTTCGAATTTTAGATCGAACGATTTTTAGCCGACAAAACCTAAATGAGAATTGAAGATATCATTAATAGGAGTTCAACGATAAAAAATCAGTCGAGAACGGAGTCCGTATGTAGAAGTTATGAGTTTTACACGATCGTTAAACAGTGTAATCTTCTGATACTATTAAATTTAAAATCGGTTGTGAATTAGCCGATGGAGTCAAAAGAAGAGTTGTAGATCTTGTCAATACTTATAGGTGGATATAAAGAACGTCGAAAATAGAGCTCATATGCGAAAGTTACGGGGTTTAGAAGTTGGAAGGGTGCTGTTGTGAAGTGGGTGACGTGGCAGAATCTGAGCCATTGCTTTCTCCCCACCAGATGAAGACAAGTGGAACCAACTAGACGAGTTGGACCAGAAACTCGATGAGTTTAGGGCCAGAAACTCGACGAGTTCACCACTTTTCTAGCCGATAAATACCACCCAAGAGTTCCTTCATTCTTCACACCTAAAACCCATTCTTCTTCTCTCTACACACTCTCTAAACCTCCCAAAACACCCCCACAAGCCTAGGAAACTTCCCTAGCAATAGAAGAAAACTCCAGAGCGCCCGAAAGCTCCTAGAAAAAGAGTTTATCGGCTCGAAACTCTGCCCCTGTACAGCCCGGTTTTCAAGCAAACATCCCGGTTTCGTCGAAGCGAAGCGCTGTCCAAGTTGGAATCACCACCTTATCAAGTGAGTGCATATTTACTTTCATCTTACACATAGATATGAATTATTTTATATAAATTACGTGCTATGTGTGCATATTATCTGTTTACCTTGAGATCTATGTTGAATGAAAGATTTAAACCTTTTTCAGATCTAAACTCTATATGTATTTTATATCTTGACATCTATGTTGGATGGAGGATTTAAACTTCGTTTTTCAGATCTAAACTGTATATGTATTTTATATCTTGAGATTTATGTTGGATGGAAGATTTAAACTTCGTTTTTCAGATCTAAACTGTATATGTATTTTATATCTTGAGATCTATGCTGGATGGAAGATTTAAACTTCATTTTTCAGATCTAAACTGTATCTACAAATATGTTGGGTAAAACATGGGTAGATGAAATAGTTGATGTGTGATAAAATAAAATGATGAGAGGACATGTTTTAAATGATTTAAACTGTAGATGTATTTTACATCTACGGATATGTTGGATAGAACATAGGTAGATAAATGATGAGGGATGAAAGATGATATAGATGAATATTGGCAGTTGCGTCACAATCTGTAGATGTCTTTGAACTATGATCCTAGCAGTTGCGCCTAAAGGATAATATCGGCAGTTACGCCTAATAGAGAACATCATAATTCTGGCAGCTGCGCCTAAAGGATAATATCGACAGCTACGCCTATAAGAGAACATCATGATTTTGGTAGATGCGCCTAAATGATAATATCGGCAGCTGCGCCTAATAGAGAACATCATAATCCTGGTAGTTGCGCCTAAATAATAATATTGGCAGCTGTGCCTAATAGATAACGATGGCAGCTGTGCCATCGGCAACAATAGACTTCGTGCCTAACCCTTAGGATAATCCTTAGGAATGAATGAATGAATGATAGTTGATTCTTAGGATAGATCCTTGAGAATAAAGAAGATAATGGGGATAGGTGACTGGGTTGATTGTTTGATGATTAAACATAATAATTATATTATTGTGCGTTGAAAACCCTATGTATTCACCAGGTTTCCCAACCTGACCCACTCAGTTTATTTGTATCACAGGTGTCGATACGAAGCTACATTACACAGAGAGATTAAAAGAGATGTAGATCACTAGAGTGAATGAATGTAAGGTCTGTTTATGCTTATGTTTCTATATTGACGATGACACCCCAAAGTTTTAATAAAAACAAAATACATTTCTTCGGAAATGCTTTGATGATATATTTATCATATTTTTCTGGGAACAAATTCCACAATATTATTCTTTAAAAAGTATACTCTGATTTTCAAATAAACATAAAAAAAATATTTTAATAACCGTGAATTTGGGGATGTCACAGCTATATGTTTGAGATGCGTTTACAGAAAAACCCACACACATGAAAGGGCAAAATCGAAAGATATTTATGGATTGGGTATTTCGTGGATGAGTTATGGATCACCCTCTACTAGCTCAAAACCTAGTTGGTTCAATAGAATCCAATCACTTGTTTTTTCAGGTACGAAAACGTTCTTCCTGGTGTTGAAATATTTGTCTATACAACATACCCGATAATAGAACCACCGTTAATGGTGATAAACACGGTGATATCCATGATGGCATAGGACTACCCACCAGAAAAGCATAATATTTATGTCTCAAATGATGACGGACCAAAGTTATTGTTAATTTTGTTACCAAACACTTGTGGAATGCGACAAGGATCAGTATATTCACCGATTTCTATAGAGATTTATCACTGCGAATTGATGTTTTCTATTCAGTGGGTTTCTGTACAGATACAATCTACGTATTTATATACAGTGGAAATGGAAAACGAGTCCTATCTATATTGCACTAATTAACTGTACATAAGACCAGGTAAAATACTTTGAACTCTTCTGATATCACGTGCTTATTATCCCCCGTCAAGCTCAAGGATGGGACAGACTTGAAGCTTGGCACGAAGAAGACGAACCCGATCTCTAGAGAGTGGTTTGGTGAATAAGTCCGCCAATTGATCAACTGATGATATGTATCCAATTTTGAGTGCACCTGTTTCTACCTGTTCACGAATAAAGTGAAAATCTAAAGCAATATGTTTAGAGCGAGTGCTGATGACCGGGTTCATGCTCATGAAGATTACACCCACATTGTCACAAAGTAGGGTTGGTTGTTTGAAAATTGGACCATGTAGTTCTTTAATCAGCTGTTGTAGCCATAGTAATTCGGCAGTAGTGTAGGCTAGAGATCGGTATTCAGCCTCTGTACTGGAGCGGTCCACAACTCGTTGATTTCGTGATGTCTTCTTGATTTGAAATCCAACCGGCATCATAGTAAGCTAGTAAGGAATCTGCTTTGGTAGGTGCGAAGTGAATACAGTGGTATGACTTACCTTTTACGTAACGAAGAATTCGTTTGGTAGCTTTCTAATGATGTGTTGTTGGGGAGTGCATGAATTGGAACACCCGGTTTATAACGAAAGCTATATCCGGTCTAGTAAGTGTAGCATATTGAAGGGGCCCGACAATTTGATTAAACAATGTTGGATCATGAAATGGCTCACCATCAGTGGTTAATCATGAGTTGGGATCAGCAGGTGTTGATAGTAGGGAAGCTTCAGTCATATTACTTCTTTGAAGAATATCAAGGATATACCTTTGCTGGGAAAGATGGAGACCGGAACTGGTAGAAGTGATTTGCAACCCCAAGAAATAATGTAAAGGACCAATATCTTTGAGAGCAAACGCATGATTAAGCTGATTGATGAATCGTTGAATTTTATTTGTGTCGGTGACGGTAATAATGACATCATCAACATACACCAGTATGTAAATAATGGTTGTTAGACTGGCATGGAAAAACAGGGAAGTGACAGATTGGCGAGCTTGAAATCCTAATTCAACTAGATAGTGTTTTAGCTTAGTGAACCAGGCTCGTGGAGCTTGTTTTAACCCCTATAGAGCTTTTATGTAGGCGGCATACGTGAGTGAGATGAGTGGGATCTTCAAATCTGCATGGTTGTTTCATGTAAACATTAAGAAAGTATTATTGATATCTAGCTGTAGAATAGACCACCCACGATAAATGGCAATGGAGAGAACTAGACGAATGGTTGTTGGTTTAATGACAGGGTTGAATGTTTCAAAGTAATCCAGATTTGCTTCTTGAGTGAAACCTTAAGCCACCAAACGTGCTTTTTGACGTTCAATAGTACCATCAGATCTTCTTTTAATCCTGTAAATCCACTTACAACCAATTACATTTACAGCAGTAGGAAAAGAAACAATAGACAATGTCTTATTCCTCATAAGAGCATCATATTCAGAATGCATAGCTTGTTGCGAACATAAGATTTTAATAGCTTGAGAAAAGAGGTGTGGTTCAACAGTGGATGGATCAAAAAGAGATGTATAAAAAATTCTAGGTTTGAGAGAGTTGATTCGTGATATGGTAACCATGCTATGAGTGTTATTGGGAACGGGTTGATAATATGAGGTTGAAGGTTGAGTGTGTTTGGCACGAGAACTGGCTGTCAAGGTTTGATAGGATGGAGTATCAGGGTGAGTATGGTGGGAGGGAAGTGGAGGTGTGTGGGTAATAGAAGATGTGGAAGTAGAAGAGGAGGAGGAGAGAGTTAAGGATGGTGGAGGTTGTGGTGGTGGTGTTGTATATGAGAGAGAAGCAGCTTAGGTAAGTAAGTGAGAGTTAACATCAGAGGGAGGCAGAATAGTGGATGAAGTTTTGTTGGAGGTCGGGACGACTACATACTGATATATAGCTCGACGCCGCCGAGTGTCTTTATTTTGTTGTTGACCAGAAGCATGAGAGTTATTTAGAGATGATTGGGCCCGATCAGAGGACCGTTGGGCTGCCAAGGCTGTGGAATTGGAGATGGGAGAGGCAATGGTGGAAACAGAATTGAGAACTGGGACGTGGCGAGTATGTTCATGTTCAATTTGTGCCTCTTCTTGCAGAAGTAAACCAACAACATCATCAACAGTTATGTTATCGGACTGCATCATGAACGTCATGGAAAAGGCGGCATAGGAGGTATCAAGTCCTTTGAGAATGTTGCGAATCAAATCTTCCTCCGGAACTGGGTGAAGATTCTCAGCAAGAGAGTCTGCAATGGACCGCTTGGGTTCAATATAGTCAAGCATTGAGAGCGATCCTTTTGACAGATTTTGAGGTTGGACCTTCATGGCCATACGGCGGGCCCTGGTTTAGAACTGAAAACTTTTCTCTAAAGTGTTGGATTAGTGTCTAAGTCCATAACTATTTTGGTATATACTTGACCCGATTATGAGCATGGTCCTTGTGGGTTGCCTTCACCATAGCAATATGAAAGATGAATTAAGGAGAGAAAGGATTAATTATGATTTATTAATATATTATGAGAATAATATATTAAAGGAGAAATCATATTGTTTAATTAATGTTAGTCAATAATTAATTAAGAATTAATTTTTGTGGCTAAAAGAGATTAATTAAACTTAGGGGACTGGAATTGTAATTATAAGATAATTGCAATTGGGCTATGGATCACCTTGGAATAATAGGTTGGACAAATTCTATGGGGAAGCCCATTAGAAATCGTCCAAGGCATGTTCCAGAAGGGGTCCATGGGCTGCTTAGGGCTTAAACAGTCAAATTAGGGTTTCCTTGTTTGATAACCCTAATAGCCTAAGTATATAAGGAACCCTTGGGCACCAAAAACATGGCTAACACTAGGATTAAGGTTTCCAGCCGTTTTTGGTGCCACCTCTCTCCTCCCTCTTCATCCAAGTTGCTTAGTGGTGTTTGTGACTCCATTAGAGGTGCAGCACTAGAGGCACTAAGCTTTCTGAAGCCAAGGATTGATTGTTATTGCTATATAACAATCAAAGGTAAGATCTAAACCCTAATTTTAGTTATAGTTTATTAGATCTAGGGTTTATGGCTTTGGATTATCAATTGCATGTTCATTAGACAAACTAGATCCAAAGCTATTAGGGTTTACATGTACACCATAGGAATGATGTCGTGCTCAAAACCCATCAGTGGTATCAGAGCCTAGGGCTGTTTGTTAGTGAATTTGATGCTTGATTGATCGATTTTTGCATGAAAAACGAAGTTTTTTTGCCTTCTGCCTTGCTGACTCGGCGAGTCAGTGGATGAACTCGGCGAATCAGGTCGACTCGGCGAGTCCAGTCCCTGACTCGGCGAGTCCATGGATCTGGCAGCCTGTTTTTGCGATTTTCTTGCCTATTTTGCTGTGGGATAATTACCAAAACATTTTTAATTGATAAAATCCGATTTTTTTTATTGATTTTGGGTGAATATCCTTACCAAAATAGAAGATAATTGTCAAAATTTAGATAATCTTTTGTTTTATTAGATAAAGATTGATTATTTGTAATTAGGTTTGAATTATCTTGTGAAAAAGTTTCAATTTTTCCCCTTTAGGTTTTATAGTTTAAATTTGAACTTAAAAGTTTTGTTTTTGAAATTTAAATAGTTAAACCCTAATGTTTTGAAAAGTTTCAAAACTTGCCCTCAAGTTTTGGAATTTAAATTTTTTGATTAAAAACTTAATTTTGAAATATTTAAATTCTAAACCATAATGTTTTAAAATGTTTCAAAACTTGCCCTCAAGTTTTGGAATTTAAAATTTTGATTAATAGTTTAATTATGTAATATTTAAATTCTAAAACTCTAGTATTTTGAAAAGTTCAAGTTACACCCTCATGGTTTTGTTAAGTTAATTAAAAGTTTAATTAAAAGAGAAAGTTAATAAAACCACCTAGTATTTTAAAAGTGTAAAATACACCATATACTATATATGTGTAACATTAAAAGTCTAATATTATATATATATATATATATATATATATATATATATATATATATATATATATATATATATATATATATATATATATATATATATATATATATATATGAGTAAAGAGTCAATCTTACCGTTAGTAGGCCTCATTCACGAAACTGGTCTATAAGGGGTGTTTAAGGAAATTGCCTATAAAATGGCGATTGAATGGGTATCCACTCTTACCCACCGCACTCTTGACTAGTGGAAGGTCGTTAGCCGAACGGGTAGGATAGGACAGAAACCTTCCATTATAAGTATAATGAAGTACAAAGTAACTAAATGCTTTTACAAATTCCCAAATCATAGTTACTTTAGGCAAAATGTGAAATTGTATGCTAATCCATGGAATTACACTTCGTACCCTTGTCAAACGTTAGTGGAGCGTGTGTAGTTAACCGGTACACTAATTTGGGGATGACATTGGTAGCGAAGGGTGGGTTGATGCTTATCATAGATCAATGGAGCGTGTGTGGCTAACCGGCATACTGATTAGGTGATAGTAGCATTGGGTGCACCACGTGATTCGTATGGTTATTCACACCTTATTTGTGATCCTCGGCATCCCAGTCACAAATAGTAGGGCATAATCGAGATTAAACATGCCATTGAAAAGTTCAATGAATCTCAAAAGATCTAGGAGTTTCAATTCATTTAAAAACTTAAACTTCCTTTTCGTTTTTCATGGTGGAAATTGGTAAATCGTCATTTACCTACCTTCAAATATTCTGCAACTAGATTACAACATCCCTATTCTAGGTTGTAGAGTATTGTGTTGGATCCTAGCCTTGATGTTTCATTTGGGTGTCACATCAAGGATTCTAATCAACTTAACTTGAATTTTCTCCCGTTTTGTAGATGTCTAGTTCTGACAATCATGGTCTTCCCAAATCCCATGGAACAAGCTTTACAAATGAAGATAATGTTCCACGATATGATCGAGGAACAAGAAATCATGCTTCACTTCCTCCACCTCCTCCAATTATTCTCCCTAACCCACAAGTTCGAAGGCTTGAAAAGTTCAAGATCACTCAAGCCCTTTTAGAAAATAAACATGAAGATGGGAAACCTGTGTCTGCACACGTCTTAGAGATGAAGTCACACATTGATAGGTTAAGGATGTTGGGTGTCGAGATTTCAGGTGAGTTGGTTGTTGACTGGGTTCTTCGGTCGCTTCCTGAATCATATAGTGAGTTCGTTAGAGAGTCCTATATGATGGATCATGACGTGACCCTCATTGATCTCACCTATTTTCTTATAGCTGCTGAATCAGCAATGATTTGGCGTGCTGGTCAAGCAAATTTGTCTGGTGAATCAAACTCCCAAACTTCAATGGACATTGAAAATGGTGACATTGGAAATTCAGAAAAGGTAAACTCTGAGATAGTTCCTTGTGCCATTCCAAAAGAGTCCATTTGCTTTTATTTCCAAAAGAAGGGGCATTGGAGACGAAGCTGCCCTATTTACCTGAGAGTTCTAAGAGATGGGAGAGTCAAGATGTATGGCTCTACTTCAGGTAAAATCCATTAACTAACTCTTTTAAGTTCCTATTCTAGATTCTTAATACATGATGTGATAAGATTACATTTTGATGTTTTTTAGGATCGAAGATAAGAGAGGAAGCTTAAGGGAAGAAGTGACTTGAATCTAATCGTGAAGAAATGGATTTCGATCGTATTGCTTGAAGATTAGATTCTTGAGCTACTACTTGGAGTTAGAATAGATTACTAAGAAATATGTAATAACATAGTTTTTCAATTGAATTGCATTGTGAGGACAAATTTTTCCGCAATAAAATAAATTTTGATTTTATCTTATTTATTTATCCTTGAAATGGCGTGTATGAAAAATTGATGTTTGAAGGTTTCTATTATTAGCAATAATGGATTTGATTCTTAAGTATGTTATTTGTGGAGATGTCAAGAATTTACCAAATAGGGAGAGTTTCTCATCGCCCAAGTTTCAATTGGACAGAAACTTGGAATCATACAACTTGGTTGTGTGATGAATGAGAAACTTTATAATTGGAAATTCAAGAGTAATTCATTGACAAAGAGTCAAGTGAAGGACTAGGAGATCGAGTTCGCAATGTTGTGCATCAATCAAGTCCACCATAGGAGTGATAAAGATATTCGTCATGATTTACTAAAGTTTAGTAGATATGATTATACTTATAAGATTAAGTGTAATTCTGAGTTAATTGAAAAGGTTTCAATGAATGGCAGAACGAATAAGAAGAATCAAGAAGGCAGAAAGACAAAAGTTTCTCTGTTCTAAGAAGAGGGAGAGTACCTTTTATTGTGTTTTATGATAAAGTCTTAATGATTAAGAACCATATCTCAATTGGTCCTCTAAGTGAGTCTTAGTACATTTGTATGTCTAAGAAGAGGAATCGGGAATTGTGGAAATGGTTAAATCAAGAAGTCAATCATACTTCGTTCCAATATCGAATCTTAGAGTCATACTCCAAGATTGCGAATTGAGTGACACGTCTTTAGTAGGTTTATAACACTCAACAAATGTGGAATTGGGAAAAGTTTTCTTAGTCTTGTACATTTGAAATTGGTAAGTCGTGATGTCTTGGATAAGACAAAGACCAACAAGAACCAATTGAGCGAAGTGTTAGTCTTGATAGGATTTCGCACTAACTTTTGAATATTTGTTTTGACAAGGAAAGTTCCTTGATAAGAGAATCATATATGTCAAGAGGTCAGTGGGAGTCTCAGTTGTCTTGAAAAGTTCAAGAGCTAATCAAGAATAAACCAATAGTTAATCACTAGCACACGACTTGAGGATTACAAAATATCGTGTTGACATTTCTATGCCATTCCAGTTGAGTTAATTATGCATGTGAGTTCTATGAGTTCTCATTTGAATGCATAAAGACAAAGTACCTTGATCGATGGAAAGTACATTGATATGTAAGGATAAGTTGCTAAACTACTTGGAAGACATGGTGGGCACTCGTGTTACCATAAGGCAAGAAATCAAGATTAAGAAAGTTCAGTCCATATGAGTTTGGATTTGTCGTAAACATTGTTTTGGAAAATTCACAAGGATAGGAACACATACACCATAAAATCTAAGTGTCATAAGATTCCCTCCTTCATAAAAATGACTGTGAGGAAAATGCTTTCACTAAGAGAGATTTTAAGAAGATAGCAATTGTAAAAAAAAAATTGTATTCTCAAATTCGATTATGGTTACGGCATCCCTTTCCATAGTTCGAATTGTGAGATTTGGCAATTAGTCTAACATTTGGGACTTATTGATATAAGTTCTGAATTGTTTAGACACACATATGAGCTATCTAAGGCAAATGTGTATAAAGTTAAGAAGCTTAGATAAAGGCTTATCGAAGCATCTGGTATTAAGATGAAATTCAGAAATTCAATAGGTATTGTTTTCTGGAAGTTCAGTTGTTTTCTGAATACATGTCAAAGCTAGTGGGAGCATAAGTGTTATGCTTATATGATAATAATCATCATGATAGTGGGAGCATAAATGTTATGCTTGTATGATTATTAAGGTAAGTATTGCAAGTTAGCAATATTAATTATAGAAAACAAGAGTTATACTTTGCAAAGTCGCAAGGGTTGAAAATTTGTTTTACTATAATTAAGGGAGAGAATATTATACTTAGTTTCAAAATCTAAAGCTTAGATTGAGAAATTTTAAGAAATTTAGTCAAAGGATACATAGTGTGTTCTTAAATTTCGATTATGATTACGGCATCCCTCTTCATAGTTCGAATTGTGAGAACGTGACACATAAAACATTATGGCAGAAGATTGATAAAGTATCATATCTTTATGTAAGACATTATGCATTGTGTCCCATACGCTTCAGGTATAGGATCGATTGCAGATGCTATAATATTTGACCATTCTAAAATTTTCCAAATGTCTAGCGCATTAAGAGGGAAAAAGGACTAGAATTGGTTTTGACTAAAATAATTAAACAACTATCAAAGGACGATCCAAAGTTCGCTGAGGATTGGTCGCTTGTGAGTAGTTGGAAGTATGGTATTGGATGGACCATATCGACATTATTATGAATAGATAAGATTCTATTAAGAATGAGTTGTCATATGGCAAATATGGAAATGTTTCCATATTGGGAGTTGGATATTGAGAGTCTATGTCTAGATTAGAAACTTTTATGCAAAAAAGGATGTTCAAAGGAATGTACTTTGAATGTGAGATTTCGCGTCTATGGAACTGTCTTGTAACAATTTCTGATAGAGTACTTTGTAATTTCATTGGCCAAGTCTTGGTGACTTTTGTGCTATGACTTTGCGAAAGGATCATTCCATAAAATGTTAGAATCTAGCATATTCTAATAGTGGCAAGAACCGTGTGCTCTTACACTAATGATAAGGATTGGGAATTGTGAAATGAGCATCATTGGAAAAGTTTTTCAATTGATCTATTTCACAAAGTAAGGACCATAGGAAACATAGTGTGCATACTTGGTGCATGTGACAGCTATTGTTGTAATTTGGGTAATAAGTTGATTTTCTAAAATAGTAAACAATGAATAATGAGTAATAAATATGGTGTTTAAATAAAAGTGTTTTATTTACGCTCAAAAGTTTTGGGGCCATATAGGATTAAATATTATCATTGTGTTTCACTTTGCACGTTTTGAATTCTAGAATAACTGGGTTATTCGAACCTCCACAGTCGGTCATACGTTGGAAGTAGGTATAAAGGAAGACTGTCATGAAGAGTCTGTAGATTGTCTGAAGAGTTTAGACATAGCACAAGTCTGCTGCAGAGTTCATGAATGCTTTGATAAGATTAGAGTATTGGATTAAACCCACGCTCACGTGAATCACTTCATAGATTTTATCACGAGTGATTGTGAGTCGATAATATTCTATATTCTTGAAACCGAGACGTGTGAGTTGTTATTTGTTGGTCGGTTGCACAATGATAATAAGAAAACGCACCAGTAACTTGGTGTTATAAAACTTATTGTTGTGTGTGATCCGATCAGTAAATGCAAGCGAGCATTTGAATCGAAGTTTATCCATTCCTTTTACCCAAAGTGGGATAAAAGCGATATCTATGGCCCCCTCGATGATTTAGTGATGACACCCTAAGTGCTTGGCCAAGCCGAGACTAAGTTGATGTGTTCAATTGTAGTCTGTTGTCAGTCGTCATAAATCGGAAGTCGGGAAACAGTATAGAGAGAATGATCGAAATTCATGTCTTGTGTCTATACGATATCTTGAGAATGGAGGAATATATGATCCCTTATCTAAAGGACACGCGTATCTGCTAAGATCAGAGTTGACAGCGGCTTTTGAATGCTAAGATTGCTGATCAGGTTCTAAAGTTATACAAAATAGTTATTAGACTTATCCAAGTGGGAGACTGTTGGATTAGTGTCTAAGTCCATAACTATTTTGGTATGTACTTGACCCGATTATGAGCATGGTCCTTTTGGGTTGCCTTCACCATAGCAATATGTAGGATGAATTAAGGAGAGAAAGGATTAATTATGATTTATTAATATATTATGAGAATAATATATTAATGGAGAAATCATATTGTTTAATTAATATTAGTCAATAATTAATTAAGAATTAATTTTTGTGGCTAAAAGAGATTAATTAAACTTAGGGGACTGGAATTGTAATTATAAGATAATTGCAATTGGGCTATGGATCACCTTGGAATAATAGGTTGGTCGAATTCTATGGGGAAGCCCATTAGAAATCGTCCAAGGCATGTTCCAGAAGGGGTCCATGGGCTGCTTAGGGCTTAAGCAGTCAAATTAGGGGTTCCTTGTTTGATAACCCTAATAGCCTAAGTATATAAGGAACCCTTGGGCACCAAAAACGTGGCTAACACTAGGATTAGGGTTTCCAGCCGTTTTTGGTGCCTCCTCTCTCCTCCCTCTTCATCCAAGTTGCTTAGTGGTGTTTGTGACTCCATTAGAGGTGCAGCACTTGAGGCACTAAGCTTTCTGAAGCCAAGGATTGATTGTTATTGCTATATAACAATCAAAGGTAAGATCTAAACCCTAATTTCAGTTATAGTTTATTAGATCTAGGGTTTATGGCTTTGGATTATCAATTGCATGTTCATTAGACAAACTAGATCCAACGCTATTAGGGTTTGCATGTACACCATAGGAATGATGTAGTGCTCAAAACCCATCATAGAGTAGTCCAAGCAATACGAGAGGTGGGGGCCCGAGTGACTAAGGAAAGAGCCCATTCAGAAAGTGTCGATTTGATCCAGAAAAGAACGAATCGACCTCTTTTCTTCCAAATGGCATAATCGGGATTAGGTTTAGAACCAACAGAAGCCTTTTCGTCTGAATAGCAGGAGAGATAGGTTTCAGCAGGTGGAGTGAAATCGAAGATGAAGGATTCCAAGTCAAAGGTTTCTAGGGCAGAATTTACTATAGATCGCCAAAGGGGTTAGTTGTCCCTGTCAAGTTTAACAGAAATATGCGGTATCTGATGATTAATAGCAGTGGCTGTGGATGTGGCATGGGATAAGAGAGAAGCGTCAGAATTGGCCATGGGAGTGATCGTCGGAGCAAGGCACCGGAAAGTAGAGCGACAAAGAAAAAAAATCAAATGGATATTGATACCATATAGAGATTTATCACTATGAATTGATGTTTTCTATTCGGTGGGTTTTTGTATAGATACAATCTATGTATTTATATACAGTGTAAATGGAAAATGAGACCTGTCTATACGGCACTAAGTAACAGTACATAAGAATAGGTAAAATACTTTGAACTCTTCTGATATCATGTGCTTATTAATTTCAAAATTGCTCTAATCATACCTTGATTCGAATTGAAGGAAGATAGGAACGACGATTTGGAAAGCTAATCGACGGATGAGAATGCCGATTGGAACACCGATTTTGGGTTGGGAACACCGACCAGTTAACTGGTTACAAAATAAGTGTGTTTTGTATTGGATTGAGCTTTCTTTGCAAGACCTTTCTTTCACCTACAATGTAACATAGATTCATACTGGATTGAACTTCTTTCCAACCACACGATTAAAATGTTTTGTTAATTGAGATTGACCTCATGGTCTTGTGTATCGAACCCTAGGCTTGCTTGGTTTGCAGAGCTCTTAAATCAGTTTATTTTTCATTAGTAGTGCATGTCACACCCCGAAACCAGAATGGCAGAAACATTCGGGGGTGGGTGACTGCACGTAGTATCATAACAGTTGAATATTTGTAAAGAAAGTAAACACAACCATCATAAATATAATTTAAAAGTTACATTGTTGTATGTGATATATGTCTCAAAAGAATATTACAAATATGATGATTGAATAAGTTTTGAAAACTGACGCCTTAACGTCCCTTCTCCAAAAGCTGATGTTTTACCTGTATTACTGATTCCCTGAGAAATACAAGTAGTTTTGAAAAAGTGTCAACAATTAAGTTGGTGAGATCATAAGCGTTATCTTTCGGTAAAAATAACTGAGCGTGTTTCTAGAAAATCCAATATTTTCCATGTATGTGTGGTAGTTTGAAAAAGTCCCAAAGACTGGAATGCATAAGTATCTTCCGTACTAAAAGTGGTGTAAGTGGATTTATACATATATAATGTAATTGCTGAATGCATTTAATAGTCTCGTAAATCAAAAATATTTTGATACTCCATGTGAGTGTTATAACCATGCTATTGACCCAGACTGCCTGTAACAACGTTCTTCAGGTGTTGTAGTGTTATGACGTTTGTCACCCCAGAACTGTCGGTCTAACTGTAGCTAACAGTTTAGGTGCGGGATTGTCAATCCCATATAGATCTATACACAAGTATCACGCTCTCCCTACAAGAGATTATGGTTTATAATACAGGACTTGAAATGCGTACTTGAGAGTACGGTGAAGCCGAATGTCTCACAGAACTTAGTATCATTAGATTTACGGAATGAAAAGTCCACATTTCTTGTAAATGAAAGTACTTCCTTTTTTTATAGTGTTTATGTAAAGATATCATGAATAACTTGTAAACTATACCCATTATAGTTTTTCGAAAGTGTGTTCCATTTGATGATAAAACTCGGTGTAATACCAACTTTGCATGTAAAGTGTAACGTTAGTAGTAATGTTGTTTAACATTTATGAACAAAATGTAGGTAAAGTATTTGAAACCATATGAAACGATGCGTATTTTAAACATAAGTTTTTCTCGTGTTTCACTTGTATTTCCCCCCTAAAACAT
This sequence comes from Lactuca virosa, assembly GCF_052849685.1. Lineage (NCBI taxonomy): Eukaryota > Viridiplantae > Streptophyta > Magnoliopsida > Asterales > Asteraceae > Lactuca > Lactuca virosa. The sequence goes on along the minus strand of NC_136434.1, from coordinate 233,406,077 downwards.
GAAAAAGACGTAAAAATATAGGGGTATGAACTCACCGGGAAAGTGTAGTGATTTGAAGAAAAACGTGATTTTCTCGGGAAGCACTTCGACCAGAAAGTGGTGAATTTTTCGGGCATCTCGGAGCTTCGGACCTTCGTCGGGACTTGGATACATAACCGGGGCGTCGGGGTAGTCTTGAGGGGCTCGGAAGTGAAAAAGTGGGAGAGAAATGGTGTGAAATAGAAAATGGATCTGGTACCCTCGCATCTTTATTTATAGTGGAGGAGGCAGCCTTGTACGTTGGGCGTACTCCAAAGAACGCGGGGCGTACCTCGTCTGCAGCTCGTCCGCTAGGCGTACCCTCACACACGGGGCGTACGTCAGCGATGACGTCATCGGTCGCCGGTCTTCGGATGGGACGGGAGTAGAGGGCATAGGTGCGACGTGGTCGATCCGAGGCCCTTCATTTGCGTACGCTGGGTGTACCCTCGTACGCGGGGCGTAATCCTTCGGATAAGCCTCGAAGTGTGTGCCCAAATCTTTGAAAATCCGTAATTTTCGCATACGAGCTCCGTTTTTGACGTTCTTTATATCCACGCGTAGGTGAGAATATACTCTGCAACTCTCGTTTAGACTTCGTCGGCAAATTTTGACTTTATTTTTAATTATATAATTTTTAATAGGCCGAGACAAGATAAATTCGTTAAAAATTCATAACTTCTTCATCCGATGTCCGTTTTCGTCTGTCTTTTTACCGTTGCACTACTATTCTCGAGATCTTCAATTCTCGTTTAGGTTGCGTCGGCTAAAAATCGTTCGATCTTTATTTCGAGTTTTTAGCTGTCTACTGCTGTTCTGAAACTTAGAAAAATCATAACTTCCTCATACGAAGTCAGATTTGGACGTTTCTTTTTATGTACGCTCACGGTTTGTTATTAACTACGACTTTCGTTTAGATACTTAAGGGTAAAAAGTATTTTATTGAAACTTCACCTTTTACGCTTAACAATGTTTTATCGGTTTTGTCGTGAATCTTTGATTAGTCATAACTTCTTCGTTATAACTCGGATTTGAGTGTTCTTTGTATTTTTGAAAACCTTGACACTATATCTAACATTTTATGCAACGTAATTGAGACTTTTGAACAATTCATTTTTGACGCTATTTTTATTGATTACAAAAATAGATTATAATATTACATTGACTCGGAATATCGGGTTGTCACATCATCCCCCCGTAAGAGGGAATTTCGTCTCGAAATTTAATCTAAGATAGAGTTTATGGAATAGGAAAAAGATGCGGGTACTTTTGCTTCATCTGATCCTCGCGCTCCCAGGTGTATTCAGGTCCTCGCTTGGCATTCCAACGGACCTTCACAATGGGTATATGACTTTGTTTAGCTCTTTTAATTTCCCGATTCATGATTTCTACTGGCTCTTCTACGAAGTGGAGACTCTCGTTGATTTCAATTTCGTCTAGGGGGATGACGAGGGTCTCATCGAACAAGCACTTCTTTAGGTTTGACACGTGAAAGGTAGGGTGTACTGTGACAACCCGAAAGATATTCCGTTAACGTAACCCATTCCGCTAATAAAAATTTCATTTTTTATTTTGGGTTTTCCGTTAATTTTCAAATTAAATAATTCATTTAGAATTATTATTATAATTTCGTATGTGGCAGAACGAAATATTTATTTGAGTGAAAACACTCTAAATAATCTTTTGAGAATTTCTAGACTACGACTAACACGGGTAAAATAATAAGCTTCGTTTAATGTCCGTATTGGGTGTATTCCCACCGGGTCACTAACTCTAGTCATACAAAAGGGTGGAGTGACCACCATTTGAGCTTTTCCCACACTTGAACTTTCTCTCTCTACTCTCTCTCTAAAATCGGATTTCTCTCAAGGATCTTCACTTTCAAGCTCCAATTTGGTAAGTGATCCTTCCTAACTAGTTGTTTATCCTAACATGCATGCAAATCCATGTCTTAAACTCCCAAATGCATCAAAAACTCGTGTTTACGGTTTGGGGGAGCCTCCCAAAACCGTAAACTCCTTCAATGGGGGTTTTGAAGCCCCAAGACCCTTCCAAACATCTTCTAATGCTTAGATCCTTACATGCATGGAGTTAGAAACACAAGATCATGAGTTTTTGGCCATGAACATGAGTTTACGGTCCTTGAATGTTCAAGAACCGTAAACACCCTTTAATGGGGTTTTGATGCTCCTTAACCCTTCCAATGCATGTCTAATGGCCTTGAAACTTGCTTGGATGATCTTAGAACCCTAAAACATGTCCAAATGAGCATAAACATGAGTTTACGGTTTGGGAACGTCTCCCAAAACCGTAAACACCTTCCAAGGGTGTTTTAATGCTCTAAACACCTTGCATGGCTTGTAATTGAGTATAGAACTTGCATGAATGGCCTACAAACCACCAAAACACTTGGAAAATGGACAAACATGGACAAGGATGGGTTTACGGCCGTAAACCCATGTGTTTACGACCGTAAACTCCCCAAGGGTGGTCCCAGGACCGTAAACCCTTGAGTTTACGACCGTAAACTCCCCAAGGGTGGTCCAAGGACCGTAAACCCTATTTCCTAGGCCATTTCATGTCCCGATCACTTTCTAAGCCATAGAATCAACCTTAGAACCTTCCCGTGTGCAAGATGAGACCTTGGATCACTCAAACCGCCACACCCATGAGTTTACGGCCGTAAACTCATGGGGATATGGTCTTTGGACCGTAAACTCCCTAAGGGTTTACACTTGAAGAGTAAACACCTTATCTAGGCCCTACACTCCTTAGATGCAACCCGTACCATCCCTAACACTTGAATTGAAGTGTTTTCGTGCCTCGGAGTGTATTATCCTACTATCTTGGTAAATCAAAGTCTAATTAGATACAATTATGTATCTCTTCATGTTACATAGGAACCTCACGTGTGTTCAAGCCCTAAACTGATACATAGCATCTAAATCGGCACATTCTCGTCAGGTGAGTTCATACCCCTACACCATTTTCCGTGTTTTTTCATGTTTTCAGGGGGGGAATACAAGCAAAAGTACAAGGAAACTTGTACTCAAAACTATTATTTCGTACAACACAATCTACATGATCAATACGTTTTAAACATTGAAATCCGTATTAACCAACCGTCTAACTCGTGGAGTAGTTTTCAAAACCAATTGTGAAACTCATTATAAAATGTTACATTTTTTTACATTTCACAAGGATTTCATGTCATTTCATAAACCGGGATTTTCTATACTATTACTTGTAAAGCTCATTATTCTTATGATTGGAGACACGTCCTCGGTAGCATTCCACACGGATTACGAGAGTGGAGGACTACTCCCGTAACCAGAATCTCTTGGAGGGAGAGCGTGACTTGAGTATATAGATCTATACGGGGCTGACTACCCCGCACCCTGCTGCTAGCTACAGTTGGATCGTCAGGTCTATGGGTGACGAAAGTCATAAAATGACGATGGACTTCTTATTGCCATGTCTAGTCTATCGTATGGTTATGGAACTCGCAACTTAGATAATGGAATTTTACTGATAAAGTAATAACGAACCTAGTGAACTAACCTTCTAGTAATAACTGTCTTTGATTACTACCAGTTCACTACTTACTTATTAGTTTTGTGTACGTGTCAAAAACTAATATGCTTACTATGGGATACTAGTCATTCAGTATGTTTCACTCAAACGATACAAGTATGGTAGGTACTTGTACACATCATTTCAGAATCGATAACCAACGAATGCTTTACATAAGAAAACATAGGGTTTTCTTGGGATAACGTAACTTTTCATAAACAAGATTGTATGGTACATCTAACGAGAAATCAAACCATATTTTCATAAGGAAATTTGCAGGATTTTCTTAATTCAAATTATGTAACAAAGGGATAACCAAACTACTTTTATAAGAAAATACGGGATTTTCTTGGATATCAACTGTTCATGAAACTAAAGGAAACTGAATCTTTTTCCAGAAAACAAACCGCTTATGAACTCACCAGCTTTATGCTGATATTTTAAAACTACTTGTATTCTCAGGGCATCCATAGACAGGTACTCCTACCAACCTCTTTTTGAGAAGACGGAGCTTATAGAAGACTCGTCTTTACTTTTGTTCTAACCAATGTATCTAAGAAAACTTGTAGTACTTTATTTTCAAACAAATGTAAAACTTTCTTATGTAATGTAATGGTTGTGTTTACTATGCTTGCTATGTACATTGGTTGTGATACTCTACATGACGTCACCCCGCCCCGGAACGTTTCCGCCATCGGTTTCGGGGTGTGACAGATTGGTATCAGAGCCCTTGTTTATAGTGAACTAAGTATACCGAACCTTACATGGTATACAACTATAAACACTAAGGGGCCTAAGTGCTCTAAACTAAAAGTATGCTTTTAAAATATAAGTATTTTTATAAAAGTATACAAGTAATTCCCGAGTACCGAAATCCGTATCGCGAAAAGAACAAAGCATAAGTAATATGGGTGTTGTGCACTGTGGTTAAACCTGGGCAGTTATGTATGTCTAGGGTCAATATAGCCTGATCAACTATATTCATTCGAGACACGGCCAACATGTGCTTGGGAGTGACTGTGGTGTACAGCAGGCCTATAACTTACCTAATTTCCATTCAACATAAAATACTATGGGAGTATTTTAGTCCGAACCAAATACCTCATGGAAATCCGTTCCGAGTGTTGCTACTCATTCCTCCCTTAGCGATAGTCTACTTACTTTAAGTAATTTTCCTGTCCTATCGCTTAGTAGAACACTCTAAAAACTATTATGAGATATATCCCTGTTTCATATCTCTAAATTCCATCCTCCTGTTTCTTGGTCATTTCAGATCAAGATGCCTCCCTGAAGGAGATCTACCAGGAGAAACAACGACACTCCTCCACCACCGCCTCCTCCTCAATTTGATCCTGTCATGTTTCAGGCAGCTGTTACTGCTGCAGTGGCTGCTGCCATGTCGCAAATAAGTTCCGGTGGATCTGGTGGTCAGGGAAGTGGTGTGCATCCTCAATCACAGGAAAGTGGTCAGGGACACCAAAAGGAGTGCTCCTATAAAGACTTCATGAACGCAAAACCCACATCTTTCGACGGCAAAGGAGGTGTTATTGCTCTGACTCAATGGTTTGAAAAGATTGAGTCCATATTCGAGATTTGCGCAGTCTCCGAATCCAACAAAGTGAAGTACGCCGCTTGCACTTTCCTCAACAAAGCATTAACCTGGTGGAACAGCCGGGTCAAGTCCTTAACCCTGCCAGTGGCAAATGCCATGGGTTGGGACAAACTGAAGGAACTCATGATAGCCCAGTATTGCCCACGGGGCGAGATACAGAAACTCGAACACGAACTCTGGACCCTGAAGATGAAGGGTTCTAACATTGCCTCCTACACTTCTAGGTTCGAGGACCTAGGACTCCTTTGTCCGGGAATGGTATCCCCGGAAAGCAAAAAGATCGAACGATTCATTTGGGGGCTGACCCAGCCAACCAAGGGAAATGTTTTGTCTGCGAACCCGGAAACCTTCGATAGCGCCAAGTGTTTGGCACAAATTCTGATTGATCATAGCGACAATCCCGAGGAGATAGCCACCGCCTCTGATCCGGCTAAAGGGAGCGGTGAAAACAAGAAGAAATCCTGGAACAAACGAAAGGGTCAGGGTTCGCAATGATCCTCAAAGAAACAGCAAACTGTAGCGGTCCACGCTGCTACTACCCCTGTTGTTACTCCTGCCACTCAGACTCCTACCAGCAGGTACAATGGCACCCTTCCTCGGTGTGAAAAGTGTAACTACCACCATAATCCCGGCCCGTGTCGGGAGATGTCATGCACAAACTGTGGCAAAAAGGGGCACACGATGCGATTTTGTAAAACCCCAGCCCAACCAACAAATCAAGCCTCTGGAGCGGGTGTTGGTCGAGCCTGCTACAGCTGTGGGGAGGTCGGACATTTCAAGAGGGACTGCCCCAAAGCAGCAACAGCCAACAACACCGGAAGAGTTCTAACCATGGGACAAGAAGAGGCAGTCGCTGACCCCACCGTTGTCACGGGTACGTTCCTCCTCGACAACTCTTATGCATGCATTCTTTTCGATTCTGGTGCTGAAAGGAGCTTTGTTAGTCATGCATTCAAACAATTTCTTAAACAAAAATCCCAACCATTAACCGAAAAGTTTACCGTCGAAATGGTTAACGGTGAGAAAGAGAGCACTAACGAGATATACGTAGGGTGTGCCCTATCCTTAAACGACCGTTCATTTCTCATTGCCCTTATGCCAGTCTCCATAAAAAGCTTTGATGCCATCATTGGCATGGATTGGTTGAGCCTCAAGCGTGCTGATATCCTTTGTTTCGAAAAAGCTATCCGTCTCAATCTTCCTTCGGATGAAATTCTTGTAATCTACGGGGATAAACTCAGTTCAAATCTTCGCATCATTTCGGGCATCAAAGCCCAGAAACTCCTGCGGAAGGAGTGTCATGCATTCTTAGCCCATGTCGTTAACGAAAAGCAGGAAGTTAAAGGCCTCGAGAGCATCCCCGAAGTCTGCAACTTTCCTGATGTCTTCCCAGAGGATCTCCCAGGAATCCCTCCTGAACGCCAAGTGGAGTTTCGTATCGACTTAATCCCCGGAGCTACCCCCGTAGCCAAATCTCCTTATCGATTAGCTCCGGCAGAAATGCAGGAGTTATCTTGTCAGCTCAATGACCTGCTCAGTAAAGGATTCATCAGACCGAGTTCCTCGCCGTGGGGAGCCCCGATCTTATTCGTGAAAAAGAAAGATGGATCTTTTCGAATGTGTATCGATTACCGAGAGCTGAACAAGCTCACAATCAAAAACCGCTATCCTCTTCCTCGAATAGACGACCTCTTCGATCAACTTCAAGGAGCTAGCTACTTTTCCAAAATCGATTTAAGATCAGGGTACCATCAGCTGCGAGTCCATGAGGGTGACGTTCCCAAAACAGCCTTTCGGACTCGATATGGTCATTACGAATTCGTAGTTATGCCCTTCGGTCTAACCAACGCGCCGGCGGTGTTCATGGATTTGATGAACTGGGTGTGTCGTCCATTTCTGGACAAGTTTGTTATCGTATTCATTGACGACATACTTGTCTATTCCAAAAGCGAAGAGGATCACAAACAACACTTGAGGCTAGTGTTGGAAACTCTTAGATCGGAGCAACTGTACGCGAAATTCTCCAAATGTGAATTCTGGATCCGGAAGATTACCTTCCTTGGTCATGTGGTAAGCAAGGAGGGCATACACGTGGATCCTTCCAAGATCAAAGCGATAGAAAACTGGTCAGCACCGAAGACACCCACAGAAATCCGTCAATTCTTGGGTCTCGCTGGCTACTATCGCAGATTTATCCAAAGTTTCTCCAAAATTGCCAAACCCTTAACCACTCTAACTCAGAAAGGGGTACCCTTTTGTTGGAGCGAAAAGCAAGACACTGCGTTCCAAACACTGAAACGAGCCTTGTGCAGCGCACCTATCCTGTCCCTTCCCGATGGGACGGAAGACTTCGTTGTCTACTGCGATGCATCCAATCAAGGTCTCGGTTGTGTCCTAATGCAACGAGGCAAGGTCATCGCCTATGCTTCCAGGCAACTGAAAGTACACGAAGTCAACTACACGACTCACGACCTAGAATTGGGAGCAGTGGTCTTCGCATTAAAAATCTGGAGACATTACCTCTACGGAACTAAGTGCACTATCTTCACCGACCATAAAAGTCTACAGCACATCCTCGACCAAAAGGAGCTGAACATGAGACAACGGCGATGGGTTGAACTACTCAACGACTACGAGTGTGAAATCCGCTACCATCCCGGCAAGGCCAATGTGGTGGCAGATGCCCTCAGCCGGAAAGAATACTCAGGTCGTAAGGTGAAGGCACTGACTATGACTATCCATTCCCACTTATCCGCACAAATCAGAGAGGCTCAGCTGGAAGCCTTAAGACCAGGAAACGTGTCAGGCGAAGCCCTGAGAGGAATGGATAAGAATCTTGAAATCAGAAACGACGGAGTCTATTGTTTCATGGACCGGATCTGGACCCCAAAGTTCGGAGGTTTCAGAGAGGTTGTCATGAACGAAGCTCATAATACTAAATACTCCGTACACCCAGGTTCGGATAAGATGTACCTGGATCTCAAGAAACTGTACTGGTGGCCAAATATGAAGGCCGAAATCGCTACTTTCGTGGGCAAGTGCCTGACTTGCGCCAAAGTGAAGGTCGAATATCAAAAACCCTCCGGTCTACTTCTACAACCCGAAATACCTGAATGGAAATGGGAAATGATTACTATGGATTTCATTACCAAGTTACCCAAATCTCCGAGTGGGTACGACACCATTTGGGTAATTGTCGACCGACTGACCAAATCTGCTCACTTCCTTCCTATCAAAGAAAACTTCAAAATGGAAAGACTCACGCGAATCTACATCCAAGAGGTGGTCCGACTGCACGGTGTACCTGTGTCCATCATTTCCGATCGGGATAGCAGGTTCACTTCTAGGTTCTGGCAGTCACTACAGAAGGCTCTTGGAACTAAGCTGGATATGAGCACAGCTTACCATCCTCAAACAGATGGACAGAGTGAGAGAACCATCCAAACCTTGGAAGACATGTTGAGAGCCTGCGTCATCGACTTCGGCGCATCATGGGATACTCATCTTTCCTTGGTCGAATTTTCTTATAACAACAGCTACCATACCAGCATCAAGGTTGCGCCGTTCGAAGCCCTCTATGGCCGCAAGTGCAGATCCCCTCTGTGCTGGGCTGAGGTGGGTGACACGCAGCTGGTCAAGGGACAAGTCCCTGACAGCACTCTCACTGGTCCAGAAATCATCCGCGAAACCACTGAAAAGATCGTACAAATCCGAGAACGACTTAAGGCCTCCCGAGATAGACAAAAGAGCTACGCCGATAAACGACGAAAACCCTTGGAATTCCAGGTTGGAGACCGTGTCTTGTTGAAAGTCTCACCCTGGAAGGGCATGATACGCTTCGGAAAGCGTGGAAAACTTAACCCAAGGTACATAGGACCTTTCGAAATCCTAGCCAGGATTGGTCCCGTAGCTTACAAACTTCATTTACCTCATGAACTTAGCAATATTCACCCTGTCTTCCACGTCTCAAACCTTAAAAAGTGTCTTTCTGATGAGACCCTTGTGATTCCTCTGGATGAGATCGAAATCAACAAAAACCTGAACTTTGTGGAAGAGCCCATCGAAATCATGGATAGAGAGATCAAACGAACGAAACAAAGCCGCATCCCGATAGTGAAGGTTCGCTGGAATGCCAAGCGGGGACCCGAATTCACTTGGGAACGCGAAGACTCGATGAAAACGAAATACCCGCATCTCTTTCCAATTCCATGATTTGTATCTAAATTCTAAATTTCGGGACGAAATTTCCTCTAACAAGGGGATAATGTGACAACCCGAAAGATATTCCGTTAACGTAACCCATTCCGTTAATAAAAATTTCATTTTTTATTTTGGGTTTTCCGTTAATTTTCAAATTAAATAATTCATTTAGAATTATTATTATAATTTTGTATGTGGCAGAACGAAATATTTATTTGAGTGAAAACACTCTAAATAATCTTTTGAGAATTTCTAGACTACGACTAACACGGGTAAAATAATAAGCTCCGTTTAATGTCCGTATTGGGTGTATTCCCACCGGGTCACTAACTCTAGTCATACAAAAGGGTGGAGTGACCACCATTTGAGCTTTTCCCACACTTGAACTTTCTCTCTCTACTCTCTCTCTAAAATCGGATTTCTCTCAAGGATCTTCACTTTCAAGCTCCAATTTGGTAAGTGATCCTTCCTAACTAGTTGTTTATCCTAACATGCATGCAAATCCATGTCTTAAACTCCCAAATGCATCAAAAACTCGTGTTTACGGTTTGGGGGAGCCTCCCAAAACCGTAAACTCCTTCAATGGGGGTTTTGAAGCCCCAAGACCCTTCCAAACATCTTCTAATGCTTAGATCCTTACATGCATGGAGTTAGAAACACAAGATCATGAGTTTTTGGCCATGAACATGAGTTTACGGTCCTTGAATGTTCAAGAACCGTAAACACCCTTTAATGGGGTTTTGATGCTCCTTAACCCTTCCAATGCATGTCTAATGGCCTTGAAACTTGCTTGGATGATCTTAGAACCCTAAAACATGTCCAAATGAGCATAAACATGAGTTTACGGTTTGGGAACGTCTCCCAAAACCGTATACACCTTCCAAGGGTGTTTTAATGCTCTAAACACCTTGCATGGCTTGTAATTGAGTATAGAACTTGCATGAATGGCCTACAAACCACCAAAACACTTGGAAAATGGACAAACATGGACAAGGATGGGTTTACGGCCGTAAACCCATGTGTTTACGACCGTAAACTCCCCAAGGGTGGTCCCAGGACCGTAAACCCTTGAGTTTACGACCGTAAACTCCCCAAGGGTGGTTCAAGGACCGTAAACCCTATTTCCTAGGCCATTTCATGTCCCGATCACTTTCTAAGCCATAGAATCAACCTTAGAACCTTCCCGTGTGCAAGATGAGACCTTGGATCACTCAAACCGCCACACCCATGAGTTTACGGCCGTAAACTCATGGGGATATGGTCTTTGGACCGTAAACTCCCTAAGGGTTTACACTTGAAGAGTAAACACCTTATCTAGGCCCTACAATCCTTAGATGCAACCCGTACCATCCCTAACACTTGAATTGAAGTGTTTTCGTGCCTCGGAGTGTATTATCCTACTATCTTGGTAAATCAAAGTCTAATTAGATACAATTATGTATCTCTTCATGTTACATAGGAACCTCACGTGTGTTCAAGCCCTAAACTGATACATAGCATCTAAATCGGCACATTCTCGTCAGGTGAGTTCATACCCCTACACCATTTTCCGTGTTTTTTCATGTTTTCAGGGGGGGAATACAAGCAAAAGTACAAGGAAACTTGTACTCAAAACTATTATTTCGTACAACACAATCTACATGATCAATACGTTTTAAACATTGAAATCCGTATTAACCAACCGTCTAACTCGTGGAGTAGTTTTCAAAACCAATTGTGAAACTCATTATAAAATGTTACATTTTTTTACATTTCACAAGGATTTCATGTCATTTCATAAACCGGGATTTTCTATACTATTACTTGTAAAGCTCATTATTCTTATGATTGGAGACACGTCCTAGGTAACACTCCACACGGATTACGAGAGTGGAGGACTACTCCCGTAACCAGAATCTCTTGGAGGGAGAGCGTGACTTGAGTATATAGATCTATACGGGGCTGACTACCCCGCACCCTGCTGCTAGCTACAGTTGGATCGTCAGGTCCATGGGTGACGAAAGTCATAAAATGACGATGGACTTCTTATTGCCATGTCTAGTCTATCGTATGGTTATGGAACTCGCAACTTAGATAATGGAATTTTACTGATAAAGTAATAACGAACCTAGTGAACTAACCTTCTAGTAATAATTGTCTTTGATTACTACCAGTTCACTACTTACTTATTAGTTTTGTGTACGTGTCAAAAACTAATATGCTTACTACGGGATACTAGTCATTCAGTATGTTTCACTCAAACGATACAAGTATGGTAGGTACTTGTACACATCATTTCAGAATCGATAACCAACGAATGCTTTACATAAGAAAACATAGGGTTTTCTTGGGATAACGTAACTTTTCATAAACAAGATTGTATGGTACATCTAACGAGAAATCAAACCATATTTTCATAAGGAAATTTGCAGGATTTTCTTAATTCAAATTATATAACAAAGGGATAACCAAACTACTTTTATAAGAAAATACGGGATTTTCTTGGATATCAATTGTTCATGAAACTAAAGGAAACTGAATCTTTTTCCAGAAAACAAACCGCTTATGAACTCACCAGCTTTATGCTGATATTTTAAAACTGCTTGTATTCTCAGGGCATCCATAGACAGGTACTCCTACCAACCTCTTTTTGAGAAGACGGAGCTTATAGAAGACTCGTCTTTACTTTTGTTCTAACCAATGTATCTAAGAAAACTTGTAGTACTTTATTTTCAAACAAATGTAAAACTTTCTTATGTAATGTAATGGTTGTGTTTACTATGCTTGCTATGTACATTGGTTGTGATACTCTACATGACGTCACCCCGCCCCGGAACGTTTCCGCCATCGGTTTCGGGGTGTGACATGTACGCTATTGAGTTCCTGTGGTAATCGAAGTTTGTATGCTACTGGGTCAATCCTGGCAAGGATCTCGAAGGGTCCGATATACCTTGGGTTTAGTTTCCCACGTTTTCCAAAACGTATTAATCCCTTCCAGGGTGAGACTTTCAATAGTACTCAGTCCCCAACCTGGAATTCCAAGGGTTTCCACCTTTTGTCCGCATAACTCTTTTGTCTGTCTCTTGAAGCTTTTAATCGTTCTCGGATTTGGACAATCTTCTCGGTAGTTTCCCTTATGATTTTCGGGCCAGTGAGTCCGCTGTTAGGGACTTGCCCTCTTGCTAGTTGCGTATCGCCCACCTCAGCCCAGCACAGGGTGATTTGCACTTACGGCCATAGAGGGCTTCGAACGGAGCAACTTTGATGTTAGTGTGATAACTATTATTGTAGGAAAACTCAATGAGAGGTAAATGAGTATCCCAAGCTTTACCAAAGTCTATCACACAAGCTCTTAGCATGTCCTCTAACGTTTGAATGGTTCTTTCACTCTGCCCGTCTGTTTGTGGGTGGTAGGTTGTACTCATGTCCAACCTAGTTCCCATAGCTTTATGCAGTGACTGCCAGAATTGTGACGTGAACCGGCTATCTCTATCGGAGATAAAGGATATCAGTACTCCGTGAAGGCGCGCTATTTCTTTAATGTAGATCCTTGTCAGCTTCTCCAATTTGTCTGTCTTTTTTATTGGTAGGAAGTGTGCGGATTTGGTTAATCTGTCAACGATTACCCAAATGGTGTCAAGTCCACCCGTGGTCTTAGGTAACTTGGTAATGAAATCCATCATAATCCGCTCCCACTTCCACTCGGGCATCTCTGGCTGTTGAAGTAGTCCCGAGGGCTTTTGATATTCTACCTTAACCTTGGCGTAAGTCAGGCACTTGCCCATAAAGGTAGCTATTTCGGCTTTCATGTTCGGCCACCAATACAACTTCTTGAGGTCTAAGTACATCTTGTCTGAACCGGGATGAACGGAGTAGCGAGTTTTATGAGCTTTGTTCATGACAACGTCCCTGAATCCACAAAATATTGGTGTCCAGATCCGGTTCATGAGACAACGAACTCCGTCATCCCTGACTTCAAGATTTTTGTCCATTCCTCTCAATGCTTCACCTGTCACGTTCTCTGGCTTCAAGGCTTCTTCCTGTGCTTCTTTGATTTGTGCGGACAGGTGGGAGTGGACGGTTATGGTTAATGCCTTTACTCGGCGGCCCGAGTACTCCTTTCTGCTCAAATCGTCTGCAACCACGTTGTCTTTTCCGAGGTGATAACGAATCTCACATTCGTAATCATTTAGTAATTCCACCCACCGTCTTTGTATCATGTTGAGTTCTTTCTGGTTGAGGATATGCTAAAGGCTCTTATGATCGGTGAAGATTGTACATTTCGTGCCGTAGAGATAGTGTCTCTAGATCTTTAGAGCGAAGACGACTGCTCCCAGTTCGAGATCATGTGTAGTGTAGTTGACATCGTGCGTCTTGAGCTGTCTCAAGGCATATGCGATGACCTTCCCTCGTTGCATTAGGACACATCCAAGTCCCTGGTTTGACGCATCACAGTAGACCACAAAGTCTTCTGTTCCTTCTGTCAAGGATAATATAGGTGCGCTGCACAAAGCTCGCTTCAGTGTTTGGAACGCAGTGTCTTGTTTTTCTCCCCAATTGAAGGTGACACCCTTCTGAGTTAGGGTGGTAAGTGGTTTAGAAATCTTCGAAAAGTTTTGTATGAACCTTCGGTAATACCCAGCAAGGCCCAAGAATTGTCGGATTTCCGTTGGAGTCGTTGGAGTTGACCAGTTCTCGATTGCCTTGATTTTGGAAGGGGTCCACATGTATCCCTTCCTTGCTGACCACGTGGCCTAGGAAATCTACTCTCCGAGTCCAAAATTCGCACTTTGAGAATTTCGCGTATAGCTTCTCCGTCCGTAAGGTTTCCAAGACCTGACGGAGGTGTTAGCTATGTTCCTCTTTACTCCTTGAATACATGAGTATATCGTCTATGAACACGATCACAAATTTATCCAGGAAGGGACGACATACTCGGTTCATCAAGTCCATGAATACCGCAGGTGAATTTTTCAATCCAAAGGGCATCACTACAAACTCGTAGTGACCGTAGCGAGTTCGGAATGCCGTCTTGGGAATGTCTCCTTCCAAAACTCGCAGCTGATGATACCCAGATCTTAAATCGATCTTTGAGAAGTAGCTTGCTCCTTGTAGTTGGTCAAACAGATCGTCTATGCATGGTAAGGGATATCGGTTCTTGATCGTGAGCTTGTTTAGCTCCCGGTAATCGATGCACAGCCGAAAAGATCCGTCCTTTACGAACATAATCAGTGCTCCCCAAGGTGAGAAGCTCGGCCTGATGAATCCTTTGCTGAGAAGTTCGTTCAGCTGGCTGGATAATTCCTGCATTTCTGCCGGTGCTAGACAGTACGATGATTTTGCTACTGGGGTAGCTCCGGGAATCAATTCGATTCTGAACTCGACTTGACGTTCTGGTGGGACTCCTGGAAGATCTTCAGGGAAAATGTCGGGGAAATTGCAGACTTCCGGAATATCTTTAATGTCTTTCACTTCTCGTTTCTTGTCTACCACGTGGGCTAGGAAGGCATGATATTCTTTGCGCAGATATTTGCGGGCTTTGACGCAAGAGATGATTTGTAAATTGGTATCAGGTTTGTCCCCATAAATGACAAGAGTTTCGCCACTTGGAAGATTAAGGCGAACGACCCTTTCGTGACACAGTATATCGGCATGGTGAAGGCTTAACTAATCCATACCGATGATGACATCAAATCTTCTTATAGTGATCGGCATTAGATCGATTTGGAAAAAGTGTTCATTTAGAGCTAGTGTGCAGCCTACATACAAATCGTTTGTGCTTTCTGTTTTACCGTTTTCCATTTCTACTGTAAATGTATTATTGAGTGATTGTGGTTTTTGATTAAGAAAGTGTTTGAACTTATGGCTCACGAAACTTCTCTCAGCACCACAGTCAAAGAGTATGCATGCATAAATGTTGTTGAGGAGAAACGTACCCGTAACCACTGTGGGATCGACTATTGCCTCGTTCTGCCCTATTGCCAGCACTCTTCCTACGCCGCCAGCATTCTTTGCCTTAGGGCAATCCCTCTTGTAGTGCCCAGTTTCCCACACCCATAACATGCATTGCTCATTCCAGCACCAGGAACTTGGGTGATTGGCCGTGCCGGCGCCTTACAGAAACGGGCAGTGTGCCCTTTCCTGTTGCAGTTTTTATAGTGCATCTCCCGGCAATTTCTGTGGTGATGGTAATTGCATTTGTTGCACTTTGGTAGGTTCCCAACATATTGTTTTGCCGGCGTAGGGGTAACGGGAACAACAGTGGGGGCAGTAGCAGCATTGACCGCCACTATTTGTTGTTTCCTTGAAGGTTCTTGCGAAGATTGACATTTCCTCTTGTTCCAAAACTTCTTGTTGTTGTTGTTGTTGGCATTGTTGTTATTGTTGTTGTTTCCTCTAGTTGGTTCTGGGACGACGGTCATGACATCTTGGCAGACTCCATGATCAACGAGGGACTGTGCCAGTTGTTTAGCACTGTCGAACGTCGTGGGTTTGGAAGCTAGCACACTTCCTCGAAGCTGGGGCGACAACCCCCAGATATACCTTTCCACCTTTTTGCTTTCTAGGGCCATCATCCCTGGGCAAAGTATTGTCAAGTCACTGAACCTATTTGTATAGGTTGTGATGTCCGAGCCTACCATAGTAAGGCCCCAGAGTTCCTGTTCAAGCTTTTGAATCTCGCCCCTTGGGCAGTACTCTCGCAGTAGCATTTACTTCAGGTTCTCCCAACCCATGGAGTTTGCCACCACTAGAGTTAGTGACTTGACGTGGCCATTCCACCACGTTAGGGCTCGTTCGGAGAAAGTACATGCAGCAAATTTTACTTTGCTCTCTTTGGGGCATGAGCAGATCTCGAATACGGATTCCGTTTTCTCTATCCATTGGGATAGAGCCATTACTCCCCCGGTTCCATTAAAGGGAATGGGTTTGCTGTTGGTGAAGTCCTTGTAAGTACAATTCTCGGAATGACCTTGGTTTTGGCCATTAGTAGAGCTATTTATTCCTCCTCCTGGTCCATTGTTACTCATTTGTGTCATTGTTGCGGTTACGGCATCCGTTACAGCAGCCTGAAAGGTAGCAGCATCCATTGATGGAGGTGGTGTTGGTGCTCCGGTAGTAGTGAAGTGTCGGGGATTCCTTCTTGGCGGCATGATTCTGCCATAATTTAAGAGACAGATTCTTGATAAGTCATCAGAAATGATTATGGAAGGTCTTAGTATTATATGTTTTGCATTCCGAACATTACCGAAATTTGTAAGTTAATGGAAACTTACAATAATGAGTGTAAGATTTCCTTAGTATTTTAAGGACTTAATGGAATACTCAAGGAAATAATAAATGCGAGTCAATTTCATTGATATTAATATTAGATACAACGATCAGGAAAATTTGACCTTACATAGGTCTAGGGTACATCAATGAAAGCGGGAAAATTTGACAGCATTCCGACCCCCGAATTGTGTACTCACAATCCGTCGGGTTTACATTCATAAAGGAAAGAGTAGCACCAACGCTTATTTGATAAGTATATACATAGTGCCAGAAATACGCGCTCTACTCCGAGCAGGTGGCACGCTGTACACCATGGTATGTGGTTGTGGAAGTCTGAGCTCGGGCTACTTGACATTCAGCCTCAATGATGCGCCTCTCCATTGCGGCTTGGCTTCTACGGAACTCCCTCACTTCAGCTCTTGTAGTAGTAATATCCTTTTGAGGGGAAAAGGTGTGCTCTATCGTTCGCTCATGCTCTTCGTCCAGACAACGAAGGCATACCGCCGTGACAGTAGTGGTGGCTCCGATATCCAGGAGTTGGCTGGCATTCACTCTTTCTTGCTCGCCTTGGTTGGCGATGCGACGAACCATGACAAGGAGTGCCCTGTCAGCCGCACCCCCGTTGCTGAGGTTATAAAAGCCTCGCTCAATGCCGTAAGGTGGTCGTTTTCCTTGTTCCTTGCTCCATCGTTTCAGGTCCACAACCCAATGGGGGCGTCGGGCCCTGAAAGTTCCTTCGTGGATTTGCTGCTTCTCGGGGAGGATTATAGATCTCCGGTTCTGAGTCAGTGCTCCCACCATCTCCTTCCTCTTCTGAATCTTCGTCTGGGTCTTCCTCGGGATCCTCTTCGGAATCCTCTTCTGGCTCTTCCTCGGGAATCTCTTCGGGATCTTCTTTTGGGTCTTCCTCAATCCAACCTCCATTACCCTGGTTGGGGTAGTAGGGATCCCCGGGAATGTGAAATCCTGCCATTTTGTCTGATCGAGAATAGAGGTAAAAGTACTATATATAAAACTTGAGAGTAAAAATATAATTTTTGATAAGCATAATTCTATTTATTTGACGATTCCTAATTTCAACTAAATATCGAGGTTCGCATGATCATTATAGTTCTTATAGTATAAAAAAAATACTCCTATAGTATTTCAAATTTGTAAGTTTGATTCTAGTATTTTTCTTTGGTAAGTTTTTGACTGGTTGTTCACTATTACTATTCCTCGGGATACGTTGGTCACATACTGGATAAATATAGTTGATCAGGCTATATTCATCCTTGATCTGATTACATACCCCGAACCTTAATCGTAGTGCCCAACTTGTCTGAATACTTTTGTATAGTTTTGACTATGATACTAGACCGATGCATGTATGTACTTATACTTTTATAAAAAAATATCATTTTAATTTAAAAGTATAGTTTGTGAAAACGTTTTGTCAGAGGGTTTTAATCCCTTTGCATTTATAGTTGTATATCTTATGTGGTTCGATATACTTAGTTCACTATAAACAATGCTCTGATACCAATCTGTCACACCCCCAAACCAGAATGGCGGAAACATTCGGGGGTGGGTGACTTCACGTAGTATCATAACAGTTGAATATTTATAAAGAAAGTAAACACAACCATCATAAATATAATTTAAAAGTTACATTGTTGTATGTGATATATGTCTCAAAAGAATATTACAAATATGATGATTGAATAAGTTTTGAAAACTGACGCCTTAACGTCCCTTCTCCAAAAGCTGATGTTTTACCTGTATTACTGATTCCCTGAAAAATACAAGTAGTTTTGAAAAAGTGTCAACAATTAATTTGGTGAGTTCATAAGCGTTTTTGTACTAAAATTGTATGTCTTTCGGTAAAAATAACTGAGCGTGTTTCTAGAAAATCCAATATTTTCCATGTATGTGTGGTAGTTTGAAAAAGTCCCAAAGACTGGAATGCATAAGTATCTTCCGTACTAAAAGTGGTGTAAGTGGATTTATACATATATAATGTAATTGCTGAATGCATTTAATAGTCTCGTAAATTAAAAATATTTCGATACTCCATGTGAGTTTTATAACCATGCTATTGTCACCCCAGACCTGTCGGTCTAACTGTAGCTAACAGTTTAGGTGCGGGATTGGCAATCCCGTATAGATCAATACAAAAGTATCACGCTCTCCCTACAAGAGATTATGGTTTATAATACAGGACTTGAAATGCGTACTTGAGAGTACGGTGAAGCCGAATGTCTCACAGAACTTAGTATCATTAGATTTACGGAATGAAAAGTCCACATTTCTTGTAAATGAAAGTACATCCTTTTTTTATAGTGTTTATGTAAAGATATCATGAATAACTTGTAAACTATACCCATTATAGTTTTTCGAAAGTGTGTTCCATTTGATAATAACACTCGGTGTAATACCAACTTTGCATGTAAAGTGTAACGTTGGTAGTAATGTTGTTTAACATTTATGAACAAAATGTAGGTAAAGTATTTGAAACCATATGAAACGATGCATATTTTAAACATAAGTTTTTCTCGTGTTTCACTTGTATTTCCCCCCCCTAAAACATGAAAAAGACGTGAAAATATAGGGGTATGAACTCACCGGGAAAGTGTGGTGATTTGAAGAAAAACACGATTTTCTCGGGCAGCACTTCGACCGAAAAATAGTGAATTTTTCGAGAATCTAGGAGCTTCGGACCTTCGTCGGGACTTGGATACGTAACCGGGGCGTCGGGGTAGTCTCGAGGGGCTCGGAAGTGAAAAAGTGGGAGAGAAATGGTGTGAAATAGGAAATGGAGCTGGCACCCTCGCATCTTTATTTATAGTGGAATAGGCAGCCTCGTACGCTGGGTGTACTCCGAAGTACGCGGGGGGTACCTCGTCCGCCGCTCGTACGCTAGGCGTACCCTCGCACACGGGGCGTACGTCAGCGATGACGTCATCGGTCGCCGGTCTTCGGATGGGACGGGAGTAGAGGGCATAGGTGCGACGTGGTCGATACGAGGCCCTTCATTTGCGTACGCTGGGCGTACCCTCGTACGCGGGGCGTAATCCTTCGGATAAGCCTCGAAGTGTGTGCCCAAATCTTTGAAAATCGGTAACTTTCGCATACGAGCTCCGTTTTTTACGTTCTTTATATCCACGCGTAGTTGAGAATATACTCTACAACTCTCGTTTAGACTTCGTCGGCAAATTTTGAATTTATTTTTAATTATATAATTTTTAATAGGCCGGGACAGGATAAATCCGTTAAAAATTCATAAATTCTTCATTCGATGTCCGTTTTCGTCTGTCTTTTTACCGTTGCACTACTATTCTCGAGATCTTCAATTCTCGTTTAGGTTGCGTCGGCTAAAAATCGTTCGATCTTTATTTCGAGTTTTTAGCTGTCTACTGCTGTTCTGAAACTTAGAAAAATCATAACTTCCTCATACGAAGCCAGATTTGGACGTTCTTTTTATGTACGCTCACGGTTTGTTATTATCTACGACTTTCTCTTAGATACTTAAGGCTAAAAAGTATTTTATTGAAACTTCACTTTTTACGCTTAACAATGTTTTACTGGTTTTGTCGTGAATCTTTGATTAGTCATAACTTCTTCGTTATAACTCGGATTTGAGTGTTCTTTGTATTTTTGAAAAACCTTGACACTACATCTAACATTTTATGCAACCCAATTGAGACTTTTGAACAATTTGTTTTTGACGCTATTTTAATTGATTACAAAAATAGATTATAATATTACATTGACTCGGAATGTCGGGTTGTCACAATGCAGTCAGTGGCAGTGGTTTTGATCGGGAGGGAGAGTTGTAGCGGAGAAGAAAATGGAGAAAAAAGGGATAAATGGTGGGTCATGGTACCGTTGCTGATTAAAAACATATTGGTTTGTTAATTTTTTAAACAAGAATCTTTTAAAACGAAATATGCTGTGTTTATGTTTTTATGATGAAAAAATTTAATACAAGTAACTTGAAAGTAATGTTCGTTGAACTACTGTAACATTAATTTTTTTATTTACTCAAATAGAACTAGAAATACTAAAAGAGATATACCTACATGATATTTTTTTTTTCATGAGCCCTAATAGGTTATTTTTGGCGGATTTTATTGAATAAACTGTCAGAGAACACAATCACCACCGATCTTCTTAAACCTTATATTAAATGCGTAACACTTTTTCTAAATATAAATAATAGCCACAAGGTCTAGCGATAAGGAGTGTCTCTTTCAAATTAGAGATCATAGATTCAAGTCTTTTACGTATTTAAGAATAGTTTAACTAATTTTCCATTTAAAAAAAAAACTATATCGTTTTTCCCAAAAGCGGTATAATATTTAACTTTATAGGGCTTATTAATCAATTTCTTCTAAACCTTTAAAGGAGCCCAAATAAATTGATTATTTCAGCCAACTAGTACAGCCCAATAGAGAAGCCTCCTCATCGACTATTTCTTGCAGATCATATAAAGGCTAACAATTTTTTTTAAACCTCATAACAGCCTTGCCAATTTTTTTCTTAAGCCTAAAACAGCCCCTTATAGACGGTGCGAATATTTGCTCAGAACAAAAATATATACTTATAATTATGTAAGTATATCTAAAAAAATAATTATGAATATTTATTATAAAAATAGTTTCTTATACTAATTTGTTATACCAAATATATTGATTGTGAACCATATTATAACATCTATTAAAATCATATTATTTAATGGTTGTTAGTTGTAGTTGACATATGAATAAAACTAAATATGACTTGATTTTATGTTACTTTTAGCGTTATTATTAATTAATTTTAAAATTATTTATTTGTTATTTTTTATAAGGTAACATAATGTAATTTATAAAGTTGTGTTATTTTATTATTATTGTTAACTAGATTATGACCCGCGTTAAACGCGGAGAACATAAACTAAATATATATAATACTAATAGGTGGCATTGTCTTAGGTGGAATTTTAATAAAAAATGTTAGATTCATTTTAGAGTTTTTGAACCAAACTTGTTAAATAAAAATATTTAATATTTATATTAGACAATTTGATTTTTTAATACAATAATTTTTAATATAAATGATCCATATGATCTTTGTTTTATCACAACATGATGCGACTCATTAATTAAAACATGTTGTATAGTAGCTTTATTAATTGATTTTGTTCGGTGTACCAACCTCTATGGAGGCTCATATGACTCTTTTCATATTGACCATGTAAAACCAAAAGCAACAATAAGTTGTTATATGTACCGGCAACGTTAAATTCTACAAAGAAATTTGATAACATTATAATTAAAGTGCATTGCTATAACCATAAACATCAAATTCAAACATTGTAATTTGGTCAATTTCTAAAGTATTTTTTCCTTATAAGAATTAAAATATGATTTTTCAGGCTACACCCTATCAGATATACATATCTTTCGAACAAATAGATTATTACAAAAAAAAAAAAAAACATGTTATGAACAAAAATATATCATTAGTTTCATAATTTGCCAAAGGTTAACACTAATAAATAGTAATGAACTTTCACAAATCTTGCATTTTGGTCACTGCATCCAACTAATAAATGAAATTCAATTTAGATGATTGATTCAAGAAGTGCATCAATGACTTCTTGTAGCTGAATTTGGGGAAATGCTAAAACCTACTGAGATATGAGGGAACGGTCTGTGAGACTACGGTTGGTTTCTGGAGGGCAATACAAATTCAAAATCATTAGCACATATCTTTCCTACCTATTTCAATTATCAAATTTAGACCAAACTTGTCAAAATCAATTTAAATAAAAAAAACTCAGATATGTAACCTAGCAATCAAACAACATACTTTTCATATAAATAAATATCACAAATCTACAATTTACACTTTATATAATATTCTTAAATTATATCTTACATTTTCATATTTAATGTTCATTAACACCTCTTTCTGTCATATTATTGTGACACAAAATAACTATAGAGTACACATATGGTTAATTGTACCAACAACAATCAATGTTTTTTCTGAAAAATATTGATGTAAGTTTAAATTATATAATAAAAAAAGTAAAATGAAATATGAGGGTAAAAATAATCCAAAAACTATTTGACATAATGTATATTTCATAAATGAAAGTTAAGTATATAAACCCCATCTACTTGTTAGAGATCAAACATATGAATGAAAATCGTCATTTGCAGAGTAGAGGATGGAGGACGAAGCGTTTCTACAATTAGCAGATGTGCTTTCTGGACTGGATTTGACAAGAAATCTTAACAATAAAGAAGATATTATTTTTGTTGCTTTAAAATAGGATCATTGATGAAGTTCCTAGTCGTAGTGAAACAATTTGTGACGGAGAAACGTTATGAAACGATGCATAATGAAGTTGGTATAAATGTATATTCATTTATAGTAAAAGGAATAATAATATTTTGAAATTTTTTTAAGGTGTAAGTTGTTAATCATAGTATGAACAAACCTCTATAATAAGATATTTTTTCCGCATTGAATAACAACTATCATACGAGTTTGTTTCTTATTTTCCAAATAGTCAGCAAACTGTTGTACATACACATCCCAGAGTGTTCATTTATTTGTTTGCTTCTACAAAAGCCAAAAACATAATAAATAAACAATATAAAATGAAATTATAAAGTAAAATTTGACAAAAAATTTCGAAAAGTAAACATACTCTAGATCTTCAAAGCTCAAATTGACTCTCTTTGATAATTTATTTTTCTTGTTCATAAGGGTTTCCACTGGGAAGCATGTCACAACATCTCCAATAACATCTATTATATAAGATAAAAAATGGAAGATTAGTATAAAAGTTTCGTTATGGTGAGTGATGGTAAATAACAAAATATCGTTATATAGATCGTTAGATTGTAACATATAAACTAACCAACATGTGTGTTCTCAACAAAAACACCATCCAAAATGGCGTTGAAGTTTGCAAAAGAGAATCCATAAAGTAATCCAGTCCACTGATTGCATGGTGTAACTTTGGTTGTGATATAAATATTGATTTTGTTTTCATTATCAACAAAACTATTTTCGTTTTGATTAATACCAAGTCGTGGATTTTGGATGTAGTAACAACCATCCTCATGAAACAAACTTTAAAATCTTTCAACCTATCTATTAGTAACCTCTGTCTCGATCTTCCTTCCCTAAATGCACAAAAAAATCTGTTTATATATTGTTATATGTGGTTCGAATGAAATTGTAAGAAAATTCATAAAAAAATGTTATTACCTGTTCATCAAAGAGAATCATATTAGTTTTGTAAGTCTTTGTTGAAGATCCATAAGCAAGATGTTTCATGAGACGGATTATTCTTAATCTCATGGTAAATTGACTTTTTAAAACATCAAGTTGGTCTATGAAGGTAATGTTGCTTTGAGCCATGTTTCTATTTGTGAAAAAACTAATGATTGTTAAACACATGTGACCCAACCAAGTAATTAATATGGACCGGGTAAAATAGGAAAAACAAGAACAATTCAAAATCATAGGATCAGAGTGAAAATATAGTTTTAGGGACGAGATTTATAACTTTTGACATAACTCAAGGACGCCGAATGTAATTTAGTCTAAAACACATAATGTAGAAAGTCTGTTGTATGTAATCAAAATCAAAATTATAAAAATAAAATAAAATTTTCATCCAAATATGAATGATGTTATATATACTTATAAAAAACCTCATAATGAAAACTTGACAATAAAGTAAGTATAAATAGTTTTTGTTGATGCTCATCATAAAACATATCAATCAGTAGAAGGGGGGCATCAGTGGTAGGGGTAGGGGTATTTCAGGTAAAGAGAATGTATACATAGATGTTGTTCTGCCCTCATTCATTATGCAAATAAAATTCAATGTAGAGGAGTATTTTTTTTTATATGGTGTATAGAAATATACCAGTTCCATTCATTGATATATACCATTGTATTTGATTCATGATTACATTTGATAACTCTCACATATTAAGAACATCGATTACACAAGTTTCAGGAATGTTGCAAACAGAGGATATAACGTTGATTATACACAGTCTCGTAAACAAACATATATGAACACATTAAAAAATCGATATAAAGGATATAATTTTGTTTTTGTAACTAAATGAATGAAACTAATATGCTTAAAGTAGATTGATTAATTTTTTTATGACCTCTCAACAGGAATACAATAATAACAGGTAATAAGAACAAAGTAAATGCAAGAAATTGGAGAAGAATAAGGAGAAAAAAGTAAAGAAAGAACCTGGTAAAAGGAATTGGAGAAGAAGACCGCTGAAGAATTCAATTATAAAAAATTATTTTTGGATATATTTTATTTAATTTGGCATGTTGATTTACTTTTACATTTATAACATTTAAATCTTTTAAAATAATCTAAAAAATAGTCTTTGGATATTTTAAATTTATTTTATACTTTGATTTATATTTTTAAGGGATATATACACAAAAGTCCCAATATTTTCATCGATTTGACAATAAAATCTTAAACTTTATTTTTTTGACAATAAAGTCCAAATTACCGGCAATTTTTGACACTTTTACCCTTTTTTTCCGGTTAGCCGGTAACTAGGACTTTTTTGTCAAAAATATAAAGTTTAAGATTTTCTTTTCAAATCGTGAATTAGGACTTTACTGTCAAAAAAATAAAGTTTATACTTTCTTGTCAAATCGATGAAAATATTGGGACTTTAGTGTATATATCCTTTTTTTGGTTAGAAATTAAATGGTGTGATACTCTTTAAGCATAAGAGTTATTGAAACATTCTCTAGTCAGCTAGATCCTATTGAAATCCTTAACATTTGCTTCTTGTTAAATAGTTTTTTAATCTCAACAAACCGACATTGAAAAAAAATGGAGATAATCAATAAAGAAAGAAAGAATTAGTGTTGTGTTGGCTTTTTGCAGTCCCAAAAATGGAGACTAAGAAATTGAAAAAAAAAACAAAATTACCCTTCGTACCCCTTCTCCACATTCACACCCTTTTGACTAGGCATGTGTTGTTTGTGTTTGTATAATATGTCCCCACTTTTTAGTTCAAGATTTGGCGACGAAGCAAGAAGAAAGTTTTACAAGTCTTTTCACCCTTTTCTCGCTCTCTCTTTTGCATCTGTTTCTCTTGATCGTGATTGTATTAGGTTAAAGATGATGATAGTAAGAAAAATAGTGGTGTTGTAACGAAAGTCACAATTAAAAGTTCTTGGGTTACGAAAATACACTAAAGTCCTAATATTTTTAACGATTTGACAAAAAAATCCTAAACTTTATTTTTTTGACAGTAAATTCGTAATTCACGATTTGACAAGAAAGTCCTAAACTTTATATTTTTGACAAAAAAAAGTACTAAGTACCGGCTAACCGGAAAAAAGGGTAAAAGTGTCATAAATTGCCAGTAATATAGACTTTACTGTAAAAAAAAAATAAAGTTTAAGACTTTTTTGTCAAATCGATGAAAATATTAGGACTTTAGTATATATCCGTATTTTTAATTTAACATGATATTTAAATTATTATTAAAAGTACATTATATTGATTAAAAAATATACCATTAATATGATAGTATTTCAAATTTAGTAACATATTTAAATTAATAAAAAAGATATATTAGTATAAAAAAAATAAAGAATTTGAGAATTTCAAATGTATGTATAGAAAAAAGAAATGATTCTTTTTTAGTATATAGTATAGATTTCCTTAGCCTTCTTTGAAGTTATTAAGTTTTTTTTTCGTAGCCACAAATATATAAGCTTCAGTTTGTTAGACCATGGCACTCGTGTAAGAAACTCAACAACTCATATACCTAACGTGATCAATTATGATTAATCATAGAACCATATATCTTTACACAAAACAATTACACATAAATCTCACTACTTTCTACCAATATATTTCTCAAATGATTGAACAAACAAAGTATAATAATTGTAACTTTAATAGAAACTTGAGCAACCCTAAGATTGTGTTGAACAACGAGAGAAACGTGAGAAATATATGTTGTGTATGAGGTGAATAATGATATGTAAGACTATATATATATATATATATATATATATATATATATATATATATATATATATATATATATATATATATATATATATATATATATATATATATATATATGCTTAGGTTATTTTGTTTTTACTAACTATTGTGTGCTAGAATGCACAGATCTGGACCACTAGATGAATAGAATCAACAGTCATGATCTAAGGGTTTATGATATTACAATAGGGTAGCATGTATCATATAATCACACAAATTTCAGCAAAATGGTATTTTGGTCAATCAACCTATTTTAAAAAAGTGAATTTTTGGATTTTAAGGGATCATTAATTCCCTTATTTTTAAAAAAATATGAATTTTTTAAATTAATTCTAATTAAATTTTAATGTTATTTTTAATAATAACCGATTTTATTCTGTTAGAATGACAAAAAGTCTACAATAAACTAGTAAATATATTTGCGGTTTTATTCTTGTAAAATATGGTTTCATTCAAGATACTTTTTACATTCATTCTAAAAAAATTATGACTAATAATGGTTTGATGATTACATTTATTCTTAAAGATTAAAACTAAAAATGGTTAAAAAAGAAAAAAAAAACATCAAAATCTAACAAAAACACTAATCCATTCCGAAAGAATATTATTGGTAAGAAACACTTTATATCTTCTAGCATAATACATTTTGCAAGAATACACTCTAGTTCTCCATGTTTTTTCTCATTTTCCACATCAATGACAGTCTCTTCAAAACCTAAATCCATAAAAAAAAACATAATCAACTTTCAGATATTAAAAAATTCAGAGCATTATAAAATAATAAAAACTATAAATTCTGACAGAATACACACAAGTTTTAACTTATATTCTTATAGAATTTATAACATATTTTTTTTATAAAACAAAAACACCAAAATGAATTTATATAAGTAAATTCTGACAGAATACAATCAAATATACTTGTTGTTAACAAACATTCTCAAAGACATTCTTACAGAATACAAGCAAGTATACTTGTTAACAAACATTCTCAAAAACATTATGAGAGAATACAAACATTACTTATTTAATGGAAATGATATAATGGAGAATGATAGCATATTCTACCAAAATGTTTTTTAATTTTCCTATCTAACAATGATTTTTACTTTTCCTATCTTGACAAATAAGAAGATTGAAATCGAATTCTTATAGAATACATACAACATGGCCTGATTCTCTTTCAGGCATTTCCACAAACACCTTTTGTGCAACATATATAAATAATAAAGAATCAAAAGCTTAACGTATAAAAGAACCAAATATCCTCATTGATCTTCTGATGCGAATTTAATGGAATGTACAACTCAGCAAAACTTAACATCCATTAAAATAGGTTGCTTCATCAATTAGGGTTTAAAAAAAAGGAGTTAACGTCAATAATTTTTAAGATGTATTTCTTATGAATAGACGTGATTATAACAATGGATTTTACATAAAGATTTTAATTATAAATAAAAATGATGAGATAATAAGAGGACTCAACTATTATTCGAATTATATCACTAATCTATGAATTTTTTTTGCCCAGAATTGTAAAATTTACGTTACTGATTACCTGGATTTGCAACTTGTCATTAATTTCTTCAATTACTTCTTCCTCAGCAGCGCTAATAGAGACGGAAGTGTTGGTGATGTGAAACGATGTAGGGATTTAAATTCTATTTAAGGGAAATTGACCAATTATTTTAGTGATTATAATTTTGGAATATAATTAATTGTACATACATAATGACTAAACTACCCTTTATTATTCAATTAATGATTTCTTTTTCCTAAATTCTGATTGGTGCATTCATGCACACAGTAGTTGCTGGAAACATTTGAACATATATATATATATATATATATCTCTCTCTCTATCTCTCTCTCTCTCTCTCTCTATATATATATATATATATATATATATATATATATATATATATATATATATATATATATAGAGAGAGAGAGAGAGAGAGAGTCATAACCAATATTTCTACAACACCACCCTCGAGCTTCAATACTTAACACCTTCAACCCTTAAAGAAACAAGATAAAACACAAACATAAACAAAGAACAATATAATAACAAAATTCATTAGTTTGCACATAAGATACCATATTCCAACACCCTCACACAAACTAACAATTTTATAAAACTATTTTTTAGAAAAATGATCAACTAATCCCATTTTATTACCGAGAAAATGATGTTGAGAAAAAATAAGAGACTTTGTAAGAATATCAACAGTCTAATTAATTATCACTTTAGCTATTTTTTTTCTAATAAAATGAACGTTAGTTCAAAAAGGTTTTGTTTTATCATGAAAAATAGGATTTAAGGCAAGTTTAATTGATGATGTATTGTCATAAAATACATCAACCAGAACAAGTTGACTTATACACAAGTCATACAAAAAATTTAACACCCAAATTATTTTAAAAGACAAAGATCCAAGAGCCTTGTACTCAGATTCAACTGAAAACCTAGAAATTGTGTATTGTTTCTTACTTCACCAAGAAACAAGTTAATCATCAAAATAATCAAGATAACCATTTACTGATTTATGGGAAAATGACATTTTGTCTAATCAACATCCAAATGTCCTTTGAAACTAAGAGAATCAGATTTATAATAATAAACCCCTTTACCAATACTAGTTTAAAGAAATCTCAACAACCAAAAAGCAATAATCATATGAGTTTTCCTAGGTTTATGGATAAATTGACTCAAAACCTAAATATCGTAACAGACATCAAGCCTCGTGATAGTGAGATAAATTAGCTTTGCCTCAGATTTTTGAGATTGAGTTATGTTCATAAGGTTACTATCATTACTTTTGTCACCATCACGATCAACAACTAGATATGCTTCAGGAGGAGTTTTGACTTGTTTACATCACAACATCCAAAACTCTTGAAGCAATTCCAAGAAGTTTACTTTGAGAAAGACGCACACCACCTTGAACATTTACAACCTCTATACCTAAAATATATTGTAACTTTCCTAATTCTTTAATTAAGAACTAAGATTTACCAAAATTCTTTAACCTTAGAAATTTCATGTTCATTGTCACCAGTTAGTATAATATCATCTAGATAAACTGACAAAACCACAAGAGGATTACCAACAACTTTGAAAAACATAGAGTAATCATTAAGACTTGGTTTAAAACCAAAACTAAACAACAAAGAACATAAATTTTCATTCCATTTCCGGGGTGCATGTTTC
The DNA here is from genome assembly GCF_052849685.1 of Lactuca virosa. Taxonomy (NCBI): domain Eukaryota; kingdom Viridiplantae; phylum Streptophyta; class Magnoliopsida; order Asterales; family Asteraceae; genus Lactuca; species Lactuca virosa. The sequence goes on along the minus strand of NC_136434.1, from coordinate 233,376,146 downwards.
AAACCATATAAATACTTTAAAACTTTTCACACGTGGGTGTCACCCTTGGTATGATATCCTTGAGGTGGATTCATATAAACATCTTCATGAAGGATACCATACAAAAACATTGATGATACAAAATTGATATAAATTCTAATTAGGATTAGCAGGTAGGTTTAAACAATACGAATAGTAACAACTTTGGAAAAAGGTGAAAAAGTCTCATCATAGTCTATACCTTCCCTGTGATTTAACCCTTATCAACAAGACGATCTTTATACCTTTCAATTTCTCCATTATATATATATATATATATATATATATATATATATATATATATATATATATATATATATATATATATATATATATATATATATTTGTGAATCCAATCATAGCCAATAGGTTTTCTAGTTTTAGATAATTCAGTTATTTCCCATGTTTTGTTCCTAAAAAGAGCTTTTAGTACCTATTTTAAATCCTTACTCTACTCAGGATTAAGGGAAGCATCATGATAAAAGCGGGGGCATTTTGTTTATTAAGATTAGTAACAAAAGCGTTTTAATTGTCATTAACAAATGATAATAATTAAACGCTTTTTTCAATTCGATACTTATATTTTCCTTCAACAAAATAATCATTAAACCCGATAGAAAGATGTGTCTTCCTTCTTGAACGAGTGTATACTATCAAGTGAGACTCTAGAGGCTAATTATTATCTTGACTTATTTCCTTAACTGGATTAGATGAACTGGGAACAGTTCTATCAATTTAGGGCAAAGATCCTCTTCACGGTTAACATATTCTTGAGTAGTATATGTTTTACTCAGACCTTGGACAGGGACTAGCATCACCCTAGTGACGATCCATTCCCTTTTTATCTAAACATAAGTCATTATTTAAGGGCTTATAAGATATTGGCTCAACATAGGAAAAAGGATCCCAAGGAAATGTACCATCCTTAAACTTATTAGTCCAAGAATTCTGCATTTTGATCGGAAACAAAACTCATAAAATTTAACATCATTGGAAACAAAAATAGACTTGGAATCAAGACATAACAATTTATAACCTTAACTTTCTAAAGAATATCCAAAAAATATACATTTATTAACTCATTATTAAAATTTATTATTGATGTTATGTGTTGTTGAAAAACATAAGCACCCAAAAACTCTTTGTAAGGTCAAGCCTTAGAATATGATGATGTAAAATTGTCACACTGACTCAATCAACGCATGCGAACTCAATAGTACAGTGTATAGTTATGTCGTATCAGTATGTTATGTATATAGTATGTAACCTCTTGTAATATTAGTTTATATGTAGTTAGTTAGTAGATCCTATATCTTAGTGAAATCGGATATACTCTATTATTATAGTAGAATAGGTGATATCCCTAGTTTGTAGGGATTCACATTATACTTAATTTTATTTATATAATAGGGTTCTATCATTAGTTGAGCATCGAACCTAGAGCTTTGTGCCTGTTCTCTTTGTGAGAACATATTCTTAGTGAACACCTTTGTGTTAATTCTTCTATTATTTTATTGTTAATTGCTATCGATCAAGGAACCTACAACTGGTATCAGAGCAGGTTGCTTATATCAATTAACTATGTCTACCTCTTCTTCTTCAAACCCCACTAAAACCACTTCAGGTAACAAAATTTTGCAATTCTACGAAAAGAACTTTACCATGTGGAAATCAAAGGCAATGATGGTTCTTGAAACCATGGACTACTTAATGATCGATATTGCCAAAAACGGTCCTCATGTTCCTATGTATCATCCCATGAAGGATAATGTCAAAGAATGTGATCCAGTCGAGAAACTGGTTCATGTATTCGGCGATGAAAAGAAACATCTTGTTGCTCTTGATGTCAGAGCCTATGCTACTATTGGAAACTCTCTTCCATACGATATCTATCATATTGTTCAAAACTGTCATTCAGCCAAGGAGATGATGGATACACTAAATTTTTCCAATAAAGGCACTGATGAAGTAAAGGTTGTTAACAAGAATACTCTTAATTGTCGATATGAACACTTTTTTCAGCAAAAGAATGAGACGCTTACTCATCTCTTCAATCACTTCAACTACTTGCTGAATGATATGCATCGCCTCAACACGAACAATACTAGAAACTATTTGGTTCTCAAGTTTCTTGATTCACTAAATGATAGTTTGGAGCATCATGTAGATGTTTTGAAGAACACTAAAAAAATCGTAACCATAGATTTGGGTTACTCACAAGGAAAGATATGTGGCTCTTTACTCAAAGAAGTCTCCTCATAATAGAGACGATGATTTCTCTGATGAATCAGAAGATGAGGCCTTATAGTAAAGAGATATGTTAGCTGAAATGATAAGAATACCTCTGGAGCTAAGAGGTTTCAATCAAGGACTGAATCTAGAGCATCTAAAGGTTATGATACTAGAAGAAAATCTGCTAAAAGGAAAGAGGGACTCAGAAGAAAATATGTTGAAAGGAAAAAAGGACTCAAATATTTTAATTGAGGAGGAGCTTATCATTTTGACAGGGATTGCAAATCCAAAAGAGTTGATACCAATGAAGATTACGAAGCTAAGTATAAGAAGTTGTTGGCCTATTTGAAAATACAAAACATTGATGTAAAGATCTTAGTTGTTGAAGTTGAAAACTGGGTAGATGATAAAGAATCATATGATGAAGATGGAGGTAAAGCTAAGTGTCTGATGGCTCACATTGATGCTTCGATCACTGATAAAGGACTTAAAAGATCTAGTACCTTTGAAGCTGATTTGCTCAAAGCTGCTGAGGATTCAAAAAAGACAAGACTGGGATTCCTTATTCTTATATCATGTAAACAAGTTTGTTACTTACTCTGAAAATGAAAAATGTGTCATGTTTAATTATCTATGTCATCATCTCTCGAAAGTTAACCAAAAAAAAATCAATGAGGTTAGAGATTGACACACTGATGGAAAGTTTGTCCAACATTGAAAATACTCTTGTTTTAACTAAAAGTAAAGTCTCAAATCTATCTCTTACCAATATTGATCTTCATTATAAAAAGGATAGATCCGAAAAGTATGCTGACAAAATTCAAGGTATTATAAATAATTGGGATCACTCCCATCATAAGTTAAATAAAATAATAGATGCGAAAATACATGATCAATGTGAAAAAATATATTCTTGGTGGTAATATTGATGAGGCCGTTAATATCTATAAACATATTGAAAATGAACAAAACTTTCTTTCCTCCCATGATCTGAAGGAAGATTTTGAAATCAGATTTGTTAGTCACTCATTCATAAATCAATCTCTCATTGATAAACACTGCACTACTAACATTGATGGCGTCACTGTCTGTACTACCCGTCTAACTGCCTTAGATCCTACTATTAGAAACTTTTCCTTTGACATTCCTACCCTAACTACATAAATGTATCTCCTGTTTCCCATCTCTAATGGAGAATTCCACTCCACACATGAGACACTTAGGTGCTATTTATTTTTCACTTTTTTGTCTGCAGATCTTCTTGGTCTCTTCTGTCTGCGCCGTACAGACCACACGTAGACATTAGTCTTCGCAGACTGTTTGTTTTTTTGAAGACTTCAGACCTAAAAATGTTTGTGCGCCCTCTTCTTGGCGTAGATGTGGACCAGAGTCTTCTAACATCTTCAAAAATCTTCTAGTTAAAAAAAAAACACATATATCTTTATTTTTTTATTTTTTTTTAATTTATATTTATTCCAACTTTATTAATGATAAACAATTTGAAAAACAAAGTTACAATACTTTAAAAAAAAGTTCGACAACACAAACATGATATTTTTGACAAATTTATAAATAAAGATTTATTACAATAATGGTCGTTGAAGTTGTTTATATAAATATGAAAAAAATCATAATATATTCTTATATTTTTTATGAAAAATTTTATAAAACATTATTTAATACAGTATCGTCAATTTGTAGGGAAAATATTTATGGTACATTTTTAATTGATTTAATTAGAAAATCGAAGCTTATTTCCATATGTTCTTTCAATTGTCGAGATGCATATGCTATCACATTTTCTATTTGAGTTAGAACACATCCCAACCCGACTCCGGACGCATCGCTATACATTGCGAAGTCTTCAACTCCATCGGGTAGAGAAAGAATTGATGCTTCACATAATTTCTTCTTTAGCTTCTCGAATGCTTCCTTATGCTTCTCACTCTAAGTATAAGTAGCTCCTTTGTGGGTCAAAGCTGTCAATGGAGCAACTATCGAAGAAAATCCTTGGATAAACCTTCTGTAATATCCAGCTAATCCTAGAAAGCTTTGGATCTCCGTGGGACTTTTCGGCTGTTCCCACTTCATCACAACTTCAATCTTTGCTAGGTCAACCATTATCCCTTCTTGGTTAACTACATGACCCAAAAATTGGACTTCTTGAATCCAAAACTCACATTTGGAGAACTTTGCATACAACTTCTCCTTTCTCAGAACTTCTAACACTTCTCGCAGATGCTTGCCATGCTCCTGCTTGCTTTTTGAATAAATCAAAATATCATCTATGAACACTATCACAGATTTATCGAAGAATGGTTTACAAACCCTGTTCATCAAATCCATGAATGCTTCTGGAGCATTGGTTAGTCCAAACGACATAACCAAAAGCTCGTAGTGTCCATATGTAACATACAAGTTCAATTATCGTGTTTTGTTAGTTTAAAAATGAATATTATTAAATAATATATGGTTTTGAGCAATGAGTTCTAACAAGATAGTTTTATGAGAATTGAAGTAAAACTATGTTTAGAATCATTCGAGAAGTATTGGAAGTCTTATGCGATTCCAATCAAAAGTCAAATATTGAAATTAACGAAAATGTGAAATTTAAGTTGGAAATAAGTAAAACTAATGTTATTAAAGTTGTGAATTATCTCGTTAGAAACGTTTAGGTGAAAACCTCATCGAAATCCGAGTTATAACGAAGAAGTTATGACTTATTGAAGTTTCGCGACAGAACCGGCACGACGTCATATGACGTAAAAAGTGAGTTTATGATAAACTACTTTTTAGCTTAATTGATCTAAATGAAAGTCGTAGTATTCGTTAAACCGAGAATCGACATAGAGGAAGTTATGATTTTTCTAAGAATCGACATAGAAGTACACAGCTCGAAACTCGAAATAAAGATCGAGTAATTTTTAGCCGATACAACCTAAACGAGAATCGAAGATCTCGTCAATTGTAGTACAACAATAAAAATACAGACGAAAACAGACGTCGGATGAAGAAGTTATGAATTTTTAACAGACTTTTCCTATCCCGGCCTGTTAAAAATATAACATTAAAAATAAACTCAAAATTAGCCGACGGACTCTAAACAAAAGTTGTAGAGTATAATCTCACCTATCAGTGAATATAAATAATATAAAAAATGGAGCTCGTATGCGAAAGTTACGAATTTTTGGAGTTTGATAAATCAAAGTACGCCCAGCGTACTCGTGTAAGAGATCCTCCCTACTGCTTCGCATGAGTGCCACGTATTGTAGCCTTCATGCGTCCGAGATGATCCCTTCGTACGCCCAGCGTAATGAAGTACGCCCAACGTAGTGGCTCGCAAGGTAGTACGCCCCGCGTACCAGAATACTACGGCCAGCGTAATACGAGGCATCAACCTCCTATAAATAGCAAGCGAGACCTCCAGATTTTTGTTTACAAACTTTTTCTCTTTCACTCTCTGATACCATGACTGAAAGAACCCCTTTCTCACTCGACACATTGTTACTCCAAAACATGCTACATGCATATCCATAAAACAATATTTTACATTGATAGTTTAATTACAAAAGACTGGATACAAACCGACTAAGTTTTAGTATATTACATAACTACCCAGGATATTATAATTTTATACAAACGTAAATCCAAGCACAAAAGTAGTAGTATAAACTATTCTAAATCTTCCAACAATATATGATTATACTGGATGCTTATTACCTGCAACTGTAAACACTGAGAGGGGTAAGTGGTGACACTTAGTGAGTTCAATAATAGATACAATATAACGTTATGCCATATATATCAATATGACAGAAGCAAAGGGGAACAAAGAACAACAAAGGCAGAAGAGTATCATATGGCATGCTTTCCATATCAACGAATAATCTGATTCAAAGATTTACAATCAACGAGACATAACAATTTCAATAATTGATATACATCAATAAGACTTTTTCCCATATGGCATGGAAGAATAAACGATTTCTGAATATACATTTTTATTAAACATTTTGGTAGATTTTGCAGGCTTTTAGCCCTATCTAACCTTCTGCCAATCCCATAATGGTAGAAGTCATTCTCTTATGAGACATGCTCTACACGGCCAGAGGCTATATACGAATACCATTGTGATACTAGTCCTTTCACTGATAACATGGTTAAAGGTATAACTCCGTTAGTATACAAGTCATGCTTTACATAGCCAAAGGTATAAAACCAAAATAACACAGGAAAACACATTTAACATATAACACATAACATACAATTGTTCCTATATATTGAACTCACCGTGAAATAATCGAATGATAAATGCTGATTTGGGCAGCACTTCTTTTCTATATATGACTTTCTTTGATGAAACCATGGATTTTAGTTGAAAACCGGGCCTTGCACGGGCAAAGTTTCAACTTGACAAACTCTTTTTCTTGGAGACTTCGGGGCTCTGGGCTTTCTTCGGGTTCTAGGGGTGTTCTCCAGAACATGCTACATGCATATTCATAAAACAATATTTTACATTGATAGTTTAATTACAAAAGACTGGATACTTAAAACTTAGTCGGTTCGTATCAAGTATTTTGTAATTAAACTATCAATGTAAAATAATGTTTTATGAATATGATTGTAGCATGTTTTGGAGTAACAATGTGTCGAGTGAGAAAGGGGTTCTTTCAGTCATGGTATCAGAGCAGTAGTTTAAGTGAACTAAATACCACAGATTGGTATTCAGACTTAAACTGTCGAAAGTTCAATATATGAACGGATTCATTTGGAGTATATGGATACAAACCATAGGAAAGAATTAAGTGGAGTATTGTTTAATGATAAATCTTAATATTTTAAAGTATTAAGCCATTTCAAAATTTTTAGAGCATTAGTTTAAGCAAACTAGGAATGGTAAGGATTTCTAGGCTTAAACTTGAATTGCTAAGTAATGATGGTATGATGTGTGCCTAGTTTACTTTAGGTTGAATACCTGACTTGCTATAGTGAGCAATAGCATACTTTAAGGGAGATGCCTTATATGCTAATATGTGCTAAAAGATAAATAAAATACCCGAAAGCGCGAGCACGACTTGGAGATACGTGGTGTCACTCTTTCGAAGCTTCCACGTGTCAATCGAACTGTTTCTGTTTCTTCTATTCCATCAACATGAAACTTTTCAAGATGATAAGGAGACTTACGATAGTTGACATCGATAACTTCATAAATAAACGGTCAAAGGATATCGTAAAATAAAATCTATCAAGTGATACCGTAAATAGTGTATTAATACCTATAGAGTGGTGTTGTACATTCAAACTATGTTTGACGAAATAATAACACCTTTGGAGGAAGTTGTGTGTTTAAAGTACATTCGGACGAGATGAATGTTTTGGTGTAATCCATGAAGTTGTTTCACCGCTGACCAGATTGAAGTAGTGATTGCTTACAGAGTTAGAAGAGCTGAAGATGGTGATAAATACTTCGACAATATCGAAATTTATGTTGTGTAAGATTTAGAAGAATTCAATGAAGACCAAAGGAAAGGATAACAAAGTTTTCAGACTCAATAGGCCAAAACCTTGCCTAACATTGTGATGTAGTATGCAGTTCAAGTAGTATGATAAGAGCTGATATGTAACCCTTTACAAGACGCTCAGACTTAGTATTTAATAATACCTAGTGACAATTGACTTCTAGCACATCCTTATGAAAATTCCATAGTGTGTTAAGCCGACTTTAACATACATAATTAGGATGGTGAAATGAGTCATTTAGTTAGGCTGAATGACTTACTAGTTAGATTAAGGTAGAGTACATAGTTGAAGAAAAGATACACTCATAGTATTGTATGAGAAGAGATGTTGCTATTAGGAATGATAGAGAACCAAGTCGAAGCTAGTAGAACATGCTATGATGCAGTTAAAATGCAGACTTCCTAGAATAGATTCTTATAAAGTAGACTTAAAAGATACACCCATGAGAAGAAAATTTTTCTCATATAAAGGAATGACGATGTCGTGAAAGGATAATGAAATGAATAAATGTGCATGGTAACTTGCATGAGTTATAAGATGATACATATAGTTGGAGATCGTTTGTCTCCACACTACTAGAGTAAATTTTGGTATAATGTGTCTTGTAAAGTGAACACTACCGGAGAAAGAATTTATATAAAGAATTTGGAAGTGAAATTCCTATTGATCTAGGAAAAGTATTAGAATATGTTAGATCAAGCTTATGCATAAAAATAATTCTAGAAGGTGAATTTAAGAAATCCAAGATATGTTTGATAGAAACATGAAATCCCTAGTTGAGTCTAGGAGAAATTATTGTATATACTTGTTTGAACACACTCAGGTGTGAAAAGTTTCTTTGTAAAAACTTTTAAATGGTGACTTGGGAACTGCGAGACAATACTTATGTGACAACCGTCAATTTTTGGCCAAGTCAAAGTCAACTAAAGTCAACAAGACAAAACGGTCAACTCATCTAGCCCTTGTACATTAGGGTTTCTATTATATTTCTTATTGAACAACTCGCCATCTTAATACAAAGTATCACTTAGAGTTTTCACGTGTTCGGAAATTCTAAAACCCTAATCAGGGAAAGTGATGAAACTACTCGATAAAACATTATTCCTTAACCCTCGGGGGCATATAACAATCATAACAAGACTTAACGAGATGTACAAACCTTGCGTTACAAAGCCAAACACTCAAAAAGGTCACAAAAGAAGTCTCTCCAAATCTCTTTCACTCTAACTCTCCGAAATCCCTCTTTGTAGGAGAAATCTCTCCAAGAATGTGAAATCTCTCCCAAACCTCTCTGAAAAGTTCCTTTAACTTTTTGTAATCATTCGGGTCATCCCAACCCTCAACCGGGTCAAAAACCGCTTAAAACGGGGTAAAAATGAGTAAAATAGCCTTTAGGAGCCGAAACCCTCTCTTAAGGAGCGAACCCTCCTAAGAACCGAAAGTCCCTATAGGGACCGAACTGCTGAAGGACCGAAGCTGCCATGAACCGAACCCGAACCTCGCATAGACCGAACCCGAAGGTCCTCTCAGACCGAACTCTACTTTCGCCTTCGCTCCATTTCGGGTCCAAACCACTTTCGCCTTCGGTCCATGACCAGAAGGGACCGAACCTCGGCCCAGTACCGAGAGGTCTCGCAGAAAGGCCAAATTCACCCGGTTTTCGACTAGTTTTGCATTTTAAGCCCAATTTCAATTATTTTAGCGCGGGATTGTCACCAAAAACTTTATTTTAACAATTAAAGCCTCAAATTTCATTAATCCCCACGTTTTTAGTGCCAATCATATCCAAGATATAGTGGTTGAAGTACAAGGGGGTAGAGTGTTGACTTATCTTTGATTTATGACACAAGCAACCACCCATACCCACTCTATGACCAACCCACACCCCTCCCCACCATACCTAGTCACATCCTTATACTTTTCCATCAATCTCCAGCCATTCCCACGTCCTAAGAGCTGGAAAACTCACCCTCTCTCCTCATTCTCACTCATTTCTCTCATTTCCACCCAAAGAGCAAACACTTTTCTCTCAACTTCTCTCTTTCAATTCCGAGATTTCCAAGGCCTTTTCCAAGACTTTTCTTCTTCATTTGGTAAGTATCATCATCTTTCATATGATAATTACACTTCTTCACTCAAATCATGAGTTCCTTACATAAATATCGTCATATTTGTTGTTAGATCTTCGAAATCTTCAAGCATCATCTAAGTGTTCTTGAGTTGAACACTTCTTTACTTCATCATCCATCTACTGAAATCACTCAAGGTGAGTTCATACCCCTATCTTTTCATGTTTTTCTTAAGTTTTAAGGGGGGGAATACAAGTTAAAACACCAAGAACACAACTAAACTCATTTAACAGCCTTCATTAGAAAAGTTCAACTCCATTCACGGACTGTTTTGGTCAACTGAAAAATTTTAGTTTTCAAAACTGTATTAGGTGCAAATACTTCAGGTTCATACCTTTAAAATAACTACTTGCACATCACCATACGATGTTTCTACGATTTATGGTGATTTTTACAAAACTGCCTATCATTTCAAAAATGAATTCGTACCAGTCTGTGAATATGAACATTTTAACACAAGTTAAAGACTTCCAAAAATCATAATAAAAATTATGAACAAACTAGACACATTTTATGAACTCTCAGAATTTACGGATTCAGTTTTCGACTTCGTATGATTTTTCTATGATTCTTCTAAAACAGTGCAGAACGGTTAAAAACTAGTTAACAGCTTATAACTTTCATAACACTTGGTATTATGTTGAGCAAAGTGTATAACAATAAGTTCTAAATATTGAATGTATTTTATTGTTAGTTTATCATCATAAACTGAAATTTAGTCATTCATGATAAGGTTTACTCATTCATTTCGAATGCATATAATAAACTTCAATAAACACAGTTTATGGATTTTTACTACATGAAAAAGGTTTTACTCTCAAAACAAATGGGTTTTTCATATCCTACGTAATAAACTATAATAGTAATAGTTTAAGGATTTTATATCACTAATTTATTCAGAAAAGGTGATTTTACTTCCTTCACGGAAGAGGTTTTAATATCAAACTATGTGTAAACTAGTTAACTTAGGTTGTGAGGCAATTCTCTCCCCGTACGTTCGAGTACGGGATCCCAATTCCTGTAAGTTATAACCAGAGTCTCTTGTAGGGTGAGCGTGATAATTGTGTATAGATCTATATTGGGTTTGACACCCCACACCTTGCTGCTAGCTACAGTGGGACCTGCAGGTCTACGGGTGACAACAGTCATAGTATCTTAACGTCTGAAAAACGTTGTGCAGGTTATTTCTCGTCATGGTATGGTTATAGCGACTCACATAGGTAGTTAACAATCATTCAAGTTTACATGGAAAATTCTACTTTGAAAAAGGGTTTTACTTCTAAAACTAAACGAGTTTATGTTGATTTAAACTTGCGAGAATTACTTTAAGTATGGGAAAATACTTGTTCATTTTCGGTCCTGGGATTTAGGACTATCTAACTACTAAAACTAATATCATCCTTCAGCCCTATGCTCCGAGCATGCTGGAGATGCTTAGCCCGAGTCAGTCCCTTCGTGAGGGGATCTGCTGGGTTCTCATCCGATGATACCCTCTTTGCCACGAGGATTCCTTCTTCTATTCGATGTCTGATGAAGTGATATTTTATGTCAATGTGTCTGGATCTCCCATGATCTCTTGGTTCCTTGGCTAAGGCAACCGCACTATTGCTGTCACAGAAAATCTCCATTGGCTCCTTTATAGCTGGTACAACTCCAAGGTCTCCGATGAAGTTCGTTAGCCATATAGCCTCCTTTGCTGCCTCGCTTGCTGCTATATACTCTGATTCACAAGTGGAATCAGCCACTGTCTCCTGCTTGGAACTTTTCCAAGTAATTGCCCCTCCGTTTAGAGTAAAGACCCAGCCCGACTGAGAGCGGAAATTATCCCTGTCAGTCTGAAAGCTAGCATCATTGTACCCTACAACTCTCAAGTCCTCACTGCCACCGAGGGTAAGGACCCAGTCCTTAGTCCTCCGTAGGTACTTGAGGATATTCTTTACCGCAGTCCAGTGTGCCTGGCCAGGGTTCCCCTGATACCTGCTAATCATGCTCAAAGCAAAGGCTACATCAGGTCGAGTACACGTCATAGCATACATGATCGATCCTACAGATGAAGCATAAGGTATTCGACTCATTTCTGCTATCTCAGCCTCAGTACTAGGGCTTTGTATCTTACTCAATCTGGCGTTACTCTGGATGGGTAACTCTCCTTTCTTGGAGTTATGCATGTTGAACCTTTTCAACACTTTGTCCACATAGGTGCTTTGAGTAAGTCCAATTAGTCTTTTACTCCTGTTTCTCAAAATCCTTATCCCAAGGATATATTCAGCTTCTCCAAGGTCCTTCATAGCGAAACACTTCCCAAGACAGGACTTTACTTCCTACAGGGTTGGGATGTCATTTCCTATGAGTAGTATGTCATCCACATACAGTACCAAAAAGCTGAGTATACTCCCACTAGCCTTGATATAGACACAAGATTCATCTTCACTCCTTGAAAAGCCAAATTCTTTGACTTTCTCATCAAAGCAAAGATTCCATCTGCGAGGTGCCTGTTTTAATCCATAAATGGATTTCTCGAGCTTACACACTCTACTGGGGTACTCTGTACTGATAAAACCCTCTCGCTGAACCATGTAAACATCTTCAGCCAACTTTCCATTAAGGAAAGCGGTTTTGACATCCATTTGCCATATTTCATAATCATGAAATGCAGCAATGGCTAACAGAACCCTAATAGACTTAATCTTGGCCACTGGTGAAAAGGTCTCATCATAATCAACTCCCGGAGTTTGAGAATAACCCTTTGCAACCAGTCGTGCCTTATAAGTGTGTACATTACCATACATGTCGGTCTTCATCTTGAAGATCCATTTGCACCCAACTATCTTACGATCAGGTACATTGTCAACCAAGTTCCAAACTTGATTGTCATACGTGGACTGTATCTCGCTATCCATGGCCTCTTTCCATTTAGCAGCCTCAGGGCCTGCCATGGCTTCCATGTAGCTGTTAGGCTCATCCAGATTTACCAGTGTGTTATCACTGATAAGTGTCTCACCTTCTGCAGTAATATGAAAACCATAATAATGCTCAGGTGCATTCCTAACTCTGGTGGAACGCCTCAGAGGTATAGATTCTTCAGTCGGCTCAACAGGAGTTTCCTCCTCAGGTTGAGGGCTAGGGTTTGAGGTTCCTTCACCACTTGACTCTTGAATTTCCTCAAGGTCAATTTGCCTCCCACTGTCTCCTTGGCTCATGAATTCTCTCTCTCGAAAGAATCCTCTTCTTGCTACAAAGACCACATTATCACTGGGTCTGTAGAAGATGTAACCAAAGGATTTCTGTGGGTACCCGATGAAAATACACCTTTCGCTTCGGGGTTCGAGCTTATCGTGAGTCTCGCGTCTCACGAAAGCCTCGCAACCCCAAATCTTGATGTGGTCTAGATTGGGAACTTTTCCAGTCCACACCTCGTGAGGTGTTTTGGCAACATTCTTTGTAGGGACTAGATTAAGGATATGGGCGGCAGTCTCTAAGGCATACCCCCAAAATGAGATTGGTAGCGAAGCTCGACTCATCATGGAACGAACCATGTCCAACAAGGTCCGATTGCGCCTCTCAGCTACCCCATTCAACTGTGGTGTCCTAGGAGGTGTCAATTGTGAGACAATCCCATATTCCTTAAGATAGTCAAGGAACTCAGTACTAAGATACTCACCACCACGATCGGATCGAAGCATCTTAATGTTCCTGCCCAACTGATTCTCCACTTCTTGCTTAAACTCTTTGAATTTCTCAAAGGTTTCTGACTTATGCTTGATTAGGTAGACATATCCATATCTACTAAAATCATCAGTAAAAGTCACATAGAACCGATTAGCATCTCTTGTGGCGGTTCTGAAGGGTCCACACACATCCATGTGTATGAGGTCCAACAAACCTTCACCCCTAGCACAAGTTCCAGTAAAAGGTGACTTTGTCATTTTACCAAGCAAACAAGATTCACAACTATCATCTGACTTTAGGTCAAATGACTCCAAGACTCCATCCTTTTGGAGTTGGCCTATGCGTTTCTTGCTTACATGTCCAAGACGACAATGCCATAAGGATGATTTATCTAAGCTAGTGGAAGAGTTAATACACAATGCATTATTTCCTAGATTATCTACAACAGATACAGTTTCATACACGCCATCACAAGGTAATGCTTTAAAATAAAGAACATTATTAAAGAAAGCATCAATACTACCATTATTATTATCAAAATAAAAGGTAAAACCTTGTTTATACAATGCATGAAAGGAAATAACATTTCTTGCCATTTCTGGCGAATAATAACATTTATTCAAATCTAATGTAAACCCACTATTTAGCACTAAGGAATAAACTCCTATCTTGGTGACAGGTGAAGCTTTCCTGTTTCCCATGATCAAGTTTATCTTTCCCTGCTCCACATTCTCACTTCTTTTTAGTCCCTGCAAATCACAACATATGTGAATACCACAACCTGTATCAAGGACCCAAGACTTAGAATGAGGTGAGTTATTAGACAATATAGTGTATATACCTGCATGGTTGGGTTTTACTTTCCCATCCTTCAAATCTTGTTGGTACTTTGGGCAGTTTCGCTTCCAGTGTGACTTTTCATGGAAATAGAAGCATTCAGCCTGATTAGGGTTAGCAGAAGGAGTGACAAAACCTTTCTTGGTTTTGCTTGAAGAGAAGCCTTCAAGGGTCTTACCCTTGGTACCCTTAGAAGGGTTCTTTCTCTTCTTCCCTTTGCCATGCCCGATTGCCAAGACATTGGCCGCAGTTGGAGTAGGAGTAGGAGTAGTAACAACCGACTTACCCTTTAGACCACTTTCGGCGGTCTTCAAGAGTCCTTGAAGTTTGCTGAGGCTGACTTCTTCCTTGTTCATGTGATATGTCATGCGGAATTGATCATAACACGATGGCAAGGAGTGCAAAATGATGTCTATTGCTAACTCCTCAGGGAAGTTCAGATTCAGCTTCAGTAAACGGTCCACATACCTTTGCATTTTCTGCATGTGGCCCGTGATGGGTTCACCATCCTTCATTCGGGTTGTTATCATGGAGGAGATTATTTCATATCGCTCTTGACGAGCACTTTGATGGTTGCGGTCTATCAAGTCCTGGTGCATCTCAAAAGGATAATAGTCCTCATCGGACTTTTGGAGCTCAGCTGTCACGGTGGCCATCATGATGCATGCCACTTTTGTAGCATCTCTTTCATGTACCTCATATTCAGCAAGCTCTTCAGGAGTAGCAGTTGGCTCGGGTACCTTCAGCTCCTTGTCGAGAACATATTCTTTGTTCTCATACCAAGTGACCATCCTGATGTTTCTGATCCAATCTGTAAAGTTGGACCCGTCAAAGATGACTCTCCCACAAAGATTCATGAGAGAGAAGGAGCTAGTAGGGTTTGAGCCAGAAGCATTGTTATTGGAAGACATCTGAAAAGAAGAGGGAATATATTAGATTAGATATAGAGATAGTCCTTAACAAAACACCCAAATGTAATATTAAGGCTAGGACCCAACACAATATTTTATAACTTAGAAGAGGGATACCGTAATCTAAGTTATAAGATATTTGAAGGTAGGTGAATGACGATTCACCAATTTCCACCATGAAAAACGAAATATTTAATTAGGTTTTAATTGGTTTAGAAACTCCTAGATTCTTTGAGATTCATTGAACTTTCTTCAATGGCATGTTTCAATCTCGAGTGTGCCCTTCAAGTTTTGTGACTGGGATGCCGAGGATCACAAAACAAGGTGTGAAGTAACCATGCAAATTACTTGGTACCCTTAATGTATTACGCCTCCATCGATGTGCCGATTAACCACACACGCTCCATCGATACTATGATAAACATTAAGTCACCCTTTACCTACCTTGTTAAGTTCAAGTTAGTGTGCCGGTTAACCACACACGATCCACTAACGACTTAAACAAAGTGTAAAGTGTAATTTTATGGATTAGCACCTTATTCACATTTTCCTAAAATAACTAAGATTGGGAATTCAATAAAGTTTAGTTACTTTAGTATTACCATTATACTTTTAATGAGAATTTATAAGTCCTTGTCCTACCCGTTCGGCTAACGACCCTCCACCGATCAAGGAAGCGGTGAGTGAGAGTGGACACCCATTAAGTTGCCATTTTATAGGCAACAACCTTATACCCCCTTATAGACCGGCTTCGTGAATGAGACGTACTATCGGTAAGACGACTTGATCTTATACATATATAAATATTATTAAACTTATAAAATTATAAAGTATAAGGGTTGAATTTTAACTTTTAAAATTCTAGGGGTTGGAACTAAAGTTTTTAATATGACTTTACATGTTCCAAAACTTGAGGGCAAGTTTTGTAAACTTTCAAAACCTTTCATTTCTCATAACTTATGAGTTAATGGTTATTAAAAATGAAGACTCTTCATTTTTTTGTAACCTATGTGTTCTTTTAATAGTTATTTATAAATGTGACTTTTGGTTATCCATAACTTAAGAACTAGTTATGGACTCCATTAAAACACATAAAGATCAAAAATTAATCTAATCAATTATTAGCACGTAATTTCTATGATCTTCTAAAATCATATGTTTATGAATGTTCATATCAAAAATTTCAAGAATCGTAAGTACATATACAAAACTTGAAATTTTGATACGAGCTTTTGAACAAAACTTCGATTTTCAAGTTTTTTTTTTTTTTTTTTTTGCATCAAGTATCAAATAAACAAACCAGGATTTGATACCACTGATGGGTTTTCAGCATTCTAACACTCCTATGGTGTACATGCAACCCTAGAAACCTTGGATCTATGTTTGACTAAGATGCATGCAAATAATTATTTTTCCAAGGTTCTTATCCTAACTAGCATGGCATGGGGTACCTGAATCAAATAAAACTAGTAGAATTACTTACCTTGTAGTAGTAGTTGATTGCTTGGAGTTTGAGAGCCTAGCACCAATAATGTGGATGCCTCAAATGGAAGTCACAAATCACCACAAACTTGGAAACTTGAGAGAATAGTCACAAACTTCTTGAAATCGGCCCTCTTAGTTTACACACATCAACTAGTACAATTTCAAGAACCAAAGCCTCCTTTATATAGTGTGGTGGATCAGGGTTACATCCATGTAAACCCTAATACCCATGTCTTTTCATTTCCATGAGATCCATGGGTTAAAGCTCCATGGAGTATCCATGGACTTTCCATGCAAGCCTAGCCCATTCTAAATAAGCATTAGCCCACACTATATAAATACAAGAGCCCATATTTAATTAGTCATACTTTTGATCTCTAAATTAATTCTAAATTAATTATAGATCAACACTAATTAAATAATATGATTTTATATTAATATATTAGAACTTATAATATATTAATAAATCATAACTTATACTATTCTCAAAAGATTATCCGTAAATTGTTCGGGTGAAGTGCAACCCAAATGGACCATGCCGGGTCGGGTCAAGTACATACCAAATATAGTTATGGACTTAGACACAATCTCCAACAGGACCAGGTACGAGTTCTGCCAGGAACTTCAGGACCAGGCTACCCGGGAGTGCGAGTGAACGTCCTATCATCCGAATAAGTCTAGTCGTGTAAACCGAACCCATATGTTCCTTACCGATCTAATCAAACGAGAAACACTAAAGCAGACCCTATGCAGCGCTCCGAGGAGAAATTATCACTTATGGCTTAGTACAAGTTCGAGAAAGGCTGAAAACACCTCGAGAACCCGACAAAACCCGAATAAGTCTTACCTTCTATATAAAAACACAGAGTTTTTACTAGTGAACCTATGATGGCTAGTGTAAACATGATGGTCATGTCTCATTAAGATTCTATGGACTTAGAATGTGTGATTCCGCCTCATTCCCTGTTCCTTGTTTGGTTGTGGGCTTAAGGCGGGGCCACCCATCCGAATGCCCTTGCAATCTTAATGATATACGACTAGTTTACACCAAGCGATTATAAAAGAACTGGTAGGACTTATAATGCAAATCACGTCACAGTTTGTTGAAACATTCGTAATACTAATGCTCACAAATTACGTTATAAAATATTCATAATGGTAATACCAAGTATAAAGCGGAGAGCATAAAGGCACACGTAGAATACACTGTCATTCTAAAACAATAACTCCTTCAAATCGACTCAGCTCAAGTTACAATAAGAAATTCCAAGGTCGTCATGTGACATCAGGCGGGTTGTTCCTCACCATAATCAATTTCTTCTACTACAAAAAGTTCCCCCATCTTTCCTCCAAGTCCCAGACGAAACACTAATTTCGGGACGAAATTCCTTCTAACGGGGGGATGATGTGACAACCGTTAATTTTTGGCCAAGTCAAAGTCAACTAAAGTAAACAAGACAAACCGGTCAACTCATCTAGCCCTTGTACATTAGGGTTTCTATTATATTTCTTATTGAACAACTCGCAATCTTAATACAAAGTATCACTTAGAGTTTTCACGTGTTCGGAAATTCTAAAACCCTAATCCGGGCAAGTGATGAAACTACTCGATAAAACATTATTCCTTAACCCTCGGGGGCATATAACAATCATAACAAGACTTAACGAGATGTACAAACCTTGCGTTACAAAGCCAAACACTCAAAAAGGTCACAAAAGAAGTCTCTCCAAATCTCTTTCACTCTAACTCTCCCAAATCCCTCTTTGTAGGAGAAATCTCTCCAAGAATGTGAAATCTCTCCCAAACCTCTCTGAAAAGTTCCTTTAACTTTTTGTAATCATTCGGGTCATCCCAACCCTCAACCGGGTCAAAAACCGCTTAAAACGGGGTAAAAATGAGTAAAATAGCCTTTAGGAGCCGAAACCCTCTCTTAATGAGCGAACCCTCCTAAGAACCGAAAGTCCCTATAGGGACCGAACTGCTGAAGGACCGAAGCTGCCATGAACCGAACCCGAACCTCGCATAGACCGAACCCGAAGGTCCTCTCGGACCGAACTCTACTTTCGCCTTCGCTCCATTTCGGGTCCAAACCACTTTCGCCTTCGGTCCATGACCAGAAGGGACCGAACCTCGGCCCAGTACCGAGAGGTCTCGCAGAAAGGCCAAATTCACCCGGTTTTCGACTAGTTTTGCATTTTAAGCCCAATTTCAATTATTTTAGCGCGGGATTGTCACCAAAAACTTTATTTTAACAATTAAAGCCTCAAATTTCATTAATCCCCACGTTTTTAGTGCCAATCATATCCAAGATATAGTGGTTGAAGTACAAGGGGGTAGAGTGTTGACTTATCTTTGATTTATGACACAAGCAACCACCCATACCCACTCTATGACCAACCCACACCCCTCCCCACCATACCTAGTCACATCCTTATACTTTTCCATCAATCTCCAGCCATTCCCACGTCCTAAGAGCTGGAAAACTCACCCTCTCTCCTCATTCTCACTCATTTCTCTCATTTCCACCCAAAGAGCAAACACTTTTCTCTCAACTTCTCTCTTTCAATTCCGAGATTTCCAAGGCTTTTTCCAAGACTTTTCTTCTTCATTTGGTAAGTATCATCATCTTTCATATGATTATTACACTTCTTCACTCAACTCATGAGTTCCTTACATAAATATCGTCATATTTGTTGTTAGATCTTCGAAATCTTCAAGCATCATCTAAGTGTTCTTGAGTTGAACACTTCTTTACTTCATCATCCATCTACTAAAATCACTCAAGGTGAGTTCATACCCCTATCTTTTCATGTTTTTCTTAAGTTTTAAGGGGGGGAATACAAGTTAAAACACCAAGAACACAACTAAACTCATTTAACAGCCTTCATTAGAAAAGTTCAACTCCATTCACGGACTGTTTTGGTCAACTTAAACATTTTAGTTTTCAAAACTGTATTAGGTGCAAATACTTCAGGTTCATACCTTTAAAATAACTACTTGCACATCACCATACGATGTTTCTACGATTTATGGTGATTTTTACAAAACTGCCTATCATTTCAAAAATGAATTCGTACCAGTCTGTGAATATGAACATTTTAACACAAGTTAAAGACTTCCAAAAATCATAATAAAAATTATGAACAAACTAGACACATTTTATGAACTCTCAGAATTTACGGATTCAGTTTTCGACTTCGTATGATTTTTCTATGATTCTTCTAAAACAGTGCAGAACGGTTAAAAACTAGTTAACAGCTTATAACTTTCATAACACTTTGTATTATGTTGAGCAAAGTGTATAACAATAAGTTCTAAATATTGAATGTATTTTATTGTTAGTTTATCATCATAAACTGAAATTTAGTCATTCATGATAAGGTTTACTCATTCATTTCGAATGCATATAATAAACTTCAATAAACACGGTTTATGGATTTTTACTACATGAAAAAGGTTTTACTCTCAAAACAAATGGGTTTTTCATATCCTACGTAATAAACTATAATAGTAATAGTTTAAGGATTTTATATCACTAATTTATTCAGAAAAGGTGATTTTACTTCCTTTACGGAAGAGGTTTTAATATCAAACTATGTGTAAACTAGTTAACTTAGGTTGTGAGGCAATTCTCTCCCCGTACGTTCGAGTACGGGATCCCAATTCCTGTAAGTTATAACCAGAGTCTCTTGTAGGGTGAGCGTGATAATTGTGTATAGATCTATATTGGGTTTGACACCCCACACCTTGCTGCTAGCTACAGTGGGACCTGCAGGTCTACGAGTGACAACAGTCATAGTATCTTAACGTCTGAAAAACGTTGTGCAGGTTATTTCTCGTCATAGTATGGTTATAGCGACTCACATAGGTAGTTAACAATCATTCAAGTTTACATGGAAAATTCTACTTTGAAAAAGGGTTTTACTTCTAAAACTAAACGAGTTTATGTTGATTTAAACTTGTGAGAATTACTTTAAGTATGGGAAAATACTTGTTCATTTTCGGTCCTGGGATTTAGGACTATCTAACTACTAAAACTAATATCATCCTTCAGCCCTATGCTCCGAGCATGCTGGAGATGCTTAGCCCGAGTCAGTCCCTTCGTGAGGGGATCTGCTGGGTTCTCATCCGATGATACCCTCTTTGCCACGAGGATTCCTTCTTCTATTCGATGTCTGATGAAGTGATATTTTATATCAATGTGTCTGGATCTCCCATGATCTCTTGGTTCCTTGGCTAAGGCAACCGCACTATTGCTGTCACAGAAAATCTCCATTGGCTTCTTTATAGCTGGTACAACTCCAAGGTCTCCGATGAAGTTCGTTAGCCATATAGCCTCCTTTGCTGCCTCGCTTGCTGCTATATACTCTGATTCACAAGTGGAATCAGCCACTGTCTCCTGCTTGGAACTTTTCCAAGTAATTGCCCCTCCGTTTAGAGTAAAGACCCAGCCCGACTGAGAGCGGAAATTATCCCTGTCAGTCTGAAAGCTAGCATCATTGTACCCTACAACTCGCAAGTCCTCACTGCCACCGAGGGTAAGGACCCAGTCCTTAGTCCTCCGTAGGTACTTGAGGATATTCTTTACCGCAGTCCAGTGTGCCTGGCCAGGGTTCCCCTGATACCTGCTAATCATGCTCAAAGCAAAGGCTACATCAGGTCGAGTACACGTCATAGCATACATGATCGATCCTACAGCTGAAGCATAAGGTATTCGACTCATTTCTGCTATCTCAGCCTCAGTACTAGGGCTTTGTGTCTTACTCAATCTGGCGTTACTCTGGATGGGTAACTCTCCTTTCTTGGAGTTATGCATGTTGAACCTTTTCAACACTTTGTCCACATAGGTGCTTTGAGTAAGTCCAATTAGTCTTTTACTCCTGTTTCTCAAAATCCTTATCCCAAGGATATATGCAGCTTCTCCAAGGTCCTTCATAGCGAAACACTTCCCAAGACAGGACTTTACTTCCTGCAGGGTTGGGATGTCATTTCCTATGAGTAGTATGTCATCCACATACAGTACCAAAAAGCTGAGTATACTCCCACTAGCCTTGATATAGACACAAGATTCATCTTCACTCCTTGAAAAGCCAAACTCTTTGACTTTCTCATCAAAGCAAAGATTCCATCTGCGAGGTGCCTGTTTTAATCCATAAATGGATTTCTCGAGCTTACACACTCTACTGGGGTACTCTGTACTGATAAAACCCTCTCGCTGAACCATGTAAACATCTTCAGCCAACTTTCCATTAAGGAAAGCGGTTTTGACATCCATTTGCCATATTTCATAATCATGAAATGCAGCAATGGCTAACAGAACCCTAATAGACTTAATCTTGGCCACTGGTGAAAAGGTCTCATCATAATCAACTCCCGGAGTTTGAGAATAACCCTTTGCAACCAGTCGTGCCTTATAAGTGTGTACATTACCATACATGTCGGTCTTTTTCTTGAAGATCCATTTGCACCCAACTATCTTATGATCAGGTACATTGTCAACCAAGTTCCAAACTTGATTGTCATACATGGACTGTATCTCGCTATCCATGGCCTCTTTCCTTTTTAGCAGCCTCAGGGCCTGCCATGGCTTCCATGTAGCTGTTAGGCTCATCCAGATTTACCAGTGTGTTATCACTGATAAGTGTCTCACCTTCTGCAGTAATATGAAAACCATAATAATGCTCAGGTGCATTCCTAACTCTGGTGGAACGCCTCAGAGGTATAGATTCTTCAGTCGGCTCAACAGGAGTTTCCTCCTCAGGTTGAGGGCTAGGGTTTGAGGTTCCTTCACCACTTGACTCTTGAATTTCCTCAAGGTCAATTTGCCTCCCACTGTCTCCTTGGCTCATGAATTCTCTCTCTCGAAAGAATCCTCTTCTTGCTACAAAGACCACATTATCACTGGGTCTGTAGAAGATGTAACCAAAGGATTTCTGTGGGTACCCGATGAAAATACACCTTTCGCTTCGGGGTTCGAGCTTATCGTGAGTCTCGCGTCTCACGAAAGCCTCGCAACCCCAAATCTTGATGTGGTCTAGATTGGGAACTTTTCCAGTCCACACCTCGTGAGGTGTTTTGGCAACATTCTTTGTAGGGACTAGATTAAGGATATGGGCGGCAGTCTCTAAGGCATACCCCCAAAATGAGATTGGTAGCGAAGCTCGACTCATCATGGAACGAACCATGTCCAACAAGGTCCGATTGCGCCTCTCAGCTACCCCATTCAACTGTGGTGTCCTAGGAGGTGTCAATTGTGAGACAATCCCATATTCCTTAAGATAGTCAAGGAACTCAGTACTAAGATACTCACCACCACGATCGGATCGAAGCATCTTAATGTTCCTGCCCAACTGATTCTCCACTTCTTGCTTAAACTCTTTGAATTTCTCAAAGGTTTCTGACTTATGCTTGATTAGGTAGACATATCCATATCTACTAAAATCATCAGTAAAAGTCACATAGAACCGATTAGCATCTCTTGTGGCGGTTCTGAAGGGTCCACACACATCCGTGTGTATGAGGTCCAACAAACCTTCACCCCTAGCACAAGTTCCAGTAAAAGGTGACTTTGTCATTTTACCAAGCAAACAAGATTCACAACTATCATCTGACTTTAGGTCAAATGACTCCAAGACTCCATCCTTTTGGAGTTGGCCTATGCGTTTCTTGCTTACATGTCCAAGACGACAATGCCATAAGGATGATTTATCTAAGCTAGTGGAAGAGTTAATACACAATGCATTATTTCCTAGATTATCTACAACAGATACAGTTTCATACACGCCATCACAAGGTAATGCTTTAAAATAAAGAACATTATTAAAGAAAGCATCAATACTACCATTATTATTATCAAAATAAAAGGTAAAACCTTGTTTATACAATGCATGAAAGGAAATAACATTTCTTGCCATTTCTGGCGAATAATAACATTTATTCAAATCTAATGTAAACCCACTATTTAGCACTAAGGAATAAACTCCTATCTTGGTGACAGGTGAAGCTTTCCTGTTTCCCATGATCAAGTTTATCTTTCCCTGCTCCACATTCTCACTTCTTTTTAGTCCCTGCAAATCACAACATATGTGAATACCACAACATGTATCAAGGACCCAAGACTTAGAATGAGGTGAGTTATTAGACAATATAGTGTATATACCTGCATGGTTGGGTTTTACTTTCCCATCCTTCAAATCTTGCTGGTACTTTGGGCAGTTTCGCTTCCAGTGTGACTTTTCATGGCAATAGAAGCATTCAGCCTGATTAGGGTTAGCAGAAGGAGTGACAAAACCTTTCTTGGTTTTGCTTGAAGAGAAGCCTTCAAGGGTCTTACCCTTGGTACCCTTAGAAGGGTTCTTTCTCTTCTTCCCTTTGCCATGCCCGATTGCCAAGACATTGGCCGCAGTTGGAGTAGGAGTAGGAGTAGTAACAACCGACTTACCCTTTAGACCACTTTCGGCGGTCTTCAAGAGTCCTTGAAGTTTGCTGAGGCTGACTTCTTCCTTGTTCATGTGATATGTCATGCAGAATTGATCATAACACGATGGCAAGGAGTGAAAAATGATGTCTATTGCTAACTCCTCAGGGAAGTTCACATTCAGCTTCAGTAAACGGTCCACATACCTTTGCATTTTCTGCATGTGGCCCGTGATGGGTTCACCATCCTTCATTCGGGTTGTTATCATGGAGGAGATTATTTCATATCGCTCTTGACGAGCACTTTGATGGTTGCGGTCTATCAAGTCCTGGTGCATCTCAAAAGGATAATAGTCCTCATAGGACTTTTGGAGCTCAGCTGTCACGGTGGCCATCATGATGCATGCCACTTTTGTAGCATCTCTTTCATGTACCTCATATTCAGCAAGCTCTTCAGGAGTAGCAGTTGGCTGGGGTACCTTCAGCTCCTTGTCGAGAACATATTCTTTGTTCTCATACCAAGTGACCATCCTGATGTTTCTGATCCAATCTGTAAAGTTGGACCCGTCAAAGATGACTCTCCCACAAAGATTCATGAGAGAGAAGGAGCTAGTAGGGTTTGAGCCAGAAGCATTGTTATTGGAAGACATCTGAAAAGAAGAGGGAATAGATTAGATTAGATATAGAGATAGTCCTTAACAAAACACCCAAATGTAATATTAAGGCTAGGACCCAACACAATATTTTATAACTTAGAAGAGGGATACCGTAATCTAAGTTATAAGATATTTGAAGGTAGGTGAATGACGATTCACCAATTTCCACCATGAAAAACGAAATATTTAATTAGGTTTTAATTGGTTTAGAAACTCCTAGATTCTTTGAGATTCATTGAACTTTATTCAATGACATGTTTCAATCTCGAGTGTGCCCTTCAAGTTTTGTGACTGGGATGCCGGGGATCACAAAACAAGGTGTGAAGTAACCATGCAAATTACTTGGTACCCTTAATGTATTACGCCTCCATCGATGTGCCGGTTAACCACACACGCTCCATCGATACTATGATAAACATTAAGTCACCCTTTACCTACCTTGTTAAGTTCAAGTTAGTGTGCCGGTTAACCACACACGCTCCACTAACGACTTAAACAAAGTGTAAAGTGTAATTTTATGGATTAGCACCTTATTCACATTTTCCTAAAATAACTAAGATTGGGAATTCAATAAAGTTTAGTTACTTTAGTATTACCATTATACTTTTAATGAGAATTTATAAGTCCTTGTCCTACCCGTTCGGCTAACGACCCTCCACCGATCAAGGAAGCGGTGAGTGAGAGTGGACACCCATTAAGTTGCCATTTTATAGGCAACAACCTTATACCCCCTTATAGACCGGCTTCGTGAATGAGACGTACTATCGGTAAGACGACTTGATCTTATACATATATAAATATTATTAAACTTATAAAATTATAAAGTATAAGGGTTGAATTTTAACTTTTAAAATTCTAGGGGTTGGAACTAAAGTTTTTAATATGACTTTACATGTTCCAAAACTTGAGGGCAAGTTTTGTAAACTTTCAAAACCTTTCATTTCTCATAACTTATGAGTTAATGGTTATTAAAAATGAAGACTCTTCATTTTTTTGTAACCTATGTGTTCTTTTAATGGTTATTTATAAATGTGACTTTTGGTTATCCATAACTTAAGAACTAGTTATGGACTCCATTAAAACACATAAAGATCAAAAATTAATCTAATCAATTATTAGCACGTAATTTCTATGATCTTCGAAAATCATATGTTTATGAATGTTCATATCAAAAATTTCAAGAATCGTAAGTACATATACAAAACTTGAAATTTTGATACGAGCTTTTGAACAAAACTTCGATTTTCAAGTTTTTTTTTTTTTTTTTTTTTTTTTGCATCAAGTATCAAATAAACAAACCAGGATTTGATACCACTGATGGGTTTTCAGCATTCTAACACTCCTATGGTGTACATGCAACCCTAGAAACCTTGGATCTATGTTTGACTAAGATGCATGCAAATAATTATTTTTCCAAGGTTCTTATCCTAACTAGCATGGCATGGGGTACATGAATCAAATAAAACTAATAGAATTACTTACCATGTAGTAGTAGTTGATTGCTTGGAGTTTGAGAGCCTAGCACCAATAATGTGGATGCCTCAAATGGAAGTCACAAATCACCACAAACTTGGAAACTTGAGAGAATAGTCACAAACTTCTTGAAATCGGCCCTCTTAGTTTACACACATCAACTAGTACAATTTCAAGAACCAAAGCCTCCTTTATATAGTGTGGTGGATCAGGGTTACATCCATGTAAACCCTAATACCCATGTCTTTTCATTTCCATGAGATCCATGGGTTAAAGCTCCATGGAGTATCCATGGACTTTCCATGCAAGCCTAGCCCATTCCAAATAAGCATTAGCCCACACTATATAAATACAAGAGCCCATATTTAATTAGTCATATTTTTGATCTCTAAATTAATTCTAAATTAATTATAGATCAACACTAATTAAATAATATGATTTTATATTAATATATTAGAACTTATAATATATTAATAAATCATAACTTATACTATTCTCAAAAGATTATCCGTAAATTGTTCGGGTGAAGTGCAACCCAAATGGACCATGCCGGGTCGGGTCAAGTACATACCAAATATAGTTATGGACTTAGACACAATCTCCAACAGGACCAGGTACGAGTTCTGCCAGGAACTTCAGGACCAGGCTACCCGGGAGTGCGAGTGAACGTCCTATCATCCGAATAAGTCTAGTCGTGTAAACCGAACCCATATGTTCCTTACCGATCTAATCAAACGAGAAACACTAAAGCAAACCCTATGCAGCGCTCCGAGGAGAAATTATCACTTATGGCTTAGTACAAGTTCGAGAAAGGCTGAAAACACCTCGAGAACCCGACAAAACCCGAATAAGTCTTACCTTCTATATAAAAACACAGAGTTTTTACTAGTGAACCTATGATGGCTAGTGTAAACATGATGGTCATGTCTCATTAAGATTCTATGGACTTAGAATGTGTGATTCCGCCTCATTCCCTGTTCCTTGTTTGGTTGTGGGCTTAAGGCGGGGCCACCCATCCGAATGCCCTTGCAATCTTAATGATATACGACTAGTTTACACCAAGCGATTATAAAAGAACTGGTAGGACTTATAATGCAAATCACGTCACAGTTTGTTGAAACATTCGTAATACTAATGCTTACAAATTACGTTATAAAATATTCATAATGGTAATACCAAGTATAAAGCGGAGAGCATAAAGGCACACGTAGAATACACTGTCATTCTAAAACAATAACTCCTTCAAATCGACTCAGCTCAAGTTACAATAAGAAATTCCAAGGTCGTCATGTGACATCAGGCGGGTTGTTCCTCACCATAATCAATTTCTTCTACTACAAAAAGTTCCCCCATCTTTCCTCCAAGTCCCAGACGAAACACTAATTTCGGGACGAAATTCCTTCTAACGGGGGGATGATGTGACAACCGTTAATTTTTGGCCAAGTCAAAGTCAACTAAAGTAAACAAGACAAAACGGTCAACTCATCTAGCCCTTGTACATTAGGGTTTCTATTATATTTCTTATTGAACAACTCGCAATCTTAATACAAAGTATCACTTAGAGTTTTCACGTGTTCGGAAATTCTAAAACCCTAATCAGGGAAAGTGATGAAACTACTCGATAAAACATTATTCCTTAACCCTCGGGGGCATATAACAATCATAACAAGACTTAACGAGATGTACAAACCTTGCGTTACAAAGCCAAACACTCAAAAAGGTCACAAAAGAAGTCTCTCCAAATCTCTTTCACTCTAACTCTCCCAAATCTCTCTCTGTAGGAGAAATCTCTCCAAGAATGTGAAATCTCTCCCAAATCTCTCTCAAAAGTTCCTTTAACTTTTTGTAATCATTCGGGTGATCCCAACCCTTAACCAGGTCAAAAACCGCTTAAAACGGGGTAAAAATGAGTAAAATAGCCTTTAGGAGCCGAAACCCTCTCTTAAGGAGCGAACCCTCCTAAGAACCGAAAGTCCCTATAGGGACCGAACTGCTGAAGGACCGAAGCTGCCATGAACCGAACCCGAACCTCGCATAGACCGAACCCGAAGGTCCTCTCGGACCGAACTCTACTTTCGCCTTTGCTCCATTTCGGGTCCAAACCACTTGCGCCTTCGCTCCATTTCGGGTCCAAACCACTTT